>NW_028274822.1:47153571-47769642 GCF_037043125.1 Eumetopias jubatus | reverse complement strand
TTTGAAGAACTTCAGATTCTTTGAATATGAGATGTCACACAAGCGGTGTATCGTATTTTTGATCCTTCTCTGTGATTGCCATTATTAGACTCTTGAAAGGAATCCATCTATAGACTTATAGTTTAAGAAAATACAAGGCAGGGGCCCTGGGTGGCTCAGTCGTTAAGCATCTGCCTTGGGCTCAGGTCATGATCCCAGGGTCCTGGAATCGAGTCCTGCATCAGGCTCCCTGCTCGGCAGGAAGCCTGCTTCTCCCTATCACACTCTCCCTGCTTGTGTTCCTTCTCTCACTGTCTTTCTCTCTCTGTCAAATAAATAAATAAAATCTTTAAAAAAATTAAAAAAATACAAGGCATAAAAAAGTCATTCTAATGATTAAAAAATATATATATAGAGAAAAATGTCTCTAACTTGTAAACTTAGCATGTGAAATATTTTATGTCACATTCACTACTGCATATATGGTACTTAGCAACAGTGCCTGGCACATATATATTAATATTTGTATAATGAGTGAATATGAGTACATAAATGAATGAATGAATAAATGAATGAATGGATTTATAGTAAATAACCTGATCTGATTTTGTTAAGTTGTTGGCAACCGTTTAGAACATTTAGAATTAAAAGATGCTACTGCTATGGGTTGTGCTAAGTGATTTTCTCATTTTAATTGCTTAGACTGATAGGTGTTGGGTATGTTTTATGTGAATGTTTACATGAATGAAAGCAATAATTTAAAGAAAAAGCAGGGGGGTGGCTCTTTCATTTCTTCTCTTATTGTATTCTGTTGATTGGGTAGGAGTTCTTCTAGAAGTAGCTATTGAGATTGAATATTTGGATTATCAGTGAACCTAACTTGCTGTATCCATGTTTACTTTTTACTTACAAAAGACCTGAAAACAACTACTATTTCCCGGATTTGCATCATATGAAGTATGAGATTGAAGATGGCACCACACCTAATGGAAGAGAACTTCGGTTTGGATTTGATCCACTGGAGTTCCCTGAGTTTAGCTGGAGAGGATATGCTCGGATGACCTCGGTACAGGTATGTAGCCAGCAAGAAATTGCTTCATGGCAGGGTAGGGCATATACTGACCCACAACACTCTCAGTGAGTCCCCCCAAAAGGTGAACTGTCCCCAGAACTGACTCCAGGATTCTTTTTCTCCAGACTATGGACGGGGTTTGGGGTAGGATTGGATTTTAACTAATTAGTATATGTATCAGTTTCACAGTTTATTGTTAATTTAATTTGGTCACCAAATCAAACAAAGAAGGGGTTAAAGAAAACTAGTATTTATCTCTAGAGACTTGTTATAAGAAGTTGTTTCCCAAGTGGGATTAGTCTAAATTTTAAAACAAGAGACACTTTTCTTTAAAGACATTTGTAGAGAATAAGAATGAGTAAAATTAAATAATTCCAATGGTGTGTGTGTTGTTGATATTTGACCAGTGCTGGTTTTTTGTTTTTTGTTTTTTTGCTTTTTTAAACCCTGAACTTCTCTATGAATAGAAACTAAGGTAAATGAGGAATTTTAGTGCTATTTAATTTTTCTTTCCTGTATTTCTCCCTTCCTTCCTTCTTCTCTACTATATCCATCTCTCTTGGCTTTGTGTTGAAATAGTAATGGAATTTACACATTTTCTCGTTACCTTTAGAACTTATGCAATATTTACTAACCAACAATTTCTGTATAGCCATTGAGAAATTTTGTTCTCAGGATTTCTCTTTGAGGTTGGTCTCTTCAAACTGTGTTTCTCAGTGGAGAAATTCAGAACAAAAGAGGTAAATTGATGACCAGGGTAACCCAATATTTGTCCGTAGCAGACCCAGGACTAATACTTGTTATGTTTCCTTTAAGTCACCCCTTAGAGAAACAGGGACAGGGTCACAGTTCTCTTGGAGCCATTATTGGTTCTAATGTTGCTTCTTGCCTGACCAGGGTCCCCCATCAGGCTGCTTTCTCAAACAGTACCTGGGATCTTTTTTTTTTTTTTAATATACTTATTTATTTGAGAGAGAGAGAGAGAGAGAGAGAGAGGGAGAGTGTGAGCAGGGGGAGGAGCAGAGGATGAGGGAGAGGGAATCTCAAGCAGATTCCCCGCTAAGCATGGAACCCAACGCAGGGCTCAATCTCACGACCCTGAGATCAAGTCCTGAGCTGAAACTGAGTCAGATACTTAACTGACTGAGCCACCCTGTCGCCCCAACAGTACCTAGGATCTTAAGACCTCACTGCTTTCTCCTTCTCCCCAATATAAAATTCAGTTTCTTTAGCATTCCAACCTTCATGATTCAGAAAAGGGGCAGTGGAGTCCATTAAGTCATAATAGGATGTGAATGAGAGTCCAGTCAAGGTGGATACCTTCTCACAGGTGTTTACAGTTTGAAAGAATGACTAGTTAACATAAAGGAAATGAATTTCTTTTTTAAAGATTTTATTTATTTATTTGACAGAGAGAGAGAGAACGAGTGGTGGGGAGGGGCAAAGGGAGAGGGGAGAAGCAGGCTCTCCGCTGAGGAGGGAGCCTGACACGGGGCTTGATCCCAGGACCCTGAGATTATGACCTGAGCCAGAGGCAGACACTCAACCAACTGAGCCACCCAGGTGTCCTGCAAAGGAAATGAATTTCAAATGATGGAGTTTCTCTAAGTATTTTTCAACAACAGAACTTGGTGGTGTCTGTCAAATCACCTCTAACTTTGTTCCTTATACACTTTTGCATTTTTATTTTCCAATATGGAACTAACACTTAGAGATAGATTCTGTCAAGTTAAAAAGCCCACATTGAGTGGAATCTTAGGGTTTTCTATATATGGTATCATGTCATTTGCAAATAGTGCGAATTTTACTTCTTCCTTGCTGATTTGGATGCCTTTTATTCCCTTTTCTTGTCTGATTACTGTGGCTAAGATGTCTAGTACTATGTTGAATAAAAGTGGTGAGAATGGACATCCTTGTCTTATTCTGACCTAAGGGGAAAAGCTCTCAGTTTTTCACCAGTGAATATGATGTTAACTGTTTGTTTTTCATATAAGGCCTTTATTATGTTGAGGTATGTTCCCTGTAAACCTACCTTGGTAAAGGTTTTTATCATGAATGGATGTTGTACTTTGTCACATGCTTTTTCTGGACCTATTGAAACGATCATATGGTTTTTATCCTTTCTCTTATTGATGTGATATATCACATTGATTGATTCGCAAATACTGAACCACCTTTACATCCCAGGAATAAATCCCACTTGATTGTGATGAATAGCTATTTTAATGTATTGTTGGATTCTGTTTGCTAATATTTTATTGAGGATTTTTGCATCTATGTTCGTCAGAGATATTGGCCTGCAGTTGTGTATGTGTGTGTGTGTGTGTGTGTGTGTGTGTGTGTGTGTGTGTCTAGTTTCTTTACCTGGTTTTGGCATCAGGGTAATGCTGGCTTCATAGAATGAATTTGGAAGCTTTCCTTACTCTTCTGTTTTTTGGAATAGTTTGAGAAGAATGGGTATTAACTCTTCTTGAAATGTTTGGTAGAATTCGCCTGTGAAGCCGTCTGGTTCTAGACTTTTGTTTTTGGGGAGTTTATTTATTACCGATTCAGTTTTATTGCTGGTAATTTGTTCAAAATTTCTATTCCTACTTTCATTTTGGTAAGTTATATGTTTCTAGGAATTTATCCATTTCTTCTAAGCTGTCCAATTTGTTGGCTTACAGGTTTTCATAATATTCTGTTACAACTGTTTGTATTTCTGTGGTGTTTGTTGTTATTTCTCCGCTTTTATTAGTAATTTTGTTCTCTCTCTCTCATATTTTTTGAAGAGTTTGGCTAGAGAGTTAATCAATTTTGTTGATCTTTTCAAAAAACCAGCTCCTTGTTTCATTAATCTGTTCAATTGTTTTTGGGGGGCTTTTTTGTTTGTTTAGTTTCTGTATCATTTATTTCTGCTCTGACCTTTATTATTTCCTTCTTTTTGCTGGGTTTGGATTTTGTTTGTTCTTATTTTAGCATCTTGAGGTGTAAGGTTAGGTTATTCAAGATTTTTCTTGCTTCTTGAGGTAGGCCTGTGTTTCTCTAAACTTCCTTCTTAGAACAGCTTTTGCTGCATCCCAGAGATTTTGGACCTTTGTATTTTCACTTTCCTTTGTCTTCACACAGTATTTCTTCTTTGATTTCTTGAGTGACCCATTCATTGTTTAGTAGCATGTTATTTAACCTCCATGTATTTGTGTTCTTTCCAGATATTTTTCTTGTGGTTGATTTCTAGTTTTATAGTGTTGTGGTCAGAAAAGATGCATGGTATCCCTTCGATCTTTTTTAATTTGTTCAGGCTTGTTTTGTGGCCTGATATGTGATCTATTCTGGAGACTGTTCTGTGTGCACTTGAAAAGAATGTGTATTCTGTTGTTTTAGGATGGAATGTTCTGAACATGTCTATTAAATCCATCCAATCCAGTGTGTCATTCAAAGCCGCTGTTTCCTTGTTGATTTTCTGTTTGAGAGATCTGTCCGTCAGTGTAAGTGGGGTGTTAAAGTCCCCTATTATTGTGTTCTTATTGATTATTTCCTTTATGCTTGTTAATAACTTTTATTTATTTGGGTACCCCCATGTTGGGTGCATAAGTATTTATAATTGTTATATCCTTTTGTTGGATTGTCCCCTTTATTATTGGAATGGAATATTATTCAGCCATAAAAAGAATGAAATCTTGCCATTTGTAACGACGTGGATGGATCTAGAGAGTATAATGCTAAGCAAAATAAGACAGAGAATGATAAATACCATATGATTTCACTTACATGTGGAATTTAAGAAACAAAACAAACAAGCGAAGGAAAAGAGAGAGAGAGACAAACTAAGAAGCAGGCTCTTAACTATGGAGAACAAACTGGTGGTTACCAGAGGGGAGGTGGGTGAGGGGGATGGGGGAAGTAGGTGATGGGGTTGAAAGAGTACACTCATCACAATAAAAAAAATAAAATAATTTTTTTTAAACAGCCCACATTCTCTTTGGATAGATACTGAGAACAATTGCATATGACTTAAGCATATTGTAGTTACATCCAGATTTTATCACTAATGTGTTTGGGGTATTTTAACTTTTGTTTAGCCAACATAGGTTTCTGTGACAAATTAGAATTTTAGGTATGTGAATTGGGCCCTGGAGAGGTCCTTCTACAGGGGTGGTGGTGTCCAATAATACTGTCCTTTCCTTCTCTTCTGCCTTTTTGTTTCTCCCAGCCCATGGTGGTTGCCCCGGTCACTATTGCTTTCCTTAAACTAGTCCAGCTACTATTCACTCTGTCTGCCTGATTCCAGAAGAGCCCAAAGAAGATCTCAGTTGCTGAGGGCACAGGTTTTCACTGTAACTTTAATTATAAGTGTCTTTAATCTATCGTTAGGCCTGCCTATTTCCATCTTCCATAGAGGTAGTTATTTGGTGCTTGCTGAGTGTGAGAGAGTGAGTGAGTGAGAGAGAGGGAGAGAGAGTGAGTGTGTGTACACATTACAAGTCCACTAGTGAAACCTGAATGGAGTATACTCACTGTTTGGCTAGCATTTCTTTTAGCCAGTTGTCTCTTATACTGTATGACTTTTTGGTATTTTTCAGAATGAAGTGAGGATCATGTTGAATGTGGGGAAGTCAAGTCTCTCTTTGTTTTGTGTTATTCTGAAATACATTAACCCTGGAACTGAAGCCGTATCTGGCCGTGTGTCTCTTTATCCATCCTGGGCTGAGGCAGGTAGGTAAATTTTCAAGCCTCTTTTGGATTAAGAAATAATTAGTGAAATATTTTCTCCAATTTCCAGAGTTACCTTCTGAGGAAAGTTGAAGTCTGATGCATAATCTGATGAGGGTGGTGCCCTAGGTGCACTGTCTTTGCTACCTTTTCAATCTGTAAACATTCTGCTTATTCACATTTTGCTGTGAAGTTTATCACTAACTCTTTTTAAAAAATTGATACAACAACCGGTGTGTCTTGGCTGAACCCCAGGGGTTATGATATCCCCACAAGGTAAAGCTAATTTATCACTAATTCATGGTAGAGTGGGTGTCACCTTTGGGGTGGTATCGGATGGAGCTTGGCCTACTGCCCTAAATTTTCCCATTGTTTTCAGGCACCCCAAATAGGTCAAGGAGAAATGGGTGAGGAGAGGAATTTTTAAGGTGAATGCTGTAAAGCATGAAGCCCAAAAGAGCTCCGGAGAGGAACATGCAAACTTCACTGAGGGGTGAAGTATTCCTGAGGGCAGAGGAGAGAAACCTGTTAGAGGGCAGATCTCATCAGAGCTGAGGCCTGGAAGTCTGTTCTGCAAGAATTAGAGCTTCTACCATTCCTGGCAACAGATTCCAGGAAGCACTAGGAGTCCCACATGGACACAAAATGGTGCCCGTAGAAATCTAATATAAGATCAAAATACAAGCATCTTTGTTCAGCATCCATGGCAAAGTCATTGGGGGCAGCGATGATGCTCCTGAGTTGTGTCAGCCAGGTCGTGAGGCTGGACGATGATGAATGATATGAAGAACTAGCAAGCTTGCCTTATCATATACAAAGTATTTTGGCATTGATTTACTCACAAGACAAGTTTGTGAACTGAGGAGGGTTGAAGAGGAAACAGCCGAGAAGTTTAGTAAATTGCCTAAGTGCACAGCTGGTCTTTGTAGACAAGTTGGAATCTTCTGACCCCAAACTCTTTCTCATAGGCACCAGTCCCTCCTAGATGACAGTTTCGTCAGCAGTTTGCTCTCTGTTAACTCAAACAGGTGGAGGACATTGTGGTTTGTTTTCCCGTCCCCTGGGACATCTTTCCTAAGCCCCCACATCTGAGTCGGGGGCCTTCGTTGTGTATTCCTGTGGTAACCTATGCCTCCAAATATGACTATTCACGCTCTGCTGCATTCTCCTGTTGGCTGGCCTGTAATCCCTCACCGTTCCTGTCCCACCATCTGGGAGCAAAGGCCGTGCTGGCTATGTGCCTGGCCTCCTGTCCTGAACCTAGATCTCATGAATGTTTCTAGAGAAAATGCAAGGATTTGGAGCAAATGTTTCTTCTGAAGGAAAAGGCTCAGGTGGGCTCAGATACAGCCGTTTGGTTTGTTTCTGAACATTCTGTAGGAGGTCCTCTCTGTGTTTCATGCAGAAGAAAACCTTTGCATCCTGAAAACAAACAAACAGAAAACCAGAACTTTTTCTTATGTCAGAACGAACACGTATTCTTCAATAGAAATTAAAAGAATAAAATAATTTAATATCAAATGTAATGAATTGAACACTTACTATGTGCAATGAATTTCTCTAGGCAGTTTACATGTATTAATATACTTAATCACTTAACAAATTTAAGAAGTACTCACAATCCCAGGATACATAATCACTGCTAACATCAATATCTTTCTGGTCTATTTTACACATATGCGATGCAAGTATACAATTAAAAAATATAAAATCAATAAATCTGATCAGTAAGTATGATGAGTAACCACCTTGAACTTTTTCAGATGTAAATTGAATGTTTAAAACTGAATATCCAAAATCCTAACAGTGACTGCTAGACAGGTGCCTTAGGCAGTTCTTTTATTTCTGATAGGTGCTGCTCAAAGCAAAGAAGTCATCTTCCCGCCGAGTAAGGAGCCAGCCTTTGTCACCGTCCCCAGAAATGGTTTGGCAGACCCATTTTCAATTGTACCAGGGACATGGATTGCTTGTATCAAATCAGAGGGAGTCCTTCTGGTAAGAGACCTCCTGCGTGGAGAGTTCTGTGGGATTCTTCCCCCCTACTTAGCATGGTCCCACCCACAGTGACCCACAGTGACCATAAGATATCAAAATCACAGGCAGCTCCCTTTTAGATGTAAGAAACTATGGTGACATTTGCCCTCAAATGACAGAGAGGCTGACTTAAAATATCTTTTTTTTTTTTAAGTATTTGAGAGAGAGAGCGCGAGAAAGAGCACAAAGGCGTGGGGGAGGGAGAAGCAGGCTTCCCGCTGAGTAGGGACCCCGAGGCAGGGCTCAATCCCAGGACCCCAGGTTCATGACCGGAGCTGAAGGCAGACGCTTAACCGACTGAGCCACCCAGGCGCCCCTAAAATATCTTTTGTATTCTTCAGCCAGCTCATCCCAGACAAAAAAAACCAAACCAACCATAACTCATAATGACTCAAAGATAGCAGAATAAATGCAAAACCTTAATGTGCATGTATCCCCACCCTTCAAAAGTTTCTTTGGGATTTTTCATTATGAATCAGAAGGACTTCTTTGAAAATCAGCCTCTCTGGGAATTGTGCGGAATGAATCAGAAGAAGCTACGAGAAGAGCAGATCCTAATATCAGTGAAGTTGGTGGTGGCGGAAAGGGAAGGGAGAGCCCGTGCTTCTCTGACATTCCTTCCTTCTACCTCAAATATAGGCAATAGTCTCCACAAAGATGAACTTGGACAAAGAATCCCGCATCGGGGCAAAGCTCTGTCCCTGCACACTAATAGAATAGCCAGAGAAACTGTGGGGAATTAAGAGATGAAAACTGCTCTCTGAGATATTGATATCTTACAAAAAGTCTTCTGAAAATGAAGTCTTTGGCAAAAGCTTGGTTTTGGCCAGAGTGGAAAACAGCAAGCTTTTCCTTCTGGCACAATCCTTTTGATTGGCTATGTTAGCAAATCTTACGCAAGTTCTTTAACTCCAAGCCTGCCTCAGTTGCCTCTTCCTTGTAAATAGGGACAATGTTTATCCAGATAGGTCCTTTCCAAATCTGGGATCTTATGAGGATAATGTGACAGTTTATCCTGTTGATCCAGTCCCTATTTTTCTTGCGTCTTCTTGGTAGCAAACTTTGTTGCTTTACAAAAATTTTAGAATTTTTCATAGACATTAGAAATGAGGACAAGGAAAATCCCATTGGTGCCAATAATGAGTACAAAGTTGGATTAATGGGAAGAAGGTCATTATGTTACTCCACAGGCATGGAAGATGCTTGATGACATTTAGTGCAGTTGTATAGCGACTCATATATATGCTTCCATGTTATGATCCCGTTTTCTCTAGAGATATTTTATTGAACACCTACTATCAACCTTTACTGTTCTAAGATCTATGGAACCATAAAGCAATGAAGAGCTATGGTCCCAACCTAAGGAAACTCAGTAAGCGAACAATCACCACTGTTAAATTAAAGCCCACTGAGGTAGGTAGTGAGACCCCCGTGGTAGACCACGGAGCCCCCTGGGCCACCATCTGCTACCTTTCCTCTCCATGCATTTCTCTTCTTCTCCATTATAGACAAATTAAGGGCCCTCACAAGAGAAAAAGCCTTATGGCCGGTGTCTGAGTCTCTTCACAGTTGTGGCAGACATCCCCCCTCCTTCCCTCCGCACACAGCCAATGGTGCCAACATTCCTCTGAAGCTGTCAAACCATCAGCGTCTCAGAAACCTGGAGCTCTGCTCTTTCCTGAAGAGCTGTTTAGCTGGATTTACGCTGTGGGCTTCATTTGGCACACTCCATGGAACACATTCTTCTGCTCGTCTCCTAGGACAGGCAGTCAGCCAGTCTCAGCCTGTGATTCACCAGGATCACAAAACATCATTTTTTATACCATGCCAGGCGAGCGTTGCTTTGGTGTGGGAATAAAAAAGCCGAAATGCCCAACCCACAATTCAGAGTTCTGATGTGTGGTGATGAAAGCAACAGGTATTTCAAAGGACCAGATTATCAGCTGATAGTTTATTATCTTTGTTTATTTTTGAATTTATACACAGTCCAGAAGGGAGGGTAAAATTTCCCCGAGTTGTGAATACAAATATGTCCACCTTGAGACGCTTCTCTCAGATGCTTGGAGCCCGCCTGGGACAGGTTGCTTTGTGTGTTTTGGTGAGTCAGGGGGCAGAACATAGCAGCTGCTGGGGAGAGTTTAACTTAGCGAGCTTCACCTGGTTATTAGTAACTGAGCTGGCGTGCTTGACTGTTTTATTACTCAAGAAGGGCCACCGTCATCTGAGTGATTGACCTCTTGGTCTCCATTTCCTAGGACTACCTGGTGCTGCTTCCCAGAGACTACTATGAGGCCCCCTCCCTACAGCTGCCAGTCACCCAGCCGTGTGCCGACTCAGGACCTCCCCAAGAGAAGTTAGTATGGGCAGTGGGGCGTCATCTGGATCCTCTGAATTAGGAACCTTTGGTGCAAGGATTTGAGAGAGGCCTCAGCATCACAGCTGCAGCAAGATGCGTTGGATGATTATTTAATTGTGGTCTTTCTCTGAGGCCGTCAACTGTCTTTTTTTTTTTTTTTTAAAGATTTTATTTATTTGAGAGAGGGAATGAGATAGAGCATGAGAGGGGGGAGGGTCGGAGGGAGAAGCAGACTCCCTGCTGAGCGGGGAGCCCGATGCGGGACTCGATCCCAGGACTCCAGGATCATGACCTGAGCCGAAGGCAGTCACCCAACCGACTGAGCCACCCAGGCGCCCGAGGCCGTCAACTGTCTTATATACAAGAATCACAGAGCACTTTGCACCCTGTGGTTGGCATTTAGAGTGAAGTCCACCCTCTAGTATGTGGAAATACTGATGCTTGACCAAGTAATACCCTCAAGGTCGTGCATCTGCTGAGGGGAAGGGCTTAACATAGAATCTGGGTTTATGGACCTTTCATTTTCTTATTCTTCATGCAGATGACAATTTACTACCTGATTCCTCCAGTAGGCACATGGTAGGAATTTGTGGAAGGAGTGAGGAGTGAATGGAATGGAAAGAGTCCTTTGGGGATTGCACTTTGATGTTGTGTTTTGTTCTCAGTTGTAACTGTTGTATTTTGTTGTTGTTGTTGTTGAAGTTGCTTGCTTTACCAGCATTTGCCAGTGACCCGATTCCCCTGTGCCCTGGCTTGTGAGGCCAGACACTTCCTGCTTGACGGGGAGCCAAGACCCTTGGCAGTGAAGCAGCCCACCCCCGCACACCCAGTCCTGGTGGACCTCAGTGGGAGAGAGGTGGGGCAGCCTTTTATTTACTGTCAAAGCTATTACTACCTCCCCGTCTGTGTCTGCTGAAAACCCTTGGCTGCAGTTGCTTCTCAAATTCAGGGGAACCTGGAAGAATTTCTCAGAGGTGTTAATTATAGGTGTACTGAGTTCTCTGATCCAGGTTGTGGCTGGGCGGTACGCCACACGGAGCATAGTAAGGTTCATCTTTGAACACTTCCTAGACAGGGCAGGGAATGTGGGCAATCACAAAAGCCTCTCCTTTTTATTCCCTAGACTTATAAGGGTCTGTCTTGCTCTACCTGATCTGGGGCAAGATCTTTCTAAATGGCCTCCAGAAACTACACAGCTTACCCTAAAAGGATGCAATGCTCACTGACTGTTCATCCCCTCAGGCAAGCAGTTTGTAAGGGCTGATTTCTTGGAGCTCAGAATCTGGAACTGCTGCATCCCAATGCACCTCCCTCGTAGCTTAGAGGACAGGTTACTACAGGTTTGGACATTGCTTTTCTTCCCTGAGTTTTGTAAGCCTCAAAACAATCTAAGACTCTACTGACTTAAGATTTGGGTTAGAAATCCTGTGTATCAACACTAAGAACACACAGTGCAACACCTCAAAAAAAAAGACACCGAAAAAAAAACTTCCTTTACTATATTTCCATTCCTGACTTTTTACAGCATTCTCTGTTTTGTACCTTTGAGGCCAATGTTCATGCTTAAATGTGTAGGCTGATAACATATATGGTATTAATTCTCACTGAATAGATGTGTACCTTTTTGTAAACTTTATTACTCACATTTCCAGGGTAGCTATTATAGGATTTTAAGGATATTTCTTTAGTCTTCATTTCATTTTTTTATTTGAGTTTTTGTTTTGCAAAAAAATATGCATATGTATACTTGTTGTAACAAGTGAAGCAATACAGATATGCATAAAGAAAAACTAATGACCTCATTTCCACTCCATTCTAACAGTCTTCTGTATCCCTCCCAACCCATGCTGTGTATATACACACACACATGCATCTACATACATAAATATGCACACACACATACAGTGTGTGTGTGTTCCCCAGATAGCAGGGGGGTGCTGTTGAGAAGGGCCAACCTCCAGGGAATGATGCTGATGACTCATCAGGAAGTGTCCTTGCCTCTGATTTAGCCCAGAGCCACAGCACTGAGTTGTTGGGCAGGGCCATATTTGCATGATGCATAAAACTAAGCCCTGAGCTGTCCAGTTTTATTTAACAGTCTGTTTTACCATTTTATCTAAATGCTTACAGACTTGTGCTGTCTAGTACAGCAGTGACTAGCCCATGTGCCTATATATAAATTTAAATTAATTAAAGCTAAGTAGAGCTAAACATCCAGTTCCTCAATTGCACTAGCCACATTTCAAGTGCTCAGTAATCACATATGTCTAGTGGCCACCTTATTGGAAAACACAGATTATAGGATTTTTTTTTTTTTTTGCTATCACAGAAAGTTCTATTGGACAGTGCTATAATAGATCATTGTGCTAAAATTCAAAGACTAATGGCTTTAGAAGAGGTCTTAGAAATCATTTGATTTCCCTTCCTGTTTAGGAATCCTTTCTAAATTATCCTTATTAAACATTAATTTAGCCTCTACTGAATACTTAAATTGATGGAGGAGTCACTTCTTCTAGAGGTAGACTAACTTTTGGTCATCATTAGCCACCTGGAGCAATGCAGAGTAATCCCTCCTCTGGAAACCATGTGTGGTGTGATGGTCAAGAGAGTTCTGGAGTGAAACTGCCTGCCTTCGTGTCTTGGGTCATCAGTAACTAGCTGTAAAATCTCTCTAGGTCTGAATTTACTAGAATACAAACTGGGGATATATAAATGGGGGTATACAAAAGTAGCTACCCCATGGGTACTATTAAATAAATAATCCATGAGGGGCTCTTGTTGTGATCAAGTGATCACTTACTAACCATTAGCCATACTGCTATTATGTGTTCTAGTCACACCATGGGCTGAAAGAGCAACCCACTAAGTCTAGCTCATATGAACAGTTTTTCCTTTTCTAGGATACAGGGAGGTCTGGCAGAATTTCAAGGGCAGGAACTGAGTACATTCAGGTCTCCTAGGAATCTTCGAGGGACAGAGCCACCTGGCTCTCACAGCCTTCCCTTCTCTCCATGTGTTTGCCTGTTCCCCTCTCCTTCTATTAAATGGCCTCCTTTGTTTACTCATAGCTCTTTGTCTCACACATATACCATGAAGGCTGCTCTGGTCCCATTTCTTTGTTAACTCCTAGCTCTGGCACTTACTGCCACCTGAGTCTCCCTTCTTTTCTCTTTCTGAGAAAGAGAAAGATCATTTCTGAGAAAGAGACAGCTCATCTTTTAAAGTCAGATCACACTGTTGTACACCAGGGAAGCCTCTGTCTCTCGTAAACAAATTTATAGCTATATATTTTTTTATATTTCAATTTTATCATCTCTGTTTTACAATGTGATTTTAATCCATTTATATTTATTGTGTTTTCAGACATATTTGGACTTATTTTTATCATCTTATTTATTTTATTAGCTTTTTAAAATTCAATTTAATTAACATATACTGTATTATTAGTTTCAGAGGTAGAATTTAGTGATTCATCAGTTGCATGCAACACCCAGTGCTCATTCCATCAAGTGCCCTCCTTAATGCCCATCACCCCGTGATCCCATCCCTCACCCCACCCCCTCCAGCAACCCTGTTTTCCTATTGTTTAGAGTCTCTTATAGTTTGCCTCCGTTTTCATCTTATTTTATTTTTCCTTCCCTTCCCCTATGTTCATCTGTTTCTTAAATTCCACATATGAGTGAAATCATACGGTATTTGTCTTTCTCTGACTGACTTATTTTGCTTAACATAATACTCTCTAGTTCCATCCATGTCGTTACAAATGGCAAGATTTCATTCTTTTTGAAGTAATATTCTGAGTAATATTCCATTACACACACACACACACACACACACACACACACACACACACACACCCACCCACCCCACATCTTCTTTATTCATTCATCTGTTGATAGACATTTGGGCTTCTTCCATATTTAGGCTATTGTGGACATTGCTGTTATAAACACTGGGGTGCATGTGCCCCTTCGAATCATATGTTTATATCCTTTGGATAAATACCTAGTAGTGCAATTGCCAGTTTGTAGAGTAGCTCTATTTTTAACTTTTTGAGGAAACTCCATACTGTTTTCCAAAGTGGCTATACCTGTTTACTTGCTTTTAATTTACCTTCTTAAAACTAATTTTCCTGCTTCTGTTTTGTTGTTGTTGTTGTTGTGTTTTTGTTTTTTTTTTTTTAAATAAGCTGTAGGCCCAACATGGGGCTTGAACTCATGAACCTGAGATCAAGAGTAGCATGCACTACTGACTGAGCCAGCCAGGTGCCCCTACTTCTGTTTGATTGAGACAGTTTTCTCTGTCTTTTCCTTGTTTGATAGGTATAGATTGTTTTCTGATATTTTAGTGGTTACCCTTAATATTTTAACATATGCTCTTAAATATATATTTTCCAGAAAAGTCTAAAGTTATTCAGTAATTCTGATCTCTTCTTTTACAAAAAGCAGACTTTAGAATTCTTACTTACCAATTGTAAACCAATCTCCAACTTGTTGTCCAGAAATTTAATTTTTTCCCTTTCCCCAGACTTTCAGATAGATTGTAAGTTTCATCTTAATTCAAATACACCACATACCGTCCCTCCCTCTCTTCTCCTTTCCTTTCTTCCTTTTTCTCTTCTCCACTTCTTCATGGAGATGTCCCTCCTGGAATCTTTCATCTCTCTTCTCTACCCTGGAATATAGTCTCTGGGCTTGAGGTACAGCCATTTCCTGAAATTTTTCACCACCACACCCACCATCTTAAATATTCTCTTTTTAACCTTTGTTGTATTGAATCTTCTTTTTTCTGACTATTGGAACTTTCTTTTTTTTTTTTTCCTTCCTCATTTTGGTAGATTTGGAGATTATATCCTCCAGAGGCTTCCTGTGAAAGGTCACATAGGAGCTACTTTCTGTTGTTGTTGAGAACTTGCATATCTGAAACTATCTTTATTTTACTCTCAATCTTGATTTTTTACTTGGTTAGATATAGGATTTTAGATTAGAAATCATTTCTCCCCAGAATTTGATAATGTTTCCTCATTGACTTCTAGCTTCAAGTCCTGTTCCTGAGAAGTTACATTGTGGTTCCCAATGCTTTGACTGCAATCTGGTTTTCCTTTCTCAAAGCTTTTGAGGTCATTTCTTTATTTCTTGTGTTCTGAAATTTCACAAGGATGTGCCTTGATATAGATAATGTTTTGGCCAGTGTGCTGGGCTCTCAGCCTTTTAGCCTGGAACCTTCTATCCATCATTCTGGGAAACTTTCTTGAGTTATTTCTTTGATAATTTATTTCTTTATCTTTAATCAATATTTACAATCTCTTGATCTTGTTTTATGCTTTGGGAGATTTCTTCAATCTTTTCTTCCAATCCTCACCCCAGCTCTGCTCATACAGACACTTAGGTTTCAGCTTTCTCTGGTCTAATTAGTTGACATTCATCTGCTTTCCAGCTTCCAAAATTTTGTTGATTTCTCTGGTCTATTGGGTTTTTATTCCTCTTTCCTATTCTCTTCTTCTTTGTGGGTTTATGATTTAAAAAAAACTGACTCTAATTTTTTCAGAGTTCTGAGAGGGAAGATCAATAAATATAAGTGTTTAATCCATTATGTTTAACCAGAAATCCTAAGATGGACTTTTATTTGTGACATTCTAAAGTTTCATTATGATATGCTTAGGTGTAGATTTATTTTTATTTATTTATTTAGTCCTCAGGTACACTTTCAGAATGAAGATTCATATCTTTCACCCTGGGAAATTCTCATTATGTTATCATTTCAAGTATAATTTTGCTGCCATTCCTTACATTCTTCTTTTCTGGAAATCAGACTGGATGAATGTTGGAGCCTCACAATCTCCAAACTGCTCTTTCATATTTTTATATCTCTTTGGATCTTTGTGCTACTTTGTGGGTGAATTCCTCAAGACTTCCTTAGGATGCATGAATATTTCAGTATCTCCAGTCTAGATTTTATCTAGCCTATTGATTCAGTTTAATTTATACTGTTAATCTCAAAGATTTCTAATTGGCTCTTACTCATATTTACTTTTCCTTGTTTTTTTTTGTCAATTTAGTTTCATAACTTTATTTACTTTTTAAAGACATTCCTCTTTCATTTATATTTTTGAGTATCTTAATGCCCTTGGAGACAGGTATGTTTCAGAATTCAGAATTTTTAAGATTCTGTACACACACACACACACACACACACACACACACACACCATCTCCAGGGGGGTCCTGGCCAACACGCTATAACCAAACATGTTAATATTTCCCCAATGAAAAGCATGAGTAGGTGCTGCAAGAGAAATACATGAAGACTGTGTACATGGACTTAATTCAAGTCACATTTTGCCACCAAGTGATAATTGGTTAGGTGAGATTAGGTTTTGCCACCAGAGAAGATCCAAAATAATTTCCTTTCCCAAGTTTGAAGATTTCAGGTTAGGGACCAGTATAATCATTTTAAAGTCTTTATCAGACTGTCCCATAAAATTCATTTTATCTGAAGTAAACTCATCTTCTGATTGCTGATATTGTTGCCTGTTTCTAACATTAGATTTCTTCATGTGTTTTAGAGGCTTATCTTGTTTGCAGGCTTACTGGCTTATTTTGAATGGAAGGTTTTTATCCTCTCCCTTTTTCTTTATACCCATCTCAGCCTTGTAGTTTTGCAATGTCTTAACAGTCCTCTGGACCATTAGCTCAGAGGCAAGCATTAAAACGTGCCACTTCTACTGTTGTGATATTAGTGTTAGCACAGATTCAGATGCTGAGTCAGTGAGTGGCTTAAATCAGTTCTTGGTCATGAGACTACATCTTTGATATTTGATTCCCAAATTCTGCAGCTTCTTATAACGCTGAAATCTAAGTGGCAGATTGTCAGCAACTTTTTCAGCTTTTCATGATTTGAGGGAACACTTATCTTTGTCTTAAAAAAATGAGCCTGGATCTGACCACTGTCTCATATGAGTCATCTCTAGTTTTCTTTACTCTGCATGAGCTGAACTGCTGACCAAAACAGTGTGCTTCCAGACTTGGAGGACAACAGGCCCCTGACTTCAGCCCCCATACGTTTTGAGTTTTTCTTTTACTTATATTCCATCACTTTTAATCTCAAACATATCTTTTTGTTTTCTTTTTAAAACATTTTATCCATAGTTGCTGTCTCTTGGAGCAGAAGGGGTGCCAAAAAAGTGAATTCACTGTGCCATCTGACCTGGAAGTCACTGTCACCTTTTAAAGATGTTAAATTCTATTCTCTTTTTTAATAAAACCCTCCTTTCCCTTCCCACATTCCCTCAGCCATAACGCTTCCCTCCTTCACAACCAGACTTCTCCAAAGAATTAGATAGTTCTATACTGTTTCTAATTCTTTCACTTCCATTCACACCTCAACCCACACCAGTCTGGCTGGCTTGCTTCCTCCCACCCTCCCACCTTCCCCCCCTCCCTCCCTCCCTTCCTTCCTTCCTTCCTTCCTTCCTTCCTTCCTTCCTTCCTTCCTTCCTTCCTTCTTTCCTTCCCTCCTTCCCTCCCTCCCTCCCTCCCTCCCTCCCTCCCTCCTTCCATCTTTTCTTTCTTTCCCAGGGTTTCCAGTGATGTTCTTGTCACTAAATCCAGTGGATATTTTTCATTCCTCACCTATTCATCTACTCAACTTCTCAGCAGCTTTCAATACTTGTTGAATACCCCTTACATCTTAAAATACTCTTTTACTTTGTTTTCCATAATTTAAGAGTGGTCTGGATCTCTTCCTACCTCTCTGGCTTCTTCCTCAGAATATCATTTACAGGCTCAACCTCTGTTTAGCCATTGAATATTGGAATTTGTTCAGGCTTAGTCTTAGCCTTTGTCTTTTTACCTTATATTCTCTCCCTAAGCAGCCTCCTCCGTGCCTGTTGGGTTAGATACCAACTCTACATAGATAACTACCAAATTGGTGTGTCTAGTCATACTTGTCCTTTCAGATGCAGAACAGCATAGCCAACTTCCTTCCTGACATTACCTCTTAGGTGTCTCAGAGGGATCTCAAATTACATTTCAGTGTCCCTACCTAAGTAAATGCTACCACCATCCATCAAATTGTATAAATCAGAATCCTTAGGGTCATCCATGACTTCTTCTGTTCCCTCCCTCACCAAAGGCAACCCATCTCTGAATCTACATCCCAAACTTTTCTTAAATGTCTCTACTTCTCTCCATGTATCTTTCTTGCCTAATAAATGATCATCTTTCATAAGGATCTCTGTAGTAACCTCTTAATTAGCTCATTCACACTGGCTCTTGCCCACTGAATCTCACAATCTTGACTCCATACAATTGTCAGCATACTCATGTTGGTAGAAATATCTAATCATCACTGACCCTCTCACTCCATCTAATTCATACATAATTGGAAAATTTCAATAACATATTATTGCTGTTAGAAGAGAGACAAAAGATTTTAATGGTCTCTAAGGCTACCCCTCTTACCTCCCGGTTTTATCATAGCTCTTCTTGCTCTCTGTTCCTCGCCACTGTGGCCTGCCTTCAGTCTCTTGGTCTTACATATTGCTACCCTCCAGCACCGTATGTCATAGGGTAACCTCCTCCTGCAGGATGTTCCCTCTGCCTGAATGGTCCTCCCTCCCCTTGGGGCCTGGCTATCTGTTCCTTGTCCTCAAGCACTCAACTAAGTTGTTGCTTCTTCAGGAAGTCTCCCCCCTTCCGTAGTCTTCCTGACCAGCTCAGGCAGCCCCCTGAGCACCTAGTCAGAACATTCGTCATACATATAATTTCACATTGTGTTGGTCTAATTTTCTAAGTATTTGATTAAAGTCTGTCTGAGGATAGAGACCAGGTCTGTATTGTTTCCCATTGTATGCCCATCAGGTGAGCTGGCATAGGGTAGGTGTTTAATAAGTATAGGTTGACCAAATCATTTTGAAGACTCATTTTGACATCAGATATGTTCACCAGCCCTCTTAGCTTTGTGTAAGCATCAGATTTGATATGCCCACCTTTTATGTCTTCATTTGAAACACTCATAACTAGGTGAGGGCTGTTCTATGCCATAAAACTGGAAGGATCCTTCCAGTTTGACACTGGTTCTGATGAAGTTTCCTTTTACTAAGATAAATCACTTATAACAAACAGCAAATAATAAAATTTCTACTTGCCATGATTTGTCTTTTATCTGAGTTTCCCAAAACCTACTTTTACCAACAGATGTATTCAAAAGCCTTCCTACAAGTCTTCCAAAAAATCAATCTATAGGACTCAGAGTGGAAAGAACAATAGAAATTTATAATAGAGTGCTGTGATAAAACTGGCAGCCAATAATAACTTCTGGAAGAGAAGTGAATACATCATTGGCCTGTGTGGGCTTTATGGTGGGTGAAGACAGACAAACCGTTGTTTGGAGATGCCCAGGGGAGAAATGCTGGTAATAACCTCCACACATGGACCAATATTTCACTTTGTAACAGAGTGGAAAAGTGGTGTGGATAATCCATTTTTTTTTTTTATCCCTGAGGGAAGTCTTTCTATTATATAAGTGATAGAAAAATCACTGTGGAAAATATTAGTTGTGTGGCTCAGGGCTGTGCAGAGAGAACAGTAAATGTGAATTTCCTGAAGGCAAGGGGCAGGAAGATTTTAATTAAGTGTGGTAAAGCTTGGCTGAGCCTGAGCTTACAGACTGAAGGGGGTTAAACTGCTACCGAATGTAGTTGTAATATTGGCTCAGACATTCAATATGCACATATACTTTGACTCAGCAATTCTACTTCTAGGAATCTTACAGAAATACTAGCCTAAGGATGTGCATATATATGATGATATATATATACATATATATATCATATAGCTTTATATGTTATAGGAAAAATTAGGGACATCCTAAGTGTCCATCAGTTGGGGATTAGTTAAATCATTTTATGCTCATAATATATGGAACGGTAGGAAGCCATTAGGAAAATGAAGTTTATCTGCTTGTGCTGCTATAAACAGAAAATATTGTTGAGTAAAAAAAAACAAGTCATGGCAAAAGGCAATAATCACAATTACAATCATCGGAGTATGTAGTGTTTATGTAGTGTTTGTGGCATGCCAAATACACTTCTAAGAGTCCTTCATATATTAATTCATTTAATCCTCATAATAACTTTAAGAGGTGGATACTGTTGTTATCTTCATTTGGACACTGGAGGATACTGAGGCATATAGACATTAAGTAACTTGCTCAAAGTCACACAGCTGGAGGCAGTATGATTCCAGACTCCAAGCTCCTAACCAGGGGTGGGCATTTTTTTTTTTTTTTTTTTTTTTTGGTAAAAGGCCAGATAGTAAATATTTTTGGCTTTGAGAGTCGTATGGACTCTGTTGGAGCTACTCAGCTCTGCCATGATGGCACAAAAGCATCCATGATTGCTTATTGTGAGTTTTCTAAAAAAAAAAAAAAATACATTCGTGTACATTTTCAGACATGGACAATGGTTTGGAAGTATGAAAACCAAACTATTATTAGTTATTGTCCCAGGAGTGGGGTGCATGTATCACTTCTCATTATCTGCATACACAAAATTTTAAGTTCATTTTTTAAATTGAAGAACAGCAGAAGAGCCTCAAGGCATACTTCTATTCCTCTTATCACCCATTGGAGATTCTTTTTTACCTCAAGTTTTAAGAGTGTCTTTTGCCTTGAGAAACAAGGAAAATATATGGGTGAAAGGAGTAGAAGCCCCTATAATTAGGGTTGCCAGATTTAGAAAATAAAACTACGAATGCTCCATTTAAATTTGAATTGCAGATAAATAATAGTTATGTGTTGCTTACTGCATTTCAAATTTAATGACACATCCTGTATTTTATCTGGCATTCCTAGCTAGAGGACCATATTCCTTACTATGATAACATATAAAACTATTTCCTGGTGTCTGCTTAGCCCTGGTTTCACTGTCGCCTATGTAAATGCATCCAGTACATTTCATGTCCATGTGCTCGGGTTCTCTCACAGGTGGACCTGCACCTGCGGCTGCAGGTCCCGCAGGTTGGTAACTACGTGGTCGTGGTCGAGTATGCCACGGAGGTAGACCAGCTGTCTGTGGTTGATGTGCACATGGAGAGCCCTGGGTCTGTCCTGGTCAGCCAGGTGAACATCTACAGCTGCAAGTACAGGTAATCAGTCCTGTCATGGGGGATTCCTTTGTACTGGAACAATCCGGAGGTCAGCCTTGGGACCTTTGGTTTTTTATCTGGATTGGGAAGTTGTGTCCTTTTTGAGGCCGATCTTGAAAACAAGCAGGAGACTATGCTCTCGGGTGTCACCCCCAGTGTAGTATTGGAAGGCTTCTCTGTGGACATCTTGAAATTGTTGCATTTTCTTGAAAAGCTGTGTGTTCCACTCACCACTTTGGCTCAGATTCCCATGAAGCAACCACAATCCTGGGTCATTCAGGGAACTCAGTGGTCTCACCTCAAATGCTGGGTAGAGCACATGGGCACATGGGAAAGGAGAAAAGACTCTGTCACAACTGCCTTCACAACACGCCCTTTGGAGACTGGGAATACTTAATGTTTGATGATCATCAGGTGAAAAATAATTAACCCTGATTGCTGTATTTAAAAATTCACCCTGATTCAGTTACTCTTTTCTAAGAACTTTGACAAAGATTTATTAAAAATTGTTTTCTTTTTATACTATTTCAAGATCTATGCAAATGCCCAGAATATGCAAGGGGTGTTTTCAACATGAAATTAATTGTGTAATAAATGGCACTGGGAGTCAGTCTCTTCAGACAGCAGGTGGAGAACTGCAGTGAACCCACCCAGTTCTTGGCCAAGGCCTTAAACAATTTTGTTACCACGACTTGCCTATGACTTTTTGTCAAGCTCCAAATGACCTGAAGTAGTTGGACATTTTTCCTGTTTTGCGAATAAAAGAACTTATGAAAAGAGTTACTTTTAGGAGCTCAGAATGGAAACTTTTATGAGACTTAATGAAATGGTTATTGCATTAACATCATGCTCTCAGCAACCTTAAAAAGGAAACTGTGAGGGCTTCATTTAAGAATCTTTAAAAAAATCTAATCAGCCCTTTTTTCTGGGGTGGTGATTTAAAAAAAAAAAACAAAGAATATAATTGCATTTGGACTTTTAATGGGGCAAAAAAGTTCCCCAGAATGTTCTTTCATTACCTGAAAATGTTAGTTTCATCTGTGGATGACATCAGCAACCACTGGAATGTACACTCCCGGGTGGGTGGGTCACCTCACCACCCAAGTCCTGGAGACTGTTGGCCACAGGGCTGGTGCAGGGCTTCTCCAGACCCTGTCCACCCTCTGGTTCAGCCGTCTGACTCCTTCCACCTTCCAGATTATGTCGCTTGATCCCTGCTCCGCAGGATACAAGGTGGCGATGGCTAAGGACCCAGGAGGAAACACTCCTAATGTCCCTGGTGGCTCTCTGACCCATCTCAGAAGAGTCTGAGAACATCTAGACCAAGCGGAGGAGTGGTTTCAAAGCTAAAGAAAGAAAGGGCGCCCTTCCAGGATTCCATAAGCCACGAGCTTGGTTTCATGACCTCTGTCTGAATGGCTTTGAGGCAGACAACTGTGCGGTATTCTGTAGATCACTTTGTCTCTGGGCATGACAGCACCAAGTTCTTCTTTACCAGGGACATTAGAATTCCAAGACAGGGTTGTATTAGACTAGGACTCCCTTTTATTGTGTTTTAACTATTTCCAGGAATGTGCCGTGATACTGTTTCACTAGTCTAAAATATTTCTTCCTTCTCTACTTTGGCTGTCATGTGGACAAGTGAAAATGAACAGGCTCTAAGTACTGTAGTCCAAAAATATGGTGCAATTGGAAAATATTTGACCCATAAAAGCCTATTTCAAATGACAGGCCCTTTCAGCAATTGCAGCTTCTCCTGCTGAGGGTTGAACCTTTCTTAGCGTTTCTCAAGTGAGTTCTAATGGTGTTATTTAAAAAAATATCCCAACAGAAGAGTAGTGGTGCTAATTAAAATACCACTTTTCAAAACAGTGTTGTGATAAATCTGATCACCCTTCTGTAAGAGATGTTCACTCATGATTAAATCAATCCAGTTATTATCATTAGTCTATTCTTAGTAAGAATTTGAAAAGGATATGGATAAAACTAAATCTTAGTGAATCACCTAATATATTTAACTCCCAGGATTATGCTTGAACCAAAAGGAATGCATTTAATTTCACACACACACACACACACGTGCACACTCATGTGCTCAAAAGGGAAAAGAAAACAGCTGTTCTTTGAGTTTCTGACTGTGGCTCTTTATATACCATCTCATTTTAATCCTTACCCAAAAGTCATTGCATAAATTATTTCAAATATTTCCCAGAGATGGTCATTTCTTTTAGTTTGCCTCTGAACTAGTTTCCATATTATATTTACAGACAGAAAAGTTGCTACAGGATATGAAATCAGAAACATTCCTCAAAAAATACTTCCTTAATGGGTTAGAGTGTATTCTTTGGTTTCAAACCGTGGCCTTTTAAATGTTCCTGAACTCCGTCTTTCTTTCTTTCTTTCTTTCTTTCTTTCTTTCTTTCTTTCTTTCTTTCTTTCTTTCTTTCTTTCTTTCTTTCTTTTTTTCTTTCTTTCTTCCTTCCTTCCTTCCTTCCTTCCTTCCTTCCTTCCTTCCTTCCTTCCTTCCTTCCTTCCTTCCTCTTTCTTTTCTTTTCTTTTCTTTTCTTTTTTCTTTTTTTCTGAACTCCCTATTTCACCTGATAGGGTGGAAGGAAGGAGCGCAGCTGGTACAACAAGGAAGGAGGGATGGGAGGAGCAGACTGAGCTTCCAATGGCAAACTCTGGTTTCTCATGACTGGAGTAAGGCCAGCCCCAGTGCTGATGTGGTGTGGTATATCATTGATCATTTTGAGGCCAATAGGCAACTTTAATCACTGACGGTACCAAGAATATTGATAAATTTCCAAGAAGGTTGTGTCTTGGAGATCAGACATTATTGACCCTGGGGCTTTTTCTCCCAGTGATTAGACCAAGTATTGCATAAAGCCAGGTGGAAAAAGTGAGCAAGGCCTTTAGCCCTGAGATGTGCCCCAGTCAGAAGGTTTTTTTTCTTGTACTGATTGTGGACTGCATCTCTCTTAAACTCATTGTGCTGGAAGATGCACTGTCAGTGGCCTGGTTATAAACAGGAGAAACAGAAGAGCAATCAGCTACCGCACAAGGAGGCACGGAGTCAGGCTAAGCACACTCTTTCCTCTTACAGTGTCCTCTGCCGGAGTGTTGTGACTGATGGCAGGAGTCGCCTCGCTGTGTTTGAGCTGTTAGCAGATGCAGGCATTCGGCTCAAAGCGCACAGGGCCCGGTTCCTTCTGGTATGCTTCTCTTTTGCCCTTTGAATTTTAGAAGCATTTTGGTGATATCTCTATATTTTACAACTTATGAAAACTTTGAGTGGATTTGTATTTCATCTATAAAATGAACCTGTGAAGAATTGCCAGTTTAATGATGTGTTTTCTTCCCATCTAGAACTCTGTCTTGTCTCTTCATTTGTTTGAGCCTTTTTTTTATAGCACCCAGTAAAGTTTGCTCATTAAGTTTGAACACATCTCACAGAACTCTATTTCATTAATGTTTATTCATTGTTACTATTATGAGTGAAATCTCTTTTGTCATTATAGTTCCTAGTTTATTTTTATGCTGGTGTATAGAAATGCCATTAGTTACTGTTTATTTTCTTGCCCATTTTACTATTTTATTATGTCTATTAGCTTCTTGGCAGACTCCTTCAGAATTTTCAAGGTTGCAATCACCTGGTATTTCTTTTCCAGACTACTGTTACTCTATCTCAAAAAGTATATTTTTCAGTTAATTAGATATATACCATTAAGAGTTAAAAATACCAAGTTTGGCAGATTAAATATCTGCATGCCTCCCTTTTAATAACGCAACTTAAATATTGAGAATTGTGATAAACCCAGGCAGTGGGACTGGGCTAGGAAGGGGTGGCCAGATTTATAATAAATGTCTCAGAGAACAGAAGATTATCTACGTATGAAGCAACTTCCTGTCACTGTTAATATTAAGCATGTATCACACTCTGAGAAATGCTAGGCCAGCTTGTTCTAATGTGTTTTAAATATTCGTTCTTGACAGTATTAAAAACTTTGAGCCTTCTCTTAAGAATTATCTGGAATTGAGTTTTTAAAAGTTATTACATAAATTATATAATAACTTAAGACGTTCTTTTAAAAATTGTGACTCTCTTTTTAGAGATAACAATCCGAGTGAATCTAACCTCTTCATCTTTGGGAATTATAACAGCGCTGAGTCTTTATCTTTTTTTATTTTATTTTATTTTATTATATTATGTTAGTCACCAAACAATACATCATTAGTTTTTGATGTAGTGACCCAGTTTTCATCTTTTAAGCATAAGTTTGCCCTTTTTGAAATAGTCTAATATCATTCGGATGTCTAACTAGAATATAAGCTAATGAGGGCAGGGGTGTTTTCCATCCTGGTCTTATAGGATCCCTTAGTCTTAGTGCCTGGCATAGAGTAGGTGTTCAATAAAAAGTTTTGTTGTTACTGAATAGGTTTGTGATCAAGCTGGTAATATAGTTTTTTTTTTTAAAGATTTTTATTTATTGAGAGAGATAATGATAGAGAGAGAGCATGAGAGGGGGAAGAGTCAGAGGGAGAAGCAGGCTCCCTGCTGAGCAGGGAGCCTGATGCAGGAGGCAATCCTGGGACTCTAGGATCATGACCCGAGCCGAAGGCAGTCACTTAAACAACTGAGCCACCCAGGCGCCCTGGTAATATAGTTTTGATTAAAATAAAATGTATTGATAAGTTAATAACAGTTTCTTGTGTGACTCAAAAACTAGCTCTGGAGACCCTTCCTTCAATGAAGTCTAAATGTACCTGAGATTCAGGTTATCCTCTATTAAGAAAGAGTGTTTGTAGCAGGAGCTACAGACAACAGGCTCTGAAAAGCAGGCTCCCTAGCTGCCTACCATGTACCCCCTCTCCCTCCCAAGGGGTTTGAAAAGCCAGCATCAGCCCAGCGTAGGAGAGAAAAACAGGCACTAAAAGTCACTGACAAAGAGTTGTTTTTGAATTTCATGATTTTATTTATTCCTGTGACTATTCCAAGAACATTTAAACAGTGATTCTGTGTAACAGTAAAAAGGATTTGTTGCACATAATGATGCAATAGGGAGTGCCGTTCTGCAGTTTTTTCTGCTTTAAAATAGCTATTGTAATTTCTTTACTTAACAACTTTTTTAAGAGTATGTTTGACCATACCATTGGCTTTGCCGATAACCGTGATGTTACCTTTTTGCATTGTATTTGCTCAACAGCATCAAATTTGTATCATACCCATTGAAGAATTCTCAACTGAATATTTGAGACCTCAAGTCAAATGCATTGCCAGTTACGGGGGTTATGTTAATCCAAGGTAATGGGTTTCCTTCCTTTCTCCTTTGTTTGTGCTCTGAGTGGTACTATAATGCTTGTAAGGCTGCAACTTCATGCTTAACTTCAGAAGGGATCATAGGCCAAGGTACTAAAGGCTGATGATGGGTTAAAATAAAAAATCAGTTAAATCATTTCCCCCAGCAGTCTTTCCAGTATTCCATAATATCAGGAAGCTGACACAGTACCAACTGGGGGGAATGGTTAAGCTTTGCCCTCAATGGCAGTTACTGAGTGCTGTTCTGAGCCCTCCCAAAGACTCACTTTGTTCCAATCCTTTAATCTCTGTGTCTGAGGCTCCTTATTTAAAAAACCGTGAAAATAATGACCCATGTCATCACTATGTTATGAGGATTAGCTAACCAGTGATTATCAGGTTTTCAGGAGGGTTGTTTTGTTGTAGATTCAAAAATAACTTATAGACACAGTTGTGAAATCTTGGGCATATGGTTAGGACTATAGAAGCCACCAAGACAGTGAAATCTGCCTGTGCCTGAAAGAAATGATGTGCATTTGTCTTTTTTGTTTTTATATGATTTTATGTCGACATTTATGTTTGGAGGTGAATAATAATGTTTCATTGCATTGACCCCATTTAACATGAATTTTAGTTCTAGAAGGGAAAGTTTCTATGAGTTTCTGTCTGGTTACTATTTTTCAAAATTAAGATTTTCTTTCTGTTTTAGCTCATTGTATTGACCAGGTTTGCTGCAATACACTTGTCCAATTGACTACACTGAGAATCTTTGTATAAAGATCCCTCCACAGTCCTGTGGTTCTCTCGAGACTAGATCCTTTTGGTGTCACACAGTCTTTTGCTCACAGTCGCTATCTTCACCAATGGATGGTTCTTCCATTTTTGGTTGTTTTTTAATATTCTTTTTTTTCAGTGCCTCTTGTGTCTCCCTGGTCCCTGAAACTCCTCCAACAGCATTAATTTTGGATGTCCCGAGTGGTGAGTCTTCTCCTTTCCTGCCCCAGGATCCTTCGCCTTCTGCAGATGTTGTTACTGGAGTCACCCTGAAGGCACCACAGGTGGGACTCCTCTCAAGGGTGTTGTTTCTAAATTACGGTTCTCAAAGCATGGCCCTCACTAGAAGCATCGGCATCACCTGGGAACATGTTAGAAATGCATGTTTACAAGCCCACTCCAGAATTACGGAATCAGAAACTCTGGAGGTGGGGCCCAGGAATCTGTGTTTTAATAAACCCTCCAGGGGATTTGGATGCCCCTGAAGTTTGAGGTCCTCTGCTCTCAACTGTGGAGAATCCTGGATGTGAGGCATCTGGCTAATCCTGTCTATGACCACCCCATCCTGATGTTCTCTTTTCTTTCTGTATCTCTACCTACACAGTCATTTGGCAACTTTTCGTGGCCCATTTTGTGATAGGTCGTATTTTCATGGACTACTGCTATGTAATATTGTTGAGATGATCACTTGTCTTCCCAAGTTGGAATGTAAGCACTTGCAAAAGCTGCTCTGGCTAACAGAGTTTTTGCATCCCCAACTATATCAGCAAAATGCTTTGCAGGCAGGAAATTCTCAATAAACATTTATTGATTAATAGTCAATAGCATAAAGATGAAATATAGTAAGGGACTGTATTTTTTTTCACTGTAAACTATGAAATTGCAGGACTTACCATTTGCCCTGATGATATTATATCTTTTTAATCCTAGAGATGGCTCATGTCCATTCACATTGCATCAAGTTAGAAAATGAACAGGATCTGAGAGAGAAAATTTAATAAGAGCCTGTATGGGGAAGTCCACCCAGAATCATAGGGGGCGATGAATTTGAAATCATGACAAGGGAGTTCTAGTCCTGGTTTTGCTCTTAAATTAGAGTATGACGTTTATCAAATTATTTGCTTGCTTCAAGTCACGGTTCTCAACTGAAAACTGAAGATAATCTTTTATTGCTGCTGTTTTTCCTGTTTTTTTGAGGGTTTGAAAAGACACCTCACGGAGTGAGATTTTCTAGAGAGAGCAGGACTCACACTCAAGCTAGATCAAAAGTGGGAGCATGACTCTGGTTTTCCCTGTGGTTGGACAGGGGTGAGGGGAAGGTGGAGGAGTGCAAGGTAAGGACCCCCCTCCCATGTGCTAGAATTAGTGTGGTTTGAACTTCCTGCCTGTGCCAAGGGATGTGCACCTGGGCCTTCTTTTTGGCTTGTGCAGGTGTGGGGCAAAAGATTAAAATGAGTGATGGAGCTTGACACCTGTCAGTCAAACATCCAAGATGGAGCCTGACTCTTTCTTACTGGGTTATTCCAAGCGGTATGTGAATGCTGGGAACATTCTCGCACAGCCTTTTGGCAAACATTATGCATTTCTACTGGGTGTGTACCTAATAGTGCAATTGCTCAGCGATATGTTTGACTTTGGTAAAAGCTGCCAGACAGTTTTCCAAAGTAATTGTACCAAATTACATTCCCTCCAACATCACTTATGGCTGACCACACTGTTGGTTCATACATTCTGAGTTGAAGGTCATTTGGTTTGTTTCCAGGATTTCTGATTACAAAGAGTGCAGCTGTAAACATTCAAGTGAAAGTTTTGTGTGACCATAGGTTTTCATTTCACCTGGTTAAATATCTAGATGGTTTTGGTTTTTAAACTCTAAATGTTCATAACTCTGCAACTTGGGGAGTTATTTTATCCTCTTTTTTTCTACTTAGAACCAAGTGACCCTGCGAGGACTTGTACCACGTCTAGGCCGGTATGTCATTGTCATCCATTTTTATCAAGCAGCACACCCAACATTTCCCACACAGGTCTTTGTGGACGGAGGGCGGCTGTGGCCAGGTGAGCATCGGGGAGCAGGCACCATAGCTACGTGCCCAGCTGGGCCTTGCGGGACCATGACCGGAACTCCTCTTGCTCTGCCTCCAGGTGTCTTCCGTGCCTCTTTTTGCCCCCATGCACTTGGCTGCCGGGACCAAGTCATTGCTGAAGATCAAGTTGAGTTTGACATCTCAGAGCCAGAGGTGGCTGTGACTGTGAAGGTTCCAGAAGGAAAGTCCTTAGTATTGGTATGGTCTGCTTCTCCCTCACCTTGCTCTTCATGTGCTTGCCTTGGCCAGCCGTTCTGTGTGTCTGTTTGGCTTGTGACAATAATTCCTCCAAGGAATTGAAGTCTTATAGAAAAATGTTTAAATTTTATAGCTACCTTTTGAAAAAAAAAAAAAAAAAAGCTGGTGACAATTAAGGTCAAGGGAAGTTGGAACAATGGGTAAGTGTTTAGGAAGAAAAAACTTCCTGGCAGGAAGCTCTGGTGAACCAGGGTCTCACTCTGCATCAGTCCCTCCTCACACCTCACCTGACTGGTTTCTTTCTGAAGCATTTAATCTTCCTTTGTTCTCGAAACTTTCTTTTTTGAGCTTCCATAGCTGCTTTCTCTCATTTTGTTCCCACTTTCTCTAGTGCTCCTTCAGTGATTTCTCTTTCCTTTTGTCCACATACGGTGGCGTTCCCTTGGGTGTGATGTTGAGGCCCCTTGTTCTGTCATTGCTCTTTGGATAACATCATCTGTATCTGTTGATTCTGTTCTCTCTTGTGGAGGGGGAATGACACCACATCTCTGAATTCATCTCTGATATTTCCTGAGCTCCGGGCCCAGTATGGGACCATCTACTGCATATCTGCCTAGCTGGGGACCTCATGAGTCCATCAAACTTAAGCCTGTTACCTGCACAACCCCAGGTATCCTCTACCCTGTTCATTACCTTGGTTGATGGAATCAAGGTCACTCAATGCCTGTAAAGCCTTCCAGAGAGCCAGGTAACATTGTCCAGGCCCTGCTGTGTGACCCTGTAGTTTCTTGCTCATGCTCCCTTCTGTCTGTGAGGAGGCCATCTTCCTAGAGAGAGGGGCCTGACTTTATGCATTTTGTATCCCCTGTGCCTAGGATACCACCTGGCACACGGTGCTTGGCAAATGCTTACTGATTGAATAACACGAGAGCAGCAAGCTCTCTGTAAGCTATAAGTTGGTGACTATTTGACAAAGACATTGGAAATTTCCTATAGCATTTGTTACTGGAATAGTCTGATTGAAACTGGCACAGAGAGCCGAGCAGCACTTTTAAAGACTAGGGCTACAGTTATTCATAACAGAATATCTGACATGATATAAGCTTGAGGGCAAGCCATGGTGTGAGTTTCCCCCTTGGTTCTGCCATTTTGGTTTGTTCACCTTTAAAAATACAAAATGTGACCTTTGGCTCTCCAGCGTCATCCCTGGCATAGATCACATGGGGCCCTAGCCCTCCTAACAGGCCCCTGATGACCCCTTAGATGTCCTGTCCCCACCGAGCACTGGAGGCTGCTGCTTCTCTGAGCAGGTGCTCTGAGGGATCTGCCCCAGCACACGCCATTTCTAACATAGGAACGTGGGTTGAACCTTTAACACTGGCTTAGGGTTGTTCTTGCGATTCTTTTCTCATAAATCCTGTTTCATGTGGTCTTGGGCTTCACAATAAAGAACGCTGGTCATAGTGAAGAGAAAATATAATAAATAGCCATAGGTGTGCCCTGCTGTTGGAAATCGAAAGCCATGCTGACAGGTTTCCTTTAGGTCCGTGTTCTAGTGGTGCCTGTGGAGGATTACGACTACCAAATACTTCACAAAAAATCAGTGGACAAGTCATTTGAGTTTATCACCAATTGTGGAGGAAACAGTTTTTATATTGAGTAAGTATCACTTTATGGAGCTTCCTCAGCCTCTCCCACATTCACGTTCAGCACAAGGCCCACGGTGGGGTTGGCCCTTGGGTCTGTCTTCTTCCTCCTAGGGCCCATGGGAGTGGCAGTGCGTCCTGGGTCCGGGGAGGGAGATGCTTTTCCTCTGCATACACCATCCTACACCAGACCTTGTGCTGCCCATTTGGGCAAGATTACTGTCCTCAACTTTGATCCCTCCAGATGTTCACTCTCTGAGCTGGGATCCACGGGCTGCTTAGGAGTTTCTTGGCCTCTTTGCTGCGTCCTGTTGTCCAACTCAGATTCCTAAAAGATACCATGTGGGGTACCCTCCTCTGGGAAGCACATCAGCCTGGATTCTCCCTCTCCTTTGCCATCTGATTGAGTGGGGAGTGTCACAGAGAGGCGGACCTCCCTGTCCCCTCTCCCTGGATCCTTGAATGCCAAGAGCCTAGGACAGCCCTGAGTATGGGCACCTGCTCTTCTCTTCTGCAGACCCACCCTGTCCCCTTGCAGATTTCCTGAGGGACCCAGGAACTCCAGGGGGCCCTGGTGGGCAGAAGTCTCCTGTAGAGAAAACATTAAGAGTAAAAGCTCTGAAGTCCAGTAGCTAGGGGGTTTGAATGTCTGCTTGGCCACTCTGTAGCTCTGTGGCCTTGGATGTGTTGTTTAACTTCTAGAAGCCTCAGTTGTCTTATCTATGAGATGAGGCTTAGGCCTTACTGGTTGGATGGTTGTGAGGTTCAGTGAGATGTAGGCAAAACTTCTAATACACAACATTCAATAAAAGTAGACACCTTGCTGCCTCCCCCTCCCATTGTTACTGTTATTGGTGCATACACATCTAGGTACAATTTTTTTGTAACTGCTTAATTGAGACATAATTCACATACCATAGAATTCATCCTATAGGTGAATTTTCACCCTTTTATTTCAGCCACCAAAAGTTCCCACCCACCAGTCCTGGGATGTGTTCTGGAGTGGATGGGTGGAAGGATGGCTGGCTGTCACTGGCTGTGAATCCAGGGGTGGGGTAGTCTCTCATTTCTTCCCAGACTCCACAGCCAGAGTCCCTCCCCTAAAACACCAGTTGGTGGAGCAAGTGGGAAGGAGAAGTTTGGGACTTTTACTGTGGGGCATGCCTCCCGGGATAATGCCACGAGCTGTTTTTGTTTTCGTAGCCCCCAGACGGCCTCTGGATTCTGCAAGAACTCCGCCAGGTCCCTGGTGGCCCTTTACCACAAGGGCGCACTGCCTTGTGAGTGCCATCCTACCGGGGCCGTTGGCCGTCACTGCAACCCAGAGGGGGGGCAGTGCCCATGCCGGCCCAGTGTCATTGGGCGGCAGTGCACCCGCTGTCAAATGGGCTACTACGGATTCCCACACTGCAAGCGTAAGTGCACGTTCAGGGCATCCAAAGTCGTCTCTGGTCCCAGGTGGGTGCCGCTCATCTAGGGCAGACCTTCTTGAATTTCACTGTGCTGGAGACTTACCCAGGGGTCTTGTGAAAGAGCAGATTCTGATTCAGGAGGCCTGGGCTGGGGCCCGAGAGTCTGCATTTCTTTTGGTCACTCAGATGATGCCCATGCCAGTGGTCTATGGACCACAGTCTGAGTAGGTAGGTTCCAGAAGATAAAATTTGTGTTTCCCGTGCTATGTGACCCATGTGCTTGGCAGAGCAGGTGAATTTAAAGAGCCTTAAGGATCAAACTATTGGACCCCTCCATCCCTCTTCCTCATGGAAGCCCCTTCAATTTGTGCAGCCTAACCAAAACTCAGTTGAAATAGGAGGAGAGCCAGGGTCACGGGAGCATAGTGCTTTCTGAATGGGAAGCCTAGGGACTTTTATCGAAGAACCATCCTGTGGCCTGAGACAAAGGGTCAGCACAGGCCGTGGGGTGGTAGCGAGGGGTGCACATGTGGTGCAAACAGAGTCTTTACCTGGAGACTAGCCTTTGTCTAATGAGGGTCCTGCTGCTGCGTTAATGCCCTGACCTTGAGCTCCGTTGTGCTAAGGTGACGTGGAGCCCCTGCAGGGGCCCTGTAAGAAGAAGCTCCTCTGACAGATGAGAGGCGGCTCATTAGAATGGCCTGTAACTACAGCTGGGTGACTTCCTTTTGAGTTCCTGTCTTGGTGCCAGTGGGTCCAGCTGTACCTCGGTCGGCGTTCACACGCTGTGTCTGCCGTGAGCGTTTGGTATAGTTGGCCTGGGCCCCAAGAGAGGTACTTTTCAGATCAGCCACACTCAATAATGGCATAATGAAGAAATAGCAAGACGTTTCTCCCAGACCCCTTGGAAGCTTCTGGAAATGTTGGCAGTTGGTGAAATCCTGCTGGAGGCCAGGTGGCATCTCTCCCTTACACCGTGTCTCTTGATTCCCTGGCCAGCATGCAACTGTGGCCCACGCCTTTGTGAAGAGATGACGGGGAAGTGCCTCTGCCCTCCCCACACGGTCAGGCCCCAGTGTGAGGTGTGTGACACGCATTCCTTCAGCTTCCACCCCCTGGCTGGCTGCGAAGGCTGCAACTGTTCCAGGAGGGGCACCGTTGGGGCCGCCACCCCGGAGTGCGACAGGGACCACGGGCAGTGCAGGTGAGCCCGGGAGGATTAAGCTGTTAGGTCGTCTTATTGGAAGGGAAGATGTCCTCTGCACACACCAGTCACCATTCCTTCCTGTGTCTCATGGGTCCAAGGACAGCACTGTGCTCACCTCAGGGTGGAGCTCCCCACCCTGGATGGGCTCTGTGGTGTGTGGAGTAACTGGGCCCCTCAGGCTCAGGGTAGCCTGGCAGAGCTCCGGCAGGTGGATGGCCAGGCACCTGGGGTCATAAGCCGCCTTGCCCATGCCCTGCAGCATTGTTCTCGGGGTGGCCCATATGTATGCATAATTAAGTTATCCTTTCTTTGACTGTGTCACTGTGTGGTGAGCACCTATCTATCGGTGTTTAGGTTTGGGCTCCAAGTCTTCATGGCGTTTTTGTTGAGGACAGTGAGTGACAAAGTCCGCAGGCCTCAGGCCTGCCGCTCTTAGGCAACTCGAAGGGGTGCTAGAGCGTCCACAGTGGGCCTTGGCTGGCGGTGGGCAGGCAAGGGAAGAAGGTATGCGCTGAAGAGCCCTACCTGAGAGTGGGGCTGCCATTGGGCTGACTGAGAGGCCCAGTGCACGGCTGGTGAGGGACAGTGGCAAAGGTGGGCTCCCACAGATGCTGTGTCGCTAAGAGGTTTGGCTCTGTGGGTTGAGCTCTACGTGGGGAACTAGAGGCCAATGTCACACGATTGCAGGTGATCAGCCTGATCTCAGCAGGACTGGAGAATGGCCCCGGGGATGCAGAATGGATCCAGTCTTCTAGGAAAAGAGGCTGGAAGGAGTCGACAAGGGTGTTAAGTCGGGGGGAAACTGAGCCAGGGCTTTGGCATCTGGGCCAGTATGGCAGTGTGCAGGAGCAAGTGTGAGGCTCACCACCTGCCCTACACTCCTCCCCCCACCTATGGGGGAGTAGACATTATGGGGTCTGTGTGGGTGATCTGGGTGTGACAGCCGGGGTGGGGGGGGGTGGGGAGGCCGTTGCTGCTGGTGGCAGGCATCCACGACTCCAGTTCAAGGGCGGCTGTGTTCATTTCCTGTGGCTGCTCTAACAGATTACCACAAACAGGGTGACTTAAAGCAATAGAAATTTATTTGCTCATAGTCCTAAAGGCTAAAAGCCTGAAATCAAGGTGTTGACAGTGCCGTGCCCTTTCTAAAGTCCCTGGGAGACAATCTGTTCCATGCTTTTCTCTTACCTTCTAGTGCTGCCAGCAATCCTTGCAGTTGCTTGGCTCATAGACGTGTCACTCCAATCTCTGCTCCGCCATCACATGGATCCTCCTGGTGTGTCTCTGTCCTTACATGGCATTCTCCTCTCTTTGTGTGTCTCTTCTTAGGACACCAGCTATATTGGATTAGGGCCCACCTTACTCCAGCATGACCTCATCTTAACCTGATTATATCTGCAAACACCCTCTTTCCAAATAAGATCACCTTCTCAGGTACTGGAGATTAGAACTTGAACATATCTTTTTGGGGACAAAATCCAACTCTCCGTAACAGCGACGTTCACTTTTCCTAAGGAAGGACACTTCACCACACCTTTAATTGTTGCCTGGGGGCCTCACAGCCCCTTTGTGCTACAAGAAAGGAAGCTGAGTGACAACTTGAGTCATGAAACCTTCCGAGTCTTTAAAACCACAGGTGTGAGTCCACCCTGAGTCGACTCAGTTGCTCATCCTTCTCAAACTGTGAGCCTACACTGAAGGCAATTTGCACAAAGGATTTTGAGGTGATATCCAGAATTGTTTCATCACCATTAGTTAACATATATCAGGTTCTGTTCCCTCCAGTGCTTAAGCAATTCTCCGACGGAAGTCAGGCTCTTAGAGCTCATTACTGAAGATGCTACGTTGGGTCTCGAATGTACCCATGGGCTCATGAAAACATCTAGCTTATTTTCAGTTAGTAACTGATGGAGAAAGACAATGGCACCTGGGCTGGAAGCACAGACCTGCCGGAATGCTTAGGAGCAGAGATGCACCGTGCCCAGGAGATGCTTGCGGGCTTGTGGCTGCAGAGGGTACAGGATTGGGAGGCTAGGAGAACCTGGCTGTGCTGATCATGATGCAATCAACTGTATGGAAGGGAGAGAGGAAGACAAGATGTGTGTGATCCTGTGACTTCATTACTGACCTAGATTTGCCTCCCCAGGGACAATTGCCTCCATTCCCTCTCTTTGAGCCCTTGGTCCAAAACAGTAGCTGGACGAATGCCAGAATCTCGTAAATTTGGTCTATCACATGGCCATGCTGCCTCATTTTAGCGGGGCTGTTTGGTACTCCTCTTGACATCTCTCCTGACCTCTTCATTTCACAGAGCTATCTTTTTATTCTTCTGTTCTTTCAGGAATGGGTATCACTTTCCGTCGGAGGCTATCAGCCCCACTATGCTTTTCTTCTTGTTCTTTTCTGTCTCTACCAGGGTCTTCTTCCCTCAAATGGCGAACGTGCACTATTATTTTCCATCACTCCCTTACCACTGACCTCTCCCTTTTCATGTTCCCAGGGGTACCAATCTCCCTTTCTTGAAAATCAGTACTCTCTTAGAGACAGCAAGCTGATAACCAGTCATAAACATTTGACACCAGAGCTCCAGAGTATTTGTAAATAAAATGTGTGGCTCTCAATGGAAACAGACACAAGTTAAGGAGGATGGAATATTTCTCTCCAGGAAGCCAAGAGAGCAACATCAACAAAGTCTTCCAACCCCACTATGAAAAGGTGGTCAAGGGAGAGTTAGAACAACAGTTGAAAGATTAGTCAGCCAAGCCGGTCTGTTGCTGTTGAAACATGTCAGCAGTACCTCTGTCTAAAACACACACAAACATGGGGCGCCTGGGTGGCTCAGTCAGTTAAGTGTCCAACCCTTGATTTTGGCCCAGGTCATGATCTCAGGGTCATGAGACCAAGCCCCGCGTTGGGCTCAGCCCTGGGTGTGGAGCCTGCTTAAGATTCTTTCTCTCGGAACCCTCCTACACTGTTGGTGGGAATGCAAGTTGGTGCAGCCACTCTGGAAAACAGTACGGAGGTTCCTCAAAAAGTTGAAAATAGAGCTGCCCTACAACCCAGCAATTGAACTACTGGTATTTACCCCAAAGATACAAATGTAGGATCCGAAGGGGTACATGCACCCCAATGTTTATAGCAGCAATGTCCACAGTAGCCAAACTACAAAAAGAGCCAAGATGTCTATCAACAGATGAATGGATAAAGAAGATGTGGCACACACACACACACACACACACACACACACACACACACACACACACACAATGGAATATTATGCAGCCATCAAAAGGAATGAAATCTTGCCATTTGCAATGACGTGGATGGAACTAGAGGGTATTATGCTGAGCGAAATAAGTCAGTCAGAGAAAGACAAATATCATATGATCTCACTGATATGAGGAATCCTTAATCTCAGGAAACAAACTGAGGATTGCTGGAGTGGTGGGGGATGGGAGGGATGGGGTGGCTGGGTGGTAGACATTGGGGAGGGTATGTGCTATGGTGAGTGCTGTGAATTGTGTAAGACTGATGAATCACAGACCTGTACCTCTGAAACAAATAATACATTATATGTTTAAAAAAAAAGTAGGAAGGGAAAAATGAAGGGGGGAAATGGGAGGGGGAGACGAACCATGAGAGACTATGGGCTCTGAGAAACAAACTGAGGGTTCTAGAGGGGAGGGGGGTGGGGGGATGAGTTAGCCTGGTGGTGGGTATTAAGGAGGGCACGTACTGAAAGAAGCACTGGGTGTTACACGCAAACAATGAATCATAGAACACTACATCAAAAACTAATGATGTAATGTATGGTGACTAATATAACATTAAAAAAAAATTCTCTTTCTCCCTCTCCCCCTGCCCCTCCCCCCTAAAATACACACACACACACACACACACATAATAAAATATAAATAAAAAAACACAAACATCCTGAGAGCTCCCCTAGTACATCTAGCAGACCAAAGGAAACCGTGGAATTAGAACTGGCTTCAGAAAAGGAAATCCAAGGTGTTACTAAAAAGGCAAACAGATTGAATTAGGAATAACTGTTTTCATTTTAATATATTTGAAGAACAAATCAGAGGAAATAATTCAGTGTCTTTATGTGGAATTGATTTGTGTGAATCCTTCAGCATAAAGAATAGTCTGATGAAGATGCAGGATGAACAGAAGGGGAGGCCTTACCATTAAAATCCTCTGCTCATTCAAGAGGTATCATAGCAGGAATCTGGGTATAGAAAGGCTGAAAGAGGGGCAGCTGGGTGGCTCAGTCGTTTAAGTGTCCACCTTTGGCTCAGGTCATGATCTCAGGTTCTGGGATCGAGCCCCATATTGGCATGGGGCTCCCTGCTCAGCGGGGAGTCTGCTTCTCCCTCTCTTTCTGCCCCGCCCCACTCATGCGCATGCTCTCTCTCAAATCAATAAGTAAAACCTTAAAAAAAAAAAAAAGGGCCAAAGAACAGGTTCCATTTGAACAGCGGAATAAGCAATGCCTAACCTGGAGGACGAAAAACTCTGGGAGGAGCAGGAGAGGAAGATCAACAAGTGTGCATGGAACGGTTCTGAGGGAGTGGGAGTCCTGGCAGGGGATGGAGCCCAGGGTTCTGTAGTGGACTCCATCACATCTGCAGGAAGAAACTTAAGGCCCTAAATCCTGAACACATTACAGTACTCCCATATATAATTAAAATAAAAACGAAGCCACAAAAAGAAGTGTAAGGCAGACCAACAGAGTGCTGTTTTTCCATAATGACTACTTCGGTTTTTCTTTTGAAAGCAGAACATACAAGTGAAGAGCTTGGGGCTGGAATGGAAGTTTGGGAATAGGTTAGACTGATGAGGACCCCAGGAGTAGGTGTGGACACGCAGGAGGAAACAGCAGGTGTGTGTTCTGCGGGGGTACCTTTGTTTAACTGTAGGAGGCAAAGGAACCAAGGAGATGGAGAAAGAGTTTTCAGGCAGGAGACAGAGAGGAATTCTCTGTCTCAGAAATAATGGGAGAATTTTAAGAAGGAAAAACTGGCCAACAGAATAAATTGCTGCAAACACAACCTCACACATTGTTTCTGAATTCTGCTGCCACAGAAAAAGGAAATCAAGAATGCATTAAAAATTGTAAAAATGCATTGGGGTGCCGTCTGTGATAGATACATAGATTTACTATAGTATCTGAGGTAGAAATCATAAGGGGTGTTTAACAAACTTTCACTAGCCAATGACAATTTGTTTTTCATTTTTTAAAAATTTAAATTCAATTAGCCAACATATAGTATATCATTAGTTTTTTTGTGTAGTGTTCAGTGATTCATTAGTTGCAAATAACAATGACAGTTCAGTAGACTGGAAAAGTCCTAACTCAGGATCAAGGCATGCTGCATAGTTTTGCCCAAACCCAAGGAAACATCAACAGGAATGGAATCTCATTATCCTGTACCACACCTACACCAAGAGGTGAAATTGTTTATCTTGAAATTACCAAGGAGACTATACTAACCTGATGGGATGACATAATTCTCTCTCTATGATCAAAGTAGATTTGTCATGAAAAGGCCCTTAGCAGATAATGTAAGAAAAACTTTCAGTTTATTATGACTATAAATTACACAGATTGCTCGTGTTAATTCCACTGTTGATGCTGAAAAAGCTTTTGATTACCCAAAGGGTTAGTTCTTTAGGAAATACCAGAAAGACAGATTTATACGGAGAACAGATATGAGATTGCCAGGGGTAAGAGGTAGAGGGAGGATCTGACTATGAAGAGAGATTTTTGAAGTCATGGAACTATTTTGTATCCTAAAGTATGGTGGTGGTTACATGAATTTCTGTGTGTGTTAAAATTCATAGAACTCTACAACAAAAGAAAACGTCAATTTTACCATATGGTATTTTAAAATATAAAATTAAGGGGGGCGCCTGGGTGGCTCAGTCGGTTAAACGTCTGCCTTCGGCTCAGGTCATGATCCCAGGGTGCTGGGATTGAGCCCCACATCGGGCTCCCTGCTCGGCGGGAAGCCTGCTTTTCCCTCTCCCACTCCTCCCTGCTTGTGTTCCCTCTCTCGCTATGTCTCTTTATCTGTCAAATAAATACACAAAATCTTAAAAAAATAAAAATAAAAGAAATAAAATTAAGAAAACCCTTTGGGCAAAAATGCAAAAAAAAAAAATTAGAAGAAAGAATGTTCTTTCCCCACCCCCAAAGGAAATTTCCTAATGAAAATGAAGAATGTGTTTAGAGGAAACTAAAGTTCATGGGAAAGAAATGTTCAAAGCTACCTGGAACTTGCAACAAGAAGAAAAACACATCCTTTCTCAGATACAACAGACTCTCTTGCAGTTGTACAAATTGTCACAGATCACAAAGCTTCAAAATTGGAATTTTCATATTCTATTTCACTGTTTATAAGTGTTCAAGTTTATCATACTTAAAAGAAAATGAAACTGTTACAAATATTAATCTACTTTAAAATGTTAGAAAAATAATTGTAGCAATCCACAATATTCAATCTCTACCTAATTAAAACTGGTGTAATTTTAGAGGCAACTGGGAATAACTTAAGTTGGGGCTGTAAAACTGAGTCCTTGACTCACCTTTGTCATAAACTAGCTAGAAGACTGGGCAAGTTATTCTGCCTTCCTGGGTCTCAGTTTCCTAAGCCATTAAACATTTGGTAAAATTATCTCTACCTTCCTACCTACATTTAAAATTCTGTTCTATTTCCTCTTCAATCTCTGATTGTAACACGCAAAATATTGCAAAATTGTACAAATGCCAAAGAGTCCATTTTGGTCAATGCTAGACTGAGGACCTAAAGTTGCTTATATTGATCAAGACTTTGTTTTTAATAGCAACACTAATCCAATCTGATAGAAGGCCAATGGAAAAAGTATTTTGCCTCGCTTTTAATAATGGAAGATTATGTCATCGGGTTCTGTGAACAAACAAAAGGGCTAGAATATCCTCTGAAGATTTCCTCAATCACTGACAGATACCAGAAGCTGGGAATCACTGCTTTAAAAACTAGCATGATACCGACCACTTTCAGGCTATTTTGAGATCAACTAAAGGAGATGGTGATCCACCTGGATCTTTCAGTGAAGCCGTATGTACAAATACACCTTTTCAGAAGAGCAGTAGCAAAAGGAATGCCTTTTGGGGGGGACCTCTATCTCCGAGAATCCTCATAGATTTACTAAATGTTTGTGTTAGATGTAAAAATAAAATACCCGAAAAGGTCATAGAACTGGCATTCTTGGGACGAAGTGCTTCCAGCTATAGGCATTGTTCCGTCAGCCCCACCAACGTGGAGAAGCAATTCCTTTGATGCACTTCATCGATTAATAGGAATGGTAAATTCCAGGCAGTGTCGGGGGGCCATGGGGCCATGGTGGTGAGCAGGGCGGATGGGGCTCCTGCCACAGGGATGGAGCTCAGAGTTCTTACCTACATTTTCTGTGTCTTCCTTCATCTTCTGAACTACCAGTGTCTTTCTCCATGTCTCTCTGTGGCTATGTCCCTGGTTCAGTCTCCTGACGACTGGGAGGATGAGTGGTGTGAGTTTGCACAAGGTTGCATCTGTCACAGCCTCTCACTGTCTGGATAATCTGAGTACAGTTCTTCTCTCTCTGCCTTATTTCTTCATCTATAAAATAGAGGTGCTAGAGGCACCTATCTCATAAAGTTCTTTAGAAGATTATGCTGTGCAGGAGACCTTAGAACAGTATCTGACTCACTAGCACCCAGTATGTATTAGCTATTATTACTATTTGCCAAGTACTTGGCTGTCTGCCTTCTTCCCTCTATACTTTGTCCCCCTGAAACCACGACCATTCTCCTGGCTTCAACCACCCCCACTCCTGGATGATTCCAGATCCAGAGCTCTCGTCCCGACCCTCGATGGCTAGCTTATCCCACCTTCATTGCAAATCAGTTCAACCTGGGTTCTTTTATAGGCTTTACCTAGGGGACCTTGGACAAGTCCCCTAAACTCTTTGAGCACCTGTCCCCTCACATGTATGATGAAGTATTAGATGACCTTGTAGGGCCCTCACAACTGCAAAATTCTTCCAACTCTGATTCCATAGCAGAAACCCATGTCATTGTCTTGCCTTTCAAACCATTTCTCTCTTTGACTTTTTTTTTTTAATTCTACTTATTGGTGACAGTCTCTTCCCAGTCCCCAAAGCCTGAAATCCCAGTACCATCTTAGAATCAACCCCTTTTCCCTACAGTTGATCAGGTGTCAACTTCTGGCAAAGTATGTATTATCCCTTTTCTTTCCATGGCTCTCTGCTCTCTGCTGCCACCTTGGTTAAGTTCTTTGACCCCCTCATCTTCGAATGATATTGGTGGTCTCCTAATTGACCTTCCTTTTCCTGGTTTACTCATGCACTCATTCATTCCTTTTTTTTTTTTTTTGACCCCTTAATTGAAAGGGAATATGCCAAGTACACAGTTATCCTGGGATTTAAAAATCTCTTTTCCCCATAACTTTGGCACTAATACATAGAACTGTTAATCTAGTCTACAGAACTGGAGGCAATGTTGATAAATGCATATAGGTTTATGATTTTATCTTCTCAGTATTTTTATTTAACTAGGGTGAAACATTTTTCTCAGTTACTGTGATATTTGTTTTTTGCCTTAAATTCTATGTTGTGTTATACTTATGTATTTTTGCCTTAAATTCTATGTTATACCAGCATGTTTTATTGCTCAAACTATATCTAGCACCTGCTCCAGTTTGGGTGCTGTGCCTCATGCATCAGAGGGCATGGTCTGGCAGGGGAAGTTGTACTAGCCACTAATGGCAGTGTGGCATGGCGAGCGCCATATTGTGTGCGGGCTGCCTTGGGGGCACCTGGGTCTGCCAGGTGCCACTTCCATCACATCTCTCTGCACAAGAACCTGTCTCAACTCCCTGGTAGAATAAAGATGAGCTTTCATGGTAATATGGCCCCCACCTTCCCTAACTTAAGCCTTTTTTCAGCTTTCTTCTCTGGCTTGGTTTTCTTACTTTCTTTAAACACTTTACAGATGTTCAGTTCTCCAGGTATCAGTTCTCCTCCCCCCTCTACTGTTACCCCAAATTCTGCATATCCTTCAAGGATTATGTGTGAAAAGCACAAACTCCGGAAGGCGTGAAGCCTTCTGTGAGCCACAGGGACATCCTCCTCATTTCAGTGCCTCAAGCTAATCTTCCCATTTCTCACATGATTACCTCACTTCCTGCATCTCTGTCCTGCGTTCTCAATGAGAATGTGCCAAGGTCAAGACAGACTTACTCTACTTTTCCCCTCCCTCCTGCATCCCCTAACACAAGGGTATGTGTGTAGGAAGCACCCGGTGATTATTGAATGAATCGATGAATGCAGAAGTAGACTTTGGATTCTAGATTATGACTGGAGTTGATGGGAGTGTGATATTAAGAGATCCACTGTACTTAATGAGCAAAGGGTAGAGTTCATTCTAACACCTGATTTTCTAGTTGTCTGTGCACATGGAGAGCGCCCACATATGCACAGATGTTGTTACATAAGGTTTGGCCATGAGCCCATTGCCTTGGAGATGAATCCACTTGACCCGTACCCCCAGCTCTGCCACTCCGCACCTAGAGGCAGCTTCTGATGGAAACTTCTTGTCTTTGCACTAAGGGCAGCTCCTTGGGCAGCATCTCTCTAGAGAAATGTGTCAAGGTCAGGCTGACTTTAGGTAGTTTCTAAGAGATGTTCAGCCAGACTTTACAGTTTTATTCCCTGTTGTCATGGTACCACCAAAAAGTCCTTTGGTTGCTTGTTTTTTGCCCAGGATTCATATGCTCAGTGCTCAGGAATCCTGAGGTTATATTCTCTGTGTTTTGGTTAACCCTTCCCTGTCAGTGCCATCTGGGGTCCTCAGGGTCAACTCATAGGTCCCCACTCTCCTCACTCTGCTCGGCTTTTTGCTTTTTCTCACCCACTCCTATGCGCTCAGTTGCTACTTGGGTGTGGAGTGAGGTCCAGAGCTTTAGCTTATGTCACTGATGTGGCCACATGGCCTCAGCCCACCTGTCCTCGCCAACACCATCTCACAGCATGCTGAAATACAGAGGCAAGGAATGATTTTGCTTCCATTTCTCCTCGTCTCAACAAGCAGCTTCCATGCTGCCCTCCCTGCAAAACACTCCAATTCCTTTCTTTTCCACTCAAGTGAAGATATAAAAAATAGGCTCCTCTATGCCTGTCCTCGCCTTCAAGGCCCGGGTCCAGGTCATTTGCTTCAGGGGCCCCTCTCGGCCTTGTCCACCCAGGGCATTCAGTATGTGAGTGGCTCCCTTGGCACCAGCACTCAGTTAAGGCACCTGTAAGCCAGAAGCCCTGCGTGTTTGCTAAAAGAAACATGGACTTTGGTTCGACAAGCTGCACAGTTGGCGGTTTGTGACAATAGCAGAGCCTGCACAGCATCCTTTCCTGCCAGCCAGGTGAGAGGAGTGGAGCCTGCTCAGGCTAAGTCAGGCCATCTCCAGGTTCCTCTCCTGGTCGAAGGTTCCTCTTTCTGACAATTTTGGTGGGCTGGGGCTGTCCGTGCTCTCTTCTTTCCCATCTCTAGACCACCAGAGTCTTGTGCTCCACCCTCACTACTCCCTCCAGAAATAGTCATCTGGCAACAGTCTTTTTTTTTTTTTTTTTTTTTTGCTGGACTGTCTGATTGCATTTAGTCCGAGATTCACAAGAAGAGAGCAGGTATTATCAATCAGGGCCTAGGAACACTCTGAGAGTGAATGCAAATTTGTGTGTATTAGAGAGAGAGGAAGAGAAGGAAGAGAAGGAAGAGAAGGAAGAGAAGGAAGGAAGGAAGGAAATCTGTGAGTGGCCCATAATTTATCCAGCTTCCCAGAAGAGTCTCTGACCCTCTTCCAAAGTTTCCATCCACCACACTGGAGTGATCACTTCAAGCAGAAAGTTGACCCTTTCTATCTATATTGCCATATGTATGATTTGGAGACCATTTGCTTCCTTACAAAAATAATTTCTACAGGTATCAGGTGGGGAGGAAGACAAGGGGATGGGCCTGGACCTGAAATGACATTTGGCCAGCCAACAGGCCTTGCAGGTAAAACACTGTGTCTTTTTAGGTGTGCAAAGTGGGATAAAGGGAGTCCCATTCACTCCCTTAGCCAATGCCATTGCAAGAGTAATAATAGCAAATTCTTATATGTGTGCATGGCCCTGCTCTAAGGCTTTTCCATATATTATTTTATTTAATTTTCACAATAATCTTACAAAGTCGATATTATTGTCTCCATGTTTACAGATAAGTAAATTCAGCTGTAAAGAAGTTCATTTGCTCAAGGTTCTATATCCAGTAAGTAGCAAAGCTGGGATTCAAAGGTAGGCTGCCTGGTCTCCAGTGCGTGTTCTTAATCAAACACAAAATTCTGTACTCGTTATAAGCAGATATTTGCCAAAGACAAACTTAGTGGGAAATCAAGTTAGATTTCTTTTTCAGGATGGTCCCTTGGGTAAGATATTTTAACAGGTATTGTAGAAGTTGATGATAAAATATTTCATATCAGAATATACTCCCGGGGCACCTGGGTGGCTCAGTCGGTTAAGCAGCTGCCTTCGGCTCAGGTCATGATCCTGGGGTCTTGGGATGGAGCCCTGCATCCGGCTCCCTGCTCGGCAGAGAGGCTGCTTCTCCCTCTCCCTCTGCCTGCCATTCGGCCTACTTGTGTTCTCTCTCTATCTCTCTGTCAAATAAATAAATAAAATCTTTAAAAAAAGATCTCTTAAAAAAAGAATATACTCCCAACGTTCCGATATAAAGCACATTTCCTAGTACTTTCTTTAGACCTACAAAAGAAAAGATCAGCATGTGGGTCCCACCAGACATCAGCCGTGGAGCTCTGTGGTTGAGCTTCGGAAGGCTGGCCCCCACTTCCTCTTTCTGTCCTCACCCCACGGGGTGGTGAGCTTCTCTGTTCTGCTAGCAGCCCGCCGCTTTTCTCCCTCTGTCAGCTTCTGTGCTTTCCCCTCCACTCTTGTGGTTTAGTGCACAGATGTGTGGATGGCTCCTTGCTCCCCACAGAGCCTTCCTTGGAGCCCAGGCACAGCCCTGCCCACTCCAGCATCCACTCTGGTGCTCAGGCTGGACAACCGAGGGTCTTCTTTGCCTTCCCCTCTTCTGTTCCCTCGTCCAGAACATTATAAGCCCCAGCAACCTCATCCCAAAATGGCTTGGAACCCACCCCTCCTCTCCATGCCAAGTGTCTTTGCCCTAGTTCGCCCCCGCTCCCTCTAGACTCCAGCCACACTCTTTCCTACTTAAAACTTTTCAAGATGGCGATTCCTTGTCCAAGAGCTCTCCATGTGCCAGGCACAGCCTCATCTGACTCCACAGGGGTCCTGCGAGGCAGCAGCTAGCAATTTTCCCCTTTCACAGATGAGGATCTGAGGCCTTAGCAAGTTATTAAGATACTGTAGCTGTTGTGTGCCAGAGCTGCTCATTACTCCGGCCAGAGGGCCTTCAGTGCCCAGGGCTCAACTACCTCGCTCCATTGCCAATGGACTGTGTCAGAAGGGCCAGCATCTCCGTCCATCCACATGAGCTGCCTCCTGGACCTCCCTCTTCAGTTCATGGGTCAGCTTTTTCCGCTCATCCACCCTCTGTTCTTTCTGTCTGGGACACCCACCCCCACGACACTTGTCCTTCTAGGCTCAGCTCAGGCATCACCTCCCCCAGGGAAGCAGAGTCAGAGCTGCTCTGCTACAGCGCAGGTGGACCTCAGAACTGTGTGGGAAAGATGATGAAAGCTTTTGCCTCCTTTGCCTCGAATATAGGTGCAAGCCCAGAGTCACAGGGCGACAGTGTGACCGGTGTGCTTCCGGGTTTCACCGCTTCCCCGAGTGCCTTCCTTGCCATTGCAACAGGGATGGGACTGAGCCAGGAGTCTGTGACCCAGGTACTGGAGCTTGCCTCTGCAAGGTAAGACAGAACATGCAATATCAGGGACGTCAGCCACTGGTCAGTGAGGAAGTTCTTCGTGTTGAGTCAACATATAAAAATATATGGGAAGTGGGACTGACCTGTAATTGATTTCCAAAATGCATGTAGCATTTAAGAGTTCTTAGCTCATTTGATAGAAATAGTTAGAAGGGAAGACCCCTCTTATCCTTTGGAGAATCACAAGACAGGTATGGACCCTTTCCAGAAAAACTGACACAAACCTTAGTCTACAATTTTAAGAGGTTCATAGATTCCCGGGAAGCTTATTCCCAGCTCGTAGACTCCAGGTTAATAATCTGCTCCAGGGTGTTCTGTCAGGTGGTAGGAGAGCTTCTAAGTCCCAGCAGATGTTTTGAGGTGGTAGTAAGTGGGGTGAACCAAGACCCCCATATTGTGAATCCTCATGCTGCTATTTCTCTACCTTCAAGATTCCAAGGGGCATCTTGTGAGATCTAGAAAATTCTCTCTTTTCACTTGAGTGTGGTAGAAGAGTTTAAAAAATTAATGTGACAGAAAAGCTTAACAATGATGTAACTATTCATATTTTGTTAGCATCCACGTTCTAACATCTGAATTGGCACTTAAGCTAGCTGCAATCAGGGAAACTTCAGAGGAAATGATCTCTCGTTTCATGTTTTATTTCAATAGGAGAATGTGGAGGGTACAGAATGTAATGTGTGTCGAGAAGGATCGTTCTACTTGGACCCAGCAAATCCCAAGGGTTGTACCAGCTGCTTTTGCTTTGGAATAAATAATCATTGTCACAGTACACATAAAAGAAGAGCTAAGGTATGCAAGGGATTAGAAGTTTTGTTTTTAGTTAGTACTTCCGAATGGGGAAGAAGTGGATTGTCATGAAGCATGAAGGGCTTGTGGAGATTTTATATGTTACTTTGTTAAAGGGTTAAGCTTTGCCCACGCCGTTCCTTGGTTTGCGGTGTTCTTCCCTCAGATGTTCTCATGCTCAGTGCCTCAGTTTGTCTGGTGGGCTCAAGCGTCCCCGGCTTAGAGGGGCCTTCCCTCACCACTCCCTATGAAGCTCACCCTTCTTAGTGTACTCTAGCATTTATCCCTCCCTGACATACTATACATTTAGTTATAAAATTTGTTTATTATGTAGCTTCCTCCAACACTAGCATGTAAGCTCCTGATACGTTCCCGGTGCCTACAGCAGGATCCAGAATATAGTAGGTGCTCAATAAACACTCATCAGCTAAATAGAGTTAATTGATCTTCCCCCTCGCTTCTTCTTATCTGCTTGTTTTCTTTCTGTCTCACCTACTTTACATGAATATTTAAGTTAAATTTTTAAATTATTTATGTGTTTTTAAATTAACTCCACAAAACTAAAACTTTTGTTGCCTCCATTATTCCATGAACCAGCAGTCTCGTGCTCGCTTTCTTTGTATGAGTAATGTCTTATGTCCAACAGATAGTCAAGGAAAGATTATTTTATATATTCCATTCCCAAAAGGAATGTAGGCTTGTAGTTAAGGAAAAGCAATTAGTTTGTAAATCCACAGAAGTCTTCTACCCACAGAGGAACCTGGAAGCATTATTCCTAATCAATGTCCTGTCAGTTCCTTTTATTTCCCCCATTATTTAACTCTTGGCTTCCTTGATGATCAGGGAAATATTTAGTTATGAGGATTTATTTTGAGAAAAGTAATGATAACAGGCCATTGTATTCCCCCTCACATTTGCTCCCTAAGGAGCTCACCATTAAAATGTGCCCACAGTCCTAGTTATTATTCCCACACTTATTTATATCTATTGCTCGGACATTTATTGAACACCTACTAAATGTCAAGAACCAGGATGGGTGCTGGGATACAAAGATAAATCCCACATATGTATGGTCACCGCTGTCTGAGAACTCCTAGTTGTCATGCGTCAGCGGGAGGCAGTGCTGGCTGAGAGTTCTGTGCAAGCTCAGGAGGAGGCATATAAAGGAAACCTCTGGAACAAGATGGCTGCCCCAAGGTTCTTTCTATTCTGCGTAATTCAGCCATCACCAGAGATGCTGCAGGCACACACATGTTTCCATCATTTGCTCTTGTGTTCCAGTTTGTGGACATGATAGGTTGGTGCCTGGAGACGGCAGACAGAGCCAACATCCCTGTCTCCTTCAACCCGGGCAGCAGAAGCGTGGTTGCAGACCTCCAGGAGCTGCCCTCCACAGTCCACAGTGCATCCTGGGTTGCACCTCTCTCCTACCTGGGAGACAAGGTAAGGACATCCTTTTGTTCTCCTGAGCCCTCACTGCGCCTCCTCCGTCATGGCGTGAGCATCATTTCCTGTTTGGAAGGAAGCATCAGGAAGTTCGGGTTACTAAAACTGAAGAAATTAGATGAGCTACAAATGCAGAAAAGATGCTGCCCTCCCCTGGGAGGGGCTGAGGGCCTAGGAGCCTCATGTACCCAACATGCGTTAGCTCCGCCAGTGAAGGAAATCATGCATAATGTTTTTCTCCATTTTTACTTAACCATTTAAATAATATCTGTTGCAAATGGGACATGTGTGCTTTTAAATGTCAGTGCTAAGAATTCTTTGTTTTAAAGCAGAAGAAAGGCTCCTTGTCAGGAAAACAAAAGCTGAAAAGTGACTCACGAGCTTATTAAAAGAAGCGCGGGATCTGCAGGCAGCTTGGCTGTCATTAGCCGAATCACATGCAGTTAGCGAGACACTCCTCGGGGAGCTTATAAACGAGTTACTCTTCCTTTGCTGCATAAATTGGCATAGCCTGGCCCCCTACACTCATTTTGGAGGACAGACGTGTGGGCTTCCTGTAGAAACATTATCAGGTAACATATGCATCTGGGTAGCAGAGGGTAGAGTGTTCTAGAAGGTGTAGATTTCACAGGGCCCAGCGCAGGAGGCACCATATTCTCTTAGAATCACTAAATATTAGGGCCTTGTCAGCCTGAGGTCTGTAATTCTATCTTCTGGTTGAAGGACTTTGGGTTTTGACCTTTGAGTGTGAGCAACGTTGCTCCTCTTATATAACCCCTCTCCTCCCCTCACTTAATGCCCATCTTCACCTCCACATGCGAGCCCACATATAGCTCATCTATCACTATGCAAACAATTGACCCAAAATGGTGCAGCTTAAAGCAATAGTCCTCTTGCCCAGTTTCTGTGGATCAGGAATTCCGGAGTGGATGGCTCAAGGTCTCTCCTAGGGTCGTGGGCAAGATGTCAGCCAGGGCTGGAGTCACCAGAACTGGAGGGTCCACTTCCAAGCTCAGTCATGTGGTTGTCATAGGCTTCTGCTCCTTGCTGGTTGCTGAGCCAAGGTCTCAGGGCCTCATCACCTGAGGCCCCCAGGTGGTGCCTGAGGGTCCTCCTGACAGGACACCTGGCTTACCTTAAAATAACCAATAGAAAGAGAGAGAGAGAGAAAGAAAGAAACTCAAAATAGGGGCACCTGTGTGGCTCAGTTGGTTAAGCAACTGCCTTTGGCTCAGGTCATGATCCTGGAGTCCTGGGATCGAGTCCCACATTGGGCTCCCTGCTCGGTGGGGAGTCGGCTTCTCCCTCTCCCACTCCCCCTGCTTGTGCTCTCTCTCTCTCTTGCTGTCTCTCTCTCTCTCAAATAAATAAATAAAATCTTTAAAAAAAAAGAAAGAAACTCAAAATAGAAACCACAGTCTTTTTATGACCTAATTTCAGAAATAACATACCCTCACTTCTGCCATATTCTATTCATTAGAAGCCAGTCACTAAGTCCGGTCCATACTCGAGGAGGAGAATGAAGCTCCACCTCCTGAAGGCAAGAGTATCAAAGAATTTATGGACATATTTTAAAAACCACCTTAGCCCATCAGAAAGGCAATATTTAATCTCCATAGGATGATTTAAGATGTTATCCTGGAATACTTCCAGACTCTAAGATCATAACTGCGACTTTGTCAGGTTCCAGTTTCTAGGGGACTTCAGTAAATTGGGGGCCCAGAAATGCTACTCCCTTTGCCCTGCTCCAAGTTATTTGTGTTTTTCAAGAAGGGCATTCTGTCCTGCCCCACCCTGAGGTGATATTGCCTCCATCTCTCAATTACGCTTCTCTTGACTGGTTTTTACCTTGAGGGTGGGAAGGGTCAGGACCGGAGGTGAAGTAGCTGTCACAAAACTATAACCTTAGGCCTCCACCATGATCATGCCATGAAGGTGGCATTGAGAAAGGGTCCCGTAACTGCTGGAGCAGTCGGATATGGCTTACGTATGATCACGTAGGAAACACCATCTGCTCTCAGGGGAAGTTTTTAAAAAAAATTTATTTCTAGAGGTTCATTTTGTAACAGATAGATATTAACTAATTCTCTCAGTGAAATAAGAAACAAATGACCTAGATTTCTTAGGATAGCTGTAGGTTAAACGAACACTGGTTTAGTAGTCATCGAGAATAGAAGGATCTTACTTCTTTCTGTGTGACTAGTTTTTTTCTTTTTAAGAGAAGCGTCTTCTTGCTTGTAAAACCATCATGTTCACGCGAAACATTTTAAATAATATAAAATGGTACAAAGTAGAAAGTTAAAGTACCATCTTCAATTCCTTGCTCCCAAGATGACTACGAACAGGTTGATGATATCTTTCCAGATCTTACGTGCCTGTGTGCTTTTTATGCGGGTTGATGTTGCCATAGGCTCTTCTAATGCTTGTGCTCTGATCCTGTAATTTCAATTTTAGGTTTCTTCATATGGTGGCTACCTCACCTACCAAATCAAGTCCTTTGGCCTTCCTGGGGACATGGTTCTTCTGGAGAAGATGCCGGATGTGCAGCTTGTTGTAGGTGTTGGAACGCAGCCTGAGTGCCTGGAAGGGGCTGGAAGGGGCAGTGGTAGTTGGTTGCTGATCCAACTTTAGGACATTTTGTTAAATGGCCTATAAAAAGATTGGATTAAGTCATTTCCAATATTTTGTAGAAGTTGAAAGGGACGCTGAGAGCAGGTAAACCCCTCCTCAAGATTCTGCTTCCCCTGCCCATCCAGCCTCCATGGTTTCTCTTGTCTCCCCTTCCCAAAGAGCATACCTGTATCTCATGCTTGCTTCTCCTAAGTTATTGCTTCATGTAATGTCTCTATCTTTCAATTTAGTCTCACCAGTGTTTTTGAGACCTCCTGTTGGCAAGGCCACATTGCTGGGCTCATAAAGGACAGGTGATCCCTGTTCTTCACTAAAGTGTGAGCTAAGAGAGGTGATGGAAGAAATATGCATATAGCTATGATCCACTGAACAGTATGTATTTGAGGTGCGGTTCAGCCAAGGCTCTGTTGGAGCTGGGGTCCAAGTGCGGTCTTATGTAGTTGAGAAACCCTCAGAAGGCTTCGTGGAAAGGGTTAATCTTGAGCCAGACCTTTCAGCATGGGCATGACAGGAGAAGCGCCCTCCCAGGGGCAAAGAAGAAGATAAACCACGGCAGAGGGGGCAGTGCCCAAGGGGTGACCTGTCCAACTTGGCTGTGACTATGACTCGGAAGTCACTGATTCCCGAGTCATAGAAAACAAGCCTGGAAGGGTACAAAAGAGGATGTCTAATGCTATGCTAAGGAATTTGAGTTCATGTAGACAGCAGGGAGCCACTTTGGTTTTTTGAGAAGAGAAGTGACATCTATACACTATGTACCAGCTACACAATCTAGAACTGCAATCTAGAAAATTCCTTGTCACATTCCGTGTCCATGTCATATTCTGCTTTGAATCTCCAACAGTCCAGAGCCCAGTGTCTTGAACACAGGTTGAAGTGCCCAAGCCTGAACTTGATTCTGTCTCTGGCTTAAGTGCTGTGGTTAATGCAGTGCAATTACAGCTTCCTGAACGTTCCTGTTTGTGTGTCCTTCACCGTAGGATAGGGACTAGCAAGTCTCACACATCTTGTCACAGCTGAGAGCCTTGCATTCTGGTAGATTTTCATGTTTAGGCACTGCTGTGTTGTGTTTTGTTGTTACTGGCACCCAAATTTGTTGAACTGTTGTTTTAAAAACTACAAGGAACCTTCGTAAAACATCTTGAAAATGAAGCACCAGAGATTTTAGAGGAAAGATAGCTCCACCATAAAGATACCATCCTGGCAGTGCTGTATTTCAGTTTCCTATTTTTCTCAGAATATCTCAAGCTCCAGCCATTAGTATACCAGTATATTTATTGCCAAAGAGTTTATTACACAAACAGTTGGAATTCATGGAAGAGCAATGACCAGAATTTCTCCTTAATTTTAACTCTGAACATGGAAAATAATATAGGCTCATGAAACATTCACTCTGCTGCTGTGTTCCAAACCACTGTAATTAAAAGCCTATGGGGCATGTTTCTTAAATGAAGGTTTTCAGTGATTTGTGATGGCAGATAATGGTCTTCTTTCTGAAACACCAGCACTAGTGTATGGAACCCTTTTGGGTTTGGGGCTACAGCAGAAAAGCCGGGGTTTTTTTGTGTGGGTTTGGGGTGGAGGTGCTGATGGTGTGGGCTGACCTTCCCATTATGCCCTGTTACGAATCCCTAAAGAACCCCTGCTATGGAGAGGGGGAGTTCAGAGGCTGAGAGTGAGCAAGGCTGGATCCCACAGGGAGTGGGCTGCAGGGCTCTCCCTCTTGCACGTGGCCTCTTTGTGGCTCCCTGTCTACACAGCCCTTCCTCCCACCCCACCCTCCTCACAAACTCAGCCACCGAAGCAGTTTCTTGCTACCAAAGTGTGGTTCTATCAGCTGTAATGGAATGCACCTCATACATTGACTGCCAAGCATGGTTTTTGTAAATCATCATCATCCATCTTTTTGGCCACTTTCAGTCAAGGGGATTTTCCTATTTGTGAACATGCACTGTATTAGGTATTATTTTTCTGTTTCCATTCACTAATCCTTTTGCCAGTCTGTTCATTTCACTATTTATTAGAATCAGGCATTCCATATAATGCAGATCCATAGAAATTTGTTCTTATCAGTTATAAAGCTCAAAATATCTCAACCATGGCATTGATGTTTTTCTTTACACAGGGTCAGCACATGTCCATCATCTATGAGGAACCAAGTAACCCACGACCAGACCGGCTGTTTCATGTGCGTGTGCAGGTGGTGGAGGTAAAGGAAAAATGTACATAAAATCGTTCTTGATGATCCTCTTGTTCTACGCCTTAGTTCTTTCAAGCAATTATGATTTTTTACTTATTTTATGAATTTAAAATGTTAATTATATTTATATACATATAATTCATATATATAAATTTAAAATATAAATTATATAAAATATACAGAGTTTCATCCTCACAGGGCTTTGTTTATATTATCTGTATGGCACTTAACGTAGTCTCCCCTCCCCTGTCTTAGAGGTAATTATCCTTGTCTTATAAACCCTGTGAGCTTGTAAATGCTATTATGTTCCTCTCTCTCATCCTCATGCCTTCCTCAGTGGCCAAGAAATGCTTGGGATGAACGGATAGAAAAGCCACAGAAACGTCTAACACCAAAAGAAGTAGGACTAACATAGATAAATAAAGGAAAGCTTATCAAATCATAAAACATTATATTACATTTACTTGGTTATGAGAACTTCTTTAAAATAGCATTCCGTTTGTATTATTAAATATGTCCAATACCTCAAGGTGATACTTTTCAAGTACTTTGAACTTGTAGACCTATTTTAACATTTCTGCACAGGTCCATCCATACAATGGATGGACCATCCATACAACCTATTTGGTGATAAATGAAACAAAGTATTGATACCTAGGACAACATGGATGAACCCCCAAAGCAACATACTAAGTGAAAGAAGCAAGACATAGACCACATAGTGTGTGATTCTATTTATATGAGAGTAGCCATGCCAGCAGAAATGGTGGGGTAGGAACCCCCAGAAATTCTCTTTCATTAAAGCAATGAGAAAACTGGCAAAAATGGTCAGAATCGACTGTTTAGAACTCTGGAAATTGACCATAGGCTTGCAGCAATCTGAAAAGTGTTTAATCAAGAAAACTGGCTGAATCTTGGTAAGAAGCTCAGGCCCTGTGGCAGTCGGCTTACTCTGTTCCCATTCCTCACCCATACCTCCACAGTAGCCTTAAAAAGCAATAGCCCACCAGCAAGGTGAAAGCCAGTAGCCCAGTGGCCACGAAGGGAGACAGAATGGTACTGGAACTTATGCAAAGCCTCACTCCCAGAGAACTGTCATGAGTTGACCTGCCTGGAGGTTTTCTGGAAGATGCTACTTCCAAGACTGCCTTTGTTTGACCTGACTTGGAGCTTCCCCAAAATTAAAAGCCTTTTCCCTAGTAGGGGTGTCACTGAAAACCTTTAGAGGTAGTTGCTTAACTTCGTAGCTGGCTGAGGTGACAGATAATAGTTGGGGCTAATAATAGGCTAATCACAAAGCTTAAAATAAAAATCTGGGAATGAGGTATACATCTAGGGGCTTTGAAAAGCTCCAACACAATCGTGGAAAGGTAGAAGGCCATATACCTCTGACTCACCTGACAAGACCCTAAGCCTTCACCTCTGACTCACCTTGAGGCTCTGAGCAAGCAGGAAGTGAAGGCTAAAGTAGAGTTGTTAGCTGCCTGGCTGAGTGTTGAGGGGTCCCTCAACATACCCACAGAACACTTTTGCAATGACTAGGAGACTTTGGTTTTAGGCATTTAAAGAAATCTCTGTCCAGTCACTAGCTGACCACTAAGCTAACCAAGCAGAGACTTTAGTGGCCATACATGATAAAGAATACAGATTTTACAGAATTAGTTCAGAAAAGTCATTAAACAAAGACACAAACAACAACAGTAAACAGTTACAGCAACAAATTCTGGGGAGGGGAAGAAATATGATTTCCTGAATTGCCACATTACATTATGTTAAATGTCCAGTTGTCATAAGTAAATAAATAAACAAACAAACAATAAAAATTTTTTTGAGACTTGAAAAAGAAACAGGAGAGCCTGGTCCATACACAGGGGAGAAAGGCAATAAATATAACTGTCCCTGAGGAAGCCCAGACATTGGACTTACTACACAAAGACTTTAAATCAACATACATCAAAGAACTAAAGAACACCATGTCTAAAGAACTTAAGGAAAATATGAGAATAATATCTCACCAAATAGAAAATACCAATAATGAAATAGAAATTATTAAAAAGAACCAAATAGAAATTTTGGGGTTGAAAATTACAATAACCAAAATGAAGAATTCACTAGAAGAGCTGCTATGGACTGAATTGTGTCCTCTCCAAAATTATGTGTTGAAGCCCTGATCTCTAGTTTGAGTGTATTTGGAACAAAGAAGTAATTAAGGTTAAATAAGATCATGAGGGTAGAGATGTGATCTGATAGAATTAATGTCCTTATAAGAGATCCCAGAAAACTCTCTCTGTCCACCAACTAAGGTCCCAGTGAGAAGGCAAGCATCTGTGAGCTAGCAAGAGAGTTCTCACCAGGGACCAAACTGGCTGGCATCTTGATCTGGGATTTCTAGCCTCCAGAACCGTGAGAAAATATATTTCTCTTATTTAAGCCATTGAGTCTATAGTACTTTCTTATGGCAGCCAGAGCTAAGACAAGGGCTCAGCAACAGAGTTGAGCAGGCAAAAGAAAGGAGCAGCAAATTTGAAGATCAACTGAGATTATCCAGTCTGAAGAACAGAAAGTACAAAGAATGAAGGAAAACAAAGACCCTCAAAGACATGTGAGACCCAATCAACTGTACAACATATGCATAATTGGAGTAACAGAAGGAGAGGAGAGAAAGGGAGAGAAACAATATTTGAAGAAATAATGGCTGAAAACTTCTCAGATTTGATGAAAATCATTAATCTACACATCCAAGCTCAACCATCTCCAACTAGGATAAATGCGAGAGATCCACACACAGAAACATCATAGTAAAGATTCTGAAAGACAAAGACAAAGAATCTTAAAAGCAGTGGGAGAGAAGCACTTCACATCCAAGGGTTCTCAATAAGGTTGACATCTGACTATTCACCGGAAACCATGGAAATTGGAAGACCATGGGGTGGCATTCAATGTGCTGAAAGAAACACACCGTCAACAAAGAATTACATAAACAGCAGAATGTCCTTCCAAAATGGAGGAGAAAGGAAGACATTACATTATAAACAAAACCGAGAGAATTCAGTGCTAACCAACCCTCCTTGTAAGAAATAATAATGGGAATCTTTTAGACTGAAATGAAAGGACACTATAGACAATAGCTTCAATACGTATTAGAAATGAAGAGTGCTAGTAAAGGTAACTATATAAGTAAATATAAAAGGTAGTAAAAATATATCTTTTGTTTGTAACTTTTTTTTCTTCTGATTTAAAAGGTAACGGCTTAAAGCAATAATTATTGTTCTGTGTGGATCGGCATACAATTTATAAAGACATGATGTATATGACAATAATGGCACAATAGAGAGGGGGAGGAAATGAAGTGAATAGAAGCAAAGTTTTTGTGGACTATTGAAATCCGGTTCATATTTACATAAATGGCCCAGCATGGGCAAATCTATAAAGGCAGAATATAGATTAGTGGTTGCCTGGGGCTCTGAGTGGGACTAGGTAGTAAATACAAATGGGCACAAAGGTTCTTTTTCTGGGGGATGAAAATGTAAAACTATATTGTGGTGATGGTTGTATACTTCTATAAATTTACTAAAAATTGTATACTTAAAATAAGGGACTATTACTGTATGTAAATCATACCTCAAGCTGTTAAAAATTTAAACTAAAATCATATTACTATCATATTTATATGTAAATAACAGTAGTTACCATTTATTGAATGGTGACTATGTGCTAGGCACTGTGCTGAACACTTTATATACATTATATTATTTAATTTGCTTTAATATTCATCATAGTTCTGAGAGATTAGGTATTACTATGCCCATTTAAGAGATGTGGAAACCAAGTTTAAAGGAGGCAGCAGAATATAAAGTTATATATGAAAAGATCTCAACATCACTAATCATAAGAGAAATGCAAATTAAAACCACAATGAGATACTACCTTATAGTCATTGAAATGGCTACTATTAAAAAAATAAAAAACAGAGGCGCCTGGGTGGCTTAGTCGTTAAGCGTCTGCCTCCGGCTCAGGTCATCATCTCAGGGTCCTGGGATCGAGCCCCACATCGGGCTCCCTGCTCCAAGGGAGGCCTGCTTCTCCCTCTCCCACTCCCCCTGCTTGTGTTCCCTCTCTTGCTGTGTCTCTCTCTGTCAAATAAATAAATAAAATCTTAAAAAAAAATAAAAATAAAAAGAATAACAGGGGTTAGGGAGGATGTGCAGAAATTGGAACATCTGTGTACTGTTGGTGAGACTATAAGACAGTGTAACCACTGTGGAAAACAGTATTCAGGCTCCTCAAAAATTTAAAGATAGAATGACTATATGGTCCAAGAATCCCGCTTCTGGGTATATATCCAAAAGAATTGAAAACAGGGTTTTGAAGAGCTATTTGCATACCCATATTCATTGCAGCACTGTTCACAGTAGATCAGAGGTGGAAACAACTGAAATGTCTATTAATGAATAAAGCAAATATGATATACACATATATTGGAATATTCTATAATCTTGTCACTTGCTAGAATATGACAGTTCTAGTTAGGTAGATGCTGGAGAATAATGTGATGACATTATGCTAAGCGAAATAAGCCAGTCACAAAAAGACAAATACTGCATGATTCCACTTATATGAGGTATTTAAAGTAGTCAAATTCTTAAAATCAGAAAGTAGAATGGTGGTTGCCAGGAATGGGGGGGGCAGGAAATGGGAGTTATTGCTTAATAGGTACAGAGTTTCTCTTTTGCCAGGTGATAAAGTTCTAGACATCTGTTGCACAACAATGTGAATAAAATTAACACTATTATACTGTACACTTAAAAATGGTTGAGATTGTAAATATTACATTATGTGTTTTTTTACTACTGTAAAAGTAAAATAAAATAATATAAGTGTGTATGTGCAAGAAAAGATTGTGCTTTCTGTCCCAATTATTTACATTTAATGGATGATCTAACTGCATGACCCAGGGGTTTCCGTGTGCCTCTCTCCCATTTCATTCTCACTCAGTGTGTGCTTGCACCCACAAAAGTACATTTTAAAATAAGTATAACACTGGGAAATCTCATTTCATTTTACTGTTCCTTATTTCCTGACTTCATTTTTCCCCTTTCATATGGCACTCTCTTCTTGGGAATAACGCGGGACACCTGACTTCTGAATACAAATCCACTGTCTTCTTACTCCATTCTATTCTGTTCTGTTCCGTTCTTCCATATGCATTGTAAATGTCTTTCCTTTGACTTGTGCTGGGTGTCTGCCTCTCTGAAACCCCCAGAAGTGAGCTTGCCGAAGGGAAACCGTGCCTCTCTGTTTTCACATGTAGGGAAACTTCCGACACGCCAGCAGCGGTGCCCCGGTGTCCCGGGAAGAGCTGATGATGGTACTGTCTAGACTGGAAGATGTGCGCCTCCGAGGCCTCTACTTCACTGAGACCCAGAGGCTCTCTCTGAGCGGGGTGGGGCTGGAGGAGGCCTCTGACACAGGAAGTGGACGCAGATCACATAACGTCGAGATGTGTGCCTGCCCCCCTGACTACACTGGTGACTCATGCCAGGTAGGAAATTCTCCTCGCCTGTAAAATATGCCCTGGGGCTTGTGTGGCACCCGGCACTGCTGGATGGTCTGCAACACTTTGCCCGCCGGACCGGTGTCTACTGGGCTCTAGCCTCTATCGTCCCTGGACCACCTCCAGGTCTTACATAGGAAAAAGAAATGACAAACATCTCAAATTCCACAGGAAGGCCACAGGCACCTGATGATGGGTTCTGGGGGTTGTTGAAATCGGGACTTTCCAGGAAGTAGGAAGGAGCCCGCCAGTGGGCATCCCAGGATTTGAGCCACTGCCTTCCCATTAGGTGACCTGGGGTTCTCAGGCTGTTCTCGAATGGAGGGTCCCTCTGACACCTGCCGCTGCTAGACTCAGAGCCCAGAGATTGTCCTGATCCTTCCAGGGGAAGTTGCGGCCCAATTTCCTTGCTCCCAGCAGACCTTCATGTGAGGCTCAGCCAGGCTGACTTGGCCTCAGATGATTAAAATGTGCCATAAAATGAAACCGTTTCATATCTCAAGCTGTAAGTATGTTCTCTTCCTAACGGGAGGGAAAGAAAGCACAACGTTTAGTGCGGTTATTAGGAAATAGCAAACATTGTCACTCAGCGTATTCCCTACACCTGGTGTGTGTACACTCAGCAACATCCTTCCCTTTCTCTCCTAATCCCTCCGTAGCAGGAAGCCTCCAGGGGATCTGTGTGCAAGTTCCTTTTTTAACCTGCACATAGATGACCTGTTCTGGTTTTCTAGAGACTTCCGTCTTGTAACCTTTAGTCCACAGGTGCCTTCCTTCTTCTTTCCCCCTTCCTTCTATCTCTTTTCCAGCCTGCCTAAATAAAATCCTAGCCCCAGGGAAGGAGTGGAAGCTCTCCATTACCAGCCTCCTGCCCAGGGCGTGTTCTTTGCGCATGACTCAGCCTGTGATTTACAGCGGCTCTAATCGGCTAGTGCCGTCTGTGGGGTAAGGTGGGTAGAAGGGTGATGCCTGCCCCACCTCGCAGGAATTACAGAGCGGCATGCTTCCCTGTGGGACTGTTATGTGTGCTCTCTCACAGGCTGACTCATGGGTGAAGTTTACAGGTGGGGCCTCCTGCCGCAGACGGCCTGCCTCACCTGAGTCAGGCGGGCCTGGGCACCGAGCAGGAAGGGCAGGTATAAGAGGAAGAGGCAGAGGTTTGCGCGCAGCCAGCAGGACGCCCAGGGACCAGGATGCCCCCAGCAGTGAGGTGGTCAGCCAGGAGCGCCGGATGGCTGTGGATCTTGGGGGCAGCCCTGGGGCAGTGTCTGGGATATAATTCACAGCAGCAGAAGTTAGCGTTTCTTCAGCTTCCCGGTCAAAGCCATCTGCAAGCAACTTATGTGGACTTTAAACCCAGCCAGGTAACATCCCTTTTACGTTCTGGTTTGGGATGGGGAAGGGTTCCGAGCTTTGTGACATTTGGAAGTTAAGGGGATGAATGAGTTATGGGTGGGCTGGGGGAGGGGCCCGGAGCCTCCTTGTCCCGTTGACTGGCAGGGTTTATTAAGGTGTCTGACAGATTGCTCTCCTGAGCTGTTAACCACAAACCCTATAAACATCAGCCCACCTAGAAATGCCCAGACAGGCCAGAGTTTGAATGTTTGTGGGATGTTAGTACACTATGAAACTTTGTGCCCTTTGGAGAGTAATCCAAGCCCCAGTAGACCTCCAAATTCCGCTTAGAAGAAAATTTACCTATAGAGTAAACAACGAGAATCAGTGAAATCCGTGTTTAAGAAAAGTGATGAGATCAAGTTTGTGGAACACCTAACAAGACATGCTTCAATTTGCCAGGCATTAAACACTCATAAATTCTGTGCACTCGATCTCTCTCGCTCTCTCTCTCTGTCTCTCAACTTTCTGGATATTTACATGTATACTCAGAGAAATAGATCCTATGGCTCCTGAAATAGCCCTGAAAATATGATAGGGACATAATTTTCTCATTTGTACTACAAAAGTTTATTGGAAAAGTTATCCTGAAAAATTGTCACTTAAAAAAATGGTTAGTTGCTAAACCACTTTACTGAAATTGTATACTAGGATACATTCATTTTCATGTAGGGTAAGTCTTCAGTACAATCTGTGCGCTTTACAGAGGTGAGAGAATGATTATATTTCAGTAACTGACAAACGGTCTACCTAAGAGTCACGTGATAGGTACATAACTCTTGCAGGGGACTTTTTCTGTTTCTAATCAAAAGCAAATTAGGGTGGGTGGTTTCATTTTAATCAGGTTGGACTATCTTCCCTCCAAAGCATGTTTAATTGAGGCTTTTTACTCAGGCACGTTGTCATAAATGAACCACATATATTTATTTGGGTAATTTGTCCTTTACCAAATATGATTGTTTCATAAGCATGTAACATGATATATGGTGGTAATTAAGAGGTACTTAGTAGTACCTCTTAGAAGTAGAGAGTATTTGCTTGTAGATATCACCACCAGTGGCTCAATTTTGTTCGAACGTATCTCTCAGTCATGTTTTCAATTAAAGAACATTCCTTTCATACTTTGATTCTCCTGTAGACAAGCCTATTCATATAACACATAAAGCAATCTCATTTTTTGCAATAGCTTCTTTTGCCTAAACATGGCTTCTAATAGCTGAAGGGAAAAATATAGTGGAAATGATAATCTTGTTATTGTGTACAGTATGTAGTAATTGGTAATTTGGGGAGAAGCTCCAATCAGAAACTGGGATATTCTACTCTGGGGAGTACACGAGGCTTCTCTCTCCAGCCCTATCAGGTTGGCTGCTTCTTCTTTCCCATGTGATCAGGTAGAGCCTTTGAATAAATTACAATGGACTGTTCATTTAAAAATTTCCCTTGATTTTAGCTTCAGAGTCTTACAGACATAGTACCGTTTAAAGAGGATTAAATAAAAGATGATTTTTTATCTTGAAATATTATTTTTTTCTGGATATTTTAGATAGGGCATGTGAGGAGGTCAGTTAAAGAAACTGGGGGCAGCATTTGGTGTTGATCAGTGCACTGATGCACTCTGCCAAAATAAGCAAAATGTCTGTGATTCTCTTTAAAGACAGAAAAATATCTAAATAATTTTTAATGGCTGGTGTTGGAAGAATTGTTTCTTTTTCTTTTGGGCAGCATTCTTAACTAGACTCTTTTTTTTTTAAATATCAGTTCATCAAAAGAAAACTGTAATTCCTTTCATCCATATGAAAAATAATTGCTCATACTGGAAAGAGACAATGTGCTAGAGATAGAAATAATCAAAGCAGTATTGAACTAGAGAAGAAGTCCACGCCCAGTGAGATTCCCTCCAGCTGGGTCTCTGGGTGTCCCAGCGGAACCGAACACCCCTGCAGGGTTCTGTAGAGAATGCAAGCATGTTCCCCTCCCCGGGGTTCCCTGTTGTCCATAGACCAGTGAGTGGCCGTGACATGATTCCTCTGCTTCTGCCGTTATTACATCGATCCCAGTGAAGACTCTTTAGTCCTCCTTCTTCCCATACCGCCTCGCCCTCCAGTCCAAACCGACCCTGGGAGATGAAATGCCTACCCAGCCCAAAGAGAACTTGAAGGGATTTGCCTAGAGACCCTCCCCACTAAAGACTGATATCCAGCCCTCCACTTGCCCTAAATCAGTCGAAGGAGAGGAAGCCATTTCCACTCCTCCCCTTTCTCTGATGTCCCCCCACACATCTACTGCTCTGGCACAAGCACACATTCCTGCCGTGGTGTGGAAACAAGGTAGAACCTGACAAAAAAGAGCCAGTGGACTGGCTAGTGTTTGAAAGTAGAAATCCACATACCAACTAAAGGAGAAAAGATTGAACAAGTGAATGCTTGACAGTCAGAATTGTCACATGCTTTGGATAATAATTCTTTCTTTATATCGACTAAATGCTTTGTTTGAAAAATAGGGTTGTAGCCCTGGGTACTATCGCGATAACAAAGGCCCGTATACCGGACGATGTGTTCCCTGCAATTGCAACGGACATTCCAATCGATGTCAGGATGGCTCGGGAATATGTATCGTGAGTAAATTGATACTCTAGTGCTGCTAGCAGGCAATCTGTCTGTGTCTCTGTCCCCTCCCCCTGCCCACCCCCTCTCCCCTGGGTCCTGAGACATCAAATGTCACATTTCCAACCAAACCCTAAATAGAGGTTGCTATGTAAACGTAGGAGGCTCCAGTGTGATGATCAGGCTGAAATATTTTACATTCTTCTTTTTCCTCCATTTTAACATGTGCCATTGGAGAAGTTCTGTCTGTGAACAATGAAATTACACATTAGCTGCTAAATCTCTGCTTCACTGAATATTGCTAGTGGGTGCATCCTGGGACTTAATTCTTGCTGGAAGATAGGCAAATCAGAATCACCACTTTGGGCCCCCATTTTGTTGGAGTGGCAGGAAGTTGCAGGAGGGGAGCATTGTAGCTGTTAGATGAGCCATAGACTTAAGCAAGTAATGGGGGAGAAGATGCTAAGAAAGACTTAAGGGGTGTTCTCAATCACTCAAACACCAATCTTCCATGGCTACTGAGACAAAGTGGGCTTATAGGAAGACAGCTGAAGTGAGTCCTTGCTGTCTATGGCTTATCCCCTGGAAAACAATCTTCTTTAACAATATTTAAAAAAATATTTCCCATAGAAAATTAGATTTTCAGGAAACTTTGCTTTTGTATCCTTTTTGGACATTTTTTATTCTGCCTTCCTCTCTTTCATCCCTGGGAACCAGGGCCTCCCTACCTTGAAGGAGAATGGACAGTGACAGAGAAAAGGAGAGAGCCTCAGTACCCCCCAGAAACACAAGCCCCTACTTATGCGGTGCTATTTGGAAATACATTCTTCTGGCACAGATTTCCTGTGCATTGTGTAATGCATCGAGAGTGTGTTTCAACTCTTTGAGTTCCTAGACTGTATTAAGCCAAGTTCAGCATGTCCCAGGGAACTGTTTCCTCTGCAAGATGGGACAGGCCAGGACAGAACATTGTTGTACAGAGCCTGATAGAATATTCTGTAGGACTTTAGCCTTGTAAATTCAAAAGGAGTAAAAGACATTGGGACAGACGATTTTTCAGCTCATAAGTATTCTTATATGATAGTTTATGCTTCGTACTGTATGTTGTGTGTAACACAGGTAGATGCTTTCATTTAAAATACATATTTATCTTGTCACCGACCTATTGTTAGATGTCGAGTCCATTTTACAAAAGCTGCCAAAGAACAAAGTAGGCATTCTCTGCAGTCCATTCACCCAGTGAAAGGATCACTGGTGAGTCATAATTCATCTGTTTTAATCAAACAGGAAGATTTTCTTTCCCATTTCCTTTCTTTGTAGCTCTGTCTTTACTTGTCCCTAATGGCCATATGGCCTCTAGAAAGAATTCATTCAGGAAACCCTTACTGAGCATTTGCTGTTGTGGGAGGTACTGAGCTAAATGCTGTGGTTAAAACCATTCGACATAATCCCCACTCTCAGAGGCCTGCTGTCCAGTGGGGAATGTGTCTGTGCATGTGCACACACACACACACACACACACACACACACACACACAGGCACGGAGCCCCTGCCTGCACTCACTTAACTGCTCAGCTCAGCGGCAGGCCCTGAGTGCTGCCATTACTCTCGTGGCGGGGGAGGGGGGGGAGGTGCCCACTGCATGGCAGCCAAGGATGCAGCCCTCATTCTCAAAGAACAGGAATGACGAGACCAAGTACTTGTCACCATCGAGTGGGCTGGGTCCTCTGCAGACTGGCTTTCACTGCTCAACGTCCAAAGTCAATTTCTGAAATCTGGGACCTTCACACATGCACAAATCTCCATGTTGTTTCAAGAACAAACTTTGAAGTTGGAAAGAAAGTCGCCTGGGTCCTTGCCAGCAAAGCTGTGTGCGTCCAGGAGCAGCAGGTCATGTGCTGCGTGGGCGCTGTCGGCCCTGAGGACCTGCAGGGACAGGCCTCTTCTCTTCGCCGAGGCCCTGCCTCTCCCTCTTCTCCTTGCCAGCTTTCTCCCCATATCTCCACCTCTCCCCTACTCCCTTCACCTTCCACTGTCTCTGTCACCCCTCATCTACTTCTGTATTCCCGTGTCCCTTCCTCTGCCTTTGGTTTTCCTTCATTTTTTACTCCCTTCCCCTTGAGCCCACAGCATGACTTATCTGAGGCTCACAGCCGACACAGGGCTCCCCTGAGGCTCACGGCCAGATGTCCACACTCCCTGGTGCGGGCTGCATCCAGCTGCATCCAGCCCCGCTTTGCCCTTCACCCTCCAGGATAACAGTTGCTTCACGTTGCCTACATACACTGCTAGGCTCCTGCAAGACTGAGCTGCTATGCACACTGTTCCCCATGTCTGGTGGGCCCTCCCCTCCCTTCTCTACCCAGCCAATTCCTCTCCTTTTCTCCTCCACGCAGGAGGCATCATCACCTCCAGAAGCTCTTCCCGGAGGTTCCTCTTGCTCTTATGACGTGCCGGCACACGTTGGTCATCATATTTTCCACATTATATTGAACGTGTCCACTCGCAGGGTTTGTCTGCCCCCTGGTCGGGGTGCTGATCCATCTTTGCATCATGGTACTTAGCAGGGGTGGACACATAGTAAATGCCCAATGGATGTTTGGTGTCAGATGGAGCTAGGAGAGCACATGCTGTGGGAGTGGATGTAGACTCATTCATTAATTCTTCCATTCATTCATTCACAGTAAACCACAAGGAAACTTGATAGGCAGATGTCTCAATTTTGCAGGACTGAGAAAGACATCTTCCAGGGTAGATGCTCTCAACTGAGGGTGGGGGCATTTCAGACATTCTTTTTTTTTTAATATTTTATTTATTTATTTATTTGAGAGAAAGAATGAGATAGAGCATGAGAGAGGGGAGGGTCGGAGGGAGAGGCAGACTCCCTGCTCAGCAGGGAGCCCTATGCAGGACTCGATCCTGGGACTCCGGGATCATGACCTGAGCTGAAGGCAGTTGCTTAACCAACTGAGCCACCCAGGCACCCTATTTCAGACATTCTTATGGGACCTTATCAAGCAACACAGGTTCTCACCCCTTTCTACAGTCATCTCCCCAGTCCTGAGGAGGACCAGAGTTCAGGGCGTTTCCGGTAGGTCACAGATGGCCACATCTCAATTCTTGTTTCTCCACGTCCTTGCTGGGTCCCAGTGTTGTCAGCTCAGAACTAAATGATATAGGATTAACATATATCTATTCAGCAGCTATATTCTTCCTTAAGATTGCCATTTAGAGTTAAAAAGAAAGGAAACTAAAGTGGAGAGGTAAATAATTGGTTCAAAAGAATGACTGTTTTGTGAGCAAATGAGGACAGTGGAGCAAGGTGAAGGAGAGACCCCTCTGTGGATCTGCACTTGCAGCGTGGATTTGTTCCTATCCTCCAGGCCTATAGGAGAAACCTCCATGGTGGGGACATTTGGGGAAAGAGGGAAGGATTCCGGGCGGGGATGAGCTTTCTGGTGATGATCCCATGTTAATCGGTGAGCAGCCTCCCTTGTGTGTACAGCACGATTTCATATCTAGAGAAGATATGAAAAGATCTCTTAACATCTTAGTGGCTTGTGTAATTGGCCGTTATTCAAAGGTTTGTGAAAGATGGATCTGTTTAAGATAAAGAAACTGATGACATGATGAGAAAGGGCAGCTTCACATTCTGAGCGGGACCACACCCACTTAGGATATACATGTGGGTTGTTTCTCGCAACCTGGCTTCAGATATTATTGAAAACTCACATCCATTAAGGTTTCCTACCAAGCCCCATCTCTACATACAGAGGTAAGATTTATGAGCAATTTTTAAAATATTATACTTATTCCAGGCCATATAATTAACACAGAGTATCTCCGCATTTTCGAACGCCCATAGTAAGGGGAGTTTTCCTGGATAGTTTTGTTCATTTAGATATTTATCACTAGAGTAAAACCAAGAAATGTCACACAGGGCTAAAAATTCCACAAAATAAATTTGATACAATTTGCTAGGATTTGTCCCATTGGACTGTTCAGTTGAAAAGTTGTCTCATCTCAATGCTTTATGGAACAACTTCCAACAGATTTTGACTCTGACATGAAAATAATTGGATTTATGTAAACACACAACGTAGATAAACTTATCTTGCTTGTTTGAGACACTGGAATTAAACTGAGGGCTTTCTTCAGATACGGTGCAGCTTTTCATTGTTTTAACAAATTCCACATGTTAAAAACTTACTGCAATTATATTCCTCTTTAGTATATCACCATTAAGTGAATTACAAAGCAATATCAAGTTAATTTCCATAGAAGCTATTCTTAGGGGGAGAGGAAGGGGGTTTACATTTTGCTGAGGCTCTAGTATACTTTTTAAAATGCTCCCAGCAACCTTAGAACATGGGTATTATTTCAACTATACATCTTAAGAGAATTAGAATTCTTTGCCCTTCATCCTTTGCCATCATTTTATAGATGTATGTAAATCATACATCTATAAAACTGATTTGTAAAAAACATGGAGGCTCAGAGAGGTGAAGATTCTTGCCCAAGACGGCACAGCTATGAAACATTGGTGTTGAGTTTGGATCCAGCTGGTCTACCTCCATTTCATCCTCCCAATGCAAGCACCAAATAGCTGATGGAAGGGCACTTACTTACATTTTTTTTTAGCACCAACAATAATTGGATAGACAGGAAAAATATACCATTCATGGACTGATATCACCGTACCAAGTCAGAGGATTTGAGTTATAATTGTGTGAGTAATGAAGGTGATAATGATGTTAATAATAATAAATGTAATCGGCTGCTATTAATTGTATGTTCATCTGTCCCAAGAACTGCCAGCACAACACTGCGGGAGAACACTGTGAGCGCTGCAGAGAGGGTCACTATGGGAATGCCATCCAGGGGTCCTGTAGCGTCTGCCTGTGTCCTCATTCAAACAGGTACTATGGGAGCTTGAAAATGATCAGTAGAGACAGGAAGTAGTTTGGTGGTTAAGGTGTGGGATCTCTTTTTGGGGTGATGAAAATGTTCTAAAATTGATCATGCTGACAGTTTGTACAACTCTGTGAATCTACTAAACGCCATCAAATTGTACACTCAAAATGGGCGAGTGGCATGGTATGTGAATTATAGCTCAATAAAGCAGTTATATTTTAAAAAGAACATACAAAAATGCAAAACAAAAGCAAAACCAACAAGAACAGTTTTTTCAAGTGTACATTTGTGCGTTTTTCCTTTTCTTCTTTCCTTTCACTCTTCATTCAATGGCTAAACATTATTTACTGAGCACCCAATACAGGGCTGGGAGTTAGCCTTCTCTAGGTGCTGGGGCAACTAAAGTAAAGAAGACTGGCAAAGTCTCTGATCTCATGAGGATTCACCTGGAGAATGTGGGTGGAGGCAGTTGTCACACTCAGGAAGTAAATGCACAAATAAATAAGCATAATTTGAGATAGAGATGGGCTATGCGGTTGATAACAGGGTTATGTGATTGGTAGCGAGTGAGCAGACTCTTTACAGAGGAGTAGGAGGGTTCCCTGGGCAAGGACCAGGGAACAATGAAATGGAATAAACTGGGCAATATCTCAGCAATGAGGATCTGAGGCAAGGAAAAGACAAGAGACAGCCCCTGTGATGATGTGTTCGTGGAGTAAGGAGGTGGCTGGAGCGCTGTGTGGGAGAGAGGGCCAGGAGGCAAGGGGGCCAAGGCACCCAGGGTTCAGACCCCATAGGACCTCGCAGGCTCTAGTAAGACACCGGATTTAACCTCAGTGTGATGGAAGCCACAGGCCAGTCCTGAGCCACAGAGTGATGTGACCTGAGTTGTCATTCAGACTCCAGCACGGCAGATACATTACGTAGCTTGCAACCTGCCACTTACATTTCATGGTAACTCATATTCTTTCTGGGCTTGGTACCTTGTCCTATTCTTGCTCATTGTGAAACGTTCGCGGTGGGTCCAAGCAAAATATAACATGTAACTAAACGAAGCCAGAGTTGATTTGAAAGTCAGGAAGCTACCTCAAAGAGTATCAGCAGCACACTGGCTCAGGAACAAGTGCAGACCACGAGGCTGATTAATATCAGGCCAGTATCCGACAAATTGGCAACATTGCCAGAAGTCACTGCCCAGCTGTGGCTTTTCTGAAGATGTGTATTTGAAATGTGCACCCTGCTTTGCTCTCTGTGTATTTGATACTCCTTAAACCTGCCCAGTCCTGTGGCTTTATTTGCAAAGGGATTTATCACTTGATACTTGCCTAGACTTGTTGGAACAGAAGCCAGAGGGATTAGAAACAAGATTTTCATGGGGTGCTCGGCGAAAGCTTTTCATCTTTGGTTGCAAAACTCGGCGAAAGCTTTTCATCTTTGGTTGCAAAACGTATTGTTATCACGAAGGCCAGCTTCTGGCTTTCATGAAGTCGAAGTAACGCACAGTTCCTCAGATTTATCAATGAAACACTATCTAATTTTCCCTCCAGCGATATTCGTACTGTTGACGAATTTCTAACTGTCCCTTTAGAGGTATAACTCTATCCATCTATTTGGCCAAGAGAAGCTTCCTAGATAAAAATTCTCTTATCAGCAAATGATAAATGGAGTTATTTTCCCTCAGATTTACTCAGTGTAATGTTCATAGACATTTCCCAAGGCAACAGTTTTTTCATGATCTCACTTAATTTAAAAAAAAGAAAGCTTCTCAAATATGCACTAGTTTAGGATGAAAAGAGAGAATCAGAATGCCACAACTTGATTTGGAAAATGTAAAAATCACCAATGATTGTGCCCACAGAAATACCTAGAGGGGCAAGCCTGCTCTGTACCTTGGTCCCTCTGGCCTGGCCCTTTTTCTTTCTGGGAGATAATATGCCCAATATGAAGGAACTAGAACAAACGAGGAAAATTTTTTGAAGAATCAGAACTCTCTGTTCTTTTTTTCTGCCTAGACTTGTTTTATTCCTTCCTTGTTATTCCTGGAAAAAATGCTGTTTAATCATCTCTTCCAAAGTGAGTTACCTTGCTTTGTCTCAAGTGAAGGAATGTATTTCTCTAAACCAAAAATAAAACCAGATAATGCCTTCAGTCCGTATTTACCAAGATACGCCCGATGTGAGCTGAAATAGTACATCATTATCTATACGAGTCTTAATGGACACAGTTTTCTTCACATAAAAAGCAACCAGACTCTTGATGTCTATTTCCACTTAACGCAAGTCAGTGCTTTGTGGCAAAAAAATAATGAGCAGGAAGCATATCGATTTATGTTTTTACTGAGGCTTTTTTCTGTCTTCCTTCAAGTTTTGCCACTGGCTGTGTTGTGAATGGGGGAAACATGAGGTGCTTCTGCAAACCCGGTTACACAGGCACACAGTGCGAAAGGTGGGTACGGCCGCTCCCCCCACTCCCACCCCTCGCCTCCCTCATCCCCCCAGCCCCCAGGGCGGGTGGGCTCTGCAGTCAGGCTGCAGCAGGCTCGGGCTGTGGGTGGGGCCCTGCTGGGTCGGGGCTTGGAGCTGGGTGGGGCTCTTGGTTCACTGAGGCTGGAAAAAGGTCCCTAGGGAAAAATACAAGACTGCTTGCTTAATAAATCATTAACTTCCTTCTCTTTCTTTTCACATGTTTCAGAAATTTGAGAATGAGGCCCAACATATCATAGCCCTATATACCCCTAACACACATCCCTACATACTCTTATCCCCCTGCACACTCCCTCGTACCCCTCCCCCTCCACATCCCTACAGACTTTTACCCCCTACGTGTCCTTACTTACCCCTACCTTCATAGAAATTCTTCCTTACATACTCCTACCCCACTATACACATCCCTACATATCCCCACCCACCACACACGTGTCCTTATATATCCCTTCCTGGCACACATATCCCTACCTAGCCCTAGCTTCATAGAAACTCATCCCTACATACTCCTTGCCCTACAGATGCATCCCTACGTACCCCTACCCCACATACATCCCTACTTGCCTGGACACCCCTACCCCACATACATCCCTACTTGCCTGGACACACACACACAACTCGTCATACTCCTATATGCACACACATATCCACAGCCCTAAATATTCACACACACACACACACACACACACACACACACACACACACACACACCTATCCCTACACATCATCTCTTCTCTATCCCCACCCATTATGAACACCTGCAGGACAGTCTGTGGCATTCATTTCTGAATCACGACTGCCTACTGTGGCACTGTTCATGTTACAGGTGTTCAGTAATGAAACAAAAGAATAAATGTTGCAAAATGGAAACTATGAACTTAATTATGAAGGGCCGTGGAGCCAAGCTTTAGTTATTCAGGAATAAATTTTCATGAATAGCTACCATACATAGGGCACTGCCAAGCATCATAAGGGCTATAAAAGGTATTCACAGTCTACCTGGGGAAGATAGCACATACATATTTGAAAAAGTAACAGTATAGCATTTGAATCATATGGACAACATATTAAATTTAAAATAACTTTATCATAAAATCAATACATACTTATAAAAATGATATAATACAGGTGAGCAAAGAACCAACGAGGGTCGGGCCTGGTTAGTACTTGGATGGGAGGCCCACTACACCTCTCTGTAGCCCTATATACTTGTGCATGCTTACATAATCCTACTTATAGTCATTTTATTTACGGAAAACCCCAGTTAAAACTTGTATATTCTTACTAATCAATCTGTGTGCACAGATGTTTTCTTAAAAACAAGAGTAGATTGTCGTTTTACTTTCTGTTTCGACTTGCTTTTTCATCTAGTGGAAGGGTAGCACTGTCTTTCCATATCAGTGTATTCACTGATAACATTGTGTCAGAACCAAGAAGTTCTGGAATCTACTGCTGGTCTTTGAGATACTTTTACTGTTTTCCATTCAAAGCAGCGCTAAAAGTAAATCCTTGCAGCGAATTATTTGTGTGCATAAATCCTCAAGATATAATTAACAGAAGTGGGTCCCTTGGATCAAAGGATAGGTGCGTTTTTCAGGCTTTTGATACATTTTGCCAAATTGCCCTCCAGAAAAGTCATCCTTGTTTCTATTCCTACCAGTAGCAAAGGAGCAAGCGCTGCTGCCAGTGACACTAGAAATGATCAAATTTTATTTTTTATTAAAGATTTTATTTATTTATTTGACAGAGAGAGAGAGACAGCGAGAGCAGGAATACAAGCAGGGGGAGTGGGAGAGGGAGAAGCAGGCTCCCCGCGGAGCAGGGAGCCCAATGCGGGGCTCGATCCCTGGACCCTGGGATCATGACCTGAGCCGAAGGCAGACGTTTAACAACTGAGCCACCCAGGTGCCCAAAATGATCAAATTTTAAAATATTTGCCAGTTTGTTGGGGGCAAGTGTGTATCATTTTAATTTGCATTTCTTTTTTTAATAATTAGATTGGATTTTTTTCATGTGCTTATTGACCATTTGTAGTTCTTATTTTTTGGATCGCTTTCTGGGTCTTTTAACTCATTTTATTTTTTTTCCCTAGTGGAATTTTTTTTTATTGGTTTGTACAAATTCTTTGGAAAGAGATGAACCTTTCATACTATATGTTGCAGATATTTTTCTCAGTTTGTTTTTTGTTTGTATGATTTTTTTTTTTTTTTGGCTTTCTGTTTTGTTATATGTATCCTTGTATTCTTCAGGCAGTCAGTCATTGGAGTTATGCTTAGGGAGGTTATAAAAATGTTTATGCAGTTTTTTAGTACTTTGAGGGTTTTATTTCTTCATGTTGGTAAAAATTTGGAAGCTGGCCTTTTGGTGGTGTCATGGCATCTCACATGGCAGGTAGAGTTAGGGTCGACATGTACAGCCAGAATGGGCCAGGGTCCAAGTAACTCTGACTATCCCAGGATCCCATCACCATGACCCGGGGCCCAGGCTGCATGAAATACACATAGCAATCGGCTGCATCCCAGGACCGAACTCAGTAGGGTGAGATGTTCACACTAGGGGAGGCACAAGGAAAGTAGGCCAGTTAGGGGCCTGGCAGACTCCCAGCCCTCATGTCACACTCATTGCAGGATGTGTGCGCACGGAGTAAATGGGGCAGCTTTCCCCTCTCTTCCTCTCACGTTGTCGCCCTCTTGTTCTCTCCCCCGCCTCTCTCTCTTTTGTCAAGTACATGTAGTTGAATTCACTAAAGGTCAATGTGCATTTACAAAATTTCAACATGAACTCAGACTCGTTTCTGTACATTTTATTTGATCTTTGTGCCATCATCATTTCCATGTCATTTCTGAAAGTATAAAATGCCTTTCGATATTTGGTTGAGCAAGGCTTCCCCCATAACCCTTATTTAAAATGTTTTCCTCGGCCATTCTGGCATGTTATTTTCCTGGGTAAACTTTAGAAGAGTTTTACCTAATTTCAATAACCAGGAAACGTATTCAGCTGGATTTCATAGGAAGAAGGCAGGGCCACTCTAGACTCGGGTTATTTGAGACATTTGATGGACAGCGTGGGACCTAGGTAGATCTAAGGGATAACAAGAGCCTGGTGGGGCTGGAAGGTGGCTCGAGTCAGTGAAGTACGGCAAGAAAACCCAAGGGCCTCTAGGGTACTTGGCATGGGAGGAAGGGGCAGACTGCCTTATCATGGGGATCCCTGAGCGTCAGCTTCGGGGCTGGGCACTGTCCTGTGATAAAAAGAAGCAATTTCAAGGTTCTAGTTTCCATTTCCGCAGGAGGAACATTGCCCACAATTGCCTCACGTCTATTATTCATTCTTTCTTTCAGTGAAAAATGTATGGAGATCCTAGTATATGCCTGGCACTGGACTAAGCACTAGAGAGAGGGTAGCAGCTGGGGCAGAGACTCTGCCCTCCAGGTTGTACAGTCCCGAGGCGGGCAGGTACACAAACCAGCTGCTGAAACAGTGACCAAGAACAGGACCGTGACCGGGCTGGGTGGGGCTGCTGTGGGAGGGGTCTCCAACCAGCCTCGAGGGGTGAGGTTGAGGGCCGGAAGGGGCGGCTCTACTGAGGCAGGAAGGATGGTGGGTAGGATAGACGATGGGCAGTTTCTTCCAGGCTCTGCGGTTGAAAAGCTGTGAGACTCCCCCCGGGGAGAGGCATCCTAGTGTAATCCTCCTTACGGTCCTTCACAAACAACGAAGCAGAAAGCGGCAACAGACTGGCTGAGACATCCGTTTGGCAGGCCACAGATTTGAGAAGAGAAATTCGTAATTAACGGTTCTCACGGCTTATGTTTGTTACATTTGCTGTCTCAGGAAAGCAAACGAGTGCTTCCTAATTTAAAAAAAAAAAAAAACTTTTCCGCAGGTAAATGCCCTATTAATGTCAAATTTTTTCATTTGTTAAACATCTCTTGAGGACCTGCTCTGTGCCAGGCAGCATCCTGGCACTAGTCGTTAGCGATGCCACAGTAGGTACCAGGACAGGATAGGGTGAAAGGGAAAGTATAAGCAGGAGCCGGCGGGGCAGAGGAGGGAGCAGCCACTCGAGGACTGGGGTAGGAAGGGCTTCCCAGCTCACACTGTCCTCTGGGGCACGTTTCTCCCTCGGCCCCTCAGAGCCAGAGACGACAAATATGTTCTCTGCTCTTTATTTGTTGTCCCAACGCCATCTAGGAAATCAGGAAGTTTCACTTCAGTCCATTGCGTTTGGACACTCCCTTAAAATGAGAATAAGGGAACCAGTTATTTCTGTAATGGGTAATTAACGCTTTTGGCAAGAGTAAGGAAAAGTTGGAATCAAACTTCCTGAGTATTTATGTGACTTTAATATGAAGGATTTTGTAATTATGTATCTTTTACGTGGAAAGTTTAGATATAGGTGAGCCATCTAAAAATAAAGTATTTAAAACACAGATCTTTGGGCGCCTCGGTGGCTCAGTCGGTTAAGTGTCTGCCTTCGGCTCAGGTCATGATCCCAGGGTCCTGGGCTGGAGCCCCGTGTCAGGCTCTCTGCTCCGCAGGGAGTCTGCTTCTCCTTCTTCCTCTGCCTCTCCCCCCCACCACTCATGTCATCTCTGTCGCTTTCACTACCTCTTTCTCAAATAAATAAATAAAATCTTAAAAAAAAAAATAGATCTTTTGCATAGGAAGGTTTGTTAAGTAGAATACGGGGCCTGTCACACAAAGGAAAGCCTTACGCCAACTTGCTCAGTAGACTTAGATAAGCCGTCTCTGCATAGTTACCTTCTTGGTAATTAGGGAATACATGGGTTTTCTGCTTCTGGTCTACTTTCTGAAATGTAATAATTCCAAATGATACTAATTATATATAGATGCATATATACATGAATATTTCATCATGTCTTAAAATGGTAGCTACTTTTTATTGAGTGTCTATTATGGGCAGGCATTGTATTAGATTCTTCACTACATTTTTATCTCATATTCATCCATCAGAACAGGTACTGTTAGTGCAATTATTCACTTATTCCTTCTGCATATACTTACCTGGCACCTAATCCGGGCGCAGGCACTTTCCCAGGTGCTAGCGATGTATCAGCCAGAGAATCCATGCCCCTGTGGAGTTCACATTTTCATGACAGGAGTAGATGAAGGCAACCAAAGCTTGAAGGGTGAAGATGACAGCCCACGGCTACACAGCACATGGTGGAGGTGGGGGTCCAGCCAGATCTCCCAGACTGAGAGCCTGTGCCCTTTGCTCTGTATCACCAGTGTCCCCATTGGTGAAGCCTGTGTAAATTACCTAACAGTTCTTTGATGCAAAGCTTAAATTTGGGGAAGAGAGTCAAATACCATATTCTTTTGATTCTGTCAATTCCATTGATGATAAGATACCATACACACATCGAGTTAATGACAATTTGTGGGGGATAGAGTGGGTGTGGAACTTTGCTAATAGACGGAAATATTTTAGTTTCCATCCCAATTCCAGAAGATTAACATGTGTCTTTTGTTTTTTTAAGATTTTGCTTATTTATGAGAGAGAGAGCACGAGCGTGGGGAGGGGCAGAGGGAGATGGAGAAGCAGATTCCCCACTGAGGAGGCAGCCTGCTGCAGGGCTTTATCCCAGGACCCTGAGATCATGACCCGAGCCAAAGGCAGATGCTTAACCGACTGTGCCACCTAGGCGCCCCTGTTTGTCATTTTTTTTTTAAATAGAAACTCAGAATCAAGGAAATGTCTTTTAACTTAGATATGGAACTGAGTTCTCATCACTAAATTATCTAGAATAATAAAGGCTCCAAGCCAAGGGTAGGCACTGTAACTGCTCTCAGTTGTTTAAGGTGGTTAAATACAGCACCACAGCAATTAATTAGTGCAAATATGGATTATGCAGGCTTGAAATAGTCCAGTAGGAAATATTAATAAAATCCCCTTTGGAACAAATTTTGAAATTATATGAATTTTACTTTAAATTTTTCTTTGAGGAAATTAGCCATAAAGTAAGCAATATTTCATTGTGTGATATCCTCAGGAACATAACTCTTGCATAAAATTCATCCACCCCTGATTTCCATATTGGTCAAACCACTGGATCCTGTGTGTATTTTGTTCATTTGCCCTTCAACTCTAGGGGTAATTGAGGATTTTGTTGTCCTGATATCAAGGAGGAGGGACCAAGCTCTGCCCTCCTTCCACTTTCTCTGTTCTCATTCAAGTCATAAGTATCTCTGTATTGAGACACATTCGTTCCTGCAAGGCAGTGTCAGCCGTTCTGTCATGGGGTTACAGTGTCCCAAACAGGGAGTTAGAAGGTGAAGAAAATTGGATGGAACAAATGATGCGTTCTTTGGGTGTTTCTCCACTTCTTCTTTATTTTGGGTTAGGTGTGCACCAGGATATTTTGGGAATCCCCAGAAGCTTGGAGGTAGCTGCCAACCATGCAATTGTAACAGCAATGGCCAGTCGGGCAGTTGTCACCCCCTGACTGGAGGTAAGATGGACTGACACCTTTGTTACCCTGCGTTTATCAGTGTGGTGTAAAATAGCAGGCGAGGAACCCTGGCACAGATTTCCAGGAGGCATAATACACAAGTCCAGTGAACAAATTGTCAATTGTCTCCTTGTTTTGACAACCTTGGGAATGCTTAGGTAGTATTTACAGTTTGGTAAATAACTTACTTCAAGTCAGCTTTTTTAAAAAAGATAAATTGTTTTAAAACTCAACTAATTATAGCCAAACTAACCTCAACTCCTACTTTGGTGATTTTGCTAAGATCTCCCTTGGCATCATAAGCTTATCATCACATCAGTTTTCTTCATGTGTGTAACTAAAGAAGTCAACACATTCTTTCTCAGATAGCAGTAAATGTCTGGGATGTGGGTGGTATAGCTGGGATGGATTTCACATGCCAAGGAAAAGACAATTACTAGGAGTTAGTATGGGTTCATTAGGAACAACTTGGAAGAAAAAGGAAGATGGTTTTCTTCTTTCTTTGACAGAGAATATTAACATGATTTACCAAGAAAATATCATGGATATATCTAATGCCAAACCTTAGATTAAACATCTTATTTTATGGTTATGGACAGGATGAAGAACTAAACGCAGAATGTGTGGATTAGATCTGTTCAAGTGACTGTTCCAAAGGAATGTAGAGTAAATGGATTATTATCAGTCTAGAATGAGTTATCTGTTGACATGCACTGGGACTTAATTCTTGGCTCCATCTTGTTCAACACTGTTGACCTAAATGGAAATATAAAAGGCATGCTCATCCAGTTATCAGGTGACACAAAGTTGGGAGAGACAGAAAATGCCTCCTATGGCACATTTAGAATACTCAAGGGACTCAACAGTCTGGAACGATGGGCCAGTGCTAACAAGATACCATTATGTTAGGGATAAGCACGTGGTCCTATAATTGAATGGCATAAAAATAAGTGTGTGATAAGGGAGATGTGGCTTAGTGGCAAAAGGTGAAAAAGACTGAGGTCTTAATTGGCCCCAAGTTCAATATGGCTCAGGAGAGTAAGGTGGCCCCTAGGACGGACGCCTCATATGATCTTAGTCTAAAACCAGGTGGTCTGCCGTTCCCTGGTGTGCTGCTCATGTTAAGTCCTCATTTGAGGCTTATGTCTCTAGGAGACAGTAGACAAGCTACAGTTTGTTCAGAAAGAGGGTAAGACTTTGAAAAAACTCAGAGCCATGTCACATGAAGGATCAACAAACCGGGACCGTGAAGACTTGGAAAGGACGTATTTGAAAGGCTGATGTGTGGGAGAAGGGTTGGTTTTGTTCATGTGGCATAAGAGGTAGAACCCAAGGAGTGGAAGCTAGAGGGAGATCTACTTTAAATCATCCTAAGGAAGACGTGTCAGGGGTTTAAAGATGAAAAGGACTGTTTTAGAAAAAATGAGTTTCTACTGTGACTGGAGTTATTCAAAGAGAAGCTTCCACATCACACACAGCATATTCATGAGATTAGTATCTTTTCAACCCTCTTTGTTTCCTACTGTAACAACAACAACAACAACAACAACAACAACAGCAACAACAACAACGAAAGCAGCCTGAAGTGAGGATAACTCTGTGTTTCCCAAATGGAACAAAATGCTTGCAACATGAGACTTTTTGTTCCTGCGAGCTTTTTGTCTTTCTCTTTTTCATTCTTTCTTTTTCTTTTAATTAATAACCTAAAACTCATATTTTAATTAATAACCTAAAAACTCAAACTTGTTGATAAAATTGCACTGATAAATCAATCCTCTGCATGAGCCAAGTCCCCCCTAGACTATTCGAGATGCTGTGGGAGATTGTGAAGAAAATAAAATCATGTTTCCTGGCCCTAAGGCATTTATAGTCTAATCGAGAAAATGGAAGTGACGTAACAATACATACACATAATAATGAGTTTAAAAAAAGGATGAGTAAGAAAAACCTATGATTACATATATAATAAATTTAAAAGTCTACAAATATATAGAAGGGAGACATTGTCTTTGAGTGGTGGGATCAAAGGTGATGTCTTTATATTATTTTTCTGATTTTCCCAAATTTTCCATGGTGAACTTACATTATTTATTTTACAATTAAAAATAAATGTGGTTTAAAATATATGTATATACACACAAAGTGTGGATTATTGCCTGCTGCTGAGAAGACAAAACATGAAAGTCTCCTTGTAGCGTGTCTAGGAAAATTTCGAGCTTTGAGATTTCCTGTGGTGAAGTTAAGATTATTTTTCTAGAGGGAGGGGAGAGGACCGTTCATTGTAACGGTGCCTGGTATGGGAGAAAGAGTAGAAATGGAAAGAATAAAGAGTGTCCAAGGATGACCAGTAGACTTTCCTGACTACAGTTGAGAACCTCAAATCTAGCTTAGATCTCTGGTAATTAGCCGTGTGGGTCCACTAACATTGTGTGCATATGTCTCTCTCTCAGTATCTGTCATACTGTTGTGTGATTTTTCTGCCTCTCCCATGGGACCAGGGAACTACACGACAGCAGGGATTTTTGTCGTAGTAGCTTTGTATTTCCTGTATGTGGCACAACACCATGGCACACCGTGGACGCCCAAAGGTGCTCAGTCAATGTTTATTGAATGTTCTTGAATGCCACTGGGAGAGATGTCAACAGTTATATGGGAAGCTATCAAATAAAGCCTTAACACTAATGATTAAGGGTTTTAATGAGGTAAAAATATCATGACCCTTTAGAGAAGAAACTGAATATATGGTCGGTCAGGGAGATCACGAGAGAAGTTCCTGCAGCAAGACTGGTGGGAGATGGGAAAGCTCCCAGAACAATGTTATGGTTAAAGAAGGGAAAAGGGAAGAGCGAGCGATGCTGGATAGTTGGGTGACGAATCTTCCCAAACTAGCTTTTCTGAAAGCCAAGTTAAAAAGCAGATGAAGCGGAAATTTAATAATAATATCTTCTTTGGTTATCCCTCTTTGCAGACTGTATAAACCAAGAGCCCAAAGACAGCGGCCCTGGAGAAGAATGTAATGGTGAGAAAAGAAAGCCCCCTCTCCTTTCTGACTTGTGGGGTTTAGTTTAAGATATGTGAGCCTCGTGCTGGGATGTGCAATTTCCGGGCTGGGAAAGCAATGGTGGGGGGAAGTGGGGGGAGGACTTCTTAGGGTCAAGTCCGGCCTCTGTCAACTCATAGCTGTATGACCCTGGGCAAAGTGACCTGATTTCTCCAAGCCTCAGTTTCATCATTTGTAAAAGGGACATAATAACTATACGTACCTCACAGATTTGCTGGGAAAATGCTGATAAATCTCTTATCCCAGTGCCTGGTAAATGGCAAGCTCTTGACAAATAAAAGCTATTTATTATTATTTTTCCACATACAAAATCAGTAACATGTTGCATAGAATCACCATGGTTCCCAATTTTATTGAGATATAATTGACGTGCAACATGTGTTAAAGTGTGCCACATAATGATTTGATATCTGTATATATTGTGAAATGATTTATCACAATAAGTTTAGTTAATAGCCTCACATAGTTAAACAAATTTTTTTTCTAGTGATAAGAACTTTTTAAGACACACTGTCTTAGCAACTTCCAAATATACAATACAGTGTTGTTAATTATAGTCACCCTGTTGTACATTATTACATCCCCAGGACTTATTTATCTTATAACTGGAAGTTTGTGCCTTTTGACTCCCTTTACCCATTTCCCCCACTCCACCACTTCTTTTTAAAATGCTCCCCGTCTAGAGATCTCTCTTTTGCAGAATCTGCATCCCTACCAAGACGTCCAGGATTGTGATTTTTGCCTGTCATGTCCTCTGTGCATATTGACTGGGCTGTACAGCTTTTGTGTTCTGTTAGCATTCCTGGGGCACCAGCCTGCAGCACGTTTGCCTTTGATTGTGGCCCCTACAGATTGTGACAGCTGTGTGATGACACTCTTGAACGACCTGGCCACCATGGGTGATGAACTACACCTGGTCAAGTCTCAGCTGCACGGCCTGAGTGCCAGTACTGGCTCTCTGGAGCAGATGAAACACTTGGAGACCCAGATCAAGGACCTGAGGGTAAATACCCTGGGCACCCAGCACAAATGCCAGGCCCAGAATAGCTCCTTGGTGGATAGATGCTGCATGCATGAGTACCCCTCAAGCAGGAGATGGGGAGATGTTGACTGTTTAAGGCTCAGGGGGCTTTCGTTCCTTTGATCCAAATGATGACTAGATTTTTACTGCTGGAAAGTACTAGTGAACACACAAAACTGATGCTTCTAAGTGAACATTCTTTACTTACTGCATGTTTCTGGGCTAATTTTTCTTCTAGAACCCTTAGCTAAGTATCTTGCATTCAGAAGAATCGAAAACAGATTTGTATTACATTGGTATTCATTCTTTAAATGTTTGATTGGAATTTTCCAATGAAAGCCTGTGGGCCTGGGATTTTCTTTGTTGGAAGATTTTTTTTGTTTTTTGAGTTTTTTTTTTTCAATAAACCATAAGTCCAATCTTTAAAAAAATAGATATGGGACTGTTGGGGTTATCTATTTCTTCTAGAGTGATATTTGGTAATTTGTGCCTTTCAAATAATTTTTTCATTTCATCTAAATTATCAAATGTATTGACATAAAACTGTTCATAGTTTTTCCATCTTATCCTTTTAATATCTGCAAAATCCTGTAGTAATATCCTCTCATGCATTCCTGATATTGATAATTTATGTCTTAGCTCTTTTTCTTGATTATTCTGGCTAGAGGTTTATCAGTTTTAATGATCTTATTTCATTGACTTTCCCCATTATTTTTCTGTTTTTGATTTCATTGATTTCTGCTGTTTTTTTATATTTTTTCTTCCTCCTGCTTGCTTGGGGGTTTAATTGGCTATTCATTTTCTAATTTCTTGAGATGAATCTTATCTTACTGATTCAAACCTTTCTTGTTTCTAATATAAGCATTTAATGTTATGAATTTCCCCCAAAGCACTACCTCAGCTATATTCCACACATTTTGAAGTGTTGTGTTTTCATTTTTGTTCAATTCGAAAGATTTTCTAATTTCCTTATGACATATCTTTGACCCCTGAATTATTTGGAAATGTGTTGGTTAATTTCCAAACTGGGCATTTTCCAGGTAACTTCTTGTTATTGATTTCTAATTTAATTCTATTGTGTTCAAAGAACATACTTTATATGATTCCAGTTTTTAAAAATATGTTGAGGTTTGTTTCATAGCCCAGGATATGGTTCCTCTGGGACAATATTCTATGTGCACTTGGAAAGAAGGTGGCCCAGAGGATACCCAAGAGGAGAAGCAATAGGGCCTGAAGTGCCCCACAGAGCCAGAGTCAGGCTCTCTGGGGGAAACTGAGGGCACTTCTCCTATGAATGGAACCTTAAAAAAAAAAAAACAAAAAACCTTGAAATGCCCAGTGTTCATTGTTGAGCAATGAGTATATGAGAAACTAGAAAAGCTACAGACCTGGACATGATTCACAAACCAGGGTCTGTACTGGAATGTGACATCCTCAACATCACCATAGTGTACAAGTCCGAAGCTGCCAATGTAAGACCTGGTTCTGGCCTTGGGGATCATGGGTGGGAGTGGTGATGACCTTAAGGTCACTGGTCAGGGCACAGAGAGCGCAGAGAGAAAGGGAGACAATATTTACCGCAGACATTGGAATAGACAAATATCAACACAAAAGACATCCAACAGAAGCAACCATTAAGAGATGAGTTCCCTCTAGATAAAATGAAAATCCTAAGACAATCTGAAAATTACTTTGAAGAATAACAATTCAGTCGAAAGAACAGAAATTAGAAAATTGTTAAAAACACTAGAAACCAAACAAGAGGGGTAGATATGAAAAGATCCAGTTAAAAATCATGGAAATGAAAAAAAAAATTTACTCATTGAAGTGAAAGAATTCAGTGGAGGAGATAAACCCTAAACCAGACATAGTGAAAGAGGCTTTGGGGAAAGTTTAATAAGTGCTCTTGAAATGGCTGATTCTAAACCCATTAGTGCTTATAACTGAGTATACAGTTGACCCTTGAACAATGTGGAGGTTTGAGGCCCTGACCCCCTGCACAGTTGAAAATCTGCATATAAATTCTGATTCCTCAAAAGCTTAACTATTAGTAAGCTACTGATGACCAGAAGCCTTAGCAATAGCAAAAATAGTTACCACATTAACACAATACAGTATTATATACTGTATTCTTATAATAATACCTAACTTATTCTAATTTTTTTTGTTGTTTCTAGGCTACATGGTTCATCTTTGAGTTTTTTCAAATTGTTACAAATCTCCGAAAAATTTTCCAAAATATTTATTGAAAAAAAAATCCAGTTGTAAGTGGACATATGCAGTTCAAACCTATGTTGTTCAAGGGTGAACTTTATATGGCAAAAAATCATGCTAGAAAAATGGCTCTTTTCCATCCCATCAGGGTAAATTTTAGCCCATGATTTACAGGCTTAATATAGAGAGGAAAAAGGCCATTTTGTTTTGAGAGAAAAAGAAGTCACTGGAGTCACTTTGATGTCATCAATATAACCCTGCACTTCTTCAGTGAAGGACAGGGAACCAGCATTTTAGTACCGGCCTGATGAGCCAGACTCTGTGATAAGTGCTTTATTGAATTCTCACAATGTCCTATGAGGAAAATAGTGTTATCTTCATTTACCAGGCATGTTAAAGCTAAGTAACTTGCCCACCATCACACAGCTAGTACAAGGTGGTTCTAGAATTCGAGCCAAGGTCAAATTCCAAAGACCACGCTTTACCCACTGTACTTATCCAGGTATATATAATGATATGCCTCAGCTTTCCCATAGTAGAATTAAAATAGAACTATCTTCTTGCTAGATCACACATACACTGTGAAAATTCCCTAAGAATAAGTGTGAGAAGGGGAATAACATTTTTGAATGTTCATGTGTACGTGACCCTTTACAATATCATCAAAACAACCCCGCAGCTTAATATTATACTCCCCAATTTACTGATGAAGGAGCTAAAACTCAGTGAGGCTTATCTACAAAGCGGCAGACCTCGGGTTTGGACCTAAGCTGTAAAACCTGTGTTTTCCCCCCAACACTGGCTCTCTCACATGCAAGTGGTGGTAATAGTATTGCTTTTTCCTGTGCATTTCTTCAAGGTATTAACGAGTTTTTTTTTCCAAAAAAATGAAAACAATCACTACTCTAGATATTATGTGCAATAATGCACAAAATGACAGGGAACCTGGATTCTGGTCCCTAAGCAATCACTGATCAGCCCTACAGCTGTGGCATGAACAAGTCACCCAATTTCTTTGGGCTTCCATTTTCTCATTTGTGATATGAGAGCATTTGATTAAATGAGCTCTCAGTTCCCTTCCTGCCATTAGGTTCTTTGAATCGAATGGGTCCTTTATTAGAGTAGCCTTAGGCACTGCTTTTAGTTTCATAAAGTTGAATATAGGTTAAAAGCAATGGAATGTATTATAGTCTGGAAAGTAATACATCCAGACTGGTGGTGGTACCAGTGGTACCACCCTCATTTCTTTAAGGTTAGGTCACTAACTCAAGTAAAGTATCTCTTGTCTCCTTATGTTTTTAAGTTTATTTTAGAACCTTGTCACAACTTGCGTCATAAAGTAGATTCTTGGGACACCTGTTTGGCTCAGTCAGTTGGGCATCTGACTCTTGATTTTGGCTCAGGTCATGATCTCAGGGTCGTGAGATGGAGCCCCGTGTCGGGCTCTGCACTTAGCACCAACTCTGCTTAAGATTCTCTCTCTCCCTCTCCCTCTGCCCCTTCCCCACACCCTCTATCTCTAAATTCATAAATAGATAAATACATACATAAATAAAATCTTAAAAAAAAAAGTAGATTCTTCAAGTAGCTGATTTCAAAGAATCCAGTTTTTTCCTGTGGACCAGCACTGGGCTTGCTAAATGAATCTTTCTGTATCGTTACCAGGATTACCAAGTGGATAGGACTTATGCCAAATTTCTGCTCTAGTGTGAGAATAACTTTGCATGTTACTTTCAGAATCAGTTGCTCACCTACCGTTCTGCCATTTCAAATCATGGATTAAAAATGGATGGTCTAGGAAAGGAACTGGGTAGTTTGAATCGCGAATTTGAAACTTTGCAAGAAAAGGTAATGTGTTAACTCAATAATGTTAACTGTTGTTGTTGTCCCCAAAATATTGTTTGTATTCCCCCATCAACATGGTTTGTTGCTAATCAATGTATTTTTCATATAGGTTCAAGTAAATTCTAGAAAAGCACAAGCATTACACAACAATGTTGATCGGACAACCCAAAGCGCGAAAGAGCTGGACACAAAGATTAAAAATGTCATCCAGAATGTGCACAGTAAGGAGTTACTCAGTCCAATTAAATATGTTTTTTTATTACATAGCCTGTTCTGTGCCCTGAAAGAATTTCTCCTTAAGAGTTCAACATTATGAAAAAGATCCTGTAGTGACACTAAAAAACTGATATGAACCCTCCATAAAAATCTGTATTTTTTTGTTTTTTAGTAGTCGACTGGAGTCCAGAATTCCCAGTTTAATAAACTACTCAATGTTTTCTAGTTCTCTTGAAGCAGATCTCTGGGACAAGTGGGGAAGGAAACAACCTGCCTTCAGGGGATTTTTCCAGAGAGTGGGCTGAAGCAGAGCGCATGATGACAGAGCTACGGAACCGCAACTTTGGAAAGCACCTGAAAGAAGCAGAAGCTGAAAAAACAGAGGCTCGGCTCTGTAAGGACATTCCCAAATCCTTGCTTGCAGTCCGTTCTAATGGGCTTGAAATACAGCGTGCTAAGTACAATGTCAGGTCCCTGGGTACAGGTGGAGAGGCTCGTCATTTCACCGTGCAGGATTCTTTTTATTTTAAAGATTTATGTATTTATTTTAGAGGTGGGGGGGGCACAGAGAGAGGGAGACAATCTCAAGCAGACTCTGTGCTGAACCAAAATCAAGAGTTGGACGCTCACCTGACTGAGCCACCCATGTGCCCCAGCATACACGACTTTTAGAGCATCATGTGAGAATGGGTAGCCCTTCCACACTTCCAAGAGGTGGTAAGAATATAACATCTTACCATTATGCAAGAAAAAAAGATTCTTCTCCTAAGACATTAGATACTGAGACCTTCTTTTCCTTTTTAACTACGTCTTTATTCTTCCTTCACTCAGCTCTACCCAACTTTCTCATGATATCATTTTTTAATGGTCACCTCACCACCATTGGGGTTTGGAATCACAAATTGATATTAACACTACTATTGCAGAAACCAAACACTGGGTGTAGATCCTGAATATATCTAAAGGTTCTGCTTAGGGAAAATGCTTCATTAGTTCAAAACTGTGAGAAATAATAAGTCTGTTGCATAGATTTTCAAGTACTGATCTTTCTTCTCTAGTAAAATGGTATGTCAATGGTTAATATACAGAAGGTAACAGTTTTCTTTTAGCATTTGTGGTCAAATTTAATCTTAGTCTTTGCTTTTGACTGAGGAGACAGTGTTAGTTTGCAGTTAGTAGTAGTTAGTAGTAGTTAGTAGTAGTTAGTAGTAGTTAGTAGTAGTAGTTAGTTGGTAGTGTTAGTAGTAGTGTTAGGAGCATGTGCTTTATACTCTGCAGGTCTTATTCAGATGCCAAGACGGACTGGCCATACAACTGAGTTTCGCGGGCTGTCCTTTCCGTATCCGAAACCTAAGACTGATGTGACTGTTTTCATGTGGGTTATGTGTGCACACACAGACACGCACACAGCAGCCACCGCATCAATGTTAGTTTCCTTTCCTGTTCACTTGCAAGTTCAAGGAAAACCATGAAAATGAGTGGAAACTCAATTCTTCTGTAGTCTTTATAGTTGAGCTTCAAGGTACTCATCTCTCAATTGAAAAAACGTGATGTATTCCAGTGCTGACTCGGATAAAGAGCTGGCTGGAAGACCACCAAGGGGAGAACAGGGCACTTGTTAAGAATATACGGGATTCTTTACATGACTATGAAGCCAAACTCAGTGACCTGCGTGCCGTGCTACAGAAGGCAGCTGCGCAAGCAAAGCAGGCCACTGGCCTCAACCGAGAGAATGAGAAGGCTTTGGAGTCCATCAAGGTGGGTCCACGGTCAGCATCTGCACGCTTTCATTAATGACAAGGCTGAGGAAGCAGGGATCTTTATCATTAACAAAGTGGCCTGGCCGGGGGCCCGTCTGTACATTGAGTCTGTGCTCACCTGTCCATCCAACAGATGCTCATCGAACAGGAATCAGGAATTAAAGGCAACACCAAAGTCATTCTTACTCCTCCTCAGTCACCAGAAAAGATTGTGAACTTAAACCACAGAGAAAGTGGAACAAATTGCTTTACCCCTGCCCCGGGCTAATGGAGTACTGGAGGAATAATGTTGCCAAGTAGACGAGAAATGAAATCAATATTGCTATAATTAAATCCATGTATATAATATATGTTTTAAATAACTGACTTTTTGTGTCAGCTGGGTAAACATCATTATCATAGTCACCAGCAAAGGCATTTTAAGCCTTTATCTGCCTTACAGGAAGTAGATTAAAATACGGGCCTCATGCAGGAGCTGCAGAGACAGGGTTTAGGGCTCGAGATTTCATAGTATATATATTTTTCCAGTGGTGCACATTGTATGCTGAGATAGCAACACGAGTGTGAGGCGTTATAAAATGGCAGTAAGGTCAGAGTGGAATAACACAGGACTGGCCCCCAACAGGAAGAATTTGGTAAAAGAAAATAAATAATATCTTAGTAGATGGCAATACCCTTAACTACCGAAGCCTCTTTAGACAGCAACTCTGCTGTTGGAAGTCACTGGTGATGATGGGAGTGTGATCCAATTTTGTAGGTCTCGGAGCTTTAGCGGCTCCTCGCCTGGCCTTCCCAGGTCCTGTGTGCTCTCTTGTTGAGGACATTGAAGCGCTTCTGTGTCCTCGTGGGGCCTGGCACGTAGAGCATGGTGGTGGTTGGTGCTGATTTGTTTAGTGACAATCCCTCATTCTGCTTCACAAACCAGAGCTGACTCACCTCACTGGCTGAGTCGCACTGGTATAGAAAGCTTCTTCTACAGTGCTAACTATTGTTTCCCGGGCATGGAGTTTGAGGAAACCATGAAACCATGACAACACACCCACACAGCAAAGTGAACTGATTTCCCCTCACTCTGTAGTTGCCTAGATGATCTTTAAGTTCAAGAGAACGTTCTGGCTCTGAAATTACTTCTATGCTGTGGTCTAGTTATGCCTCTGCCTTCTGATAACATACCATGCAGTTCAAGCAGATATTCTTTTTATTCTCTCCAGACGCAAGTTCAAGAAATGAATTCCCTGCAGAGTGATTTCTCCAAGTACCTAGCCACCGCGGACTCTTCCTTACTGCAGACCAACATGCTTTTGCAGCGGATAGGGAAAAGCCAGGAGGTAGACGAAACTCGTTCTCCAGAAAATTGAAAAAACATTCAGATCATATCCGAGGAAACCAGGAGATAGACTGACCTGTGTTTTTTCTGCAACATATGTCTTTTAGATGGAAGGAAATAAACCAAAGTGTTTACCCTTGGGGTGCAGGGGTGCAAATGAAGTGTCCTCCCTATGTCTATTCGTGCCACCTAATTAGCCCACAGTGAGCAAATGTTGCTTTTGTGATAACAAAACAAAATTGGAATGCTGTTTTTAAAATATCAAGCCTACTTTTATTAGCGGAACCTATTTAGGACTGATCAAAGATTGACCACATTAGCAGCCCAACGGGTATTTGGAAAATACCTTTTATAATAGCTGTTTTTAAATCAGAAAAAAACTTCTAAGCCAGAAAAAACAACTTTACACTAATGATAACTGTGTGCTTTTATAAAATTTATCAAAGGGGCTACCCATCATAAGAAAAATGTTCAAATGGTGGGAAAACTTAGAAAAATATTATCAGCACCACTACTGAAGTAATGCATCCTGGGAGCCTGAAGTTTATGACAGAGTTTAAGAAAACGGCATGTACATTCTTTGCTTAAATTGACACTGTCTCTGTTTACCTGAAAACATAGGAATATGAAAAGTTAGCTGCCACTTTAAATGAAGAAAGACATGGGCTAAGTGGCAAAGTGAGAGAACTTTCCCAGTCCACCAGCAAAGCGTCCCTGGTGGCGGAGGCAGAAGCGCATGCACAGTCCTTACAAGCGTTGGCAAAGCAGCTGGAGGAGTGAGTTACCCCCGAGGTCTAACTGAACGGGTAGCTGGAGCCTAGCGTGAAAGCCTCCCCGACAGCTGGATCTCCAGAACAGGGTAGAGGGTGGGACCCAGGGCCCAGGGCCCAGCCCCACCTGCAACAGGGGTTTGATTCCCAGATGCGTCCTTGCCACCTCTGGTCTCCCATTTGCCCACTGAATCCGAGAGGCTGGGGCGGGGCAGGGGCGGTGATGGAAGGGGCCTCAGCTGCAAGCTGTGGGGGCTGCTGGAGCCCTTCACCCATACGGTCTTCCAGGATCAAGAGGAACACCAGTGGGAATGAGCTGGTGCGCTGTGCGGTGGATGCCGCCACCGCCTATGAGAACATCCTCAACGCAATCAAAGTGGCTGAGGATGCTGCCAACAAGGCCACCAGCGCGTCCGAGGCAGCCCTCCAGGTGGGCACATGCACTGGCACCTTTTCTTTTTTGTATGCACTGAGGAAGATAACCAAGCATTATTTTAAATCAGAACCTGTATTGAATAGACTTGAACTTGCTCTAGATGTGGACCATTTCTGTATTCACTTGACTGTTTTGATATGTGTAGCACAGTTAAAAGAACAATTTGTAAAACCAAATGGAAATGACACTGATTATCAATGATGAGTAGTATATCCTGCCCCTTTCTAGGAATGATATAGGCTGTGATTAAGTATTGACATTTCCCAAAAAAGAGATTTTATATACAGTTTGGTAAACATTTATTTCCTGTCATTTGTCATAACACCTAGGCATGTCTTGGAGTCCTATGGGATCTTCTCTGCACCATGTAATAGTCCTATACCTAAAAATAAAGAACAAAATAGTAGACATCAAAGAATTATGGGACAGGCCTTCTTGGAAGGTTAAAGATGTTTCTCTCCCAAATATTGAAAACCTAAAAGTAATTCAGTTCTGTCTCAGTTATTGTAGAGGGTATTGTGCAGACAACAGGCAGAAAAATGAGACAGGTGTCACATAATTTGTCAGTCTGTCACCAGGGAAGGGTCCACCTCCCCAAGAGACAAGTATCTACCTACAGCCCTAACTGTATCTTTTAAGAAACAGTCTTAAGGCTCCTCCCCACCTTTGAACCTCATCCTTTAAAGGCGGAAGATAGGGTTTTCAGAGTAGGATGAAAATCTCACTCCACATTTCCTAAGGCGTGCCACATGCTCAAGGCTGATAAATGCTTTGCTTTCAGACAGTGATAAAGGAAGATCTTCCAAGAAAAGCGAAAACTCTGAGTTCCGACAGTGATAAACTCTTAAAGCAAGCCAAGATAACACAGAAGCAGCTCCGGCAAGGTATTAGAGTTGGTGGGTAGGGGGTGGCTGGGATAGCCAAGGGCCTGAAAACGACCGGTAAGACCAGGAGAAGCAGCAAATTTTAGCAGCTAATGCTCTTCTTGAATCTCAGTGTCAATGCAGATGACACTCTGGAAATTCATGGTCTATTTTATAGATTTATTGTTGCCACCCAACATTCTCACATATACTAAATTAACTAGAACTTCATGAGTATACATAAATCTTGAGGGCGACAGACCTGTTTGGGCCTGGACCTGGGGGCCTGTTTCATTTAATCCACATGTGACCATGGCATTGGAGACCCACACAGCATAGAGGTGTGTGCAGGTCTGGTTTCTCTTTGAAGGCCCAGATAATAGTTCCAGGTCATTGGTGCTTTAAAATTTCTTAAGTCCTAGAACCTTAGTAAGTAAAAGTACCAAAATCACTACCACTGTGAAGCATGAGAATTTTTGAATCATAAATTTTATCTTTGAAAATTTCCCATTTATTTAATTTTTTACAAAACAATTAAACCATCTCAACCTCACGAAATTCTAGTGTTCTGAAAATGCTATCTCTTGGTTTTTCTCTGGTCTCTCCTGTTCCTTCATGGCCAAGAAATCATCTTAGGCCCTTTAGTGGTTAGATGCCTTCTGACAGTAAATAAATGTATTTATCTTTTTTTCATTTAAAAAAATTCAATGCATGAAAAATTACATCCAAAAAAATGTGTAGTGACATAGAATGATTTGCTTAGCAAGTTGCAGGAATTAAAATTTCCTGGTATAACATCTATTCCCTTTACAGAATCTGAGCTAAGAGGTGAGGATTGGTGTTTTAGATAGGGTTAAGGATGCTAACTACACTGGTATTTTTTTCTTTTGTTTTCTACCAGCTTGCTTGCTTCTTTTTACCTTTTGATCCCCTTCACCCATTTTTCCCACCCCCACCCCCGGGTTCAGGCAGCCACTAATATGTTCCCTGTATCTATGAGCTTGTTGTTTTCATTTTGGGCATGTTTGTAGATTCCACATGTAAGAGAGATCGTATGGTATTTGTCTACATTGTTATTTAAATCAGTCCTGGAATCATAATTTAAGCCATATATCATCACTTGGGTCTTAAAGCATTCACTGGTCATTTTGCATGACCCCGAAGTGGCAATATTATCAGCTAGGAATGCCTGTGAACTCCCTCCCTTTCACTGAATCGCCTTAAATGTGACAGTCTGGAAATGAACAGAAACAATGCCTACTTTGTATGTCTATTTGCTTGGATAAGGTTCTCTCAACAGCACTTCTTTATTATATTCCGACTGAAGAGGCATCCTTTCTGCATTATTCATTCATTCAGTAAGTATGTACTAATATTAAGCCCAGACTAGTGCCAGACAATGCACTGTGACACAGCAGTGAATAAGACAATCGCCTCCCTTTCCTTCCCTAAGCAGAGACAATTGCCCTGAGCAGAGTGGAAGTTAAACCTCCCCTAAATGATATGTGGAAGTTAAACCTCTCCCTCTCTTCATGGGCATTTCTGAGGAGTCTGGGACCACAGGCTTGGGAATGCTCCTGGCCTCTGTAACCAGAGTCCAGTGGAGCTGTGGGTCTAGGCACACACAGCGGGCATCTCTGAGATGCAGGTCTGCTCAGTGGTCTGCCGTTGCTGGCTACTTCAGGCGCCACCAATACCAATGGAAGGTCAAAATCCATAGGTAATTGCCTCATGATGCTTTATTGTAGAAATCAGCCCAGCTCTCAACAACCTACAGCAGACTCTGAAAGTTCTGACAGTTCAGAAAGGGCTAATTGACACCAATCTCACTGCCATCCGCGACGACCTTCGTGGGATACAGAGAGGTCAGCATCTCCCTACCCACCAGACCTGGCTTCTTTTGTCGAGCATTTCAGATACTTACACCTCCCTCTGTGTGTGTGCATTAGATGACATCAGTGGTATGATCAGTAGCGCAAAGAGCATGGTCAGAAATGCCAACGACATCACAAATGAGGTGCTCGACGGGCTCGGCCCCATTCAGACAGATGTGACAAGAATTAAGGATACCTATGGGAGAACACAAAGTGAAGACTTCAACAAGGCTCTCACCGACGTGGATAACTCAGGTATCAGGCATCTTTTGGCCAGGACATCTTATCCAGTTTCTGCATTGTTATGTGCTTTGGTTGATTTATTTAAATTCTTCCCTTGTAAAGCCCAAAATTAGAAATTAAAATATTAGAAAGCAGCTTCACGTAATACATTCAAAGAATATGGGCATTCTATTAATTGGAAAGACTAGGTAGGATTTTTTTTTAACCCATTAACATTGCTATTGATTTTTTCTTTTATAGAGTGGAGATACAGATCCCTTAATCATGAGGTGTTAAATTATAATTGATATTAAGGATCAAAAAACAAAGATTTATTTTCTTCTGTAGTGGTCAAGAAAGATGATCTGATAACTAGATAGCAAGCTAAAATCCATGATGTATTTAGGAAAGGTATTACCTGACTCTGAGCCATCCTATCCAATATTTAGGAACCAAACATAACACTTGACAAATAGTGTCAATGAGAAAATCTGTATTTAACCTTTTCTCAACTCGCAATTATAAATTTGTTTGTAATCTCACCCACAGTAAATAAATTAACCAACAAACTGCCCGATCTTTTGAGCAAGATTGAAAGTATCAACCAACAGCTGTTGCCACTGGGCAACATCTCTGATAATGTGGACCGTATCCGGGAGCTAATTCAGCAGGCCAGAGATGCTGCAAATAAGGTAGGCATGTCCCCACATTGCTAGGCACTAAGGCTCCGTCTTTGAGAAGTCACTACATTCATCAAGAAAGGGAAGGCATTTGTTTACACATGAACTCGTCGTCCTTCTTGCTCTAATTTTTTGGTTGTTTGGAATGCGAAAGTTGACTTCCTCCTGTCAACCTTCAAAAGTGCACGTTACCTTCATGCCGTAAATGATCTGGTATGTCAGAGACCTGAAGCAGTTTCCTCCCCATTGAGTTTATGCAGGCGGGAAGAAGGGGTCTCCTCCAGACCCTCGTTGGGAAGTGTTATTGCAAGTTCGAGTAAGGGTTCTATCATCAGAATGTGCTGATGTGATATTGCACAGGCCCTAGTTTCTTATTACAGCTTGAAAGTTGTAGAATCCACCTTTACTAAGGACAGAGGATTATAGCAGATTTTCTTCATTGGAACACAAATTCATCAGCCTTTCTCATTTTCACCTGACAGTGTTTACCTGAATTCCTGACACTTCTCTCTCAAGAATTTGTTTTGTCCTAAAATAATATTAATGAAACATCTTCCATTTTTCATCTACCCCCTGGGAGATATTCAGAGACAGAGGGTTGGGAAACCAAGTCAGAGTATCACTGCCCTAAGGACACTGTGGTTGATTCCAAGGCTCACTATTACTTCTTTTGAGCCCTTACATCTGGGAAAGAGGAATACTCCCAACGTAAAACCTTTAACAGTGGGGCGTCTGGGTGGCTCAGTCAGTTAAGCGTCTGCTTTCAGCTCAGGTCATGATCCCAGGGTCCTGGGATGGAGCCCTGCATCGGGCTCTGCACTCCACAGGGACCCTGCTTCTCCCTCTTCCTCTCCCTCTGCCTGCCACTCCTCCTGCTTGTGCTCTCTCTCTCTGTGTGTGTCAAATAAATAAATAAAATCTTAAAAAAAAAAAAAAAAACCTTTAACAGGAAAACAAAGAGCATAAGGCACAGTTGGAAGACACTACTTTTTCACACCGACTCATGCTTTATATAAACCAAATGAAAACTATTATGTTTCTAGCTTTTGCCCTTCTATAGAAGTTCATTCACTAATTTATCCAACAAAATTTGAAGCATATAATAACACCATGGTCAAGAGCTTGTTAACCAAACCAGATTGTCTTGGTTTTGATCCTAGCTCTGTCACTTCTGAGCTGTGGGACTTTGGGCCAGCCACTTCACCTCTCTGTGCCTCACTTTGTTCATCTGTAGAGCAGGGTCCATAATAAGACTGTCCCCATGAGATTTTTAGGATTAAACTAGGTAATGTAAAATAGTTCTTGGCTAATAGTGCCATGTAAGTGGAAAATAATAAAATATAACTTAAAAATAAGCCAGCGCTTTGGAGTTCCTGGGTTGTGCGGCGCTCTCCTGGGTGCCCAGGACACAGAGATTAGTAAGCCATAGTCTTGACCTCGGGTTACTCACTAGCTGCTTCAATGTGGCAACTGGTAAGCAGACTACACTAAGAAGCTGGATAAAACTGTGTTAAGCATGTCTTGACAACACTCATTTCTACCTGGAGAGGCTCAGAATGGTACTAAAGGACGTGTAGAAGAATGTTCAATGCGACACAGCTTGTCATCACAAAGATAATTGGAAAAAAGCCAAATGTCCATCAATAGGAGATGGATAAAATTGTGATAAATGTATACAATGAAAGACCACACCACAATAAATATAAATGAGCTGGAGCCAGCAGGTGTGTCAATACAGATAAATCTACAAACAGAGTGAGGCCAAGAAAGCAAGTTGCAGATGGATATGTGGAGATACCATTTATATTAAAGTATTTAAAACATGAGTAATAAAACTGATTACAGTTTATAGTTAGATGCATTTTAGTAAAAATATTGCAACATGCGTGGACCGTGCATGGGAATCTAAATCCAGGGTAGTGGTGGCCTCTGAGATGGGAGAGAAGAATGAGGACAAGGTGAGATATGCAAGGAGTTTCTATTATACCACTCATGTTTAATTTCTTAAGAATGTAATGAATATACAGGTATATTCTCCATTCTTTTTATGTATACATGAGATGGCTTCTTTTTTTTTTTTTTAAGATTTATTTATTTGAGAGAGCAAGAGAGAGAGAGAGAGTATATGAGAAGGGAGAGGGTTAGAGGGAGAAGCAGGCTCCTCGCTGAGCAGGGAGCCCGATGTGGGACTCGATCCAGGGACTCCAGGATCATGACCTGAGCTGAAGGCAGTCACTTAACCAACTGAGCCACCCAGGCGCCCCCATGAGATGGCTTCTTAATTAAAAAAATTAAAAAGACTGAGAGTTTTCCAGGTGACAAAGGGCATGCCAAGAAAGACTCAGGATGTGATTGGGTAGACTGGAGGGTGGAGGGGTGTAGAGAAAGAGGCATAAAATGAGCCTGTAAAATGGGTGAGGGGTGCTCAGTCACAAGCACGTTCGAGAAATGACAGCCTACACCATCGCTAAGTACCCCACTCCAACATAATACCTTGCATAAACCAGGTTTTCCATAAATATTTAAATGCTTGATAGATAAAATATAGTTGGTGTAAGTATCATTCCAGGAGTGTTATTCTTTAGATTATTAAGGAACATTTATTTTCTGTGTTTGAATGCCATCTACCCAAGTTGGTCCACAGACCAGCACTAGTCAGAGAAATTTTGTTACTGGTCCATTATATGTAAATATAAAGTTGAATGTATATGTCTAAAAACTTTCAATAATTCGAATTGCCTCAAAATTCAAGCATGGGATAGTAGGCATGTATTTTGCACACCTTATTTATTTCATTTTTCTAATAATTTGATTTTTAATATATTTACAAAAGTATTGGTCCAGGGCAGATTAGAGAGGGGAAAAAATGGTCCTTCACCCACTGAGTTTAAGAAGCACTGTTTTAGAGAGCCCTGATGCACTTGTTTTTAAGGACTGAATGCCTATAATAAAAACAACCATAACATGTAATATATTAATGGGGAATGGTTCCTTAAAGAATTTATTTAAAAAATATTTTTGATGTATTATATATGTACAACACGTCAGGCACCATGCTAAGTGCTTCCATACATGTTAGGTCATCTGTACAAAAACCTCCTAGGGTTGCAGCTATGATTATAATAATGATTATCATTTCTGGTACAGAGAATTAGATGCACTTCTCAAAGACCCCTGGCTGGTAAACAGAAAGAATATGAAAGCTTTATTACTCAGCTCCTGAAACAGCTTCATGAGTTTATAACCCAGACCTAGTAGACACACACACTCCTTTGCTCTTTATCATAACAACTGGGAAATGATGACATAGAGATGAAAGGAGTTGTGGCACAGTCCCAGGCTGTCCCTCTGAGCACACCCCTTTTCCTCACAGAAGAATCTTTAATGACCTAGATCTTTTCCTTTACAGGTTGCTGTCCCCATGAGGTTCAATGGTAAATCTGGAGTTGAAGTCCGGCTGCCGAATGACCTAGAAGATTTGAAAGGATACACATCTCTTTCTTTGTTTCTCCAAAGACCTGAATCAAGAGAATATGGGAGGACTGAGAATATGTTTGTGATGTACCTTGGAAATAAAGATGTAGGTATCGCTTTGACATTTCTCTTGTTTTTAAAAATAATATGGTTTGGGGATCTTTTTTTTTTTTTTGAATATTGGTTTTGTATTAGCTGCATGACCACCAAACTTAGTGGCCCAAAGCAACAGTAAATGTTTATTATTTCACACTGTTTCTATGGTGCAGTGTTCAAGAGTGGCTTAGCCAGATGGTTCTGATTCAGGGGATCTCATGAGCTGTCTGTCAAGATGTTGGCTGGGGCTGCAGTCATCTGAAGGCTCGACTGGGGCTGAAGATTTGCTCTCAGTTTGGTTCACTCACACGCCTTGTAAGTTAGTGCTGGTTGTTGGTAGGAGGCATTTTTCATGCCACAGGTCCTCTCCATAGGGCTGTTAAGTGTCCTCATGACACAAGTCCAGTGCTCAACCGACTGAGCCACCCAGGCATCCTTTGAACAGTTCATTTTAGCCTTTAGTCCCTCCTCTTAAAATACATTTTTTTCAACTTAAGTGTCAGAGGAAAAAGTAATCGCTGGCTGGGTTAGGATATAATTGCTGGAAAAAAAATGTCTGAAAGTTCCCCTGGAACGCTGTTGGGGTGATCATGCTACCATCACCTTGGGGAATTCCACTATTTGTGGGTTGAATTGTGGCCCAAAAGAATATGGTTTTTGAGATACATGTCACAAGTGTGCCATTGCCATTGGCACAGCAGGAAGAAATCCCACCAATATGTCAGCAGACTCCACCCCCTCTGATGGCATCCCAAGGGGCCACCCATCATTTGCAAATTGTTATTTGTTGGTCTTATCTGATGGAGAGGCCTTGCCCAGTGGGCTCAGCACATGACACATGTGAGCACATGCACACCGGGGGTTGAAGTTCAGCACCCCTCCCTAAACAACCAGGGCAGCAATATCAAGGCTTCATGGAAATCATCAGTGGTTCTTTCTCACAAAATCGTGACCCTGCCCTCCTCCTCAGAATGCCCAGCTGCAGAACCTTCCTCAAGTCGGCAGGGATGGCACCATCTGTGGGTGAGGACTGGAGTGAAATGAAGCCTCTCCTGCCTAATTAATAAGGCATGCAGTTGCCCTATCTCTTTCTAATTCTAAATTCTTTAAACCACTACTGTTACAGGCATTTTGAACAGTTCATTTTCTTTTTTTTTTTTCTTTTTTCTTAGCAAGCAGTGGAGTGGGGCAGAGAAAGAGGGAGAGAGATAATTTTTTTTTATTTTAAGATTTTATGTATTTATTTGACAGATAGAGAGCATAAGTAGGCAGAGTGGCAGGCAGAGGGAGAGGGAGAAGCAGGCTCTCTGCTGAGCAGGGAGCTGGACATGGGGCTCAATCCCAGGACCCCAGGCTCATGACCTGAGCTGAAGGCAGCCGCGTAACTGACTGAGCCACCCAGGTGCCCCGAGAGAGAATCTTTTTTTTTTTAAATTTTTTATTGTTATGTTAATCACCATATATTACATAATTTGTTTTGGTGTACTGTTCCATGATTCATTGTTTGTTCATAACACCCAGTGCTCCATGCAGAATGTGCCCTCCTCAATACCCATCACCAGGCTAACCCATCCCCCCACCCTCTTCCCCTCCAGAAACCTCAGTTTGTTTTTCAGAGTCCATCATCTCTCCTGGTTCGTCTCCCCCTCTGACTTACTCCCCTTCATTCTTCCCCGAGAGAGAATCTTAAGCAGGCTCCATGCCCAGCGCAGAGCCTGGCACAGGGCTTGATCTCACAACCCTGAGATCACGACCTGAGCTGAAACCAAGAGTCCAGTGCTCAACCGACTGAGCCACCCAGGCACCCATTGAACAGTTCATTTTAGCCTTTAGTCCCTCCTCTTAAAATACATTTTTTTCAACTTAAGTGTCAGAGGAAAAAGTAATCGCTGGCTGGGTTAGGATATAATTGCTGGAAAAAAAATGTCTGAAACATGGTTCTGGAAAATTCTGGTCAATTAGAAAGTAATTGGCTGTGATTAGTGTGTGTGGGTGTTTAAAGATTCCTAAAATTGACACTATTATTAATCACTCTCTAATGCTTTAAAGTGTTGGTACTTTATTTGTAGCTTTCTTATGACATGACTTTCTGCTTTGTATTGTGACAAAATGCACATTATTCCTTCAACAATTTTATACCATCTACCTACAAGGTACCAACACTGTATGATACACAAAAATTTGTTTCTTGAATGTGAATTTCATGTTATGTATATTTTACCACAATTTTAAAACTTCATATGTATCTTCAGGTGCTGATATGCTAACAAAAAAAGATATATATGTAGCTGACCATGGTAACAGAGGGTTCTATGTATTGTAACAGAGGGTTCTAGGTATTATAACAGAGGCATGTGCAAAGTGTTAAGAGATCATTGTATGGTACAGGGAGAACAAAAATGGCTTATTTCCAGACTAAAATCCAATGGAGACCTGAGTCTGTATCTGGTTCATCTTTATGGCAAGTGCTTGGCAAATATTTGCAGATTGAGCGAATGGGGGAGTGAATCCGTGAGTGCAATGATCTGGGAGAGGACAGTGCAGACATTATTAAGTGTTCTGTCTCTATTGTTCTGTACAAGGAGGTACCTCATTTATTCAGTCTGCCCAAGGGTTATTGTGTAAAACCCATTAGTTATTTGAAATGCACTCTCTTGGGATGGGAAGTTGAGAGGACCAGGGTGTGTGCGAAGTGCTCTGAGGTGGCCTTGATGTCTCCAGGCCTCCAGGGACTACATCGGCATGGCAGTTGTAGACGGCAAGCTCACGTGTGTTTACAACCTGGGAGAACAGGAGTCTGAACTCCAAGTGGACCAGAGCGTGACCAAGAGCGAAACTCAGGAGGCAGTAATGGACCGGGTGAAATTTCAGAGGTACAAGTCCCTCTTTCTTAATCTGATAATATTACCAAACTCCCCAGTGTATGTGCTGCTAAACCCCATTTTCAGTATCTTGGCTTTGACTTCTTCAATGTTTGTATAATTTTTAAATATAACTTTAATTTATTTTTAAACAGAGTTTATCAGTTTGCAACTCTAAATTACACCAAAAAAGCCACATCCAGTAAACCAGGAACACCCCAATTCCATGAAATGGATGGTGGAAGCAGCCACACGCTTCTCAATCTGGATCCTGAAAATGTTGTATTTTATGTTGGAGGTTACCCACCTGACTTTAGAGTAAGTGTAAATGTCATTTCATTGAGTGAAAATATTTACGTTTGAATTTGGCATAAGAACCTCAGGTCTCTTTTCAATTATCCATTATATATAAGATGGATTTAACTATATATTCTTAAAGCATATCCAGTGATAAAAACTAACAGTTTTTGAGTACTTCCTATGTGCAGTGATCTAGACTTAAGTATATGAATCTAAATAGGCATCATTACCATTCCCATTTCATGGATGAAGAAACTGAGACAGAGCAGTTTAATAACTTGTCCAAAGTCAGACAGCTGGTAAATAGCAAAGCCAGGGTCTCTGGCTCCAGGGTCCACATTCTTAATCCCTATGCTACAATGACAGTTGAAAGTGATGGATTCATACTATTTTTTGCCCAGCCTGATCAGTGTCCTTTGTTGAATTAGATTTTTTGTTTCATTTTTTCAGCTTCCTGCTAGACTGAGGTTGCCTTCATACAAAGGTTGTATTGAATTAGATGACCTCAATGAAAATGTCCTGAGCTTGTACAACTTCAAAAAAACTTTCAATCTCAACACAACTGAAGTAGAGCCTTGTAGAAGGTAAAAACAAAACAAAACAAACAACAACAACAACAACCAAACAACCAGGGACCAGTGTCTCTGTAACTGTGATTTTTGGTAACTTGCTGTTATATTACATATAATAAAGGGATGAGCCGATGAGATGTGATTTTGGTGTCACTGATAGCTTTGGGCCAGTAGATCTTAAATTATGATTGCATGCAATACTGCTAGTCCACCCCTAAAAGTTCCTCATTTGTATAAAATATTAGATTGATAGAGTTTTCTCAATTCTGAAAAAAATGAATCCTTCTTAAATTTTTGGTGCTTACTACCCCAAAATATTCAATATTAGATGGTACCTGATTCAGGCACAAAATTACGTATTTACTGTAAGTTTCAAAAAAAAAATATTAGTCCATGAAACATACCATAACTTTCAAGGTACTCTGGCAGCTGGACCTATTTGGAAATTGCTGTCTTAAGCTCCTGACCTTCCCTGTAGTTAAAAGGATTTGGACATACTATTACTCAGAATAAAACTATATTTCAAGTTAATAATTTTTTTACATTTCAGGTCTTCAGCTAGGCCATGTCTTCCTAAGTAGATATTTCCAAAGGCTGACTCTTAACTATTATCTTTTTTGAGCTAGGGTTTGATTATCAGAGAGCATAAGAGCACATCCAGGAGAAATGGTTGGCTCTTTTAACCTTCTAAAGATGTTTCCTTTTCTTGAACAAAATCATGACAGCTACATTGCATTGGCTTTGCTCTGTTTTTCGGATAGCAGCATCTTGTATTAATAAGCACACTTGAGCGGTGGTCATTTGCTGCCGTGTTCTCACGTGTGATCATTGATGTTGACAGGAGAAAGGAAGAGTCAGACAAAAATTATTTTGAAGGTACAGGCTACGCTCGAATTCCAACTCAACCAAATGCTCCCATCCCAACCTTTGGACAGACGATTCAGACCACTGTGGATAGAGGACTGCTGTTCTTTGCAGAAAACAAGGTATTCTATAACAAACATCCAAATAGTACCAAGTACGTCCATTCAGTTAAGCAACTTTGGGGTAACTGGGTTATTATAAACAGTTAACTAGATCTGAAAAAGTGTGCAAATGTTACCTACGTCTTTTCTCTTGGCCCAATTCTGCTTTCTTTGGCTATGGGAATGTGTGTTTTAATGAGGCAAGTAATTGGGAATTTGAGAACATGCCACTCAAACATGTCATTGTCAGTTTTATTCTTTGAAAACCATGGTTTGCCTGATAATATACTTAGTCTGCCTGAAATCACTTGACAACCTCCCAGGGTCTCTGAGAGTCAGACTGTTTGACTTCCTGCTGTTTGCATCTTGGTCCAACTTTTGCCAGGCTCTGTGGAAGTATGTCTTTTCAGTCTGATCCTTGGCTTTCCAAGGCCTGGAAGCTTCTGAGTTTTCAAGCCGCTGAAGTTTCTGGAGGCCATTCTTAAGTCTAGTTTGGAGAAATCCAAAGTGACTCTGCAAGTAATGGTCAGCGCCATCTGCTGGGAGATGGGCCTGGAGTGACTGCTCCTAGGTGTAGGGCCTTCTGGGTGATGGGCCTGGAGTGACTGCTAGGCGTGGGGCCTTCTGTGGTTGCTCTACAGGAGAAGTGTGGATCAGCTCATGGGATCTCTGTCTGAGAACATGGGAATGATACGGAGCTTGGGATTTGACCAACCCCTTCTACCTGCAGGGTGGGGACAGAGAGACCTGATCCAACTCTCTTCTCTGGGGCTGGTCTTGACCCTCTGGCAGATTCCAAGGCTGAACCAGTTCTGAGGATTTGGGAAGGTCCTGACCTGCCGATAGAATGCAAGGAGCCAAGAAGTCACACAGCATCTTCAGGGCAAGGGGGTTGTTTCCAAAATAAGGTCTTCCTTGTACTACATTTTGGAGACCAAGAACCAGAAATGCTGTTTAGGCAGAGTGGCTCATGATTCAGTGAGCTGATGTGACTTGGCTGTTGTTGAGTGTGATGAACCCTAACTGCCTCCCAAGGACAAGATTTAGGATCCAGATAAGGACTGATGTTACTTTTAAGTAAGGGTTCTGTTCATAGATGTCAAAGAGAGGTCTTCTTGTCATTACGGAACTGTGGAAGAATAAGCCTTTAAGCCCTACATCAGAAATTCCTCAGTGTATCTTTCAACTAAGGAAAGGCCTGCTTCAAGTATGTGCTTTACACAGGGATAGGGATGCAGTTACAAGCCGTTGCTGCCCTCAAGGACCTTCTAGTCTAGAGGGGAAGACAAATATTTCACAAAGCTATACTCATTAATTGGTTAATTAATTCATCACAATGGCCATGAGTGGTATAGAGGGAAAGTTTGGGGTGAATGAAGATGTATAAAAGACTTGAGCAAAGTCTGGGTAATCTGAGATCGGGAGGAAAGTAGAAGACAGCATTTGGAGGCAACAGGGCAGAGGGGTGATCGCTGTGGGGAGAGGGGCATAAAGACGGCCTGGAGGTGGGAAGGGCAGGGAGCGCTCAGGGACAAAATGGTGGCCCGTGTGGCTGGGGCAAGGAGAGGCAGAAGAAGCTGAAGGGATGATCAGAGCCCCACAGCATGTACGGGGGAGCTGGGGCTTCCCCCTGAGAGCAAAGGAGGGTAATGAGCTCTCAATGGCCTTTCCCACAGAGCACTCTGGCTGCAGAGTGGCAAGTGGGTTCAGGAAGGGACAGAGTAGGGGGGGACGGGGCATTATTGCTGTGTAGTCTGGCTAAACAAGCGTGGCTGACCCTGGGTGGCATGAAACAGAGTTAAAAAGTGGGGGAACTGACAAGATTTGATAGGAAGGGAGAGGAGGGAACGTTTCAGAGTGACTCCTAGTAGGTTTGTGGCTGGCTCAGCAAGGTGCTTACTGGTGAGAGAGAGAAAGGAGGAGGGAGAGCGATGGGAAGGGCAGAGAGACAGGCTTGGCAGCTGAGGGGATGTAGATCTCAAGCCCTGCTTGTGGTATTCAAATTTGAGGGATCCACGAGTCACCTGCAGTAACAATAAGGTTACCGGATGTGCGGACCTGGCCCCGAGAAGACATGTCTAGGCTAGAGAGAAGCATCTGGGCTTCGTGGGCACACACCTGCATTGGGGCTACAAAAGTGACCTTGACTTTGAAGCAAAGAGAGGGTGGGAGGGAAGAAGAGGTCTTTGCGGGCCCTCGGGGAACCCTCCACGTTCGAATGGAAGGAGGGGGACTGGAGGGGATGAGCCAGCAAATGAGGCTGAGAGAGCAAGCAGTTGGTAAGCAGAGGGGGGCAAATGTCGGGGGTTTCACGAAGACCATACCGCTCTCCGAAAGTTGGCAGTCATCTTTTCAAATGGTGTTAATGACCTGTATCTTTTCCCTTCCCATTTGTGCATGCTGGTTATGGATCATATGAAACAAAATCATGATCATAGCTGCATTTATTGCGTCTTTCCAGCATGCCGGCCACTGAGCATGATGTTGAACACGACTTAGAATATTTACACATCATGCCCAACCTGGCAGGTGGATATTACAGCACTGTTGTCCCTGTTAACTGAGGAGGGGGCTGCAGCTGAGAGCAGTTTGTGACTTGAGAGTATTTTGAGTTCCAGGCCTCTAGGTCTTCTTCAGTGGAATCTCCTGATAAATCTACATTGTTTCCATGCCTTAGGATCGCTTCATATCTCTAAATATAGAAGATGGCAAGCTCCTGGTGCGATACAAACTGAATTCAGAGCCACCGAAAGAAAAAGAAGTTACACAGGTTGTCAACAATGGAAAAGACCATTCGGTATGTCCTTTCAGTCTGTTCATGTGAATTATTAAATATCCTCAGTTCTTTAAAATTAAGTCAGTGCCCAGAACATTTTTCTATTACCAGACGAACTTACAGTTATTAAAGGAGGAGGGATACCTCCTTTCAAAATCTGAGTACCTGGGCATGAAATATATATATATGGCATATATAAAACATGATTAATTTCAAATGCAAACGTTTCTATTAAAATGTTTCAATATTATATTTTTATCCAGAAGTGCTACTGCACAAAGTCTTCCTACCACGTATATAATCAGTCTGAAGGAAATAAAAACATAACAGCCCTGACCCATGCTGAATAGGATTCTTTAATTCCCCATTGCTTACTGACTCATCTCTCATTTATTCTAGATACAGATCATAATCGGAAAAACCCAAAAACTTATGAGGATAAATGTGGATTTGTATAACAGCATAATTGCTGGTGACATATTTGATTTCAGCACATATTATCTGGGAGGAATTCCAGTTTCAATCAGGGAAAGGTAAGATGATGTTTTTTTTAAAAACAAACAAACAAACAAAGAAGCAGATTACCTCTCTGAGTGATTATGGTTACGATTGCTACTGATTAGTTTGACTTTTTAAAATCCAGCAAAAAGGGTGCCTGGGTGGCTCAGTCAGTTAAGCGTCTGCCTTCGGCTCAGGTCATGATCCGGGGTCCTGGGCTCAGGTCCGCATCGGGCTCCTTGCTCAGCCGGGAGCCTGCTTCTCCCCTTCCTGCTGTTCCCCCTGCTTGTGCTTGCTCTCTGTCTCTGTCTCTCTCTCTCTCTCTCTCTCTCTCTCTCATTCTCTCTGTGTCAAATAAATAAATAAAAAAATCTTAAAAAAATAAAATTTAGCAAGAAACAAACACAAAAAGTTTAACTTTTCAGTATTCACAGTGATAGCCAACAGAGTCAGTCATGTTGTAAACACTGGATTATGGGACTGGCCACTGAAAGAAGAAGAGTGAGGGAACCGTGGGTCACCCCTGAGTGTCATTCTCGGGAAGAGAGAAACTATAGGGAATATGGTTAGTGTTGACAATGCTGCTGATAAGAAGGGAGGCTGTGGCCCTGGGGCCCCTAACGGTAGCATAGGAGAGCGCAGGCAGTTCTGTGGCCTGACAAGCAGCACTGGGCACTGAAAGCTGGGGTTGCTGCCTTTAGGAAGTGTCTCTAGAATGTAAGGTGTGTTTGTATTACCTGCCCCTTACGTGTTATCAAGTAAGGAACAGGTGCATAACTGCTTCTTGGATAATGAATACACGGATGAATTAAGTTAATTGGAAAGGAAGTGAAGCCTAATCTGAATGAGAAAAAAACAGCACCACTTCAAGAATGCACTTAAAAATAACTTTTACATTTAAATGTGTTTGAATCCTCCAAAAAGGCTTTTTAACAGCTTGATGATAATGTGTGGAAAGAAGATTTTCTGGAAGGGTTAGTACAGACTTGTGACTGAGTGAAGAGCACGTCCATGTTTGATTGTGATTCTTCTTTTTTTTTTTTAAAGATTTTATTTATTTATTTGACAGAGAGAGACACAGTGAGAGAGGGAACACAAGCTGGGGGAGTGGGAGAGGGAGAAGCAGGCTTCCCGTGGAGCAGGGAGCCCGATGCGGGGCTCAATGCAGGGCTCGATCCCAGGACCCTGGGATCATGACCAGAGCCGAAGGCAGACGCTTAATGATTGAGCCACCCAGGTGCCCGATTGTGATTATTCTTATATGAGATCTCAGGCCAGTTAACTCTTTTCCTAATTTATAAATCAGTTGGAAGGAGTACTAGATGTGATTTATAAGGTGTTGTGCAAAGGTAGTCTGTCTTCAAGAATCCTTATGTATTTGGGCATCTGTCCATCTATAGTAAAGACGAACTAATATTTGTTTTAAAGTTCTTAAGGTTGCCCTCAAACACAAAAATGCAGATGGGAAAGCTCAGCACTTTAATAGAGTTTGGGAGTGAATTCCTTAGATTTTTTTTGAACTAGAAAGGACCTTGCATGGGACATAACCGCTGACCTTGATAGATGAAGAAATCGAGAACCAAAGAGGTGGTATTCATATTTAATATCATCAATATCATATCCACTCAACCATGAATTGCTGTTATGAATGAGCAATAATCTTGATTTTATTCAATTAAATGTGATAAAATAGATTAACTTAAGGAAGTCGGCACTACTGTGTCCATCTGAGGTTCCCGTTTATTTACTCATTACACAAATACTCATTGAGTGTCTAGGGACATCAGCCAGTGTGGCAGGTGTGGGGAAGGTGATGGTGAACAGGCCAGAACCTCAAGCATAGCAGGAGGGAGACCATAGAGTGTGGCAGGTGCCGCAAGAGGGGAAGCTCAAGGTCCTCTGGGGCCCAGGGAGGGAATTTAATCCAGTTGGGGCATCGGGAGCGTGGCCTCTGGTTTGGACCTGAAAAACAGGAGCAATCAACATATGGGAAGCACCAAGAGCTGAAGAAAGTGTCACCTTCCAAGGAACTGCAGAACACCAGTGAAGCAGGCCGGGGATACCACATGGGGCTGGTGTGGGAAGCAGGGGCCTGAACACAGAGGATCTTGAAAGTCACAGTAAGCCATCACTCGGGGGACACAAAGAAAGGACATTATCAGATTCAACTGGTGCAGGGCAGAGATTGGATTCGAGAGGAAAAGGCAGAGGCAGGTCGAGCGGTTAGAAGATGAACATCTTCACAGAGGCGAGAGATGAAGGCAGCCGCAGGGAAATGGCGGTGCAGATAAGGCAAAAGGAACGGATTCTCAATATATTTAGGACAGTGGCTGGGTACTACTGAGCGATTTCTTAGGTTTGGGGAGGAAAGTAGAAAGTGCTCAAGGATGACACCGGGGGTTTGCTCCAGTGCTTGGGCAGGTGGACAGCACCAGCAGAGGGGCAGGGGGACGGGTTCAGGCTGAGACAGGCTGAGTTCCTGGAGCCTGAGAGATAGCAGGTGGAGATGAGGGAGAGCGGTGGGTCGAAAGGTCTGGCCCTCCTCAGAGAAGTCTGAGCTGGAGAAAGGGTGAATGCAGCTCAGGTAGAGGTGCTTGTCAGGGTTCTAGGGCAGGTGGGCTGAGGAATTTCCGGAGGCAACAAGGAAGTCACTGGCCAGTGGTTTGAATTTGTGCAGTGTTAGCACAAGACCCCCAGATAACAAGGCGGGTGCCGGTCAGCCAGGGTTTCCTAACAAAGGGTAGTGGGTGAGAACCAAAAGAAGTCATTCTAGTTTTGGCTCAGCCACCAAAGAGCAATGTGACCTTGAGTTAAGTCAGCACTCAGCCTTTCTTTCCCTTCTCATCCCTATCCATTTAAGAAATACATACATGGATCTAGTTATGCATATACAGATAGATGTACATACAGAATTTTCCTAGTAATCTGTCCTAGAGTCTTCCAAACAAGGGATTACTCCTTTTTCTGGGCAAGTTTATACCTTGAGGTTTTTTATTAAAATCACAAGAACATGGAAAATGTAGGAGGTAGAAGCCAGTCAAAAGATTTCACTGGCCTTTTAGTCCCTTGCAAATAAAATGCTAAACAATGGCTGTTTCTGGCCGGGCTGCATCCTTCTGGTGACATCTTTGATGGTCCAGAGAGTTCTGAAACTCCCTCTGATGTGGGTCACCGGGGGGTGGGTGGGCAGAGAGGAGTTAGGACTCCTGATCACTCCTGACCAAGGTCTGAGGGGCAAGCAAGCAGTTCTCCTAAAGGAGGCAGGTGTTCTGACCCGGCATGAGGAGAAGGCTCTTACAGACAGTAGCACTTAAGCCTAGTCTGGAGCAAAGCAAGCCAGCATCATCTCTAAAGCAGCTCTGAACAAGAGATGTTGTGGATGCCTTGTTTTCTCCTCTTTCACTACAGTGTGTCTTCTAGGCAGGGGGGCCCAGCTCTGGGAATGACTTTTTCAGGATTCCAGTCAGAAATCACAATCTGTTAATCCTATCTGCTTCCCATGAGAAGAGAAAATCAGCCCGATAATGCCAGAGGCTCTCAAGCCAACAGGACACCTTTGCTGAGGACCTATCCCATTGTGTCAGTGTAACAATAAACCATTAAAATGAAAATAATTCAAAAAGTAAAAATCAGTCAAGGATCTATTGGACATTTACACAGTTTAGGATTACCTTTGGCTCCTATGGCTCTGAAATCTGCCTACCACAGGCTTGGACCGGTTAGGCCTTTGTGAATGGCCCGGCCCCCGGTGCGCATACACACCCCAGTGTGCTAATCCTTCCATACGGCTGCCTGCACCCCTGCACGATCACATTCCTCCAGCAAGTGTGTTCAGCCCTTGCATCCTGGAGCAAACGTGGAAGTCTAGGCCCTCTGATGAGCCAGAGTAACCAGAACACCCCAAAGAAGAGTGGAAATAAATTTTCCATCTTAACATCTCTGCTGGCGATGACTGTTCTTCTGTAGGAAAGGGTCCTAATTCTTCCGAGCACTATGGGTACACAGACTGTGTAAGTGTAAAGAGCAGGGACTTTGAGTCACACTAGTTCGTGGGACACACTGACCACTCAGATCCCAGAGCTGCCACTTCCTTGCCACATGACCTTAGACCAGTTGCTTAACCACCCCCACGCCTCCCCGTGCAACCTCTGGGACAGGGTCAGAGTAGCTACCCATCTCTCAGGGCTGTGTGAGGATTCAAAGCGAGTCAAGGAATTAGCGAGCACCAGGCGTGCAGTAAGAGCTTGGTGAACGTTAGAGAGCAAAATACCTCCCTCAAAAGGTCATGGTGAGGCTAGAATAACAGTGCCTTCCACAGCACAGGGCTCCATATCTATCTGCCTAATGCCTTTCCTCCCCCTCTGCTTTTCTTTTAACTTTGACCTAGCCTATATGGAAAGAAGGACATCGGGGGATGGCAATGGGTCCGAACCATGCGGAAACCCAAGAGAGAATGGATTTTAAAATATGTGTAAACAGACAAATGCCAGGAATTAATACGAACTTTCCTTCTTTTCTGAGGCAAAAAGCCATCTTTATAAAATAATTAAGCTCAAGCTGCCATGCCAGTGAGGATTCATTTCTTCCTTTTCCTTCTAATGAAATTTAATTTCATGCGCATTACCTGTAGCTCAACTATTTATAATGATTTGAATAAAAATGGATGCAGATACCTTTCCATTTAGAAAGGTGAGCCGCCTTAGGGATTTGTAAGGAAATCAGCTTTGTGTTTTCCTTCGTACGTCACTTGTTTAAGAAACACAAATATTTGCCTGGACTCCAGTCAGTTCATCTGTGTTAATGTTTTATGGGAAGTCAGCTTCAGACAGACCCAAAAGTCAAATCAAAGGGGAAAGGCCAAAAAAAAAAAGAAGAAGAAGAAGAAAGGGTAGGGGCGGAATGCCAAGGTAGCCACGAAGGCAGAGCTGCTGTAGAAAGAAATTGCTCTCATTATCAGGACTCTCCTCATCATGGGAGAGTTACTAACCCCACCACCTCACATGGAGTCCTCACTCTGTTACAGGCACCATGTGAGTGCGTCGCACATACTAACTCATTTAAATTCGTGACAACCCCATAAAACAGATTAACACATTCCCATTGTAGAAAGGAGGAAACAGAGTCACAGAATAGTTATGTCGCTTGCTCAAGCAGCAGGGATACGGCTTGAACCCTGGCAATGTGGGTGCAGAGCGCTCAGCTCTCAGAAATAGCTCCTGAGGGGGCGCCTGGGTGGCTCAATCGTTAAGCATCTGCCTTCAGCTCAGGTCATGATCCCAGGGTCCTGGGATCGAGCCCCGCATCGGCGGGCTCCCTGCTCGACGGGAAGGAAGCCTGCTTCTCCCTCTCCCATTCCCCCTGCTTGTGATCCCTTTCGCTGTCTCTCTCTGTCAAATAAATCAATAAAATCTTAAAAAAGAAAAGAAAAGAAAAGAAAGAAACAGCTCCTGAGTGGTCACGATTGCAGGCCACACATGGTACCAAGCAATTCCTGTGCATTAACTTGTTTAATCCTCACAGTGCTTTCCATTGTTCCAGCCTGGCATTGATTAAATACCAAGCCACATTTTTCATCGCTGACTAGAACCAGAATGCAACTGATTGTTTCTACTGAGTTAACAGTAACTAACTTAAAAGTGGACAGGAGAAAAAGCAAAGTGTTTTCTAGGGCATTCTTGGCTCTAATAAATAATGTACTTATTAATATGTATTGATATAATATTTATGGTATATTAATTTGTTAATACACTTCCTATTCACCACGTATTACCATGACTCTGGAAGGAGGGTGGGGAGCAATTCTGGATATTGTACATTTTCTGTCGCTGTACTTTTTGTCACTGGCCATTCTTCTGTCAACACTATTATGTTAATTTTTAAAGCTGAGAATGCTGAATCACAGAGAAAGGAAGTCAATTTTCTCAGCTTCACAAAATAGAGTTATAGAAATCCCATGAGAACAGATACCCATAAAATACATACTCGTTTATGGGTGAGAAGAACCAGACAGTGCAGAGTTTTCAGCTCCAATTCTCAGACAAGCCGGGTCTGGTACATCTCTTCCTTTTTTGTACCCCAAATCAGGTTTAACATTTCTACACCTGGTTTCCGAGGCTGCATGAAAAATCTGAAGAAAACCAGCGGTGTTGTTAGGTTGAATGATACTGTGGGAGTCACAAAAAAATGCTCAGAAGACTGGAAGGTAAGAATTCAAAACCTTCCAGAGCAGTGCTGTTCCCCAGCCAACCTATCTTATAGTCATTTATAGACCAGCTCTAGAGTTTTTCTGGTAGCACACAGTATTATGGCGAACTGGTTCATTTCTCCTTCCCACATATTTGCACGAACTGGTTCATTTCCACTTCCCACATATTTGCAAGACACACAACCCCTTCAGGTTTGCATATTACATTTGTAAGAAGAAAGAAATACCAACTCTACACACAAAAACTCATGCAGAAAAACAGTTTCTTCCTGAGGCAACACAAACCACATTAATCAGCTCAGGTGAAGCGATACAGGATAAGATCCTGGATTTCAGCCATCAAATCATTCCAATGCCAGTAATTTATTCCACGTTTGCATTTCAGCTCGTGCGATCTGCCTCATTCTCCAGGGGTGGACAATTGAGGTTCACCAATTTGGACCTCCCTTTGCCCAACGAATTCCAGGCCTCCTTTGGGTTTCAGACCTTTCAACCGGGTGGCATGTTATTTAATCTCCAGGCACAGGTATGAAATATTGCATGAATACTGAACAAGACTTAAACCTGACTCAAAGTTTGATGTCAAAAACAATAGAGATTTTTGATGGTAAACTAGTTGGGCATTTTATCCATCATCACACGGTAAATGACATTGCGTATTTCAGCCGTGGAGGTTACTCTTCATCCTGAGGCAAGTCCTAAAATAAGAAAGTACATTAGAGTTTACAGAGTTGAATTCATATGTATTCATGGACTTATTTTCATTCTTCTTGGGTTTATTTCACGAGTTAAGGTGAATTATAACTGTTATAAGTAATAATGTAGCCTAAAGTTTTAGATCTAAGAAAAAAATCCGAATGTGTCCCCACTGTTCCTTTTTGATTCCACAAAAGATAGCTCTTCAGATTCCTTTTTTGCAGCAGTAGCTGGTTAGACAATATTTACATCTGGGGAATGAGAGGAAATAGGGTCCTTGGCTCTTTGTTCATGTACAACAGAGCGACAAGGTACCCTTTATAGCTTCATAGGATTTCATTTGTGTGGTTATATAGGTATAGAGGTCAACGAATATTTAGAAATCCCCTTGTAGAATGAGGGGGATTTTAACGTAGAAGTAGAAGTAGAATACTGACATTCTTGGATTTGTTTCTTTAGGATTGCCAGCACAACAGACATTTAGTATTTGTTGAAAGAAACAACAGTAGCTGAGTCTGTGGCAATGTCATACTAGAAGGCCTTGTCTCTCTTGATATATATTTCCTCATCAGCCTTTAGAGATCTTTTTTTTTTTAAACTACCTCCTGAAGAAACATGTGCCAGCATTTGGCTACAAGAGTGCCTTTTCTATCAAAGTAGGATGTTTCGACCTAGTTCTTTTGACACCCAGTGCTTGTTTCCCCTGCCAAGGGTAGGGACACAGAGTACACAATATACAGAATGATTAAAAACTGGCAGAAGAGTTGACTGAGCAAAAGAGGGGATCACTCCTAGACAATGGAGGGATCCTAGAAATACCCCAGGAACACTGCCCTCAACTTCATAATGGGTTAGCTAAGTCATACATATAAATTGGCATTCCTTTACCCAACTCATAATGAATATTGCCAACTGAAAAAAATCAAAATAAAACTGACAGTGGCTACAACCACACACTGTAAAAATAGTTTTATTTAGTTTTTTTAAAGATTTATTTATTTGAGAGAGAGGGAGCATGAGTGGGGGAGGAGCAGAGGCAGAAGAAGAGAGAGAGAATCCCCAAGCAGACTCCCTCTGAGTGCAGAGCCCAACGTGGGGCTCGATCCCAGGACCCTGAGATCATGACCTGAGCCAAAATCAAGTCAGCCACTTAACCGACTGAGCCACCCAGGCAGCCATATAAAAGTTGTTTTAGACTAAAAGCTCACTGAATGATCACATCTTGTTGAAAATTGCAAAAATTGTACTTGGTAGAAAAAAAATCAAAATTAAAATGACAACTGCAAAAACTACACACATTTATTAAGAAATAACAGAACTGAATCATCATGCCAAAATTTAGATCTGCAGAGTTTGACATCAGAAAATTGAACTTCCTAGGAATTATGACCAGAAAATAAAAAATTCATAATGACTAAAGAGAAGATATCATTGCTATAATCATATATTTTAAAAAATGGATGAATCAAGTCTTCATCACAAAATTGATTCAGAAAAGAATTGATCCTGATGAAAATAACTTCAACAGATTGGCGTATCATTGATGGAGAAGTTAAATTGGTTTATGGGGAAAAAAAAAGAAAAAAAAGGGGAGGTGCCTGCGTGGCTCAGTCGGTTAGGCATCTGCCTTCAGCTCAGGTCATGATCTCAGGGTCCTGGGATGGAGCCCTACATGGGGCTGCCTGCTCAGCAGGGAGTCTGCTTCTCCCTCTCTCTCTGCCCTTCCTCCTGCTTGTGCTCTCTCTGTCTCTCTCTGTCAAATAAATAAAATCTTTAAAAAAATTTGGTTTATGGATGTAGATCCATAAGATGCTTTTGACAGATTCAAGTGTAAAAATACTTTGCATAAGACTTTTATATTCATAAACACAGGGTCAGAATATTCAAAAATAATCTTTAGATTGAAATAGTGAAGTCAAAACATTTGGGCCAAAACATCCTGTCTTATCTGTAGTGTTGATCATAACTTCAGTATTGACACCGTCATAATCTTTCATTGGAAGTTAATGACATTGATGGGTATGTTCTGTGGTGGTTTCAGACACGGAACCTGCAGGTCTCCCTGGAAGATGGTCACATTGAACTGAACACCAGGGATAGCAACAGTCCAATTTTTAGATCTCCGCAGACGTACACGGATGGTTCACTGCATTATGTATCTGTCATAAGTGACAACTCTGGGTGAGTGCGACGGCACTTTCGCCAGAGCTCTAAGACTTTTGTTTAGCTTAATGGAATTTTCTAGTATTTTTTTGTGAAGTATGTGTCCTTGATGCTAACGCTATTTTACTAGTAAGTCTTAGCCTTCTTCCTGGTTCTGTATCAATGTCCTCATTAAAAAAAAATAATAAAAAAATCAGTCAGCCAAAAGGTGGATGGATAAACCAACTGTGGTTTATTCAAAATGTGGGAATGAAACCGGAGTAATGAGCACAAAAGATCTACAACCGTATAGAATGCCATGGATGAACCTCACAGCGTCCTGCTGAGTGAAAGAGGTCACGCATAAAAGAATTCATCTCCTATGATTTCATTTATATAAAATTCAAAAACAGGCAAAATTAATTTCTTCTGTCAGATTCAGGGCTCGGGGGTTATACTCTCAGACAGGGAAAAGGGGGCACAAGGCAGGGTTCCTGGGTGCTGGTCAGTTCTGCTTCTGTGGCTGGGTGCTGGTGTCGTTGGTGTATTCACACTGCAAAAAATTCACTGAGCACACAGGGTATGTTCACTTTCTGTACATATAGACTGCTTTAATAAAAATATAATAAAGAAATACATGAAAAAAATTTTTTAAAAATTTAAATGCTCTTTAAAAATAAATCTAGTTTAACAATTTCCTTTAGGTTAAAGACGTGGAGTCCGAATAGAAGAGCCTCAGTGGGCCACATGGTGAGAAACTTGTCTTCCCTGCCGTTCTCACTCTTGTTTTGCCTTCCTCTTCGTCCAGCCTCCGGCTTCTCATTGATGACCAGACTCTGAAAAGTAACCAAAGGCTACAGGACTTGTCGGGTTCCCAGCATCCCCTGTATCTGGGCGGGAGTCACTTTGAGGGTTGCATCAGCAACATCTTCATCCGGAGGTGCGTGCCCTGTTGCGGGGGTGCGGCTGCTGAGCGTGGTCTGCCTCAGGGAGGGCAGCCCCTTGCTCTGGTAGTGGAGTTGGATTTGTCAGCACGTGCTGCCTGAGGCTCTCATTCCACCAACTTTCAAACAACTTCTTAGACAAGATACGCACATTAGAAACAAACCACCTCCCAGGAACACCTCACCTGGGCCCGGCCTCCCTTTGTAGGAGCAGCTTTGGCACATAACCTTGGGAAAGGTCTAGTGAAAGTTAACTTTCAGATTATGGCCCTGAAGATTTTCCATACTGAAATTTTACTTCATTTTAATCAAGGTCATGCAATTTGATTTCATCAGTGCTCCCCTGTTTTGGGGGGCTGGGGACTTGCATGGGCCGGCACTGCTGGGAAGCCAAATCACCACCGTGTCGAACCCGACCGGGACTTTTCATAGAGAGAGAAGCCTGGTCCTTGCACACAAATGTTTAGATGTTCTTTCCTTTTGATTCAAAATGATCGCTTTTTAGATAAAAGCCAAAACCCTCCCCAAGGCAGAAGGAGGGCCCAGGACTGGTCAGGAACCTCGGCAACCTATGGGGAGCTTGGGGCTCCTGCTGTCCATCAAGGCTCAGACAACAATCATGAGATAAGCAGATTATTTATCTGTGAGACTCTCCTGCTCAAATGCAGCAAGATCAACCCTTCTGCAAACTCACCTCTAAGGTTTCCTGGTGTTCACCATCATTCTAGGTCATCAGTGCCCACTTTTCTCCTCTCTGCATAGTTCATTTTCACATTTCTAAATGACACTTGTTCCAAAGAGACCACTATCATACTCTGGCTTTGCCCCAGCCCTAACCATTCAAGTCAATGAAATTTTTTGAGCCTTCCTGCTGGCAAGGCATGGTGCTGGGTATTATAGGGAATGCAGAAGTGGGTCACAGCCCATCCTCCTCTCTGAGCCTGGTGTCTCCTCTAGATATAATGTGCAGGTAGGAGATGAAAGTTCACCTAAAGCCTGACAGTAAGAATGCATAGTTTTGAAGCTCTCTCTGCCAGTGCATCTTCCTTGAGATTTCAGAGTTGGACAGTGGTTTGCCTCTTCACCCTCCTTCCAGGCAATCAGGGAGCCCTGCGGTCCTGGACTTGGCCAGTAAAACTTTCAAGAGAGATGTGTCCCTGGGAGGCTGCAGTTTAAACCCACCACCTTTCCTCCTGTTGCTCAGAGGTTCTATGAGGTTTAACAAATCCCACACTTTGAATATCAATCAGGTAAGTGTACCCAACACTGGCTTTTGCTTCTCCCTTGGGGATTCTCAGAAGTGAATCCTACTTCATGTGAGATGTTGGGGAAGGGGTGGGAGTGGAGGGAGGGGTGTAGATCGCCTGATCTCTTGGTGGTCGGTGCCTCCAGGAAGTGGGATCGATGGGTCAGCAACAGTTGCATTATACCAAAGGTAAAAAATCTTTTACTTTGTATCTTGGTGAAAATTCAGCAATTTTTGCAGGCAGAACAAATTAAATCCTAGGTTTCTCAAGTCCTATAGATGAGGTCTTGCTCTTTTGACACTTCTGTTGTGTCTCCAACAGGCACAATGAGTTTCTCTAGAATATAGGAATCATGCCCCTTCCCCTGCCCACAGACACCCCTCCACCCTGCCCCTTATGACAGCACGCATGCACGCACCCAGGCCTTGCCAAGACCAGTGCGGTTTGACCTTGACTGCACATTAGAAACAGCTGGGGAGCTTTTAAAAGCCTAATGCTCGGGTTGCATCCCACCCAATTAGGTCAGATGCTCTTGCAGTGGGTCCAAGCGGCAGGAGTTTATAAAGCTTCCAGGGGATCCTAATGTGCAGCACTAAGAGAGGCTGAAAGGAAGAACAGTTTCTGATTTGAAGGAGCAGAAGCATCATAATGAATTGGACACAGCGTTAGGACTTAAAGAATTCCTTGCTGTGCCCGAAGTCAACAGTCTGACCTCCCCATATCTGGAGGTTACAATTAAAACGATTAATGGATAAGGCTGAGCACCTACCTATGTGCTAGCCAAGTGGCTTTTCTTACTAAATCTGCAAGTAACCTTGTGAAGGAAGTAGCATTACTATCCTTCTGTACTTTCATGTCACCATACTAAAGTAATAGTAGCAAGTGAGTATATGACCAGCCACATGTTCCAGAACAAGATGCTGCAGTGTAGAAAGGTCAGCAATTGGCCCAAGCTCCCACAGATAGAAGGTGGAGTTGGAATTCAAAACCCGACAGCCTCCTCCCGCAGCCTGTGCCTCTTAAAAGCAACGCACTTCTGTTCAGCACACTTTTCGCTCACCATCAACCCCATGCCACTTGCCTGCCAATATTTTCCCTGCGGCACAGTGATTTGGAGGAGTTGAATAGATAGCACATAATCAGAAATGTTCTACGCTATTAAGAAGAAGTATAGTTCAGAGAGGGTAGTCATTTTACTGTTAGGAGAACATCTTTAGGATGGCTCCATCAGGAATGAAATCACATGAATTCACTTTTTTCATCAGAAGGCTGAAAGTTACGGAGAGACTAAATTAACACAGCGATGGTAGAGATGGAGAGAAGGAAATGGATTCAAAGCTGTTTAGAAGATAGAATGTACAGGACCCAGATAATGATTGACGGTGGGTGTAAGGGAGAGGCAGGAGTTAATACAATTCCGAAGCATCTGGTCCAGGTTATTGGATGGATGGAGGTGCCGTTCATGGAGATAGGAGAAGAACAAGTATTCAGAGGAAGAGACTGAGTGGAGTGTGTTTTATATTGAGTGACAGGTGCCCGCAGGACATCTACAGGGAGAAAGCTGGCGGGGGCCTGTCAGATGTCGCTGAGTGGGCCTCAGCGGATGGCGGGCGCAGGGGCTGGAGTTATCCCTGTGGGAGCCGCCATGAACACACTGTATTTAATTGTGCCCCTGTTCTGTGCAAGCCCCCAGATTAGGTAGAATAAGACATTAATTCTGCCTCCAAAAGCTCACTGACGGAAAGAAAGCAAACAAGCCACAAAGCTTTGTGGTTAAGGACTAGACTTTGGGGTAAGACTTACTGGGTTTGCATCAGGCTTACTAGGTGTGTGACCTTGAGTGATTATATAACGTCTCTGTGGGTCTATTTCCTGCAACATAATGGGGATATATAAAGTAATATCTTGTAGTGGTGTTGTGAGAGTTAAATGAGGTAATAAACACAAAACACGTAGCAAAGTGCCTGGCACATGGTAAGCATAGCTGTGATCATTATATACCCTAATAACCTAAGTGAAAGGCACGAAACATGCAACAGACCTGGGGTGGCAGGAGTTTTCCTGCCCCAGAGATCAGGAGGTGACACACGAGCTGGGCCCGGAGGATGGGTTGGATTTAGACAAGTGAGTGTCGCTGCTACGTGAGCAGAAGCCCAAAGCCCAGAGGCGGGATGTGGGTGCACCTCAGGTACAAGACCCATTCCATGCATTCTCTCTGATCTTCAGTAGTTTGCAGTCTCTCTCTTTCAGTTCTCACCACACCCCTCTGAGAGCAGAATAAACTACCAACTCTATAGGTAGGTAACTGAGTCTCAGGGAGGCTAAAACAAAAACAAAACAAAACAAAAAAAACAAAACCAACTAGCCCAAGAGCACCCAGTCAGTAAATGGTAGACTCAGAATTCAGACTTAGGGCTGTAGATCTCAAATGTTCTCTTCAGACTACGTCCTGTGGCTTCTTTGGCTTGGAAAGCTTGGTGAACAGGGGAAATTGGGTGGAGAAAGGGTGGGGAGTGACAAGGTCAACTCAGAATTCCACGTTTGAGCCACATCAGGCAGAGGATGGCCTGACATAATTTTGACATTTTTCTATAGGCAGCATGAAGCCATTGAAAGGCCTGCTTTAAGCCATGTTTAAATAAACTGGCAGGAGCCTGTGGGATGGTTTGGTGAGGGAAAGTTCTAGAGACAAGGAGTCAAGCTGGCGAAGTACTACAAAGTCCAGGCAAGAGAGTCAGAGCCTTTCAGGGCAGGGGGATTAGGGCTGAAAAGGAAGGAGTGGCAATCGTGTCACAGAGATAAAGGAGGACACGGAAGCTAAACTCGGGGAAGAGGCAAGGGAGGTAGGTGGGTGTCCACCATGGCCAGGATGTAGGGCCTGGATGCTCCGGAACACGTGGGGGCCATTATGAGAAGGAAGAGGTGGTGACAAAAGTTATTTATGAAATCTGCTCATCTTGATGTTACTGCTCTTGATACACAAAGAAGAATCTTTCAGGGAGGGAGTGAGGACCCACTCTTGCGAGCCCCAGGCAGGAAGCTCCACTAGCCTCCAGGTTTGACTGGATTTGAAGTGGTTTTAAGCAATTCATCTAACTTTCTGGTGGCCATGATTGCTCATCTCCACTCAGCAATGTGTAAGCACAGGATGTTTTAAATAACTGGTATCAGGTTTCCATTCTGAGCACCCTGTCCAGGAATTGGGCCCGGGAGGAAAACCTGATCTTGAAGGAATTTAAATCTGTTGGGGATCCTTTAGCTATTAGCTCCAAGTGTAAAATGACTTAAACAATAAGAGGATCTATAAAGTCACATAACAGACAGCTTGAGGACAGGTAGGCTTAAGGCCTGGCTGGTCTCAGCTCACCTCAGCTCCACCCTGCGTAGTTTGGAGCTTCATATACTGACGGGACAATGCCCAGCACCAGAGCCACGGATCAGCTCGGCTTTATTAGTAAAGATATTATTTCTCAGAGGCCCCCCCCCCCCGCTCCACCACCACGTCCCCTCCAGGTTCATTGGCCAAGAGGGAGGTCACATGTTCCTCTCTCATCCAATCCCTGGCACAGTGAATCCCTGCTCGTCCCTTCGACAAATAGAGATCCCAGCTGAGCTCTGGTCTTGTGGGAGTTGTGGACATGGGATCAAAATCTGGGTTCTTCCTAGCCAAGAAAAAGGGAGGAATGGCTGGAGAGTCTCAGTTTCTAACAACAATTTTGCTAGTCCTACTTGATATTTATCACAGTTGTTTTTCAGCATTAAAACTTTGTTCTGTTCAAAAGTTCAACACATCGTCTAAGCTCAGGACACACTTCTGTGTATGGATCAATTCTAATTAAAGTGGAGACAGGCCGGGGTTCCCCTCCAACACACACACATACCCGCCCTGCCACACACACCCCTTCTGGTTCCTGCTGTCTGTTTTTGCACTGCCCTGCTGCAGAAACCCAGGTGAATGGCTCCAGGAGAGGTGGCGTGTTGGCGGCTGCATGGCCTGGGGACTGGCTGTGCACGCTCAGGCTGCGGGCCCAATGCTGGCTCTCCCAAGAGACACTATGATTATTCCACAGCTCCATGGTGGGGAGGGGCTCTGGGTACCCACTCATCCCAGGTGCGGCAGCTGTCAGGAAAGAGACCAGACTTGTGTCAGATGGGAAGAACATGCATCCTCCCCAAGGATGAATTCATCTCTATTGAATTAATCTCCTAGGATCGAAGTAAAAACTGAGCAAGGCTCTTAGCAAGATAAGTATTCTTTACTCTTCTCTGATAATGAGCTGTCCTAAGTTTGTGCTTCTCTGCCTTGCAGCCATTGCAGGACACGCCAGTGGCCTTTCCACGGAGCATGGACATGTGGCGAGAGGCTCAGTCTTGCCTACCACCTCCCCGGGCCCAGGCCAGTCATGGAGCCCTCAGGTTTGGGGACAGGCCCACCAGCCACTTGCTATTCACGATTCCCCAGGAGTTGGTGAAACCCAGGTATTTTGAATATTCCTGCCCCCACACCGACTCAGAACCTGACTCCACAATTGTATCCCAGAGCAGGCCAGCTGGCAGGACACCACACACCTGTCACTAATGAAGTGGCAACATCACTTTTGTGGAAAGAGGTGCTGGCCTGCACAGGACATGGTGCGTGACTGCCCCAAGCGTGCTCCGTCTCCGCTGCCAGAAGGCACACGTGCGCTGCTCAGAGGCTGAAACAATCCGCTGGGCTCTGGTGTAGAATTGACGGCGTTCTAAAAATACCACTGATACTTCCTTTCAAAGCTGCTATTTATTTCTATGATAAATCACCTTTCTTCTCTACATTCTATAGTCAGAGAAAAATAATTCTTGTAAGTAGACTCAGTGCCAGATAGATCATTTTTAGAGAGCACTTTTGGACTTCTTGTGCTAACAAGTTGCCTCTCTTCTGGGGAGGAGGGAGTGAACAGAGATATTAATTATGTCAGAAAAAAGGTAGGAAAACAAGGCTTGTCATTTTCATGTGATTTGGAGACATAAATAACAAGGTGCCAAAATTCCTTTATGATTTATGTACAGAAGCAGAATTTCCCAGGGTCAGAATGGCCTGGCTTTAAGACCAAGCTTTCAATCCCCACTCAGCCACTTGCTGGCTCTGTGACCTCAGGCCATTTGCCAGATCGGTCTTCTGGGATGCAGACGTGAAGATAGGATTAGATGTTGCAAGAGATGTGTTGTTCCTGTGGGAGATAAAGGCGGAGGCAGCAGGGGCTGGTGGGAAGAGCCTTCCGCGGAGACAGGGGCCCAGCACCTGCGAATGATGGGGCCGCCGCAAGCAAAGGTCACCCCTTAGAAGAGTCCAGTGTTGGGCATCAATGGCCTGGCTCTAGTTTTGCTGTTGAGCTCAGTCCTTGGCTGGGAGTCACCCATATGCCATTGCAGATCTGAGGGCACGGGGGCTGGGGGCTGCCACCCATGGTGTCCCGCAGCCAGTTCACTCAAAAGGGGTTTGGAGCAGCAAGTCGATGGATACCACAGGCTGTTGTTTAACTTTTTTAAGCCTCAGCTTTCTCTCTATGAACTTGGCATCATCGATGTTTTCCCAAGTTGCTACATCTCTTTGAACCTCAGTTTTCTCATCAGTTAAATGGAGCTGATAATGCTTTCCCTGCAGGGAGGGATGCAGTAGCTTGCAAGGAGCTGGCCCTGGGAGGCCCACTCAATGAGCCAAGTGCACGATTCACAGGCAGATGTGAAGGCCGGAAAAGGGAAGGGTGGCGTTCGGAAGGAGAACCCTATGCCAGCAGCCCCCCATCTCCATTTGTGCCACAGAAAGGCTGGGGATCCCTGATTTGCCAACGGAGACTGAGAAGTGAGGTCCCCCTCAGTTATTTGCCCTTCCTGGGGCTACCTCTCGGGAGGAAGGCCCACTCCCCATCACCGTGCTCTTGGTCAAGATCAAGTCTCTGTGCAGATGCTGCCCAGCCTCCCCGCCCTCCTGCCTGGGCTCTGGCGCTCCCCCACCAGCGCTTCCCTCCCCCCACCCTGCAAAGCCCCTTCCTGTCTTGCATCTCCTCTCAGAGCACACTCAGTATGGTGAGTTCTCTGGCTTCTTCTGATGATTCAACCCCAGCACCTTCCCTTGCAGCACTAATGTATACATAATAAATGGGAAAAGGAACGTTTTAACGGGGAAGTGGTAAAAAGCAATCACTAGTAGATATAATTTTTAAATTATTGAAGTCTCAAATACTGTAGCCATCAAGAGTATATTTTCAGGATGAGGCAAGTCCAGAATATGGGCTATTCCGTTGTTCTCATTCTAATTTATATTCTAGCAATTCGTTGCCTCTCCTTTAAAATGCTGCACCACTATTTTATCGTTTTGGTGAATGTATAAAAATGCCACTTCACTCTCTGCCTTATTCTCCCATCCAGCAGCAATGAAGAGTCTGAGCTGCTGTATCATATGCTGGGATTTGAATCTACTGGCGTCTTTTTTGGGTGTTAGTCAGTTAGCCTTTTATGAAAGAAAGCTGCTTTAAGAAATAACTCTGGAAAGCAAATGTCAAGCCTGATAACCAAGCCCACATATGTAAAGTACTTTAATTCTGTAGCAAGTTCGAATATCCTCCTTAAATTGGCTAACCCTCATTCTCCAAACCTCCGCACACAGCTACACCAAGAGAAATATTGAGCGGTGTCACCATCTGGTTGGTTTAATTTAACATATATAGATTTCCCTTTTGTTTTGAAGAACATCACCCTCAAGGAAACTCCCTAATCTAAAAGATTCAACTTTCTCGGTGTTTGCTCAGCCTCACGATATTAAAAAGCAAAGAGAAGTAACAGTGCCATTTTCTCTTTCATTTCCTGATTCTGCCTCCAAGTTTTCCATTTACCATTTCATTCAACTATTCAATTAACTGCTTAATTCAACTCAACTATTTGTCGAGTGCCTGCTGTGTATGAGGCACCCCGTGGGGATGCAGCTTTAAACAGGAGAGACCTAGGTTCTGCCTCTGTCACCCAAGGAGGGGGTGATGACAGCCTGCTGATACCTGGACCCCCCATCACCTTTGCACGCTGTCCTTTTAGGGATCCTTGTCAGTGCACGTGTGCACCAGAAACAGTTCGAGAGTGAAACACCCATCGCTGCATTCCCAGGGCTCACCACAGTGCCTTACGCATGCTACACACTCATTAAATATTTGTTGGATGCACGGGTGGGTGGGTAAAGGAGTGAATGTAAATTCTCATGCAAAGTAAATCTTGTTCAGCCAGATGTGCATATGATATGTAACCACCATGCAAAGGAGTTATTAACTTTCCTTTTCTTCTTTCCCAGCATGGTGCTCGCTTAATTCCTGTTCCATCATCAGTGGGGTCTTAATTAAGGTCCAAGAAACATAAAAGCGGGTGGGAGAAGGTAGATCTGTACTTTTCTGCCTCTGCCTATGTCTTGCAGAAAGAAAATGCTTACCTGTTGCTTAAATCAAATCCTTGTTATTCCATTCGCACCCCGCCCCCACGCACTTCCCCTTGCAACTTTCCTCTCCTTGCGTGTGTACAAAATAGAATGCATATTCACTGGGTTAAAAAGATACAGGCCGCTAAGTGAAATAAGCCATTAGTCATGGACAGGCGAATACTATATAACTGCACTTATATGTGGGACCTAGAGTAATCAAATTCAGAGAGACAGGAAGGAAAATGGTGGACACGGGGGGCTGGGGCACAGGGAATGCAGAGGTGTTGTTTGATGCGTACAGAATTTCTGTTTTGCAAGGTGGAAAGAGTTCTGGAGACTGGATGCACAGCAATGTGAGTGTACTCAACCCTACTATACACTTTCAAAGGGTTAAAATGGCAAAATTTATGTTATGTATATACTTTGCCATGATTTTTTAAAATGTGGATGTTTTTTAAACAGTAAGGCACCTTTTTTCATGCCATGTGCCAGCCCTTATACCAGCAGCTAGGTTTGCCGTAGAGCTTCCTCATTATTCCCCAACAGTGTAAGAAAATCGTATGCACAACTTTTAATAGCTGGACTCTAATAGCTTTTAAAAATTCCCAAAGAGATGGGTCATTTAATCAGTACATGCCTTAGTTTATTCATTTGAATGACGGGGGTTGGGGTGTCTGCGCCTCACCCTCTCTTCCGGCTTCGGGGACTCAGAAAAACACTAAAAACACTAAAAACCTCTATTTTCCTTCTTTGCCTGTTGCTTTCTTTTCCTGACAGGTCACGGTTTGCTGTGGACGTGCGGACGGCTTCCTCCAGAGGCCTTGTGTTCTACTCGGGCTCTCAGAACTCCTACATGGCGCTGTATCTCTCCAAGGGACGGCTCGTCTTTGCCTTGGGGGCAGGAGGGAAGAAGCTGAGGCTCAAAAGCAAAGAGAAGTGCAACGACGGGCAGTGGCACACGGTGAGAGCCGGGGCTGCGTGAGAAGCTGCCACTGCCGCAGAGTCCCCCCGGACTAACCTGGAGAGGGGTCGCAGCCTCCTGCCTGCCACGGAGCCCACCACTGGCCGAGCTTGTGTGCTCAGAGGCACCGAGCACCCCAGCGCTTTGGCAGCGGAGATTGCTCCGCACACCGGGCAAGGAGGTCGGGCGTGATGTGTCGGTGCCAAGATGGGCTCTATTCACTGCTTCTTCAGCCCCCGCCATGCCTCCCTGGGCTCTGTCCCCTTCCCCTCCCACCCCCGCTGCCTGGACCATTTCTCCCGGTCAAGACACTGTCCAGGTCTCCGGGGCCCCTCTCTGAGCCGGGAATGCCTTCTGCATAACACGAGCTTAATTAAAGACCCACATCCCTAGCTTTCCAGATCTTGCCTGAAGGCATCCCAGATTACAAGAGATACAGTATAAGAAAGGAGAAGAGCTGGGATTCAAGGGGCGGGCAGGGCCCAGATCATGGGAGCATTGAAGCCAAGGTGAGGATTCGGATTTTATTCTGAGTGTCTCTGAAGCTTCGGAAGAATCTTCAACTAAATAAGGAGCATTGCATGAACAGATGGATATTTTCAAAGCTGTCTTTAGCTGAAGAGATGAAATGGGGGTAAGAGCGGCCAGGTGGATGCCGCTGCCTTCGCCTCAAGAGGCGGTGGGGAACATGGACAGAAGTACACTGTCTAGCATGTGCTCCGAAAACTGAGAGGGCTCGCTGAGGGGTCACATGTAGAGAGTGAGAGAAAGAGGGGTCCGTATCAAGTCCTGTGGTTTGGGACCAGCCGTCGGGACGCCAGAGGGACTGCTACTGAGACGCAGAAAATGAGGAGAAGGGGCGTGTGGCCAGGGAAGGAGCAATTTAGAGCTGGGGAAGAGCCAGGGTTCTGCTGTGAACCTCCTAGGGTGGAGTGGCCTGTCAGACATTCAAGCCCACCATTCTAGATAGTAAAGGCCAGAGGTCACAGCTGGCAATATAAGTTGGGGAGGCATTAGTGAACAGTCTCATAGCCGTGAGATGGCGGAGTCCACCCTAGAGCCCAGGGATCTTGCCTTTTAGCAAAGCGGTGAAAATGTGTCCTCCCTTGTTAGTAAAGAAGTAGCCATGGCCCCTTGCTCCAGGAGCCCTGCCAAAGGACTTTTATTTTTTATTTTTTTAAGGTTTTATCCATTTATAAGAGAGAGAACATGAGGGGGGAAGGAGGAGAGGGGGAGGGAAAGGGACAAGCAGACTCCGCACTGAGCATGGAGCCCAAAGTGGGGCTCGATCCCAGGACCCTGAGATCATGACCTGAGCCGAAACCCACAGTCCGACGCTCAACCGACTGAGCCACCCAGGCACACTAAGGAATCCTTCTTATAAAGCTCACTTTTCTAGCTTACTCTGTTTAGTATCTAACATAATCTCACAAAATGGTGATGATGATGATAATACTAGGGAGAAAAATTTCTGATTTTTTAAAGCTCCTTGAAGAAACAGAAAAACATTGTTTTAAAAAATATCCTGTGACCAGTAATAAAATACATCACCAATTGTCAGAGGTAAAACATGATTAATATATATTTTTTTACTCTTAAGGTGGTGTTTGGGCAAGATGGAGAGAAGGGGCACTTGGTTGTGGATGGTCTGAGGGCCCAGGAGGGAAGTTTGCCTGGAAATTCCACCATCAGCCTCAGAGCACCAGTTTACCTGGGATCCTCTCCCTCAGGGAAGCCAAAGGTAAATAGTTATGCTTCATCAACACATGAAAAGATGCTCAGCATCACTAATCATGAGACAAATGCAAATCTAAAGCACAATGAGATATCACCTCACCCCTGTCAGAATGGCTGTTATCAAAAAGACAAGAAATAACGAGTGTTGGTGAGGATGTGGGGAAAAGGGAACCCTCCTGCACTGTTGGTGGGAATGCAAACTGGTGCAACCACTCTGGAAAACAGTATGGAGGTTTCCTCAGAACATTAAGAATAGGAATTCTGTACAACCCAGAAATTCTACTGATGAGTATTTACCCAAAGAAAATGAAGAAAGACTCTAATTCAAAAAGAAATATACAACCCTACATTTATTGTAGCATTATTCACAATAGCCAAGATATGAAAGCAATGCAAGTGTCCACAGATAGATGAATGGATAAAGAAGATGTGATACATACACACACACACACACACACACACACACACACACACACACACACACACACACACACACACACACACACTGGAATATTAGCCATAAAAAAGAATGAAGTCTTGCCATTCATAACAACAGAGCTGGACCTAGAGGCTATCTTGCCAAATGAAATAAATCAGACAAATACCATATGATTTCACTTATATGTAGAATCTAAAAAACAAAACATGTGAACAAACAAACAAAAAAGAAATAGACTCATAAATACAGAGAACAAACTGGTGGTTGGCAGAAGGGGAGTTGGGGATGGGCCAAATAGGAGAAAGGGATTAAGAGATCATACTTCCAGTTATATAATAAATAAGTCATGGGTATGAAAAGTACAGCAGGTTTATGGTCAATAATATTGTAATAACTTTGGTGATGGACGGTGAGTACACTTAGCATGGTGAGCATTTGGTGCAAAAAAAATAGTTATGTTTTAAAACCATAAATAAAAATAATTCACCTTATGATATAATTATGAAGGTGGTCAAAAGGTACAAACTTCAGTTATAAAATAATTAAGTCCTGGGGATATAATGTACAACATGGTGACCATAGTTAATAATACTGTATTACATATTTGAAAGTTGCTAAGATAGTAAATCATAAAAGTTCTTATCACAAGAAGAAAAAGATTTGTAACTATGTGTAGCAATGGATGTTAACTAGACTTATTGTGGTAATCATACCACTATATACGTATACATAAATATATATATATGTAGAGAGAGAGAGAGAGAGAGAGAATCACTATGTTGTATACCTGAAAATAATGTTATGTGTCAATTATATCTCAATTAAAAACATTTTAATATATAATCATTATAATTATATAAGATACAAGATATTCAAGAATCTCAAAATACTGTAAATAATTTTTTAAAATACCTAATTAATGTCCCAAAGCCCACAGAAATAATCCCCATTCCTAACCCTTCACTTTTTTTTTTTTAAGATTTTATTTATGTATTTGACACAGAGAGAGAGATAGCAAGAGAGAGAGCACAAGCAGGGGAGGGGGGCAGGCAGAGGAGATGGAGGGGGAAAAGCAGGCTCCCTGCTAAGCAGGGAGCCTGATGTGGGGCTCGATCCCAGAACCCTGGGAAGGCAGATGCTTAACCCAATGAGCCACCCAGGCACCCCCCCAACCCTTCACCTTTAAGGTTCAGCTTGACACACAGGCCTGGAGGAATGAATCTAAGGCTTCTCCATGTCTTTATAGATAGGAATCTGTTAGTTTCTCTTCCAGGGAATGCAGAAACGTAGGTTTTAGGTTGTAGATGGAGACTTCTGTTTAAGATAATGTTTTCCAAACTTTAGCAATTTGTGTCACCTTCATCATCTTTGCCAAACACAGGTAAAAAAATTACTTAATAGCTTGCTCTTGGTCAACTCACTAAGTTTTGTTGTTTTTTTGTTTTGTTTTGTTGGGTTGTTTTGTTTTGTTTTTGATGTGCTTGTTGGGGGGAGAGGGGCAAAGAGAGGATCTTCAGCAGGCTCCACACCCAGCGCAGAACCAGAGGCAGGGCTCGATCTCACAACCCTGAGGTCACAACCTAGCCAAAGTCAACAGTGGGACACTTAATCAGCTGAGCCACTCAGGCGCCCCAAATTGAAGTTTATTTTTTTATTTTTTTTAAAGATTTTATTTATTTATTCATGAGAGAGAGAGAGAGAGAGAGAGGGAGAAGCAGGCTCCCAAGGAGCAGGGAGCCTGATGCGGGACTCGATCCCAGGACCCTGGGATCATGACCTGAGCCGAAGGCAGACGCTTAACCATCTGAGCCACCCAGGCGCCCAAATTTAAGTTTATTTTTAAAGGATGTTTTTGTCTCCCCATAAATGGAAACCCAGTATTTTTTACCATAAAGAGTAGGTAACCATAAATATAAATATATGTAAACAAAACAGTGTTATTAAAGTCTGGTCAGATAGTGTGGTTATACTCCATTTGGAAGAAAAAAAGTTTGACAAGTGATCGCTATATTATGTAATTATAAGTGGCAGTTAAGACATATTAACGCAAAACTAGAGTGCGTTCCTTGTCCTAATCAGAAAGTTAGAAAGGGAAGTGGAAAAGGACTAACTTAATAAGTGAATATGTGTTTTAATGTTATTTGGTGTCTGAAATAAGATTATCTCAAGAACCAAACTTAGGAAAGTGCAAAGGTTTTGATGTGGCCATGGCTCCAAGCCTGGGCTCCGTGAGTGCCCTGTCCCTCCTCCCCACTCCGATGCCAGCAGAGGCCCCACCACACCTGCCTTACATGGGGCACCACACGCAGCTGTCTGTCTTCTCCCTGATTTGCCTTTCGCTCCCACACAGTGAAGGAAGAGGGTCCTGTCGACAGTTCAGTCCTAGGACCGCCCTCGCCAGAATGTGCTGCCCCACACTCAGCCCCTCTTGCCCCTTTCCTCGGGGCTGCTGGCCCGTCCTGCTGTGATGTTTGCTTGCAGTGAGGGAGGAAGGGCCAAGACTCAAATCTGGGCCTGGAAATGGACATAATTAGAAGAGGAAATTTCAGCCAACTTGGATTCTAGGCGGTCAGGCTGACCTAGCCTCGGCCGCTATGTCTCAGCCTGGGCAGAGGCTCAGCCTGGCCCACCTGAGTTTTGCACTGGGGTTTGGGCCGAAGCCCCAGCAAGTCAGAAAGTATTGTTTTGCTTTAGTTTATATTATACATATAATATACATATATTTATAATATATAATATAGTTATATATAATCAGTATATATTAATACTGTACATAATAATACATACGTATTATATGTAATGAATATTATATAATATTGTGTAATATCTATGTGATATAAGGTATAATACTTATATAATAGATAACATTAATTGCCAGAGAGAATCCTCAATGTTAATGTTTGCTTTTCTGTAACCTCTGTACCTGTTTCCCTCTCAGAGAAATCATAGGATGGGGTAGCTATTCAAGAGCACAATATGGGTATTCTTTTGACCTGAGTAAGTCACACTCAGCATCGTAATATACGGGACAACCCATAGTACTCCATGTATATCACTCTTACAAACCAAGCTTCTTTTTGCTGCATTCCTCCCCCTTGAGGGTGCAAACCATGGACTACTCTCCTCCATATCTTCTCAGAGGGCAGGCAACATCCAATCAGCGTCTGCCTCTGAATACCAAAATCTGCAGTCTGCCATTAGGGATCCAGTGTTAGGTGATGACCTTCCCTGGACCGTCTGAACTCGGTTTTGGATACAGGCTCTTCATTGTATTAGATGGTAAATCTTAAGAAACTAAAAATTTCGTCGCTGAGTCCAGTTGGTAGTTTATTGTCGATAATATGCATCTCTAATGTCACCATGTCTTAAAATTATCATATACTGTGTCTGTTGTGTAGGATTCCAGGGTCCTAAAAGCATTTATTCTGGAAGGGAGTTTAAGGATTTTATTCAGTGATTCTTTCATTTTTTTTTTGAAAGTTTCTTAAAAGTTACAGTCTTGCTTCCCAGAAAAATGCACATACAGAGAACATTGGTATATAATTTCAGGGATCACAGAATCCTGAGGTGCATCCTTGGGTCGTCGTTCCAGGTGCCTGGAGGTGCTCTGCGCATGCGCCCGAGGCTGGGCATTGGGTCTTATTTTAACTCCACGGCATTCGTGATTTGTTGGTGGTGCACTGAGCCCAACAATGTAGGAAGCTTTTTTACACTTTATTATTTTTGGAATGTTTTGGCCTCTTTTTCAGTCAGCTGCCCTGCATTAAGCAATCACATAGGCTCATGAAAACTTCAGAAGTGGTTTGTACCTGCAAAGAGACAGTGAGCTATGTACAGTGTAAGGCGGAAATTTCCCGTTACAGCCCTGTCTGTGCAGACCAGGGTCAGGTCCCTGACCAGCACTGGCCAGCAGCCTCCGCCGCCCCTGCCCTCTGCACACACACCGCTTGGTTTGGTGGCCCCCTCAAACTTCAGCCACCCACCGGACATCTGGTATGCAGGTTTTTCTTGGCAGTGTGGGCAGGGAGCCAAATACAACCGTCAGGCCCACCTGACTCGGGCAGGATGGTTGAATCCCCCTACCTGCCTGCTTTTGCAGACAACTGCCCTGCCCTTAACCTTGGCTGCCCCTGTGTGTCTGGGAGGTGTGACTTAATGAAGTTTGCTTTCTCTTCCGCTTGGTTGCAGAGCCTCCCCCAAAACAGCTTTGTGGGATGCCTGAGGAACTTTCAGCTGGATCTGAAACCCCTGGACACCCCTTCTGTGAGCGTTGGTGTGTCCCCCTGCGTGGATGGCTCTTTGGAGAAAGGCATTTATTTCTCCCAGGAAGGAGGTCATGTCATCCTAGGTAAGGGGCAGTTTGGAAGAGTTTATGTCTTAGAGTCTGAAGAACTGGGTCCTTTTTCTTGAATTATGATGTTCTAATTTTTTTTTCTTTTGAAAGCTAACTCTGTGCTGTTGGGGCCCAAATTTAAGCTGGTCTTCAGCATTCGCCCAAGAAGCCTCACTGGCATCCTAATACACGTCGGGAGTCAGCCGGGGAGGCACTTATGTGTTTATATGGAGGCCGGAAAGGTGTGTACCGTGTGATGACAGGGTCTGTGGGTTTCCGTTAGAACCACCTTCATTTCCGGAGACCACAGCAGGGGGCGTTGTGAAGGAGTGGGATCCCATCTTGTTTTAAGAGACCTGATTTCAGGGCTGACTTAGTGTTTTCCTTAAGCAAGTCAGTTCGTCATCATGTTTCCTGTTCATCATCTTTACAACTGGGAAAATTCAAACAAGGCGGGCTGAATTCTACCTGCACCACTTAGTTATATGGCCCTAGGGAAGCTACTTAACCTACTTCAGACTCATTTTCTTTATCTTTAAAATGTGGATCATAATGCTTATATCTTAGGGCTTTTGTCAAGAGAATAGAAACTGTGGTATACTCAATAAATGTTCATTTTTCTCTCTTCCCCTTCACCCTCGTCACATCTCTACTTTTATTCATAAGGGCGGTTCCTGGAGTTGTGGGGTAGATGTTCTCAACAGCTGTCTACACCAGGTCTTTGCCCAGCAGCTGTCTACACCAGGTCTATGCCCAACAGCTGTCTACACCAGGTCTTTGCCCAGCAGCTGTCTACGCCAGGTCTATGCCCAACAGCTGTCTACACCAGCTCTATGCCCAACAGCTGTCTACACCAGCTCTATGCCCATGGCTTGGTGTCCACTGAGTCAGTTTCAGATTTCCCTTATTGTCCCTATACCACCCACCAGCATCTCTGGCCTCTGCAGCCAGGCTGGCCCCTTGGTCTGCTCCCCAGGCTTCCTTTGGCTTGGCATGGAATCCTCTTTTAGTGTAGGCTTCTGCGGCCTTCTGCCCATTCCTCATGGGCCTGGTCAATACCCTACTCTCACCACTGGGGTCCTGTCTCTTTCCTTTTCAAAACCTCTTTTAAAAACCAAATCCTTCCAGGAAGGCCTTAAGGCAAAGAGCAAATCATGATAATGTTAAGGAGCAAAAATTCAACTGAGTAAATTTGAAGATCTCATTGACGTTAATCTAGTCATGAATCAGGCAGCATCCCATCTAGCAAGTAGAGGAGGGCTCTGAGTTGTACAAAATAGAAGGGTTTTATAGGAATGAGGGTGGGGCGGGAAGTCATTAGAAAAGGAAAAGAAAGGATTCTTCCAGGCAAGGTCACATTCCATTAGGGGAAGGGCAGGGGGGTCTTAGTAGGTGGATTACCTCACCTAACTTTCGGGGTGGGTTGGGGGGTTGGTGCTGGAGAAGGCCCATGTGACAGATTACAATGTCGTGGGTGCTGTTCAGAAAATTCCTGACTGATCTATTAAGACTACATTTCTGGGGGAGGTTGAGACGTTACTTAGGTTAGGTCTTCCGCACTGGTTTGGTGACTTGCCTTAAGTGGCTCCATTCTGGGCTTTTGTTTTTCTATTTAGCCATAATATGCAGTTTTCCTTTACCTCTACCCTTCCACAGCTTATTAACGGTGAGAGGAAAACTCCCAGAAGAAGATAAAATAGCCCAAACTCCTAGAACTCTTTGTATTTGAGATGCAGCCTTTAAGAAGGCCTCAGATAGGCTAGAGGCAGGAGCGGCTTGCCGGCCTTGAGAGAAGGCTGGCTTTTCAGGGGAGGGGAGGGGCTCCGGGAGGGCTTCTGGAGAGGAAATAATCATGCACACAAAAATCGAGACCTGATAACCTTCATAACGGCTGTGACATTGTTTAGCTGGAAAACTGCCAGAGAATTGGCCGCACTGGCTAGCTACATGCAAATTAAATGCAAATTAGTTACCAACTCGCTTATTTTAGTCCTCGCATTCGTTCACCTTGCTTCAGCCCTTGGCCCTGGCCCAGAGTGGGAATGCAGAATTCTACACCCTAGCATGAGTGCCTGACCCCTGCTGTGTGCCCAGTCAAATGCCATCCATGAGCTTGCTAAATTCCTTGAACAAGAACCCTGTGAAGGCATGCATTCATGGAATTATTATAATTGTCTGGGCCTTGCAGCAGGGTGTACGCCTCAGCCAGCATTTTTGCCTTCCAAATTTCACATCCTTCTAAACAGAGCCACCGTCACGTATTAATAGCTGAGGAGGATCTTCAATGCTAATCAGTGCCCTTTGAGTAGAGCCTGACAGAGGAGGGGTTTGCATTGGGAGGACATGGCCTTTGGCAGCAACTTCAGGCTGGGCCCTGGGTTTGCAGCTTGCTTGCCTAGGAGGGATGCAGCCGAGAGATTCTTGCAAACACTGGCCCCCGTATGATCACCTGGTATGGGAGGGGGCTTATGTCTAAAGTGCTTCGGGGCTGGCGCGGTGACAGGGCTTGGGAAGGGAAGAAGCCAGGGAAGTTGGCTCTACCAGCCCTTCTGAAGGGAAAATGCATGTGTGTTCCAGGTCACGGCCTCTGTGGACAGTGAGGCAGGTGGGATCTTGACATCGGTCACACCAAAGCGGTCTCTGTGTGACGGACGGTGGCACTCCGTGACAGGTATGATGTCCGGTGACCTGTTGTTCACACCCTGAAACAGTCTCCCTTTCCTTCTGGACTTGAATGTCCCAAAGGCAGCCTCAGCTCCTCAATCCATTAGTGTCTGACCAGACTCAGCCCCCGCGGGTTAACAATGGTGAGCACATGTCCATGGTCAGCTCCAGCTGTATCGATGCCATTCGGGGTTGCTGCCGCCCATCCTCCATCGCCTACAGAGAATTTCTTTTCTTTTCTTTTCTTTCCTTTTCTTTCTCTCTCTCTTTCTTTTTTAGCTCAGAAAACTGATAAGCTCTATTTGTTTTCAAGGCAGTACAACATTATGATTTAGATTTTGGCTCTGAAATCAAGAAGAACAAAGGTCAAATCTCAGTTCCAGCCCTTACCTAAGTGACCTTGGGCAAAAGCCACTTAATTGCTCTTTATCTTCAGTTTCCTTCTCCGCACAATGGAGGTGAAAGTAGCATCCACCTCCCAGGGTGAAAATCAAATGGGATAATGTATGTAAAGTGCACAGCAGGTTCCAATATGTAGTAAGTGCCCAGTAAGTATTTGCTCTTAATTGTTCAAGTTCATTGTTGGGCTATTTTTTTCAACCACCACTTAATATTACAGCGAGCGATGTAGATACACCAGTGGGCGGAAAACAGGCATAGCCTCCCAAACCGAATCTGCTGTTTGATGAATAACCTGGGCACGGTAGTTTGGAGATACATTAAACCACATTGGCTAAAATACCTTTTATAAAAAAGCTAGTCTCTCCCTGTCTAATTGGAATGCTAAATCCATGGCGATTAGTTACGATTGTTAATATTGGAGGAATTTTATGTGGAGGGTCAAAAGCGACTCAGTTTTTAGAAGTCAGCATCTCCCTGGAAAGAAGCTAAGATCGCATGAAATAAACATGGCCTCTGGAGCAGAGGGTCGGAATTCCCAACTCATTCAACTTATAACCAAGCTGTCTCGTCAGGCTCCTCAGTGCTTGAGAGTCGTAGTGTATTCTCTGGGAAAGAAGAGTAATCATATCTTCCTCACAGATTCATTTTAAGGATTAAGTTCTGTAATGTATGTGGAACACCTAAATACCACTTGGTGTTGAGAAATCAGTTGAATTTGAGTCTAGGCTGACTGAATTCCTGCCAACAGCGCTCTCGTGGGAATGAGTTGAGCGGAAGCCCGTGGTGACACCCTAGTATAGACGTTAACCATTGGGCAGGGCTCTCCTTGGGGGACTGACCTGACGGGCTTCCTTTTCCCCCAGTCACCATGAAACAACACATTCTACACCTGGAGCTGGACGCAGAGAATAGCTACACAGCTGGACAGCTCCCCTTCCCGCCTGGCAGCGCTCCTGAGCCACTACACATTGGAGGTGTCCCAGGTAACTTGTCTTGGCTTCTTCTACACCTGTGTGTTGCCCCACGTCAGCTCTTAACATGTCCATCTTAACCCAGCAAACCCAGTGCCCCTGCCCATGGGTGATTAGCTAGGCAGCGGTTGGCTGGATGATGGAGACAGAGAGGCCCTTTGCTCCAACACATGGGAAAACCCAATTGCTAGCAATGGGCACATTGTATAGCCCAGGCCATCTTACTGCTGCTTCTTCTGTCCCAAGCCTATCATTTATAAGCCCCTCTTAAGAGGCTGCATTAACCTAGAAGCCTGATATCAGCAAAGAGTCAGGAGAGGGGCCGAGAAACTGGTCTCTCCCCTCCAGGTGTTTCGTTTTACTGGTGAGTTATTAAGCTTTAGGGGATCAGAATGGGAGGATCATGCAGGTTCTGGAATTTTGCCTGGAAGGAGCCTTGTCATTCTTCCTTCTTTTACGTTCCTCCAAATGATTTGTTAATTTTATGGGTCTTCCATGACCCATAAAAAGCACAAGAGTTCAGAGTTATTATTTATTGATTTGGGCTGTGGAATTGGCTCCTTCAAAGAACTTGAAGAGTAGCCTTGTTGCTGATTTATCACAGCAGGCCGGGGTGTGGGGGGCCAGCTCAAAGGAGGAGGTGATCGGGTAGCCTGAGACCCTCTGTCCCTTGAGCTCAAAGAAGACTATTTTTTAAACTGGGTACATTGACTTGACAGTATGAATTATCCACTGAATGCCTCTCCTTTTCTCTTGAAGCTGGTTTGAAGACACTGAAGCTCCCGGTGTGGAAATCATATTTTGGCTGTCTGAAGAACATTCAAGTCAACCACGTTCCCATCCCTGTCACAGAAGCCGTGGACACCCAGGGCACTGTCAGTCTGAATGGCTGTCCTGACCACTAACTCAAACCCATCACACAGCAAGGGAAGTCACCTCCAAGAGCCCAGTTCCCCAACACACCTCCCTCTCTCCCTGCAGGATCATTCTTGACTTAAGACACCCTGTAGACCGGGTTGCTAGCAAGTCTCATTTTGAATTCTGACCACACATAACTCATCATCTTGGCACTCAGTGCTCCATGTGTATTTTATATAGAAATCCCATTTCTTGAAGATGATGAACAAATTGTTACACGCTTTTGGTAATCTCCTTTCCCACTAAAAATGAAATGTCTTTTAAAGAACATTGTCTTCCACCTGTTAAAAAAATATCTTTTAAAGCACTTTAAAAACACAAAAATTGTACATGTGTTAAGGGGTTATAACTTATGGGGTTAAATAAAGGCAGTGTACTCTTTAAATGATGATGTTTTATTAGCATTAAACCGATGGCTTGATGGGCATTGTTAATCATACTAATTCTTCCGCATGTGTTCAGTGTGCTACCTACAACACAGTTTTCTGCAGATAATCATTACGCACATACTGGCAAGGTACTGTGTGTGCTCAATGTTGGACACACAATCAGGCAGAAAAAGTAATTCCTGCCCTGAAGGAATATGCAGTCCTATTGGGGAGACACACAATATTCATAAAATAGTAAATAACTAACAAACCGAATTAATGAACCTCTATTTCCCTTTGGTTTCCCACGTACAGTCTGCTACCAACCAAGTCTCAGTTATGATTATCAATTCCTTGAGGGCAAAGACTATCTAGGAGGGGAGCTGAGATGGCCATACATCCTATAATTAGAGCTTTGCCTGACAAGCTAACAGATAGGAAGGAGGACTTGCTTCTGGTTTTATCTACAAAATAATGAGCCATGTACTAGACCACTGTTATTACCCAGCACCACTCTTCTTAACGAAGAAGATTATACAAGCATTTTTGTGTCTTCTCCATGGTATTTGCCCCTCAGAAGAAAAATAATAATTCTGAAATTTGGACATAGTAATCCTCTATGGTATCCTCATTGCTCCCTGCCCTCCCCCCTCTGAAATGGAGCCACACTCCCTTCAACCCAGTGCTCCTCACACTGCAGGCCTGCGGGCATGGTTTCTAACAACCATACCTATGCAACTGTGGAATATTCTCCTGGGGAGGTAACAAGTTCCCCATCACAGAGGGCATTCAACAGAGGCTGGCTGGTGGGCATTAGGGTTGCTATGCTGACTCAGACATTGAATTGCACGACCTTAAGTCAGGTGTTTTCTGAAAACATTTGACTTCCCAGTGAAAACTTCATCAGGCGATCACCACTCAGACACTGAGTCTGCATGAAGAGCCTTCATTTTACCTGCCTTGGCACCAGCTACACTAAATGGGTGGTTCTCCCTTCTGGCTTCCTGGTGTTATTCTAACTGAAAGTGATTTATTAGTGCTGATTATTCATTAGCACTTCCTAGATTCATTAGAAAGGGACCGCGAATCCACTGACACCACCGGTTTTCCTTCCCTTTGGTAGTAGCTTGAAGACCAGCTGTCCCTCTGCCTTATCTCTCTGAGTGTCATTCCTGCCACCAGAGGCAGCTGAGGGTGTCACAGATGGAATTACAGTTAAGGAAACAGCCCTCGGCGTGCCCCTTCCCAGACTGTACATGCGTGTTCTCTGAAAGGAATGTCTACAGCTCCTCAACTGAACCATCGTGGAAATTCTCTGTAAAGTGCCATACAAATATTATCACTGGTGTCTTCTTCCTGGCTTAAAGTCCCTTCTGGATTGGGCTGACCTTGCGGGAGGAGGCTCAGGAGGGACAGTAGGCTCGCTGACCGTGACAGGTCCACAGTTGGTTTCATTTTGGTCCAGGAGGGTGGGGGAGGGGTGAGAAACCCGGACTGTGAGAAGACCCACAGCACAGCACAACAATCTGGACAACAGTCTCTTCTGGGGGCATCACGTGACTACAAAGCAGTCACGTGTCTTCAGGGGCCGCTTCCTTTGGCACCTCCCAGGGCACCTCCTGACCTCACTTCTCAGTACGAGGGTGGTTGAACTTTTGTCACACTTGCAGTCACCCCCTGGCAGAGGACAATGGCCCTGAGCAGAACATGCTGACATTTCCTTCCTCCCAGGTGGGAAGTGGTCTCACTTGCCCACAGAGAACTTTGACTTGGTTCCATTCTGCCCACTCCCCAGGCGATGCTGTACCACAAAATCCCCAGGCCGCGTCCTCTGCCCTCCCAACCACGTGGACTCCTGTCTCTCTCCCAGCTCCCTGGTCTCCAACCTCAGGTTGGTCAGTGCTAGCCCAGAGAGACCAGATTCTTTCTTAGGAATGATGGCCTAAAGCCAGCAACTGAATACAAATGGCATCTATGCTCACTATAGAAAAACCAGAATATGCAGCAAAGCATAAAAATCCCCTGTAGCTCATCACTCAGAAGTCTGTAGGTCTTCAGTACTCTGTCTGTGTTCCTTTTACATGCACACGTATTTCCTTACAGAATTGCAGTTCTACTGTATATATTTGTTTATAGTTTTATAAAAAGTATATGGTGACTTTTCCCAGGTCTTTGACTATAGGACATGCCACCAAATGAATTTATCATAATGTATTTAACCAACCTCCAACCGCTTAGACAACTGGGTTGTTTCAACTTTTTGTGATTATAAGCAACACTAGAATGAATATGTCATGGAAGATAAACTCATTTATTTGTTTTCTTATCCTCAGAAGTAAAACTACCGGGTCAAAGGTAGGAACATTTTTATGTTTGTGGCTAACTATTGCCATGTTGTTTCCTCAAAAGTTATATATCCGCTTACATTCACATCTTTTTGAACTGACCGTAGGGTCTGATGCCACTAACTATAAACTCACCACCATCTGCCCCTGGTCTTCAAGACGGGGAGCAGCTGTTGGAGCACGCCAGCTCATAGACGGTCACCATGCTCCAGGCTCATCTGAGCCCAAATCCCAGCACCTGGAAATGCACGGTCAGCTGATGGGCTCTGATGGGTAATTCTGCACAACACCTGAAGGCTTAAAACACGGGCAGTTCTATCATTTGCCCCAAAGGACTAGTGTTGAGCAACAGAGATCCAGGTTTGCAGAATATGTTACTCTCAGAGAGCTCCAAACCAGTGCCAGGCCTGGCACCTGCTTCCAGAAAGGAGCAAGGCACTCATCCGAGGATCTGAAGAACATACTGTGCTCTCTGGGCAGCCACCGAACCTCAGCCACAGGTCCAGCCAACGGCTACTTCCTCCTCCATCTTGTAAGTTTGCTTTCTTTGTGATTGAAACTTTAATAAGGATTCACTGAGGCAAAATGTCTAGGGTTTAAATGGGTAGAAGCTCAAGCCCCCAACCCTCTCCTCACCCTGCCCCTCCCCCCACAACGGAGAAATCCAAAACAGAAACTCTTTTTTCCTAACATGAGTGATAATGGTAATAATAGCACAATAATAGCACCAGTGGTAGGTGACAGATGTGTCATGTTTCCAGTTCCCTAATTTGCCAAACAATATAACTTAATTCCTCAGCATTGAAATGTCTGCATGCCTGAGTGTGGAAAGCAGAGACAAAATTGGAAATCTCTGTTAATCATCCTCGAGGTGAGGAACAATTATTCTCCCAGAGGGCAGGGTCCTGAGATGATGAATACTATTTACTGAAAATGGTTTTTTCTCCTTTGTTCATAAAGACTTCTATGGCCTCAGAATGTGAAGTGTACCTTTCCACTGCCAGAAGTTCTTATTCCCCATAAATTTTGAATGTGTGGTTTATTTTACTCTACGTTGAGTCCTTGATAAAATGAGAATTGAGAATTTCAGAGGGTGATGGCCTGGAATTTTCTGCAGCATTTCTTGGTCTTCACGAACGCACACAGCACAGCGTACACTTACTGATTAAACCATCCCCGGCTCAAAAGGCTTTTGCTAATTAATCAGTAATGTTAATCATTTCACACTCAGGGAGCGTGCATTCCTGGACAGATCTAATGGGGCTGGGTATCCAGTGACATAGCTTGGCATGTTGTCCATTCAAAAGATAAATGTCAGTGGGTACTTACTATTCCTATAGGAAATAAGCTTCCTCAGAAGTCATCTGTGCTCTGAAAAATAAGTGAGCATATCTAGCATTCAACTGCAGTGCCGTCCACAGAGAATACGATTCTTAATGTCATGTTTTTGGGATGTCCTCGGTGAGGCGGAGGCCTCTCTTGCGGGCTGAGGCACCGTGGGACTTCTAGTTGCTTCCTGAACCACAATGTCTAGCTGCTGATGAGACAGCTCCTGACAAGTCCGGACCCCAGTGGGGTTTGTCTCCTGCTCTACTGTTTCCCGTAATCCATCTCTTCCCACTTCCTCACAATTAGAGGGAAGCCCCTTGGAAAAGCCACCCCCCTCCCCACCTTCAGGAAAAACCTTTGCTCTTGGAAGTCATGTGAATCTGAGCCACTCTTTGCTCTCTTGGGCCTATAATTTCAATGGAGTTTCAGGCATGCACGCTGTCAGATGGTTTAGAATATTCTAGAAGTTTGAGGGACAAAAAATTATATCCCTTCACAAAGCTTCTCAGAAAGTTCAATGAGATGATGAATATAAACTGTTTTAGCACGCCGTTGTGGGTGTTACTTACTATTAACAATGTAAAACAGGGAACAGACATATCAGAAGTTGGATGCTTCCTTATGCCTTTAGTTTTTTTCTAGGAAAGGAATTCAAATGTCCAAGAGTATGGAAGCCAGAAACCTAATGAGGAAATTTCCTATTCTATTTGTGGCTTATGTTTATCACTTTTCCTGATTTGCCATTCCAGGGAGACAGCAGAGGAAGTCAACTTCCCCCTGTGTTTCTAGCACTGCTGTGTATGCAAGCAAGATATATTTCAGGGGAAGAAAGTGTAGTAGACGTGGCCTGTCGCCAGCTCATGTCCCTTCACTCTGCCCCCTGCAGGGCTAGCCGCCCTGACTTCCAAATGCCAGCACCCCTTTCTCTGAGGCCTTCCTTTGATTGCCAAAGTCAGCTGTGTCCACTCGTGCAGCCAGCTGTGAAGGAATTAAGGCCCCAGGTGTGTCCCTTACCAATGACTCCTGGGACTTGGTGTCTTTTTCCCACCCGTGTTGGAAGCACGTGTTCTATACTGGTTGCCTGAGCTTCTCCAGCAGGATTCCTCTCCAATCGCCCAGAATGGAAACCAGCTTGGAGAGCTCACTTCATTGGCTACCTTCCCTTCTGTGTCTTCCTCCTTCCCTTTCCTCCCTCGTCACTGGTGTTTCTGTCACCTCCCAAATAAACTACTTGTACTCAAATCCCTATTCAGCTCGGCTTCAGGGGACCCCAAGCTTTAGGCACCCTCTAAAGAGTAGGTCTTGTCCTAAGTTTTCTTTTTTTAAGTATTTTATTTATTTATTTGACAGAGTGAGAGAACACAAGCAGGGGGAGCAGCAGAGGGAGAGGGAGCCTGATGCGGGGCTCGATCCCAGGACCCTGGGATCATGACCTGAGCCGAAGGCAGACGTTTAACCAACTGAGCCACCCAGGCGCCCCATAGATCTTGTCCTAAGTTTTGACCACACTCTATGTGTTTCCTAGATGTGCTTTCTGTGAGTATAAAGAACCCACAGAACCAGATGCCCTAAAACTCGAACCACAGTTGTTGCAATGCCATGACAGCACTGAGACGGAAAAAGATTACTGGGACCCGCAAAGATTCACCTCCCCACTCCCCTGCATGCCTTGTGCAAAATGATAATGCATTTGGAGAGGCCCAATCCTGGCAGGAGTGAGGGGTACCAGTCAAGAGCCCGTGCATGAGGAGGAAGTTTAATGAGCATTTAGTTTTGCCTTGAACTCAGACGTTGCTCAAATGTTCCAGTTTCTCCAGTTCAGCCAGCAAGATCTTTCTTGCTTTTTCAATAGGTAATGGGCAGGTAATTGGCCGTGCTATCCATAAGCCACAAACCTACATCCTAGGAGATAATGAGAGGTTTAAAGACTCATGAGTAAGAGAGCCCTTCCCCTGGAGATTCTGATTCCCAAGGTAGGAGTGGGGCCCAGAGATCTGTATTTTTTAATAAATATAGCAGGTGATTTTCCTAATCAAGCAAATGTGGGAAATACAGAATTATAGAACAAGTACTTGCGTTAAATAGGACTCCACATTTCACTCCATTATGATTCTACAAATAGGTAGATTTGCCTAGACAATAATCCTATTACTAGCATCCAAACCAGTTATTCTTCAGCTCGAGAATCTGCATTAGTGTCATTTTATAGTAGAATGATGAAATCAACCTTCTGAGCTGCTACAGCTGGGGGACATCTATCAGTGTGGCACAGGAAGTGTCAGAGAGCCCACGGGGCTGCCCAATGGTGGAAGCCATTTTTTTTCCCTCTCATCTCAACTAGGAAATAACTCTTCCTGTCAAAAGAGAATGGGGAGCCGTCTAAGCTAAGTTGTGTGTAATTCAGGGGAAAAAATGTAAGCAAAAACATTATAGGCAGAGGGAAGAGAATGTGCTAAGGCACAGAGAAGGGAGTGAGCATGGCTTAGGGGGATTGACGAGAACCCCAGGTAGCTTGCGTGGGCAAGTGCGACCATAAGAAGGCAGATGCAGGTGAAGAGAGAGTGTTGGGGTTGGGGCAGGAGCCAAGTCCTGGGGCATGGCGACCCCTGCTAGCTGCTGTGGACAAGAGACGAAATGTCAATGAGCCTTGTGAGCCTGATGAGGATCAGTTTGCCAGGTATATGCACAATGGTTACTGAGGAGAACTTGGGGCTTCTCGTGCGATGGTTTTGGGTAGGTTTGGTGGCACTGACTCACATAACTAATACTTAGATGGGTAGAGAAATAAGGAATAAAGCTTTTGGATCCGTTTTTTTTCCCCCCTTCAATTTTTATTTTCCATTTTCTGGGTGCCAAGAGTTCTTTACCCTCTTCCGTTCACAGCCTAGTTGGCTTAGCTCGTCCAGGGGTTCCCAATCTGCACTGTGCAGCAGAAGCAACTGCGCAGTTCTTTTCAATACAGATGTCTATACCCCAGACATCCCCAGAGATCTGATCTTGTGTGAGGCCAGACATCAAGTCATTTTTAAAGCAGCCCGAGTGATTCCCAAAAACAGCTGGGATCCAGATCCCCTGATGTCAGCCATGTTCAGGGAAGCGTCCTTTCTAGTTGCTTGGTGAGCAACATTATAAGAGGTGGCCACTGAAACTCTTTTGAACTTTGTTCTATACATGTTTCCTTAGCTGTGGTTTTCATTTCACTACAGCTTTAATATAGCTTTCATTTTGCTGTGTCCTTTTCAATAAAACCGTTTGAATTTCTACAAAGTCTTGAGGTTGAAGAACTCCTTTAAATACTGTTTTAGGTAGACGAGCAGGGGTGGGTGGGCACGTAGATCGCAGGAATACATCGATACCTGGACCCAGATGACCACATCTGACCGTTACAGTCATGAGTCTCTCTCAGGAAGAGAGCATCCCTTGTGGGATGGAAGGTACTTCAGCCTGACTGAAATGTGGGTGCTGCTCATTACACTAGCAGGGCCCCTCCTGGAAAGAAAGTAGGAAAAGGCACAAGGAACAAGGCAGATGTTCCTAGCTCCCAAGTAGTTGGTAGTGGGTCCTAAATACTCCACACACCCACACACCCACACACATGCCCACATTCTTTCTCCCTCTGTCTCTGTCTCTTCCTCTATCTCTGTCTCTCCCTCTCAGGGTCCCCAACTGGCAACAAAGAGTGGGTGTTCCGGAGAAGATGGCGGGGAAACGGAAACAGGTGGTGTGTGACGGGTCGCACCATCGGACGGTGTGCCGAACGTGCCCTTTGCAGTGATGTTTCAGTGTACATGGAGGACCACCAAATCGTGCCCTTGCCTCAGACCAGGGTCGCAGTCCAGGAACTCCACAGCCCTCTAAATAAAATCAGCTGCTATGGACCATGTGTCTGTCACGTCCCCTGGTGCCCTGTGTAGCCCAGGGTATGTATGGTTGAAGCTTCCAGGATAACAACTCCCAGGGTCTCTCTATTGTGGTACCATTTGCAACCCCCTCTCACGTCTCTTCTCCCCTCCGAGTCTCTTCATAGGCTGACCCTTACTGTGGGTGAGGAAAGGGGAAGCTGACCCCTTGCCTTCCTCTGATCTTGACCCTGATTTGCGGCCTGCTGTAGGCCTTCTTTGCAAAGAAGCACATTAAAAGTCCTGCTTTGACCTCAGGGACACAGAGAGTTCATAGGAGCTGCCACCATGGCACCCCCCGCCCCCCCGCCGTTAACAATTGATGCTGGATGTGGGATGGAGACAGTGGGGAACAGGAGACTCTGCAAGCTGACTTGCCAGGTTTCTCATGGCGGAATCTGGTGCCCCACACGCGACAGTAGGAGGCATTCTGCTGGCAACATTAAGCCGTGTCTCCACTGGCTCCATCCTGATTTCACCTGCAAGTCACACAGCAAACAAGCTGCACACAGATGCTGCCCCGTCTGACCCCACCTGTCACTCTTGGCCACAGGAGGTTAGTCTTCGGCGAGGGGCCAGAGAGCAGAGTTATGGGGGGTTCCGTAACAAAGGGGGATCCAACAAGCTCAGGAAGCCATGGTAGAGGGGTGGGCACCACCTGCCATGATGACATACACTGAAGGGCATGGAAGCCCAAGAGCCCTTCGAGCACTTTCTCCAGTGTCAGCTGGAGCAGTTTTGTTTCGTTGTTGCTGTTGTTTATGTTTGTTTTGTTGTTGAGCTCTCGCTAATCTCTCAGCCACTAAAGTGGGTCCCTTGGGATTTCATGCCCCTGGTATAAAACGGAAAGGTAGGGGAAAGAGTGTGGGTTTTGGACTCAGCGGATGGGCTGGAGACCTAGCTCTGATGCAGCCTGGTGCTACAATCTTGTGCAGATTTTCTAACCTGGCAAAAAAAAAAAAAAAAGAAAAATCATCTGGCCCATCCCTAGCCCTAAGATAAAAAGGGCAAAGGCTCCTTAAGACTCACATGGGGGGCACCTGGGTGGCTCAGTTGGTTAAGCATCTGCCTTCAGCTTGGGTTATGATCCCAGGGTCCTCGGATCGAGCTCCACGTTGGGCTCCCTGCTCCTCAGGGAGCCTGCTTCTCCCTCCCCCTCTGCCTGCCACTCCATCAGCTTGTGCTCTCTCTCTGTCTCTCTGTCAAATAAATAAATAAAATCTTTAAAAAAAAAAAAAGCCTCACATGGGACCCAGCCTACTTAAGGGGATTTGAGTCAAAGCTTTGCCTGGTACGGGAGAGAGTCCATTGGCCTGGTAAGTCCTTTGTGCTCCATACACCGAGGGAAGCCACCGCAGCCCCAGACAAGGCTCCGCGAGAGTCAGGGACGGCGCTGGGATCTCTTTCAGAAGCCCGTCTGACGGTGGGTGCCTTTGGCCCCATCTGACAGACTAAGAAGCTCCGGCTCAGCAAGCTTGAGCCGTCTGCGGAGATTCAAGCCGGGTGCTCTGATTAAGAGTGCTGGCACTGGGTCCCAGGAGAGGACAAAAACTGGAAAGGCCAAGCTGCGGGGGACATAAAGAGAGGCAGTAGGACTAGGTTTGGAAAGACTGTGGCCTTTTTTTTTTTTAATTTTATTATGTTATGTTAGTCACCATACATTACATCATTAGTTTTTGATGTAGTGATCCACGATTCATTGTTTGCGTATAACACCCAGTGCTCCATGCCGTACGTGCCCCCCTTAATACCCATCACGGGGCTAATCCATGCCCCCACCCCCCTCCCCTCTAAAACCCTCAGTCTGTTTCTCAGAGTCCATAGTCTCTCATGGTTCATCTCCCCTCCGATTTCCCCCCCTCCGTGTTTCCCTTCCTTCTCCTAATGTCCTCCATGGTATTCCTTACGTTCCACAAATAAGTGAAACCATATGATAATTGACGTTCTCTGCTTGACTTATTTCACTTAGCATCATCTCCTCCAGTCCCATCCATGTTGATGCAAAAGTTGGGTATTCATCCTTCCTGATGGCTGAGTAATATTCCATTGTATACATGGACTGTGGTCTTTTTTTTTTTAAAGAACATCTCTCCGCATCTGGTCCTGACCTACTTCTGATCTTTGACCAGGACAAGCTGGGGCTGCAGCAGAAGATGAAGGCTGAGGGGGTGAGCCGGTAGGTGGATCTTTCAAGTCCTTTTATCCACACTGTTTTGCATTGTCAGTTGTTCCACAAATCCAAGCGCTAACACCATTTGGTCTGAAGACACGGCAGAATAATTGGAAGCTGGATAAAGCCCTCACGTCAAAGGAAAGGGAAATTTAAAGCAGAGGCAACTAATTACTGTCCAGGGCAGGCATTCACTGGCCTCAGACTTCATTTTCTTCTTTTAATAATTTCACTGACACACAAAAATGGAGAGAAATCTAAAATAAAAGCAAACCTGGTTATGTAGCAAGAAAATGTACGGTGCTCTGAGCCTCCTATGCCCTGCTTCCTCCCATTAAATTCTTTTATGTAAATTGCTTCCTCCCTGTGCTCAGGCATAATAAATATTCACTGAAGGAAGGAAAGAAAGAAATTGCACAAGTGGGAGATGAACTAAAATGTAAAGATTCCCACCCCCCCCACCGCTCTCAATAGGATCATGTATTCTATTACTAAAGGCTAATGGGAAATTGATCCATTAATCAATCAGTGGAAGACTTTCAGAAACAGCTTGGCTATTCAACTATTTGGTGAAAACTAAGGGAACCACTTCCTCTCTCCTGCGTCAGTTTCCCTAGGCAAGTGGATTCAGTTCAACCTATGGATTCATCAAAGTGACACCATCACCTGCACGCAGAGCAACTCCTTGGCCACTTAAAATAATTGAAAAGAGAATAGAAACCCCTGGGTCCTGATGGGAACTGCCTGCCAACCAGGAGAATCACATGTTGCAGGAGCAAAGCTGCCCAAGAGCTTCTCTAACCAGAACAACTCAGGCTTCTGTAACCAGAGTTCAGGATCTGGCCACCACTAAAAAAAACCCCCAAAACACGTGTGCCACTTATTGAGCACAAGGCAGGTACCAGACACTGTGCTAATCTCTTGACTATGCAATCTCATTTAATCTCAACAACTATCTTAAGAGTCAGGTATTATTCTTCCGTTTAGCACAGGAGGAAACAGACTCGGGGAGTAAGCCCCAAGGTTACCCCAAGGTGCTCTGCAGCCACAGCTTGTGCCGGTCAAAGATCAGAAGCAGGTCAGTCCTCACAGGACTATGATTCACATTGTATTAACCCTGTGCTTCTGATGCTCCGACATGGGGGGAGGGCAGGCTTGCTGATCCTGGAGGGACTGGGTCTCCCAGGGTTAGCTAATTCGCAGAGACGGTGGAAGAATCACCTGTGAGCACGTGCCCTACATATGCTCACCCTGCAGTCCAGAGCCCATGCCCCAACACTCCTCTGTGGCTCTCACGCTCAGGGCCATTATCCCCCTACCAGATAGCTAGGGAGAGGCCCTATGACCCCCCCCCCCCAGTCCATTGAAATTATTCAAATCAGCCACTCTTAATCCTGTTTACCCTGCCTTACCTATTTCTTCCACAGAAACCACAAGGAAGGCTCTTGCCCCCATCTGTACCCTTTCCTCTTGCCTCCCCACTGACCCTGATGCCTCCTCATGGGCTCCCCTGCCCCCCACGGCATGGTGTGTCCCCTCCTATTGGGATCCATGAGTGTAACAAGCTATGTTTTCAATGGCAATTGTCTTCTGATCTGATCTCACCATACCTGAAAAATAATAAGACCTACTTTTTAATACACCCACCCAGGGTCACCCCTGCACTAACCTGAGTCATCAAAGAGGAAACACAAGAGGGAAACGTCCTGTCTTATTTATTAGTTGGATTGGTGTTTTCAAAGACAAAAGAAGGCCTTCAAGAATATATTGCAAGGACATGAAGGACCATTAACTAGTCCAACCTACATAGTCCCACATAGACCCACTAGTCCATAGCAGCCTTCCATTTCCCCCTGAGTTTCAATGGCACTGCAGTGACAGGGAAAGAAAGTGTCAGAATATCTGGGGGGGCCTTGATTTGCACATCCATCAAGAGTGGGTTAGAAAAGGGAGCCTGGGTGGTTCAGTCAGCTAAGCGTCTGCCTCCAGCTCAGTTCATGATCCCAGGGTCCTGGGATGGAGCCCTGCATTGAGCTCTCTGCTCAGCAAGGAGCCTGCTTCTCCCTCTCTCCCTCTGCCTGCCGCTCTGCCTACTTGTGCTCTCTTTCTCTCTCTCTCAAATAAATGAATAAAATCTTAAAAAAAAAAAAAGAAAAGGCTGAGAATGTGAGACTAAAACACAGTCTTCCTTCCCCTCTGGTGGGGGGGGTCTTCTTCCTCCAGAAAGTGTTCTTCCATGCTAGATAGAAGCTTTTCACTTAGGGGTAAAGTTAGCTACCTAGTGCGGCGGCGGGGGGGGGGGGGGGGGGCAAATTAGCATACTTAGAACAGATCATTAAGCCAAAGACTTCACTTGAAAATAGTAATTAATCACCAAAATAACTTTATTCAGCCTGTTTCCCGCCTCACACAGGACTGTCCAATCCCTGGGGCTGATCTCAGCCCAATCCCACATTTAGGAAAAGCAGCTAGCGCACGCGTGAGCTCATGGGCTTCAGCACAGCCCCCCTCCACTCCTCCTCTCTTGCCCCAAGTGACTTCTGCACGTGAATAGAAAATTCACAGAGCACTCCAACATCCAAGCACTGAAACTTCACCCAAACACCACATCTGCTTTCAAAGGCATGCTTTTCAAAGGACTCTTAGTCACCCAAGATAGAGCTAGCTTTCAACACTCTGAGTCACACAGCTAATAGGGCTTTGCTGTCCTCGGTGGACACGGGGTACTCACCGCCAGTGTGAGCTTCCAGTATGTGTACCTAAGTAATCGGTGGAGGGTCTTTCGGGAAGGATGGGGCGGCAGATTCTACCATAGGAGAAACCAGATTTCGCATCTGCAGGGCTTCCAAAAGAGGATTGAACGTAGCGGGCCAGAAAAATTGGTTGGCATTATTCTTTTTGGTAACAGATTGGTCCCTATCTGTAAATGGGGGTGGTGTTACTTTTGTAAATCCTGGCCTGCCCCCAGAGCCCCACCTGAGATCTCTGGGCACACACTTTCTTCTGTGTGGAACCGCAGACTTAAGTTCCTCCAACTTTGTAGCTCCACTTGGATACCAACTAGGCACCTTAAGCTGAAATATGCCTGAATCTAAATACTGCTTGTTCACCCAAAACAATTCATCTCCCGAATGTCCCAGTTTCAGTAAATAGTATCACTGTCTATCTTGGTGCTCAAGCCAAAACTCTATGACTCATCGTTGGTCCCTTCAGCCTGCCGTTTCAGTTCCTCCTCCTACACACACCTCAGATCTGTCCACATGTTTGTGTCTTCAGTGTGCCCCCAAATCAGGCTGTCAATCTTTCTCCCCGGCTACTGTGACGGCCTCCTCACCGGGCATCCTGTATCAGCTCTAGCTCCTTATAAATTATTCTTCCCATTGTGGCCAGAGTGATTTTTGGTGATGCACCAGACAAATACATCTGTCAGGAGAATTCTCCATTAAGAAATAAATGTTAGAACTCCTTATTACAATGAATGCGTTAAAGTCATTTATCTCAATCAGGCCTGAAGGGAGAAAGCTGAAGCCTTGATACTTTCTTACCAAAAAAACAAGATAAAAAGAAGAATTCGTGTCCCTAAGGAATTATAAACAGTGGGCCGAGTGCAATTTTCTATGCCAATCAATTAATATGTTGCTTTAGGATTAATGGTTTCATTCTTAAGGAGACAGTATATTACACTTTTAAAGTCCTGATGTCTCTAAAAGTAATTCTTACAGACTGGCCAAGACATTTTCATAGTAACCAAATAAAAACAAGTCAATCTGACACAATGGGGCTTTTACCCCAACGTGGGTAAGGATTATATTATAAAGATTTCCAAGTTGAATAGCCTACTAATATTGGGAGCCTTTCTCCTTAACAATTAATTAGTTGTAAAAGACTTTATAGCTCCAGCCCTTGTCTTCCCAAGACAACTGAGTCATCAGACTCTTACCTTCCCAAGACTCTTTGCTAACAACCGATTATTAGAGGCCTGCACGTTTCTGGTGTCAGTATCATCTTTAATAACTCTATTTTTACAGCCCTATCAAAATTATAGGTCGCACCGTTTTCCATTTCCACGTTAAAGAATGTGGAATTGACAAGTCCCTGTGACCACCTGTCACTCTCCTGCTTAGAATCATTGTGGAGCCTCACTTGGCTTCTGAAACTCCTCCTCTTCCTGAAGTCACGACCCTGGAAGGGTGCCCTCCGGTCACCTCTCTCCCACTATCTCGGTGCCCCTCTGGCCACCCACCATCCTCAGACCTCATCACAGACCCCACTTCTTCCCTCTGCCTCAATGCTCTTCCCTGGCTCTTTCCATAACGGATCCTTCCTGCCTCCAATCAAAATCACTTCTGGAATCCCTGTGTTGACTAAGAGCATGCTCGGCTGCAAGCCACAGAAAACCAGACTAGCTGGAGCATTAAAAAAAAGGGTGGTGCCTGGGTGGCTCAGTCGTTAAGCGTCTGCCTTCGGCTCAGGTCATGATCCCGGGGTCCTGGGATCGAGGCCCGCATCGGGCTCCCTGCTTGGCGGGAAGCCTGCTTCTCCCTCTTCCACTCCCCCTGCTTGTGTTCCCTCTCTTGCTCTCTCTCTTTCTCTCTGTCAAATAAATAAATAAAATCTTAAAAAAAAAAAAAAAACCCGAGGAAAAAAAGAGAGGTTTCTTTTTCCTATATGAGCCGTCTTGAGAAGTAGTTAGGAGCTTTGCTTCGGCAGCTCCTCAGCATCATCAAGGACTTAGCTGTCCGATTTTTATCTTCATGCTTGCTGTTTCATGATCTGAAGAAGCTGTTGCCAGTCCAGATGGGTCACTCATATTGTTTGAGGTGGGAGAAATTGGCGGGGGGGGGGGGGGAAGCAAAAGCCTTTCTTTTCACTTACCCCCCATGACCCCCTGAATCTCACCGAGTCTCATGTCTGCTTTTATGCCTGTTGCCAAGGGGAATGGGATGATCATCGCTGGCTGCACCAGCCGTGATTCACCCCTGGGGCAGGGGTAGGGACTCTGCTCTCACAATCAAGGAACCCCCACATGCCCTCTGAATCTGCTAGAATAGAAAGGTGGGGGTGGGTGTGGGGAGTGGAGGAACAGTTTCTGCCACATCCCTGCCCCTTTACTTTCTATACTGTCACCCTATTCATGTCCTTTACTGCAGCAGCTGTGATCCGGGAGGCCTTGCATATTTATTTATTTACTTGTCTACTGCCTATGTCCCCCACTGGAAGGGAAGCTGCATGAGGGCAGGAACCTTGCCGATCTCATTCACAAATGCATTCCCCGTGCCTGGCAACCAAGATACGTGTCTTTGGGTAGATAAGTAAAAATTCCTGCTACCATGTGTATGAACGATCACTACACATCAGCTGTTTCACATATGTTAGGGCATTTAATACCTATTGCTGCTCCGTGTTGTCCTTAGTGGTCTCTCCTCTGACAGACAGGAAGAACTAAGGCTTAGGGAAGGGTTAGCACCCATGAAGCCTTCACGGTGAGTGACGGGGCTTGGTTTGAGTTCCAGTATCCAACTCCCAGGCCTAAGTGAGTCTTAGGCTACCAAGGGCCATCATTCCCTAGATGTAGCAGTTCCGTGATTCACATCCTCTCAGCCACCTCTGTTTTCAGAGCAGCTGTGGGAGACCCTTCCTTGCCAGCTCTCCTCAGTTTGTGCTGATAGGGTCCAGGACCTCTGCGCCCCAACACGCCAGAGCACCCTTGTCCCATCCAGGTGCAGCTGCAGGGGCAGCAAGTTTCCTCCAGGAGAAGGCCTCAGCCGATGGGGCATGGGAGCTCCAGCCTCTATTTTAGGTGGATGGCTCTGGCCTTCCGCATGCTCCTCAGAGCACCATGGAAGAGAGCCCTCCCCATCGCTCCCCAGCCCCTGCCTAGTGCCCAATTGCCCCCTGTTGGAGGCAGCATAACATCCCCAAAGATGTCCATGCCTGAGCCCCAGAACCTGTGAATGTTGCCTTTCCTGGCCAAAGAGACTTTGCAGAGGGGAGTGAGTGAAGGACCTGGAGTTCAGGAGAGTATCCTGGATAATCCTGATGGACCCAGCCTAAATCCCATGGGTCCTTGAAAGCAGAGAATTTTTCCCGGCTGTGCTCTGAATGAGCCTTGATGACAGAAAAAGGGTCAGGGAGATGTGATGTTGCCAGCTTTGAAGATGGGGGAAAGGGCCACAAGCCAAGGAATGACAGCAGCTTCTAGAAATGAAAAGGAGGGGGGAAAAGAATCATCCCCTAGAGCCTCCAGAAAGGAATGCAGCCTTGCCAAGACCTTGATTTTAGCCCACTGAGACCTGAGTTGGACTTCTGCTCTCAGAACTATCAGATAATGCAGTTAAACTGTGCTACATTGTGTCATGTTAATAGTTAAGCACAAACTCCAATGGATAACAGATACACTCCATCCCCTTAATAATATGCACTTATACTGTTTTTTTCCTTCTTCCCTGTCTCTCTCCACTCCCTAACTCCTACTTCCCAGGATAATTCCAAATAGCCAAGTCCTTGTCTCCGGCATTGTTTATGGGACACCCAAACTAAGATAATGGGTATACTTTTTACTGACCTTCATATTTCTTATATTCCCTACCCCACTGCACTCATATACCTAGTCTTCAATGACTCTGGAATGGATTCAAGGGCAGTTAAATTCTAGAAACTGCAGACTTCTAGGCAAATTTGTAAGTTGTAATAAACCTATACCTTTCTCAAATGAATAATTAACAGGCTCTTGGCTTCTGGTAATTTAAGATTATGTGGTCATTTTTTAATTATAAATTTTATTCATTATTTCTAAGTGTTGTCACCATGATTTATGCTATTTGGAAGGAATTTAATACCTTAAACATTATTAAAATGAAATGGAGTTCAGCTATTTTAATGAGCTAAAACCTTTTGAAAATGTATTAGTCTGTATTGCCTGATGATGGAATTGATATTGGTAAGGACATAATATTACCTGTATTATTATTATCTATTATTACTACCTTTATTAGTATTAACTAATACTAATCAGTGTTAGTATCACTACATTAAACTGATTCTGGTAAGGAAATAATATTACCTACATCACCCATATAATATCATCTATATTATAAAAAAACATTATCAGGGCACCAGTGTGCCTCAGTTAGTTAAGCATCTACTCTTGATTTCCGCTCAGGTCATGATCTCAGGGTCGTGGGATCGAGCCGCACATCAGGCTCCACACTGTAGCATGGAGCCTACTTAAGATTTTCTCTCTCTCTTTCCCTCTGCCCTTCCCCCCCCCTCCCATTCCCACTCAGGCATCCTCTCTCTCTCTCTAAAAAAGAAACAAAAAACCCCACTACCATCAAAATCTCCCCATAGGGAGCTTTGCGCATCCTACTAAATATGTCTATGCAATACACAATTGTCCAATTATTCACCTTCCTTCCATTTTCAAATCCTCAAGAGTGTGTTAGTGCATCTTTAAAGGTATTCTAACCCCTGTGAGGGAGCTGTGCAGTGATTCACAAGGCAGCATGGATTCGGAGAGACTGGCAGGTCTGCTGGTTGGCAGTGTGCAAGAGCTTAGCTGTATAACTGAGCCCCTAGCCCCTTGATGTTTCTTTTCTAATAACTACTCATTGTCCTGCTAAAGTCTGAAAAATCGCAGGTCATAATCTCCAGAAGGACTAATAGCAAAGGGCCATTGGAAGCCGTAAGTGACAGGAAACCTAGTTCCAGCTCAGAAATCCTCTTGGGTACATATATCTGCGGTCCCAGAGGGAGGTCTATAAATAGCAGGCCGGGCAGCAGCTAGCTGGGCTCAGCTTGAATGCCTCTATGACCTGGGACTCTTGCAGTTGATGCCGCGGGCAGGCGGTGGGTGGGCAGCTGTCTGCGGGGCTCGCTCTGGCTGGCAGCCGCTCTGCATTAGTGACGGACGACGTTGTCCCAGGGGAGCCCTCGGCATGGCCCAGGCTCCCTCACTGCAGCACCCAACCCTTCCTCTCCCCGCTCAGTATGGCGTGTCTGGGGAAAGCGTGGGCTCTGAAACCAAAGGTTGTCCAAAGGAGACTTAGGGTCTGTCAGGAATCCGATGACAAGTCAGTAAGCATAGAAATAGCCCCGTCTCTGCGCCCCATCCACAGTCACTGGGCACTGCTGCAAGGCAGCCAGCTTCCAAGCCTGCTGTCAGCTTCAGGTAACTGAGGGCCTCCAGCTGAATGGATTCAAAATCCTCAAGGCGAGAAGCAGGGAAATCCCCAGGCTTTAAAATGCTCTGCACCAAGAGGCGCCTGGGTGGCTCAGCCGTTAAGTGTCTGCCTTCGGCTCAGGTCATGATCCCAGGGTCCTGGGATCGAGCCCCACATCGGGCTCCCTGCTCCGTGGGAAGCCTGCTTCTCCCTCTCCCACTCCCCCTGCTTGTGTTCTCTCTCTCGCTGTCTCTCTCTCTCTCTCTCTGTCAAATAAATAAATAAAATCTTTAAAACAACAACAACAAAAAATGCTCTGCACCAAGACACTGCATAGACCAAGGATGAGACAGTGTTATGAGTAAGAGTCAGGACTTACGTAATCTTGTGTCCCTAAGGGAAAGACAGGGAAGGAGAGGTGGACTGAGGGAGGGAGGAAAGAGGCAGGGAGGGAGGCCCTGCACCTGAATCTGGAAAAACTTTGAATTTATGGGCAGCTTCTCTTCATTGCCTTCCCGTTTCTCCATTGTGTCTTGGAACCTGCCCAGCGTCCACAACTGTGGCTCCCTTAGAGGAGTCAGGTTGGGTCCCACTTGCAACCTTTCCACCTTCTCCAAATCAGCCTGTCCTGCGTCCCAGCATCCGGCCTCCAGACCCTGATGTCTGCCTGCCGACCCCAGAGCGGTGATGGAGAGACAAAGAAGAGGTGGCAACAGGCCAGGATGATACCTCTCTCAGAGAAGCTGGTTTCTGTCCTCAGGCAAAGTGACAAAGACCAGCCTTACACCAAATGCGGCTCCACCTCGGGCCTGGCCTGACCCATCCCTTCCCTCTCCCATCTTGCTGATGGCTGTGCTCTCCCACCTCAGTGTCCCCCTCAGAAAGTACTCTCCTGTCTACCCCACCCCAAATTGCTTCCCATCTATCCATCGTCCCTTACCCTTTATTCGTAAGGGTATTGTTTATTATAATATTTAGTAAGATGCTTTCTTTCTTTCTGCTTATTAACTACCTAATTTTATATCAAATATTCCCATGCGATAAAGGTCTACTTGTAACCCCTCTGGAATATAAAGAATATAAGTTCCATATAACAACCCACATGCTCTCTTTGTACAGGAGAGAGGACCATGTTTCCCATGCTTTCCTGTAAGAGAGAGACCACACCATTATGCAGGCAGATGACTCCCCAAGTCGGTGTCCCCCTCCTCAGAAAGTAAGAATATTCCTGGCAGCCTAAGTCCCCAACGCATGGACAGCTTGGAGTTAAATGGTGTCTTGAGTAACTCCTGCCTTTTTATAGTAGTGACTAATACAACATAATAAAATAAAATTAAAAAAAAAAGAACTCTGATTTCAAAGGGATGATCATATCTGCAGAACAAACTACTTTTAAACAAACACATACAGATTTAAAAGAGTGGGTTTCTCCATTAAGAACTGAGAATTTGACCAAGAATAAAGAGCAAGGCATATGGTGACTCTGGAACTCCAGCCATTCTCAGGGCAGGTGAGCATCAGACCCCTGAAGGACAAGCTGGAGAAGAAGTTAGAAATGGGAAACTGAGAAGCAAGAGAAGTCCCTTTCAGAAGTTTCTGCCTCTCCCCCTCCTTCCAGTGGGACCCCTCTCCCTGGCCCCAGCTGCCAAAGCCAGAAATATCCCTTTCTCACCCACTGCTCACTCACCCGCTTCACCCTCTGTGCATCACGGAAGAAGAATTCAACCAAACAGTTGTAAAATGATCCAGTTAAAGACATTTGGTCTCCCAGGAGTTATATTTTAAATGGGAGATGTAAAATCCATCCTTAGGAATGAAGCTCAAATATCACCTCCTTGCAAGCTCTCCCTACCCTGTGTCAATGGCTTCCAGTTGGGGCTCCAATAATACTCTAATTTCTCCATCTTGCCTGTGCCACATTTTGTAATAGGTTGTGTCTTGTGAGTTCAACAGGGACAAGGGAAATGCCAAGCTCCCAGCTAGCATAGCTCTCAACATAGAGCAAAGGCATCGTAAACATTGACTAAAGGAAGGAACAAATGAATAAGTACACGAATTTTCCGTGCGGGGCTAGTGCACCTCCAAGGCAACATTGGTGTCTTACTAAGCTTTCAGTCTGAAAAACAATGTAGCCCAGTTGAGGTAGGACTCCACAGCCAGACTGCCTGAGTCAGACTCCAAATTCTGTCACTTAGTCACTAACTGTGCCTCAGTTCCCACTTCTGTAAAATGGAGAGAATAGTGCCTATCTCACAGGGTGTAGTGTTCACTGATCATTAAAAGAGTTAACAGTTGTAAAGTACTCCAACTGGGACCTACCACATACCATGTGAGTACTAGCTTGAATTCTTAGTACCTACGTAGCAGAGATTCAGTAAATGGGCATCTTGGGCGTCAGTCACAGATGGGCAAGGGATAGAATTACACCTCCCCCTCTCCCCTGTGGTCACAACACAGATGCTCACTCATGCCATGGGTACAGACAGCAGGCTCTGGGCATGGCCTGAGAGACAGATGAAGAGAATACCAAAGACAAATTCTACCAACTGCTAACTTCACATCTGGGTTCCTTCCTCTGCCCAGTAGTGAATACTTTGGGGTTTTTTTATGTCATTTTTTGAGAAATCGTACAAATATCAGTGGAATTCATGCCAACTTTCTTTAGATGACTACCTCAAGGGGCTGATTCCTTTAACCAAGAAGACTTAGTCTTTGCGTAGACGAAGTGGATGGTTAAACACACTCATATTTATAACCCTTTCCTTAGGCTTGATCTTGATCTTCAAGAAGAGAACATCCTCAAAGTAAACATCTAGCCACCCTCAACTGAGTCACGACTTGAAAATTACTATTCAAGTGACCCATCGGATCAAGGCAAAAGTATCCTGGCGGATACCGTGATCTAGGGGCAATTTGTCTTCAATTATATATTTGTAAAGTAAATACTGAGTTTTAGACTGATTGTGGGAACTTAGCAGAAAAGGCTCTATAAAATGTTTACCACAAAACATTTCAAGGTAAATAAGAATATAAAGGTAAATATTAAGGTAAATCAAATATAGAACATTACCAAAAGGAAATTTCTCAAATATTCTTGTTTGGATCACCTAAACTAAATATGCGATCAGGAGAAGTCCTAATTAATTTATGCTTGTAGGTTATAATGAAATAACTATAGGCATGTGTGAAGGCATTCTGTTTGGTTCGTTGTTTTTTTGTACTTTTAATTTTACCTACTATATTTTCATTATGTGTGGTCTGTATGCCCTCCCCCCTCCTTCACACACACACACGAATGTAAGCTCCATATGGAAATGCTTTATTTTTTATTTTGTGCACTTCTGCATTGGCGTCAGGCACATAGTAGGAACTCAATAAAAAATGGTTGCATAAAGAATGAAATTACAAGTCTTTTGAAACAAATTGCACTCTTTAAGTGAAATTCAAACTCTTAATAAAATTCTGGAAGTTTGTAAAATCCCCCATCCTCTAAAACTTAGTATTTTCCAGAGCAGATCCAAGGTACTAAAGGAAAATTCTGAGGGGGAACGGAAGCCAGTGATTATTCCAGTAAAATAGCTAGAGAAAATCAGAGGACTAACCACTCAGTGAAAGTAAAGGGTAATCTTTGCTTTAACACAGAGAAAAGGAAACTGGAAACATCCGAGAATTTATCTTTTTCCAGAAGATGTTCTAGGGAGAAAAAGATTGTGGACTAAGTTTTCAAGTACAGATTATTTGGTTTGCACCTTACATACTATGTGACCGACTCTTCAAAAGGAAAGGTCTGCTGCTGCTGAGTAGGCTACTAACTACCATAAAAAGAAATATGGTTACTGGATGTATGGTCAAAGTGTGAGTTTAAGTGAGTTTGCCCTTTAACCAGAGCAGTGAGTGTGGCCTTGCCTTATTACTTAACTGCTCTGTCTCAGTTTCCTCATCTATAAAAAGGGGATGATAACAATCCTTACCCCTCATGGGGTTGTTTTGATGATTAAGTGAGAAAACTCATAAAGTGGCGACCGACATTTTATGACAACTCTATAAACATTAGCTGTTGTTATGATCATCATCAAATCCTACCACCACGGGGCTCACACTATTGGGGGGTGTTGTTTTACAAGAGTAAAACTTTCTCTCCTAATTGTGAACTATGAAGGACCAGTTGCTCTTTTTTCCAAAAGTGCTATGCTTTCTCTCAGCATGGGGCCCTTGCACTTGTGGACCACTCTCCCAGCTTACCCATCTGCTCCCTCATTAGAGCATCAGCTCCTTGCAGGTGGGGATGATGTTTATTTATTACTGTATCTTCAGTCTGGCAGAATGCCCAGCTTATAGTGGGGGCTCTAGGAATACTTACTAAAAGGATAACTATTTAATAACAATGTTAACATTTTGCTATTATCTGAAATAGCTATTTTACCAATTAACATGACTCTTGCCTAACTCTGTTCAGAACAACATCCATAATACACACCATCACAGCAATCTGAACTTTTCTAAAAGATACAGTCAAGCAAAAAGTCCAAATACCATGTCACATGGTAAGTTTAAGACAACGGCATTTGAAAGGCCAAGACAAAACTAGCCATTTAGGCTTAAAAGTTCAGAGACTCAAAAAAATTTTAAGACTTGTTTCTGACTAAAATGGAGCCACCAGGACCGGATTTACTGTCATTGAGACAAACAAAACTTGTGAAACAAAGTCGGAAGCAATTCGACATCAGGTAACAAAGAATTATGGTCTCTGGGGGACAGGAAACAAAGGAGGTGAGCCTAGCATTGCCTTGAGAGTGTTGTCAGGTCACAGCACAGTGACAGGAAACACACGTAGACATCAGCAGATTCTGTGAGTTGAAGAGGTGATGCTGAGTCAGGCGAGACCAACGTGCCGAGAGTTCACAGGACAGGGTCCAGAAGAGGAGACGGCTGCCCAGGGAGGAAAAATTCCAATGATCTGAAGAGGAGCCCCCTCATGTATTCAGCTAAATACTGATTAGTGCATGCAAATGAGATAACTAGCCGAGGCCAGGGAAAAAACTACTCCTTAAAGGATGGAGAAGTAACAGTGCTCAGTGCTCAAAAAGGTCCAGGAATCACCTCTGACCCCATCAGCCAGACAGAAAACCTCATGATTCTCAGGCCATTGGTAAAGTACAAAAGACTTTGGCTGAATAGTGGGGAATAATTATTAACCCTGGACTAAGCATTCCTCCAGACGCACTAACAAATCTTAAAAGCAAGACCTAAAAAGATCAATTTATTTTTAAGTAACTTCTTTGCATTCCAGAACAATATTTATAGAAATACAAAAATATCCAGCACCCAAGAAGATAAAATCCACAATGTCTGGAATCCAAAAAAAAAAAAAATTACCAGGCATGCAAGAAACAGGAAAATATGACTCGTGATAAGGAGAAAATCAATCCATTGAACTAACTCAGAACTGACACCAATGTTAGAATTAGCAGACAATGATATTAAAACAGTTCTAACAGGGGTGCCTAGCTGGCTCAGTCAGAAGGGCGTGCAACTCTACATCTCAGGGTTGTAAATTTGAGCCCCATGTTGGGTATAGAGATTACTAAGAAAAATAAATTTAAGAAACTTAAAAAAATAGTTATAACACATCTATATGTTCAAAAAATTAAAGTAGATGCATGGAAGATATCAAAAAAGATCCAAATCTGGGGCACCTGGATGGCTCAGTCAGTGGTGCGATCCACTCTTGGTTTGGGCTCAGATCGTGATCTTTATGGGTTGTGGGATCGAGCCCTGCATCAGTCTCCTCATTCAGCGGGCAGTCTGCTGGAAATTTCTGTCCTGGGGTGCCTGGGTGGAACAGTTGGTTAGGCGTCCAACTCTTGGTTTCAGTTCAGGTCATGGTCTCAGGGTCATGAGATCAAGCCCTGCATTGGGCTCTGTGCTCAGCACAGAGTCAGCCTGAGATTCTCTCTCCCTCTCCCTCTGCCCCTCCCCACCCCAAGCTCTTGCTCTAAAAATAAATAAATAAATAAATAAATAAATAAATAAATAAATAAATCTTTTTTTTAAAAAAAAGATCCATGTCAAACATCTAGACATGAAAACTATAATGTGTGAGATGTTAAGTACAGTTAATATTATTAATGGCTATAGGAGTGCTGACAGAACTCACTCTAATCTTTTTTTTCACATTAAATTATTTATTATGTTAATCACCATACATTACATCATTAGTTTTTGATGTAGTGTTCCATGATTCATTGTTTGTGCATAACACCCAGTGCTCCACGCAGAATGTGCCCTTGTTAATACCCATCACCAGGCTAACCCATCCCCCGACCCCCTTCCCCTCTAGAACCCTCAGTTTGTTTTCAGGAGTCCATAGTCTCTCATGATTCGTCTCCCCCTCGATTTACTCCCCTTCATTCTTCCCCTCCTGCTATCTTCTTCTTCTTTTTTTTTTCTTAACATATATTGCATTATTTGTTTCAGAGGTACAGATCTGTGATTCAACAGTCTTGCACAATTCACAGCGCTCGCCATAGCACATACCCTCCCCAATGTCTGTCACCCAGCCACCCCGTCCCTCCCACCCCCCACCACTCCAGCAACCCTCAGTTTGTTTCCTGAGATTAAGAATTCCTCATATCAGTGAGGTCATATGATACATGTCTTTCTCTGATTGACTTATTTCACTCAGCATAACACCTTCCAGTTCCATCCACGTCGTTGCAAATGGCAAGATCTCATTCCTTTTGATGGCTGCATAATATTCCATTGTGTATACATACCACTTCTTCTTTATCCAGTCATCTGTTGATGGACATCTTGGCTCTTTCCACAGTTTGGCTATTGTGGACATTGCTGCTATGGACATTGGGGTGCATGTACCCCTTCGGGTCCCTACATTTTTTCTTTGTGGTAAATTCCCAGTAGTGCAATTGCTGGATTGTATGGTAGCTCTATTTTCAACTTTTTGAGGAACCTCCATACTGTTTTCCAGAGTGGCTGCACCAGCTTGCATTCCCACCAACAGTGTAGGAGGGTTCCCCTTTCTCCGCATCCCCGCCAACATCTGTCGTTTCCTGACTTGTTAATTTTAAGCCATTCTGACGGGTGTGAGGTGGTATCTCCTTGAGGTTTTGATTTGGATTTCCCTGATGCCGAGCGATGTTGAACACTTTTTCATGTGTCTGTTGGCCATTTGGATGTCTTCTTTGGAAAAATGTCTGTTCATGTCTTCTGCCCATTTCTTAATTGGATTATTTGTTCTTTGGGTGTTGAGTTTGATAAGTTCTTTATAGATTTTGGATACTAGCCCTTTATCTGATATGTCCTTTGCAAATATCTTCTCCCATTCTGTCAGTTGTCTTTTGGTTTTGTGGACTGTTTCTTTTGCTGTGCAAAAGCTTTTTGTCTTGATGAAATCCCAATAGTTCATTTTTGCCCTTGCTTCCTTGCCTTTGGCGATGTTTCTCGGAAGAAGTTGCTGTGGCTGAGGTCAAAGAGGTTGCTGCCTGTGTTCTCCTTTAGGATTTTGATGGACTCCTGTCTCACATTGAGGTCTTTCAACCATTTGGAGTCTATTTTTGTGTGTGGTGTAAGGAAATGGTCCAGTTTCATTCTTCTGCATGTGGCTGTCCAATTTTCCCAACACCATTTGTTGAAGAGACTGTCTTTTTTCCATTGGACATTCTTTCCTGCTTTGTCAAAGATGAGTTGACCATAGAGTTGAGGGTCCATTTCTGGGCTCTCTATTCTGTTCCATTGATGTATGTGTCTGTTTTTGTGCCAGTACCATACTGTCTTGATGATGACAGCTTTGTAATAGAGCTTAAAGTCTGGAATTGTGATACCGCCAGCTTTGCTTTTCTTTTTCAACATTCCTCTGGCTATTCGGGGTCTCTTCTGGGTCCATACAAATTTTAGGATTATTTGTTCCATTTCTTTGAAAAAAGTGGATGGTATTTTGATGGGGATTGCAATGAATATGTAGATTGCTCTAGGTAGCATTGACATCTTCACAATGTTTGTTCTTCCAATCCATGAGCATGGAACGTTTTTCCATTTCTTTGTGTCTTCCTCAATTTCTTTCATGAGTATTTTACAGTTTTCTGAGTACAGATCCTTTGCCTCTTTGGTTAGATTTATTCCTAGGTATCTTATGGTTTTGGGTGCGATTGTAAATGGGATTGACCCCTTCATTTGTCTCTCTTCTGTCTTGTTGTTGGTGTATAGGAATGCCACTGATTTCTGTGCATTGATTTTATATCCTGCCACTTTACTGAATTCCTGTGTGAGTTCTAGCAGTTTTGGGGTGGAGTCTTTTGGGTTTTCCACATAAAGTATCACATCATCTGCAAAGAGTGAGAGTTTGACTTCTTCTTTGCTGATTTGGATGCCTTTGATTTCTTTTTGTTGTCTGATTGCTGTGGCTAGGACTTCTAATACTATGTTGAATAGCAGTGGTGATAGTGGACATCCCTACTGCATTCCTGACCTTAGGGGGAAAGCTCTCAGCTTTTTCCAAATGAGAATGATATTCACTGTAGGTTTTTCATAGATGGCTTTTAGGATATTGAGGTATGTACCCTCTATCCCTATACTCTGAAGAATTTTGATCAAGAAAGGATGCTGTAAAAGCATTTGATGCTTTTTCTGCATCTATTGAGAGGATCATATGATTCTTGTTCTTTCTTTGTTAATATATTATATCACATTGATTGATTTGCGGATGTTAAACCAACCTTGCAGCCCAGGGATAAATCCCACTTGGTCGTGGTGAATAATCCTTTTAATGTACTGTTGGATCCTATTGGCTAGTATTTTGGTGAGAATTTTTGCATCCATGTTCATCAAGGATATTGGTCTATAATTCTCCTTTTTGATGGGGTCTTTGTCTGGTTTTGGGATCAAGGTAATGGTGGCCTCATAAAATGAGTTCAGAAGTTTTCCTTCCATTTCTATTTTTTGGAACAGTTTCAGGAGAATAGGTATTAATTCTTCTTTAAATGTCTGATAGAATTCCCCTGGGAAGCCATCTGGCCCTGGGCTTTTGTTTGTTGGGAGATTTTTGATGACTGCTTCAATTTCCTTAGTGGCTGTAGGTCTGTTTAGGTTTTCTATTTCTTCCTGGTTCAGTTTTGGTAGTTGATACATCTCTAGGAATGCATCCATTTCTTCCAGGTTATCTAATTTGCTGGCATATAGTTGCTCATAATATGTTCTTATAATTGTATTTCTTTGGTGTTGGTTGTTGATCTCTCCTCTTTCATTCATGATTTTGTTGATTTGGGTCATTTGTCTTTTCTTTTTGATAAGTCTGGCCAGGGGTTCATTAATCTTAATTCTTTCAAAGAACCAGCTCCTAGTTTCATTGATCTGTTCTACTGTTCTTTTGGTTTCTATTTCATTGATTTCTGCTCTGATCTCTATTATTTCTCTTCTCCTGCTGGGGTTAGGCTTTATTTGCTGTTTTTTCTCTAGCTCCTTTAGATGTAGGGTTAGGTTGTGTATTTGAGACCTTTCTTGTTTCTTGAGAAAGGCTTGTATTGCTATATACTTTCCTCTTAGGACTGCCTTTGCTGCAACCCAAAGATTTTGAACAGTTGTGTTTTCATTTTCATTGGTTTCCATGAATTTTTTTAATTCTTCTTTAATTTCCTGGTTGACCCATTCATTCTTTAGTAGGATGCTCTTTAGCCTCCATGCATTTGAGTTCTTTCTGACTTTCCTCCTGTGATTGAGTTCTAGTTTCAAAGCATTGTGGTCTGAAAATATGCAGGGAATAATCCCAATCTTTTGGTACCAGTTGAGACCTGATTTGTGACCTAGGATGTGATCTATTCTGGAGAATGTTCCATGGGCACTAGAACAGAATGTGTATTCCGTTGCTTTGGGATGGAATGGTCTGAATATGTCTGTGAAGTCCATTTGGTCCAGTGTGTCATTTAAAGTCTTTATTTCCTTGTTGATCTTTTGCTTAGAAGATCTGTCCATTTCAGTGAGGGGGGTGTTAAAGTCCCCCACTATTATTGTATTGTTGTCCATGTGTTTCTTTGCTTTTGTTATTAATTGCCTTATATAATTGGCTGCTCCATGTTAGGGGCATAGATATTTACAATTGTTAGATCTTCTTGTTGGATAGACCCTTTAAATAGGATATAGTGTCCTTTCTCATCTCTTATTACAGTCTTTGTTTTAAAATCTAATTTGTCTGATATAAGGATTGCCACCCCAGCTTTCTTTTGGTGTCCATTAGCATGGTAAATGGTTTTCCACCCCCTCACTTTCAATCTGGGGGTGTCTTTGGGTCTAAAATGAGTCTCTTGCAGACAGCATATTGATGGATCTTGTTTTTTAATCCAATCTGATAACCTGTGTCTTTTGATTGGGGCATTGAGCCCATTTACATTCAGGGTAACTATTGAAAGATATGCATTTAGTGCCATTGTATTGCCTGTAAGGTGACTGTTACTGTATATTGTCTGTGTTCCTTTCTGGTCTATGCTGCTTTTAGGCTCTCTCTTTGCTTAGAGGACCCCTTTCAATATTTCTTGTAGGGTTGGTTTCGTGTTTGCAAATTCCCTTAGTTTTTGTTTGTCCTGGAAACTTTTTATCTCTCCTTCAATTTTTCAATGACAGCCTAGCTGGATATAGTATTCTTGTCTGTATATTTTTCTTGTTTAGTGCTCTGAATATATCATGCCAGTCCCTTCTGGCCTGCCAGGTCTCTGTGGATAGGTCTGTTGCCAATCTAATGTTTCTACCATTGTAGGTTACATATCTCTTCTCCCGAGCTGCTTTCAAGATTTTCTCTTTGTCTCTGAGACTCGTAAGTTTTACTATTAGATGTCGGGGTGTTGACCTATTTTTATTGATTTTGAGAGGGGTTCTCTGTGCCTCCTGGATTTTGATGCTTGTTTCCTTCCCCACATTAGGGAAGTTCTCTGCTATAATTTGCTCCAATATACCTTCTGCCCCTCTCTCTCTTCTTCTTCTGGGATCCCACTTATTCTAATGTTGTTTCGTCTTACCGTATCGCTTATCTCTCGAATTCTGCCCTCGTGATCCAGTAGTTGTTTGTCTCTCTTTTTGTCAGCTTCTTTATTTTCCATCGTTTGGTCTTCTATATCGCTAATTCTCTCTTCTGCCTCATTTATCCTAGCAGTTAGTGCCCCCATTTTTGATTGCCCCTCATTAATACCCTTTTTGATTTCGACTTGGTTAGATTTTAGTTCTTTTATTTCTCCAGGAAGGGTTTCTGTAATAACCTCCATGCTTTTTTCAAGCCCAGCTAGTATCTCTAAAATCATGATTCTGAACTCTAGGTCTGACATCGTACTAATGTCCATATTGAGTAGGTCTCTGGCAGACGGTACTACCTCTTGTTCTTTTCGTTGAGGTGATTTTTTTCATCTTGTCATTTTGTCCAGAGGAGAATAGATGAATGAGAGAAAAAAATGGTAACAGGTTAACAACGTCCCCGAAAATGTACTCTAAACAAAGCAGAAAAGACCTGAAACCAGGGGAGAAGAAAGGGAAAGAAAGAAAAAAGAAAGAGAACAAAAAAGAAATAGAAAAAGATAAAAACAAACAAAAACAGAACAAAACAAAAAAAAACAGAATATGATCAAATATGATCAGGCTAGTGCATAGATCAGTGCCACACACTAGATTTTGGGTGTATTTTGTTCTGTTAGAAGAAAGTGCCTCCTGAAATTTTAAAGGAAGTAAGACTTATATATGTACAAAATAAGGGTTGATACAATGAAGGGTTGCAATATGACTGTAAAGATGAAAATTATAAAAGATTTTATAAAAGGAATTTATAGGATAAGAAGTTGTTTGAAAAAAGAAAGAAGAAAATTTCAAAAAAAAGAGGAAAAAAAGAGAGAATGTGATCAGGCAGGAGACTAGAACAAAGCCATACACTAGTGATTTAGGGTATATTTTGATCTGTTAGAAGAAACTGTATCTCAAAATTTTAAAGAGAGAACAACTTATATATATATGCCAAAAATAAGGGTAACAACTATGAAGGGATAGAATATGACTCTAAAAATGAAAAATAAAGATTTTTTTTTTTTAAAAAGGGATTGATAAGATGTTGGTTGAAAAGGGGAAAAGAAAACTTCAAAAAAAAAGTTAAAAAAATTAACTTTGAAAGACTAATGAATTATGGTAAAAAAGCCATGAATTCTATGTGCAGTATTCCCCTAGCGCTGGAGTTCTCCAGTTCTCATTGATCGGTAAACTTGGTCTTGGCTGGCTGTTCGTGCTGATCTTCTGGGGGAGGGGCCTGTTGCTGTGGTTCCCAAATGTCTTTGCCGGAGGCAGAATTGCCCCGCCCTTGCTGGTCCGGGCTAAACAATCTGCTCGGGTTTGCTCTTGGGAGCTTTTGTTCCCTGCAAGCTTTCCATATGGCTTTGGAGGACGAGAGTGAAAATGGTGCCCTCCCAATCTCCTCCTGGAGGAGCTGAGAACTCGGGGCCACACTCCTCAGTGCGCCCCCAGAGAAAAGTAGTCACTCCCGTCTCCCCGGTCTCCGTCTGCACTCCGTGCTCACCCGGCCTGCGACCGAGCGTTGCTATCTCTGGCACCCGACCCCGTGTGGAGTCCCCAAACCCAGCAGATCCCTGCGGAGCGCTCCCGCGCCGCTCCTCCCGGGGGAGGAAGGGGAGTCTCCCCGGCTCTGCCGCTTGTTGGGTCCCTGCTGGAGGAGCAGTGGCCCGACTGGGCCGCGGATCGCAGTTTATGGCAACCCCGAGCTGAGAGCCCGCACCTCGGCTCCGTCTCTGCAGCCGGCTTCCCCGCTCCAATACCTGGGAGCTCTGCCGCACTCAGGCACCCCTGGTCTTTCTGTGACCCCGAGGTCCTGAGACCATACTGTTCTGTGAGGGTTCCACCCCCCATTTAGCCACTGGAGCGACGTGCCTCAGCGGAGCCGACTTCTACAAGTTCCGATTTTGTGCTCCGCGGCTCTAGCACTTGCCAGAAGCGGCCGACGGAGGCTTCCCCCCCAACCCCACCGCCGTGTATCCTCCCGAATATCACCTCGGATTCACTTCTCCGCACGTCCTACCTTCCAGAAAGTGGTCGCTTTTCTGTTCAGAGTTGTTGCTATTCTTTTCTTCAATCTCCTGTTGAGTTCGTAGGTGTTCAGAATGGTTTGATCCCTATTCAGCTGAATTCCTGAGACCATACGAAATCCAGGTCTCCTACTCCTCCGCCATCTTGCTCCACCCCCTCACTCTCTTTTTTTTTTAATTTAATTTTATTATGTTAATCACTATACATTACATCATTAGTTTTTGATGTAATGTTCCATGATTCATTGTTTGCGTATAACACCCAGTGCCCTCTTTAACACCCATCGCCCGGCTAGCCCATCCCCCCACCCCCCTCCCCTCTAGAACCCTCAGTTTGTTTCTCAGAGTCCATAGTCTCTCATGGTTCGTCTCCCCCTCCATTTCCCCCCTTCATTTTTACCTTCCTAGTATCTTTTTTTTTAACATAAATCACAGACCTGTACCTCTAAAACTGACTCTATCTTTAGCCCTTCATCTTGTTCCTGTTTGTGCAGGAATTTCCCTCAGGGACCACATATTCCTGGCCCCTTGGAAGTTAATATATGCCTGACCAGATTGCAGGAGAGCCTGTTCTGATTTTCCGTCTGCTGTATAGATGGTGCCACTTTAGATAAATACCCTTGCTCTATAAAACCTGTGGGGTAACATCTGGACTTTGTGGAGAAGAACTGCCTAACACCTGAACTGTTGTCCACGAGATCCCCCATCAGTAAGTTAACCTGAATAAAACTGTGTAAATGGTATCAAGTGTCATTTTTCGGTTTCAAAGTGCCTTCTCAGTCTGGAGGATATTCTACTGTCCCTCCTCCACCTTTCTAATGGCAAATTAGATACTGCAGATGGAAGGAATAGTGACCTCGAAGACGTAGATGCTATCCAAAATGAAACAAAGAAGGGAGAATTTTGGTAACAAACAGAGCATCCGTTAACTGGGAGACAATTTCAGCTGGGCTAATACATGCATAATTGTAGTCCTTGAAAGAGGACAAAGATGGAAGTATAGAAAAAAACGTTTGAAGAATTAATGGTTAAAAACTTTCCAAATTGGGTAAAACTATAAACCCATGAATCCAATAATGTCAGTGAACTCCAAATGCAGGAAACATAAATAAGGCAACATCAAGGCACATCATAATTAAATTGCTCAGAGGGACACCTGGGTGGCTCAGTCAGTTAAGCATCCAAATCTTGGTTTCGGCTCAGGTGAGGATCTCAGGGATCCTGGGATCGAGCCCTGCGTTGAGCTCCGAGCTCAGTAGGGAGTCTGCTTGTCTCCCTCTCTCTCTCTCTCTGCCCTTCCCACTGCTCTCACACTCTCTCTCTCTCAAATCAATAAATAAATTTTAAAAAATGTTTGATAATAATAAAAAAAATTTTAAGTTTGATAATAAGGAAAGAGAAATCTTAAAAGTAGCCAGATGGGGAAAAACACACATACAGAGGAACAAACATAAGGACGACAGCACATTTTTTTGCTGGAAACAATGTGAGTGAGAAGTCAATGCAATAATCTCTCTAAATGTACTGAAAGATCCCTTGATGAGGCAAGCATTACCCTGATACCAAAACCTAAGATAGAAATCGCAAGAGAACTACAGATCAGTATTGCCTATAAACTTGGCTCTGTTTATTAAGACAATATGTTTGTTTATGTAGTCAATGCGAGGGAGTCTACAAAGACACAAGAACTAATAAATGAGTTTACCAACGTCATGGGATATAAGATAAATACACAAAAATAAACTGTATTTCTATTAGCGATGAACAATTGGAAACTAAAATTTTAAAAAATAATACCATTTACAGTGCATCAACTATATGAAATACTCAGAGATATGTCTGACACAAGATGTGAAAATCTTTTACATTGAAAACTACAAAACATTGTTGACAGGAATTATAATAATATAATGATATATTGTATGTTGTATATGTATAATATATGTATCATATAATAAATAAATGAAGAGATACAGCATCTTTGTGGGTCAAAAGAATCAGTATTATTGAGATTTCATTCTCCCCAAGTTGATCTATAGATCTATAGATCAACTCACTGTCAATTAAAATAACAGAAGGCTGAGTTTTTGTAGAAATTGACAAGCTGATTCCAAAATGCAAAGGATTTAGGATAGTTTAAACAATTTCAAAAAAAAGTGCAAAGTTGTAGGACTAGTGTGACCTGATTTCAAGACATATTATAAAGCTACACTAGTCAAAAGAGGTGGTATGGGTGTAAAGATGGACTAAAGGTGAAATGGAAGAAAATAGAGAGTCCAGAACTAGACCTACAAAAACCTGGGCAAGAGCTTTTGGCAAAAGCCCAAAGGCAATGCAGTGGAGAAAGAGGACCATTCAACAAATGATGCTAGAACAGTTAGATATCCATAGGCAGAAAAAAAAAGGACTTTGATTCATATCTGTACATAATATACAAAAATTAATTCAAAATGGATTATAGATCCTAATGTGAAAGTTAAAATTATACAACTTCTATAAGAAAACCTAAGAACAAACCTTTTGACCTTGGGTTACTCGAAGATTTCATGGAAATAACACTAACAGCACAGCCCACCAAATCACAAATCGATAAGTTAGATTTCATCAAAATTAAAAATTTCTGCTCTTCCAAAAAAACAGAAAGACCACAGCCTGGGCAAAAATATTTGCAAATCACATATCTGATGAATGAATTGTATCCAGAATATATAAAGAACTCTTGAAACTATATTATAAGAAAACTAACAACTCAACAGAAACTTTGGGCAAAAGATTTGAACAGACACTTTACCAAAGAAGACAGACTGATAACAAGTACATGAGAAGATGCTCAACATCATTATCCATTAGGGAAATACAAACTAAAACCACAGTGAGAAACCACTACATACCCATTAGAATGGCTAAAATTAAAAAATTAACCATGCTGAGTGTAGGTGAGGATGTGGAAGAACCAGAGCTTTCCTATACTGCTGTTGGGAATGGAAAATGATACGCTTTAGAAGACAACCAACAAATTCTTTAAAACTTAAACATATACCTATCCTATAATCCAGCCCTTTGCTTCTAGGTGTTTAATCAAAAAAAAAGGAAACAGGTCTATGAACAAATCCATGTGCATGAATTCTCATCACAGCTTTATTTGTAAGAGAGAAACTAGAAAGAACCCAAATTTCTATCCACAAATAAATTAACGGTGCTATATTTGTGCAATGGAATGCTACTCAGCAACAAAAAGGAATGAACTATTAATATATGCTCTGACTTGGGTGAATCTCAACATGATTATGCTGAGTGAAAGAAGCCAGAAAGTACATACTGTAAGATTCCATCTTACATGGAATTCTAGAAAATGCAAACTAATTTATAATGGCAGAAAACAGATAAGTGGTTGCCTAAGGATAGGTTGGGGCCTGGAGGGGTTGGGGGCAGGGATGACAAAGGAGAAAACTTTTGGGGGTGATAGATATGTTCACTATCTGAATTGGTGGTGATGGTTTCACTGGTTTGTACATATGTCAAAACTTATAGTTTTGTACAAATAGTACATTTTTACTGTGCAATATATGTCAGTTATATCTAAATCAAGATTTAAAAAAAAAGATTAAGCTAAAAATTATCCACAAATAATGCTCCTACCTTTTAGCCCTTGACTTTGTTCAAGATGACTTCTCCTATATAATTCTCTGCAGAGGAAGCGACATCACCTTCACTTCTGGAGGTAAGCCAAGGGGTGAGCAAATGCTTTAATCATAATAATAGCTGTAGTTCTAGCCCCTGGCTCATAGGAAGTGTGTGTAATAATAATACTTCATGCGTATAGTTATATGGGTCTAAAAATTTACTAACCAAAGAACTGTAAAAATGTGATTTTCCAATAAGTTGTATTTAAGAGGTGATATCTATGAAGCACCGCACATGACAAGAGCATGTATTTCTTTCAAATACACAGAAGAAAACCAAGGAACAACTTAGTAAACCCTACCCTGCAAGGAGTCTTGAGAACAACAATGCAGCCAGGGACTTGGGATCCAACGTATGCCTGGGGTCATCTACTTTGAAATGCTGAGCAGGGCAAAATCAAAATGGCGGGGAAAATGCATGCCTCTGGTGGAAAAGCCACATATAGACTGGGTACTAGAAGGAAGGCAATTTAACTCATGCAAACATAGCTGAACTAAAACCAGAGATTAAAGAGAACTGCTGTAGCTCACACCAAATACTTAGCTGCGATTTTCATTTTAGCTGCCGAGTTCAATTCACAAAAACAATAATATTTATTTAACATCGGTTATGTGTCAACAGTGTGGTGTCATCTTTAAGACTGTTAAGTATTAGAATAAATTACAGGAGGCAATGAAATCTTTCTAAGAAGTCTTTATCATTTGGATACAGAATATGGCTATACAGCATGAGAGAAGTGCCAATCTTTCAAGAGACAAAGAAATGGAAAAGATTATCAGCTAATGAACCTCCTTGCCTATGACTTTTTATGTGCAAGTTTTCATGGCCATCACGCTTTATATAACATCATTTATAAAACATCAATAGGCCACTTCGGCAATCCCCCACATGTGGCCCAAGAATTCGACATAAACAACATACAGGTTATATTGAGTGTCCAGTTAACATGGTTGAACAAGGGGCTGTGGGGATGAATGTGGGGGAATGTATTTGGAAGTTCTTGCCCACAAATGAAATACTGTGGTCATCTGTTCATGAAACAGATAGTCACTGAGTTCCTCCACTGTCCTGGTGAATATAATGGCGGACAAAACAGACATATGGTCTCCACCTTCACGAAGGCTATGGGGAGAGGGTAGATCAAAAAATAAATATGTCATCACACATTGTAATAAACAAAAAAGAGGTGTGTGTACTAGGTGGCAGAAAAAGCTTACAATACTGCCTGGCTGTAAGTTTAGTTCTCCCCAGAAACAGGAAAGACATTGCCCCACGGCCCCCTTAATTGTGCTTTTGTGTGTTTTCAAATAAGCAGTAACTATGTGCACTTGACATTTCTGTGCTCCGAGTGCCACAACCTGTTTGACAAGCACGGCCTGCTTCTCCCTCAACATAACCACTGAGTCATGGACAGGCAGGCCAGCCGGCTGCGCGGCACACAGGGACCAACCAGCAGGTGACCACGTCCAGCAGGCAGGCTGTGCTCCCAGGTGCTTGGGACAGAAAAGAATGCCCGGGCTGCGTCTACCTTTTTTTTTTTTTCCCTTAAGATTTTATTGATTCATTTGAGACACAGAGATACAGAGAGAGAGCATGAGCAGGGGGAGAGGTGGAGGGAGAGGGAGAAGCAGGCTTCCCACTGAGCCAGGAGCCCGATGCGGGGCTTGATCCCAGGACCCTGGGATCATGACTTGAGCCGAAGGCAGATGCTTAACCATCTGAGCCACCCAGGCGCCACTGCGTCCGTCTTTTTAATGCCACCTCCACATCCAGGCGAGTCACAGTCACCTAAGTGGGTTCTGAGCAACGCTGAGGAAGAAAAGAGAGTTTTGTTACAAGAGTGGCCGAATGTGGAATTTATTTTCAGGTTTCATTCTTGTCCCTCCTGAACACCTAGTACCTCCTGCAGTTACATTCAGTGTCACTGGGAAGAACCATCCTGCCGTTAGCTCAGAAAGGCTCCTGTCTAGCTCCTAAGAAATCCCAAGTTTCTTTTGTGGTAAGTGGCTTAATGAGACTGTGAGTGGTAAGAAGAATCACTTCTATTATTTTATGTTTTGATCATGCATCTCATTGCACTGGTTAAGTTCAGCTTTGATGTTACAACACTGCAGCACTTGAGGACAATAAAAGGCCTTTCACTATGAAATAGACGAGAAGTACGGTTAAAAAAATGCTTCCAGAATGAACTTCATATCACGTGATAAGACTTTCTCAAGTGCCGTTCTTAAAAATCTCTGCTAATATTTGAACAGATACCAGATGTTAAAGCATTTCCATGGTCTCCCACGGAGAGTCAGGTGAAAAGACATGTGTTAATGTCAGGTTAGCAGAAAAGGTCTACTATCATGTCTGCACATGTGACATATGTACTAGATCAGTAAATGCCCATTGCATTTGTAATGACTTATAAAGTTAGTGGCCCCTTTTTGACATCAAGTAATTTAGCAGACCCCCACTTATAGTTCTTATGCTTTTACTTGGTTGAGAATATGTAAAAATGACCCAAAAAGTCATTTTGAAGCTTGTATAAAGAGCAAAATGTAGCCCTCCGGCTGTGAGGTTTGGACTATCATCTTTCACCATCTTTGAGCTACTGTGAGTGAAATAGCAGATCAAAGTTCTCTTTTCATAAATATTTCAATAATGTCACAATTAGCAATACCATTCCGGATAATTATTCACAGACACTACACATATTATAAACCAAATATCCATCTTTTAAAAATAATACAGCAGTTTAATTATATCGAGAAATACAGTGGGAAAGGATACCATTTGAACTATGGGGAATTCATAGGACATCACCCACAATCAACCAGAAAGCTTCATATTAATCATAAATGAACCGTTACAATTAACAAAACTTTCATATCTGAGATGTGGCTGGAGAAATTCATTTTGGAAAGCATTTAGAAGCATCAGGCACAGGAGGCTCTGAAACAATATGAAACTATAGCAAGAAATAAGTGAAAGCTAAAAACAGGCTAAACAATCAGTGCAAAAGGTGTTCTATTACTTTTATGATCAGCTCTTAGGTATTTCAACCAAAGATACAAAAAAGAAAAATATATAAATATGCCTTCCCTCAAGAACTTATTTGGTGCAATGGCTTTCATTTGTTTACAATAAGATGATAGAGAAGACAATTATGAAGATGAAATCGATTGTAGTCACTGGAGGCAACCAGTCTGTATCTCAGAGCCCACTAGAGTGGTTGGCAGATGTTTTACAAACACTTGGGGAGTCTGTTATGAACTTCAAAACAGAAATCCAAGAGAGCATTTTGCATTTGTCCATAAATCTGGAGGAACAAAGGGTAATGAAATCCTGGGTCCTCCTTAGCCTAAGTTAAACACCATGGGCCCCCATCCCAACCCTCCCCATTGCTGGAGCTCATCCCCACACACTGATTCCTCAGGGAATATTATCAGCCAGCCCAGTGTCAAGGCTTTGAAAAAGCCTCATCACTATGCAACCCATGTTGGCACTCATAGCCTTGCCGTGTGTTGGATGGCTGTTTCTACTGAGTATGATGCTAAGCAGAAAATCTAGTGGCCGCAGAAGCTATAAAATGCCAATTACAGTAGACCTCTACTTTGGCTGCCCTTAACTGTCATCTGACAGCTTTGAAACATGCTGATCCCTGGTTTGCTCCCTGCCCCAAGATTCTGATTTCATTGGTCTGGGGGTCGGAGGGCAGCCTGGGCATCAGGACTTTTTCTTTCTTTTTCTTTTTACATAATTATAGATTCACAGGAGGTTCAAATTTCCCCTAATGGTTACATCGGACATAAATGCAGTTACAATATTAAATCCAGGAAATTGGCATTGGTACAATGTGTGTGCATATTCTGTGCCATTTTCTCACACCTGTAGTTTCCTGTAACCACCACTGGAGTTAAGATACAGAACTGTTTCATCACCAAAAAGATCACCCTTGTACTTACGCCTTTATAGTGTCACCTACCCCCCTCTCCCTACTCTTCCAACAAACGCTATTCTGTTCTCCATCTCTCTAGTTTTGTCATTTCAGAAAGGTTATATTAATGGAATTATACAGTATGTAGCCTTTTGAGATTGGCTTTTTCACTTAACATAATGTTCTTGAGATCCATCCAAGTTATTGTGTGTCTCAATAGTTCATTCCTTTTTATTGCTAAGTAGTATTCCATGGTGTGTATGTACCACAGTTTGTTTATTGTACCTATTATGGGACATTTTGATTGATTACAGTTTGGGGCTATTACAGCTGTCAGGAAAGGGAAACAAAAGCAAAAATAAACTATTGGAACTATGTCAAAATAAAAAGCTTCTGCACAGCTAAGGAAACCATCAACAAAACAAAAAGGCAACCCACTGAATGGGAGATATTATTTGCAAACGATATATCCAATAAGGGGTTAATATCCAAAATATATAAAGAACTTATCAACCCAACACCAAACAACTGATTAAAAAATGGGGAGAGGACCTGAATAGACATTTTCCCACAGAAGACCTCCAGATGGCCAACAGACACACTAATGATGCTAACCATCATTTACCATAAGGGAAATACAAATCAAAACCACAGTGAGATATCACCTCACACCTGTCAGAATGGCTAAAATAAAAAAAAGGTAAGAAATAACATGTGCTGGGGCACCTGGGTGGCTCAGTTGGTTAAGCATCTGCCTTTAGCTCAGGTCATGATCTCGGGGTCCTGGGATTGAGCCCCACATTGGGCTCTCCACTCAGTGGGGAGTCGGCTTCTCCTTCTCTCTCCCTCTCCCTCTGTTATCTCTCTCGCTCTCTCTCAAATAAATAAATAAAATCTTTTAAAAAAATAAAAATAAAAACCTATACTTAAAAAAAAATAACAAGTGCTGACAGTGATATAGAGAAAATGGAACCCCTGTGCACTGTTGGTAGGAATGTAAATTGGTGTAGCCATTGTGGAAAACACTATGGAGTTTCCTCAAAAAATTAGAAATAGAACTGCCATATGACCCAATAATTCCCCTACTGGGTATTTATGCACAGAAAATGAAAATACTAATTTGAAAAGATATATGCACCCCTATGTTTATTGCAGCATTATTTACAATAGTCAAAATATGGAAGCAACCTCAGTGTCCATCAATAGGTGAATGGATAAGGAAGATGTGGTGTGTGTGTATGTGTGTGTGTATAAAATATTATTCAGCCACAAAAAAGGATGAGATCACGCCATTTGTGAAAACATGAATGGACTTGGAAGAGATTATGCTAAGTGAAACAAGTCAGACTGAGAAAGACAAATACCATATGATTTCACTCATGTGGAATCTAAAAACAAAAAACTGAATAAACAAACAAAAAGCAGAATCAGACCTATAAACATAGAGAACAAACTGATGGATGTCAGAGGTGAGGAGGGGAGGAGGGGGGGATGATGGGCAAAATGAGTGAAGGGGAGTGGGAGATTCACGGGAAGAAAATGCACAGCATAAGGAATGTAGTCAATGATACTGTAATCGGGATGTATGGTGACAGATGGGAGCTACACTTGTGGTGAGCACAGCATAATGTATAAACTTGTTGAATCGCTATGTTCATCTGAAACTAATGTAACATTGTGTGTCAGTCAACTAAAATAAAAATAAAGCTACCATGAACATTTGTATAAAATGTTTTTGTGTAAACATAAGTTTCCATTTCTCTGGGATAAATATTAGGAGTGTAATTGCTAGGTCATATGTGAGGTGTATGTTTAGTTTTTTAAGAAATTGCCAAACTATTTTCCAAAGTAGCTGTACCCGTTCACATTCCCACCAGTAACGTATAAGAGATCCAGTTCCTCTACATGCGTGTCCGCATTTGGTATTATCAGTATGTTTTATTTTAGCCATTCTGATGTGTGTATGGTGATATCTCTTTGCCGTTTAATTTTCATTTCCTTCATGGCTAGTGATGTCCAGTATCTTTTCACGCGCTTATTTGCCATCTGTATATCCTCCTCAGTGAAATGTCTCTATGTCTTTTGCTCATTTTCTAATTGGATTTGGGCATAAGAGAGGTGGCATTTAAAAGTTTCCCTAGGGGCGCCTGGGGGGGCTCAGTTGGTTAAGTGTCCAACTCTTGATTTCGGCTCACATCGTGATCTTGGGGTTGTGGCATGGGGCCCTGAGTCCTTGGGCTCCGCGCTCAGGCAGGAGTCTGCTTCTGCTTCTCCCTCTCCCTCTGCCCCTCCCCACTGCTTGCACGCACGCGTTCTTTCTCTATAAAATAAATAAATAAATTTAAAAGCTTCCCCAGATGCTACTCATACGCCACTAAGCTGGGAAGCAATGCCTTGTGATAACCTCTCTATGTAGGTATACTCTAAACTTAAGCTGTTGCACCAGTGTTAACATTAAAATAGGTCTGTGTGGGCAGGACTAGCTAATTAAACATGCCGGCAGTCCAAGGCAAGGGAACTGCAATGTTTTCTTGGAGCTCAGGTTGTTTGCATATGCTTACCTCAGAGCTGGAAGTATGAGAACTCCAGAGGATAATTCTGGAACTGTGGACCAGAGTCCTTCTACCTCACAATCATGGTGTGTGTGTGTGTGTGTGTGTGTGTGTGTGTGTACATGTGTGAAAATGGTAATTCCCAGGTCCCTAACCCCAGAACTACTGAACGAGAAGTTTTGAGGATGGCACCTAGAAGTGTGCATACACATACCAGATGGTTCCTATGCTCTCAAAAGCTTGAGGTCTGTCGACTCAAGGAAGACTGGGGACCCCACTCTCTACTGCTAGAGGTTATCTTCAGGGCATGGGTGGATGCCCTTCTATTTTTTTTTGAAGATTTTATTTATTTATTTGAGAGAGAGAGAGAGAGAGAGAGAGAATGGGGGTGGGGGCAGAGGGAGAAGACTCCCTGCTGAGTAGGAAGCCTGACATGGGGCTTGATCCCAGGACCATGAGATCATGACCTGAGCTCAAGGCAGACATTTAATCAACTCAGCCACCCAAGTGCCCCGTGGATGCCCTCCTATTAAGAAAATCATTACAAGAGGAATGTCCTTGAGCTACTCTGGGGCATAGAGACTTGTGTTCTCCTTCAGAAAGTAGGGAACAGAGGTGCCTGGGTGGCTCAGTTGGTTAAGTGGCCGACTCTTGCTTTTAGCCCCGGCCATGATGTTGGGGTCGTGAGATCAAGCCCTGTGCTGGACTCCCCATTCAGTGGGGAGTCTGTTTGAGATTCTTTCTCTTGCTCTCCCTCTACCCCTCCTCCCACTATGCATGCATGCTCTCTCTCTCTCTCTCTCTCTCTCTCTCTCAAATAAATAAATAAATAAATCTTTTTTAAAAAGGGGTACAAAGAGAGCTAGGACAGTGTGCTTGTCTACTTGCAAACTGGTCTTCCAGAAGTAGTGCCTGCATATCATACCTTTATGTTGAGAAGTAATCATGTGCAGTAACCTATTATGATAACAATAACTAATATTTATGGAGCACTAATTATATGCTAGGCTTCTCCCACACCCTAGCTCCCTTAATTCTTATAACAACATAGAAAGGGTAACCCCTTATATTCTCCATCGTATTGAAGAGGAAACTGAGGCTCAGGACGGTCTGGTTCTTTGCCCAAGGTCATAAAACTGAACTGTTTTTCCTTCTGGAATTTCCCTTTATTTTTGTCCTTGGTTGACCCAAACTCCAGTTTTTTGTTTGTTTTAGAGGACCTACTTGAACCTCACTTTAAGAAAAGAATATATGAATATATTTACATGGCCCCGACTAGCCTAACTGGTCACCATTTGTGCAACCAGCATCAATGGCACACTGAAGCTGTCTTTTTTTTTTTTAAAGATTTTATTTATTTATTTGACAGAGAGAGACACAGTGAGAGAGGGAACACAAGCAGGAGGAGTGGGAGAGGGAGAAGCGAAGCAGGCTTCCCGCGGAGCAGGGAGCCCGACGCGGGGCTCGATCCCAAGACCCCAGGATCATGACCCGAGCCGAAGGCAGACGCCCAACGACTGAGCCACCCAGGCACCCTGAAGCTGTCTTTCTAATTCTCTGGAGTGGTACTGCAACCAGAACTGTAAAGTCAAGCTGCTTCCAAATAGAGAGAGTGCAGCTCTTGGGAGCCCTGAAGTAGTTGTCTACTGTACAGGGTTAAAAATTATTTCCATCCTGCTATTCAGGAGCCTGTAACCAAGGGCAGAGAAGCCATGCCCTTTATTTTATTGTTACTATTTTTTAAGATTTTATGTATTTATTTGGGAGAGAGAGCATGCATGAGAGAGAGAGCTAGAGAGAGCATGAGCAAGGGAAGGGGCAGAGGGAGAAGCAGACTCTCCATGGAGCAGAGAGCCCGATGCGGGGCTCAATCCCAGGACCTTGGGACCGTGACCTGAGCCGAAGGCAGATGCTGAAACGACTGAGCCACCCAGGCATCCCCAAGCCATGCCCTTTAAATACACACTTGGGGTCCTGGCCTCCATTTACACAGCCACCTTTACAAGGCTGGTCCACGTGGAAGCTCTTTTGTGCTCCAGCTGACATTCTGAATCACCTTCAATGAGTGCCTCAGTTCTCTGAGCAGCTTTGACATAATGGATGTTTTCATAATATGCCTGGTCTCATTGTTCATAATTCCTGGTTGCCTGCCATCTCATGTCTTTGAGCCTCAGGTAAGTTGACATACGGCCCCGTGGGTGTGATGAACTGGTTTCCTCTTTTCCCTTCCCGGGCTCTACACCCAAGGCGAATGTCCTCCAAGTCTCCTTGCCTTTGGAGAGGAAAACAGGCTCCATAGAAAACAGAGCCTGAAGCGAAGCTTGGGTTGTTTCCAAGGCTCTATGCGGGAGCAGAAGAGAGAGGGGAGAGGGAAGGGTGTTAGGGAGAGAATGGGAACAAATGCAGGGTGTTGAGTGACAACACTGGCCACGTGCCACACAAACCACACCCAGTGCCGAACCAGCGGGACTCCATGCGGAGGCCAAATGGAACCACCACAGGCTGGAGTCATCGGTCATCAGGGAGGAAGGCAGAAGAGCTGACCTGCGGGTTCTCTCCATCTCCTGACTCTCCATGTTTGTTCAGAGCTGGTCCCATGGGGATTCAGCCATCCCTCAGTTCCAGGATGTCCCCTGGCCCCTCCAAGCAGCGGTGTGGCAGCCATCTTCTCTGTCCCCAGCAAAGTGGCAAGGTGCTTCATAGGAGTGCTAGGAAGAGCCGGTGGGTGCCCCTGCAGGTCTCCTCAGTGGGGCCCCGACTGCCAAGCTGCTGTGGCGTCTGTGCTGTAGCCCTCGGCCCTCACGCTGGGGAGGCTGTGTCTGTAGAGGGTGGCAGAGATAAGGCCACAGTGGGAAGCTAGGGCTCCTCGTGAACAAGCTGCCAGGGTCCAGGAGGCAGATGGTGCCAAGCCAATCTGGGGAGGTAGAGAACTCCAGTCCAATACAAAAATCCTTTCCAATTCTAATGTTATATTTGAGTATCAGTTAGTGTTCTTGGTTGCAAGCCACGGGAACATACTCTGGTTTTCTTAAGCCAGAAAGGAATTCATTGGGTGTACACGTAAGAGCTTTAAGCGACTGAAGAGTGGGTCTTATAGACCAAGCAGTAAGAGCAGCAATGAGCACAAGGTAGCAGAAACTGTGGCCCCACACCCCTCTCATGGCGGCAGAACCTTCCCTCTACCCCCACAGCCTAACATCACTGCCTCCCCATGAGACCACACACCATCAGGCATGTCTCCAAATAATAGAAGGGGGCTGATGCTTGTTATGACTTGAATAGTGTCCTCCCTCCCAAATTCATATGTTGAAGTTTTAACCTCCAGTGCTTCAAAGTGTGGTCTTATTTGGAGACAGGGTCTTTGCAGAGATAATGAAGTTAAAATGAGGTCATTAAAAAAATGAGGTCATTAGGGTGGGCCCTAATTGAATACGATTGATATCCTTATAAGAAGGAAAAATTTGGCCCTGGAGACATGCATAGAGGGAAGGCAATGTGAAGAGATATAAGGAGAAGATGGCCATCTACAAGCCAAGGAGAAAGGCCTGGAATGGGTCCTTCACTCACCGCTCTTGGGAGGAAGCAGCCCTCCTGGCACCTTGATTTGGGACTCTGGCTTCCAGAAACATGAGACAATAAATTTCAGTTGTGTAAGCCACCCAATTTGTGGTTCCTTTTTTTATGGCAGCCCTAGCAAACTGATAAAATGCTGGAGAGCCAAGGGAAGAGAAAAACCCTCAGGAATCTGTTGAACTCTTTGTAGATTGCTAAACGCTTTGATGTACATCATCCTACCTGGCAGGCCTGACTTCATGACAGGAGACCTGTACAGTCACTCAGAGCTCTGCTCTCAGAAGCACCCGGCACTTGGTTTAATGGTCTGCTGTTGCCATCTTAAAAGTCTTAATAGTTTTTAAGGAGGAGCCCCACATTTTCATTTTGCACAGGGCCCTACAAATTTTATAGCTGATCCCGTCACCTGGTTATCAGAGCAAAACTGTCAGGTAAATGGGGATATTCTCAGTATCTGCTCTGTTTGGTGAAAAAACTGAAGCTGATCAAGGTGAACAGAACTATCCGAGTTTGATTAGGAACTGAGGTTTCTGATGCAGTGACCTCTGTGTTCCAACCAATTTTGAGATTCTGCAACTCTAGAACTCATGTAAAACCTGAGAAAATTTGGACCTAAAACCTTGACACAGTTGCCCTGCCTTCACTCCATTCTCTTGACTAACACGGAACATGTGAAACCAGGCTCAGTACCTCCTCCATGGCCCTCGATGTCCCTGGCCTCCTGGTTAAGAAGTTCCTCTACCAGCCTCAACTGATGGTACCATCTTTTTTTGCTGGTCTTCTCTAGTCTACTTTTATTTATTTATCTATTAGACACCATATCTCTGAAGAAGCAGAGTTCTTGCCGGCCTCCTGGCTGGGGTTCAGATAGAAACTGCAACGTCAGGCCACTGGATTGTGCCCTTGGTCAAGGACCTAGAGAAATACCTTCAAGAATCAACTGATGATCCTCTTCCTTGGTTCTAGATATTCAGTCTCTTGGCTTTCCTGAGATAAACCAACCCTTCTCATCTGTGTACATGGAATTTCATCATCTCTCCTGGTCTATCTTCTCTCTGTCCTCTCTCTCCTTACTTGACTGGTGCTCTTCCAGCAGGCCAATGAACTTGGTCCCTTGACACTTCTTTGATGTTCCTACCTTTTCCTGCAGCCCTGTTCTACTATAGCTTTCTAATAGTCAATCCATTCTTCATAGCTCTGTCCCCATCATCACCAGCATACCCTGGAGATTTTCAAGTCAGTTATATAACCAATGTCCTAAAGAAACACTGCATAAAGTTGCACTTAATTTACTCTTGGATTCCAAGCAAACATCATTTTCCAAACCCACAAAAATTTTTGGAAGAAGTAGGAGGTTTGGATTTTTAAAAAATTTTCTTTACCACAGAATGGAATATCATAGGTTGAGGTGTCCCGTAATTATATTTTGTTGTTGTTTATTCATCCTCTGAGGTAGACATGCGTTTGTGCCAACATTCCTTTCTTTGGAAAGAACTTCTTCCCCATTCCACATGCGTCCAATGGGGCTGTTAGACAGGGGTGCTCTACCTGCCTCGCTGCCTCCCCATATGATCTATGCTGGCCAATCAGAGTGTTCTATCTTCTAGTGATTGTGTCAGGAATTGCCTTGTGACTCAAGCAGCACCAACCAGAATCATCCTTGGCAATGGGTATGTAGAAGCTGAAGAGAGAAGGTCTCTATTCCTGTAGGAGTGAGCGAGCATGGAGACCAATGTTCACAGGAAAAACCTAGAAGTGGGGAGTGGGATCTAGATTCAGAGACCACTGCTTGAGAAGATCTTTCATGTTTGTTACTAGCTCATAGAGTCACAGAAATCAAGTTGACTAGCAATCATTTAGAGTTATAAGGGCTGAGGGTGTTAGAGAAAATGGAAATCTGGCAAACAAGGGTCTTGAATTATTCATACCCTAGAGTGATGGCTCAAAGTGGAGAATAGTACCAGTCTCTGGACTTTTTCTTTCTTTCTCTTTTTAACGTGTGAAGATTTCTGGGTCTTTACAATGTTGGGAGATGCTTTTAGCATTGGGAGGCAGGAATGCTAGACTATTGCGATGTATAGGACAGTCCTCCTGAGTGAAGAATTGTCCTGTTACCTGCTCTCTCACTGCAGGAGAGAAAAATGCCAATCTGTAAAGTGGAGCGAAGTCCTGGTGTCTCCGAACGAACACATGTATCAAGCCCTGCAGATACCAGAGATCCAACCTCAGGCTGCACCTTCTCCATTTAAGCCCGTTTGACAGAAAGGGAACTTACAATTTCACATACTAGGGAGCAACAAGTGATCTGGTTCTCTGCAATTGGCTCTTGTAAGTCTCTGGTCTTCTTCAGATTAAATTAGCCCTTCATATTAAATCAGGTGAGCCTTCCATCTACCCACAAATGTGACCATGTCATTACCATGGCTAAATTCCTTACTGGCTCCTCATTGCCTGTGCACTCCTTAGCAAGGCATGGAAAGTTCTTGTACCCTGACTCCTACCTACCTCCCCAGCCTCAGCCCGTGACACTTCCTACACTCTAGCACAACTGCGGTGTTTGCAGATTTCAGCTGTTTCAAATCTCCATGCCATTGCTCATGCTGGTCCCTTTACCAGGGTTGTATTTCCTACCTCTCTTTTCCAGACTCAGCTCATTATCATAACCCTTCCAGAAAACCTTCCAGGAACCCCCAGATGGACTACTGCCCCCTCTCTGTGCTCCCATAACACACAGCATATACCTCTATCTTATGATCATTTAATATTAGAATATCTGTTGGTGTGTCTATCTCATCCACTAGACTAGAAGATTCTCAGATTCGGGGGTTGTACTTTCTTCAGTCTTGTCTTCCATAGCACCCAGCTAACAGCGGCTGGCACATAGTAGTCCTTGAAAAAAAAAAGTCATTGAACTGAACTGGACCTTGTTATACATAAGTAAAATATGATAGTCTTTCTGATATATATGTTAATTAAGTCATCCTGGACAACAACTGGGTTAACGTGCAAGTTATGTAATGTGTCCTTCCTTCTTGGAGTGAACCACTCATGTACCTATGACCACTTGTATTGTTACTGGATCCCCAAGACCAGGTTCTTGAGTCTGAAAGTCAAAGAAATGAACACTGAACTTGAAAGAAAGAAAATGGGCAGAGTTTAGTAGAGATAGCTTGTATATAGAGGAGCCAGCAAGAAAAAGGAAAGTCACTCTCCAAAGGGGTAGTGTGCCAGACTTATAAAGGCACTTTTCCCAAAGAGTGAGGGGCTGGGAATGGCCAAGCATCCTTCAGTCCCACGGTCATTATCTTGTGATCCTTACTCTTCAGGGGACACAAGACAATCACAGGATGCCTTTCTCCATGGTCGACATGCTTTTAGGGCTCCTGAAAAATAGAAATACTGGTACAAGCCAGCTTTAAATTGTTACTTCTAATTTTACCCAGACAACCATGACTCCCTAATGGCTGTTATCTCTCATTTGATCACTTTCCCAGAAGGAGAGATTTGTCTCTAAGTGTGTGGAAACTTTTAACCCCTGCCTCTGACCGGTGGCTTTATAGGAGTCAGGTCCCTCTTGCTTAGCCTACTGTCTCAGTATGACACTTGCATGAAAAAGAGTTCCATACAGGCAAATAATTCTAAAATTTGCTTGGATTACTTAATTGAATAAAGGAAAACAATAGAACTGCTATCTTAAGTGTGGAGGAATGAAAGCATTTTTTTTTCTTTTTATCACAAGGCAACGTTAGTTAGCTTCGTAGGCAAGTATGGTGGGGTGGGGGTGCAAAAACAGTAACATCGCTCGCAGGCAGAAGTGAGGGGCTGCCTACCAGAGGTCATTTCCTTTTCAGAGAGGTAAGGGAAGGCAGGTTGCTCCCGAGTTCAGAAAACTGTTGTTTTTTGGTCTGGTTTTAGAAATGACGAAACCAGTCTCTGTGGTATCTGGGCATCCAGTTCCCTATCTGGGGATATAATCTGTGTTCTCATTTGCCCTTTGCTGTCTCCCAGATCTCCGTGTGAAGAAATGTGTATTTTTAGTCATGACACAGCTCAATGTTCTGAGTCTTCTCTCACAACCACATTTAAAAATAAATGTCAAGAGTTAGGCTTTAAGTGATTTCTTAGTGTCCACACCCTCTTCCTTCCTTAATGGGGGCCTGTCTTCCTCTGACTGGTTACCCTCTGTATAGTGTTGCTTTCACCTCCGGATACATAAATCACTAACCAGTGGGATGCATACCGTTTTTTAAGATGTTATATAAAATGCCTTCTATTTAAAGGTCTAAATATGCACCTTTATCCTCAGTTTAATAATACAGCTGTTCGTATCCAACAATATAAAAATGATTTACTATCAAAATCGCATGCGAGGTTATGCCTTCAACTCATTTATTGATGAAATATTTCTACAACATACACTGAGGCTAAGAAATCAGGCCATGTACACAAACATGAGCAATACGGGCTCTGCTTTCTAGGAGTTTCCACCTAGACAACTCTTCCACAGGGCTGTGTGAGGTTTGCTGACATTAGACCTGCCTGGAGTTCCAGGTAAAATGCAGATGCCTGGACCCCACCTCAGTTTTAATGACTCAGATCATATATGAGATCATATATCTATCTGTCTTCAAAATACCTTCCAAATGTAAGTGATACTCTTTCTTGCTTTCAGGAAGAGATGATGATGATCACATAAAACTCATAAGGGCGTGTGTGTCAGCCAGGCCTCCAGAAAATACTAGGTTTTACTTTAACAACTAGGACTTACCCACTATGTGCAATGAGACCTACAGTTAAACCTCACTTCAGCCCTCACTGGCTGCATGACGTTGGGAAAACTACCCAACTTCTTCATATTTATTTTCTCATCTGTAAACTTGGGATAAAGCCCACCGCACAGGGTTACTTTGAGAATTAAACAGAACAACATATGTAAAGTCTTAATCTAGCAGCAGACATGTAGTGATGGCAGCCAACGGCCATTTCTGATTTATGGGTGCTTTTCAAGATGAGCGTTTATTTTTCATAATAAACTATGTTTTTTGGTCCCAGATATGTGACACCAAAGAAGCAAACCATGAACTCCCTTCTCCCTCTGTCTTGCACCCTGTGGTTTTGGGATGATTTTTAAAAATTTTAAATTAACCGCTTTATTGAGTTATGATTTACATACTGAAAAATTCACCATTTACAGTGTATAATCCAATGTTTTTTAGTATATTTACAAAGTTGTGCAATCATCACACTATATAATTTTAGAATATTTTCAAGGTGAATTTTGCGTGTGCACGCATGCATGTATGTGTGTGTGTCTTAGGGAAGCAGCTCTTTTAATAGAATCTTTTAAAGGAAATATACAATATTATACACTGTAGCAGATATATCTTCCTTTACCTACCTTGGGAGACTACAAATACTTTCTTTTTTAAGATATTATTTTTTCATCTTTTGAATTCCTTTTCTGGAATTGTCTTCAAAATTTTATTCCCATTGTTTAAAATATCTGCAATTGTGATGGATCCCCTTTTGAAGATAGACGTGCAAGGGATCAGGAATGGTGATTAGCTCCCCTTGACAACTAATGGGGGAACTCAAACTGGCGAATACTATTTGGGACTCAAAATTCAAGAACTGGCTTATACACTAGTTGAGACAGCTGTTCTGGTGTGGTCCATATGCTAATTCTAAAGATGGAAAGAGTCAACAAATTAATAGAAAAATCAGCATCTATCAGTTTATAAAGTAAACATTTTTTGTACTCATTTAAGGAGTAAAGCCTGGAATTAAATGGATTCTGACAAACTTTGTACCAAGGTCTACTATGGTACTTACCATATTGTGCTATCAATGTGTATCTGGCTACATGTCTCATCTGCAGTAATGAGAGGGCTTGTATCTATGTCTAAATCTTATACAGTGGGAACACTCAGTGAGTGCTCTGGGAAAAAACAGAGATTCAGGACACTCAGCCCCAGGATGTCCAAGTATTTGCACAGATAATACTTGTATGGATTACCTGCGCTGCTAGAAAGCTTTTTCTTCAACTAGTTCCTAAAGTTACCACGGAGTTTAGTGATGCTGAGTTATGGGTTGGAACACCTAGATTGCTAACTGAACCCCAGAGCAAAACACAAGTGACTTATAAATAAGGCACTATTTTATATTAGCAGCGCATCCCTCTTTGCAAAGGTAAGAGCTGACTGTAAAACATGTTACATACACAGGACACAGAAGATGCATTTTTAAAATCTTCATGCCAAATATTAATTGATTTCCTTGTTCAACCCTTCAGGTCAAGTCAAAAATATTTTAATGGATTATTAAAGCAGATATAATTCAGACCCAAATGAAGACATCTAAAACCTGAATATTTTTACTTTATATGTTTTATACATTCAGAAGAAAATCTGCACTTCCTCCTCAGGCTGCATTAATAACAGCAAAGATGTAATGTTTACAGTAGAAATGGTTTAAATTAATCATCTTCATATGATGCATCTGGTTATTTAATTGCACAGGCTTTTTTTGTGGCTGGATATTTCAAGATAATACCGTTGACAAGTAAATATATGAACAGAAGGATCAATTGGCTTCAATTTATATAACACTAACTGTATGGATTCAGATAATATCTTCCCATGACAGCTTACGAAACACAGGTCCGCTATTTCATTTACTTGCCTTGAAGGTACTGATTGTCTTCATATTACAAATGGGAGAACTAAGCCTGAAAGAAGTTAAGTAGAATTGCCCTCGGTCACAAAGTCAATGCACTGCAGAACCAGAATTGTAATCTCTGATTTAGACTCCTGGCACAATCTCCTTCCCCCTGTACTTCCAACTCACCCACTCGGTAGCTCACCCTTACCATACAACGTACAAACAGGTGTTGAGCACCTATAATGTGCTCTAGACAGTCCTAGGGAATCTGACTACACTTGAAGATTTGGAAATAAATCCACTCTGAGAAGCAAATGTCAAGGCTGCTGCTTCTGCCCAAAATAGATTCACATATGTGGTTAGGTGAACAGAAAGGTATCTCTTCCTTTCTCCTTCAGTCAGGGAGAAGCCTGGTGGTTAGAAGAACTGGGATATGACATTTGTTATTAGTTAATGTAGGAAAGGCTTAATAACATCTTAGCATATTAAGGCTAGGCTTGTTAGTAAGTAACAAGGTAAAGTTACATGGATGGAAGGAAAATAATTTTAGATAAAAATGGAAATTCCAGATCAAAATTTATCATAGTGGCAAGATAAGTTTGATTTTTTTTTTTAAAGGTTCTATTTATTTGAGAGAGAGAGAGAGCATGTGAGCATGAGCCGGGGGAGGGGCAGAGGAAAAGCAGACTCAGTGTGGGGCTGGATCCCAGGACTCCGGGACCATGATCTGAGCCAAAGGCAGACACTTAACCCATTGAGCCTCCCAGGCGCCCCACTAGGTTTGGTTTTAGATACGCCAGAAGAAAATCCACCAGTGTACTAAATGAAACCTCCTTTCGACACCTTTCCCAGTCCTCATCCATAGGCCCAGAGCCCATTTGCTTCCCACCCCCAGGACTCAGCAGACCCAGACCTTGAAACCAGGGACAACTTCTTCCTTTTCAGAGCAGCAATCAGTGGACAGAGAAGTTATGGGCATTCACCAGAGGCTGCAAAATGTGCAAATCATGAGAAGGTACGAAAGGAGAGGGAGACTTGAATATTTCTGCAAGGAGCAGGGGGGAGTGGTAGATCTAGGGAGCAGCAATTGTCAGTGAAAAGCAAGGAGGCAGGTTAAAGGCAAGGGATGCAGAAGGAAACGTAAAGGAACGGGAAGGGAGAAAGAGAAGGAAAGAGAACCTCTGTGAAGACCAAGAGAGGAGCTGAGCTCCCACTCCAACACATCGTAATCCAGGACTTGGGCAGGAGGCCTCACTGCTTGACTTACTTACCCGGGGGGAGGGGGGTTTTAAGCCACTGGAGGAAGGACATGATGCCTTCCCCAGTCGTGCCTCCAAATCTATACAGCAGCAGAGCAATGATCTCACCTCTAGTAAACACCTGCTTAAATCTCTATTATGTCCATTGGGTATTCAGCTTGGGGAAAAGCAGATGAAAGGGCATCCAGTCTGAAGGGGATAGTTTCCTGCTTCGTGATCACCACTGTGGTCTGCAGGGCAGTGGGAGTGTCTGTTGGAGGCATCCACCCTGCTGGAGAAACAGCCAGGTGGATCCCCTTGGGTCCACCACGCGCTTCTCTCCTTAGAGGCCAGAGAAAAGGAAGGAACCTGCTTTACAGTTTTACATGTCAACCCTTGACTTGATGTGCTTTTTGATTACAAGCAGTTAACTCAATCTTCTCTCACCTCTGGTAGAGTGACAGGTCTGAGTTTGATAGCAAAGATATATAGCATACCATGAAAATGCAGTAACATTAATTTCTCAGCTCTCCTCCATTTTAGAGTTCCAGACATTCTGGGAACCTATATTTATTTCAACTGGTGGTGCAGGTTTACAGAAAGATACATCAAAGCATGGTTACTACTATTCCTAAAAAATGTTAATGTGACCTAAGCACATACAAGACTTCTTAAGGTAGTATGTTCTCTAAATGCATTTAAAACGCAATTCCAAAAACTCAAAACATGTTTAAGAAGACAAGAGTAGGGAATGTTGCTAGTTGTCCCTCTGACATCCATTTCCTACATTCCTTTTCTTAGCGGGCCTAGAATTTCCCAGCGGTGGAACTGGTTTCACCGCCCAGATCCTGGAGCAGGCTCTGATTGGCTTAATCCAGTCATAATAAACCACCTCCTTCTAACCACATTGATTGATTCAAGAACGAGCACCTGGGGGGTGCCTGGGTGGCTCAGTTGGTAGAGCATTGGACTCTTGATTTTGGCTTAGGTCATGATTTCAGGGTCCTGGAATGCAGCTCCTTATCGGGCTCCGTGCTCAGCTGGGAATCTCCTCTCCCTCTCCCCCTGCCCCCTGCTCTCTCTCTCTCCCTCTCTCAAATAAATAAATCTTAAAACAAAACAAAACAAAAAAATGAGCACCCTGAGAGCCACTGAAAGCCAGTGAGATTCAGTTAGGGGATTTGGGGTTAAGCGTTGAAAATGTAATGCCCTGCTACTGGATGTGAAAAAGCAAGCAGGTAGCTAGCCCCGGGAAACTTCTAGCTTTTTGGGTACCGGGACAGAAGGGCCTACGAATAGACCCACCAAGCACCAAAGTGGCAAGCTGCGGGGTAGAAAGGTGGAGAAATTGGGTCCAAGTCACAGTTTTGCAGCCGTGGCCCAGCCTCCTTTTGGGAAATCCCCTTTATGAACCAATAAATTTGCTTTTCTGGGCCATTTGGGTCAGATTTTTCTGTTACTTGCCATCAAGACGTCTTAACTTACAAAAAATCTATCATGTAAAAAGTAAGACACATCTAAAACTTTTCACAAATAATTTAGACTTGGAGTTTCATTTTCACAATGAAACCTCATGAAGAACCACAAAATACTGATAATACCCACAAGAGGTATGTAGAAAGAAAATCGTTTTTTTCCTCCATTTGAGAGCTTTTCCTCTCCCTCTCCCTCCCTCTCCTTTGTTCCTTCCTCCTACCAAAGGGAACACTGGGTAAATCCTATTAGGTTGCAGCCAAGTGCACTGAAGACTGCCTTTAGTGCAACAAATGGGTGCTGAGAATCTTACCATTTCAAGTGTATGGCGCCCTAACGTGTTGGTAATCTAGATTTTCCTTCCTTTTGTAGGTAATATACTTTGACCTCTTAAACATCCATCCTTATCTGCCATTGTTATCTAGTGAAGAAAACATGAGCAGCCTTCATTCCCTACCTGCCAGGTGTAAATGTTGGGCAGGTGTCAGTGCCAACTACAGCTGTTACAGATCTAATTACTGGGTCACGTATTGCCTCACTTCCGGGTTGTGAGCCCCGTTTTGAATCCTCTTTGTATCCCTCATTGGAGAGCAAATATTTGAAAATGTCCATTCAAGATGTTGCTGCTAATCTAATTGTGGCATTTGGTTAGATCCAATTTGGCACATATCTGGTGTAAATTACATGGCAGAGTTATCCTCTATCCATATCACCTATTATGGGGTGCTGGGCAGTTGCACTGAATCTTGCCCCAATTGCTCAACAGCTAAATTTCACTAAGTCTGTGTAACCATTTGTACTAGGTTTCTGAGACAGATTGCTTTGATTTTGCTCATCCCCCACCCCCCATTCTGAGCTGCTGGGTCCCAGATCCAACTTGTTAATGCCCACGGGGCCTTTAACTCCTTGATGGACATGGAGAACTGGGCATGGCTGCTTTTTCCAGGTGGGGGAGGACAGGTTATCTGCTAGGTTTGGTATTGCCCTCTTGGCTTCTCTCCCTTGTTGACTAGATTGTTTCAGGATTAGGGGGTAGATGGTTCCACAGATCCAAAGTTCAGGCAGCTCATAAGCACTGGGCATGTTGTCACCTCTGGTTACCACTGGCAATGTGTGACCAGGGAACACTCTGTCAAGAGCCCCATGGTCAGTACAGTACCTAAGATGTGTGTTAGATGGCCCAGTAAAAGATACAGACACACACAAAAATGTATTAAAGAACACATGTGCACTTCTGTCACTCAGGATCCGGCACTGGGTGCTGACTTCAAAGAACTTAAGAACACTTAACACCCATTCTCACAATTAACAATGTTCAGACCACAAGGCAATGTGACTTATCTCTTGCTCAGTGTCCTAAAAACAAAGGTTACAGCCTATGAATGCCACGTAGATCTGTGGCACTGCTGATACTGGAATCTTTTTATTATTATTATTATTACTATAATAATAATTATTATTATGTTTGAATCTAACACTATTTTACATCCAAAAGTACTTGGATAAAAACCTGGCAAACCTATCAAGTCCTTTCAGATCACATGAACGGAGTGACTCCTGTATTACAAAGCATTGTTTCCCAGAGGTGAGAATCATCCATTTTCTTGCTTCTTTTGATGTTCCAATTTGTGGCTCCAGATGTACTCAAGAATTAGCATGGTGTTCTGACAAATGACAGCTAAGGAATGACAGCAATTCACATATCTTAAGTATATGAATGCTGGAAATAATCTATGGGTTTAGATATTCTTGTAAGGGATGGCACAAATCACAAAATAAGTGGTAGCAACTTGTATGATGAAATAAAAATATTTTTGAAGTATTTTCTGCGCTAATTTATCATATTGACCTCATTATAATGCTGGATGTGAATGGGTGACTCTCTAAACCCGAATATCAATTTAATTTTTAAAGTTTCAGTTGTAAATGCTTCAGCAGAGCCATTTCTCCAAACTGAAATTAATAAACCACACTATAAGAACGACAATGACTTAAGAAAGGTGGTCCGATTTGACATTAAGAACATAATCTTGATTGTCACAACATATTTAGTGATTTTGCTAAAATAAAGGTGAAAATAGAAATTTCTGGAAAAACAAACATTACTTGTGAATTGTCTCCATATTACCCACCCAGACATTACCAGTCCATCATTAGAACAGTCAGACATATGCAATGACTGAGTTCTGTCATCTTTGACATTTTACTGATATTCGGTCATATAATAAACCAGAGCTTTATACTTATTTTTTCTGTTTCATTGGTATGAAAGTGTAATTGTCAGGGTAATAATAGAAATCACTTGAAGAGCTTAATTTATAAACTTTAAATATTTAGGTATTTGCCACATTAGCCTCCATTTGTCCTCTTGCCCCATCGGGCAAAAATGTTGGTGGCGGCCAGAGAGGGTGCGTACCAGGGTCCAGGATCCTCCCCGCTCTATTCCTCAGCGCCCGGCTCCGGGCAGCTGGCCGGCAGGTGCCCTCGGGCCCCGCCCCCGCCTCCCACCTCCTCGGGGATTGGCTACCTTGAGCTAGGGGGGCGGCCCCAAGGTCGGGGTAAAGTTGGGGGTCGCGGGCGCCCGCAACTCCGGGGTTCTGGCGCTACCCACTAGGGTAGAGTGCGCCGGGTGCCGCCAGGTGGTCTCCAGCCGTGCGCTCTCGTTGCGTCCCAGGCGCAGTTCCCCGTCCCCCTTTCAAGCCCGCTTGCTTCCCCGCGACCCCCGGGTCCGGCTCTTTTGGAGGAAAGAGTCAAAGTCCGGGCCTCAGTGCCTCGCGAGTGTCCGAGCAGGCTCGGCGCGCTGGCCCAGGGCGGCAGGGCGAGGGGTGCAGGGTGGGGACCTGGGCCCGGAGGGACCCGGGCGGCGCGTGGGGGCTGCAGGAAGCAGGGGCGGCGGCCGCTCGGGTCCCGGCTCGGCGGGGTGAGAGACACCCGGAAACGGATTCCACTTGGGTGCCCGTGCGAGAGGAGCGTCTCGGAGGGAGCGGGAGGAGCAGGCGGGCAGGCTGCTGCTGAGTAATCCCCGCGGCGGCGGGAGGTGGCGGCCTGGGCGCTCACGTCCCCCGCCGCGCTGCAGCCGGCCCGGCTCCTCCCCCCCCCACCCGCCCCGGCCCGCCCAGCCGCGCGCCGCCCCTCCCCCGCCCCGCTCCGCTGCGCGCCGCTCCGGGCAGGTAGAGCCGGGCTCCGGGCGCGCCAGGGCCGCAGCAGCTGTCGCCCCACCTCGCCTCGGCCCTGCGCACAGCCTCGCGCGCCCATGGCGGGCTCGGAGCAGCAGCGGCCGCGGCGGCAGGACGACGGAGACTCGGCCGCGGCGGCGGCGGCGGCACCCCTGCAGGACGCGGAGCTGGCCCTGGCTGGCATCAACATGCTGCTCAACAACGGCTTCAGGGAGTCGGACCAGCTTTTCAAACAATACAGGTGACCGACGCGCCCTGCTCCCCCGCCCGGGCCACGCGCCCCTCCGGGCCGGCTCACGCGCCGCGATCTGCCGCGGGCCCCAGAAGCCTCCTCCCCCTCCCGTGGGTCACTAATCCCCGGCTCCGGTGCCCAGGTCGCCACCCTCGGCCTGCGCTGCAACCGGAGCTTCTGCGCCTTTGTCACATCAACCCCTTCCACCCCCGTTCCGTTGTCCTTTCGCTCTGCGGGACCCGCCACTCGTCCTCCCCGTGCTCCCGCAGTCTCCCGTCACTTTCTCGCCCCCCCTCCCCCAGAGGGGCGCCCAGTGCTTGTCCGCTTCTCTCTCACGGGTCCCGAGCCCGTTGGTTTTGGGACCTGGGACCGGATGCGATGGGAGGCAGCTGGGAGCCTCAGACTCTCAGTACTGTGCCCCAGCCGCCTTTGTGACACAGAGCACGCCAGCTGCATCGTGCCCGTTTCTTGTGCCTCTCATTACTTTGCATCGTTGTGCGTTCCAAACGCCTTTCTTGTTTGAAAACACATATGCGTAATTGCCTGCTAGTGCAGGAATGAAAAAGAAAACTCAACCGAACTCGGCTTCCTCACCTCTCTCTCTGCCTGTCTTCTAGACCTCAGTCCTCAAAATGAGTTCCTAATGCCTTTCAAGCGAGTGTACTTATTATGGACTTTTGTAACTTGAAGAAAAAAATGGAGGGATTGTAAATGTATGTAAGGGTGGAAGGGAGAACACGTGTGCTCAGTTGCTTTTTAAAAATTCGTCTTCTAAAAAATGAATCGAAAGAACTGAAACCCGTTATCGTTCTTCTGTGAGTGGGAGGAGCCTTCAGTTTCACTGGGGACCAGAAGCATCTGCTTTCTGGTTTAGGAAACAAGTTTGTGATTTGCCCTTTCAGTGTTGAGTCTCAAGGATGTTGATTAGCAACTTTCCTGTAGGTGTTTAAGGGACACATGCTTCACACTTTTTCAGACCTGGGTGGTTTGGTAGGAATGAAGGGACCGTTGTGCATCTGTGATTGTGAGCCATGGTCTGTAAGGAAATGAGAGGAGGGGTAGAGGACGTAGAGACAGACGCCTGTCGTTTTCTGACTTCAAAGATTGGTGGTTCTATGGTTGGAGCTTTCACTTTTTAATGGCAATGCGGGTATCTCACAACTATGAACTCTTCACTAAAGACCATGTACTCTTAAATCAGTTTTTTGTAAAAAAAAAAAAAAAAAGTGGAAACAGCTTTTCTCAGGCCATTTTATTTTTAAAGGCTACCAGGCTGATTTCAGTCTGAGAATGTACTTCGTGAAAAAACCACATGTGAGTGTTTGGTACAGTGCTCTGATTTTTTTTTTTTTTTTTTTTTTTTTTAAGATTACCAGTTGTGTTGTATGAGAGAGAAGGCTGGAGAAAACCTGAGTCAAATTTACTCTTTGACTCAAGATACTGTGCTTGCCTATTTCAATACTTCTTGCTTTTGGAATGTTATCTTGTTTTAACTTTTTTTCTAAACTGCTTTAGTGTACTTAAATAGCACCTTGTGATTTCTGTATATTGAAAGCGTGAAATAAGGCAGAAATACTGTTATCTAGACTATTTTATGTGCCATTAAAGGAAGGCAGATTATGAGTGATAGAATTATTTTCTCAGAGAAACTGATGCACCAAAAAGGAATTTCTCTGTGGGTGTGTTGAGGGTAGAGGAGGGGGCGGTGTCCAGGGAGGATTTACAGTATATAGACAGGAGCTGTCTTGTGTGTGTTGTGTGTGTGTGTGTGTGTGTGTGTGTGTGTGTGTGTGTGTGTGTTTTAGAGATTCATTTTATTTTAGAGCAGACAGGCAGGGGGAGGGGCAGAGGGAGAAGGAAAGAAGCAGACTCTCCACTGAGCCAGGGCACCCAAGACACAGGGCTCGGTTCCACAACCCTGAGATCACAGCCTGAGCTGAAATCAAGAGTTTGCCACTCAACCGACTGAGCCCCCCCAGGCACCCCTACTTGTGTTTTGAAAATAAAAGATGAAACAAACTATTGTAGTATCTGTTTTCTGCCAGGCACAGTGCTGGCATATTCTTGCTTATATTCTTATATTCTCACTATTCTGGTGACAACAAAAGGGTGAGCTGTATTTTTATCATGACAATTTTATCATGAGGGGCTTGAGTCTCCGTGTTTAGCATGGACACAAGCGCAGTGGTTCTAAATCAGGGCTCTTTTCATTATCTCATTCTGCCTGCCTCACTAAAATTATTATACAGTTGACCCTTGGCCAACATGGGTTTGAACTGCATGGATCTACTTCCACATGTATTTTTTAATAGTACTGTAAATGTATTTTTGCTTCCTTGTGATTTTTTTTTTTTAAGATTTTCTTTGTCAGCACAAGCAGGGGGAGTGGCAGGCAGAGGGAGAAGCAGTCTCCATGCTGAGCAGGGAGCCTGATGTGAGACTCGATCTCAGGACCTCTGGGATCATGACCTGAGCCGAGGGCAGACGCTTAACTGACTGAGTCACCCAGGCGTCCCTTCCTTGTGATTTTCTTAAGAATTTTTTCTCTAGCTTCCTTTATTATAGGAATACAGTATGTATTACAACAAACAAAATATCAATAAGGCTTCTGGTCAACAGTTGGCTACTAGCAGTTAAGTTTTTGGGGAGTCAAAACTTATATATAGTCGGTGCCCCTGACCCTCACACTGTTCAAGGGTCAACTGTATTTTGTGATTTGCCTTCTGATCTTATTTTCTAGTAATTTAAACTTTTTAAAGGTGTAGACAGTGGTTACATTATGCCGTGAGCTTTCCCTTGATTCCCTCTAATTTGTCCATGATGTGGGACAGCCTTGCATTCTTGCCACCACCCAATGTGCTGCTGATCCATATTTTGGCAAACATACTTGTGTAGATGTGTGGTTGTGGACCAGAATCCTGTAACCAGGGTTACAGTTGTAGTTTTGCCACTTTTTGTAGCTGCTGACTTTGGTTACTCAAAATTTGCTTCCTCGCTTTTAAAATGGGAGTTGGTGTACATCATAATGTGGTTGTTAGGATTAAAAGAAATAATCCATGGTAGCTGGCACAATGTAAGCCCTCAGTAAACGCTAGCTAGCTTTATACTTGATGCCTTCCCCATTATTGTGCTTTCTTCTTCTTTTTTAAAATATTTTATTTAGTTATTTGAGAGAGAGAGAGATAGAGGGAGAAGCAGACTCCCTGCCCAGCAGGGAGGCTGATGCGGGACTCGATCCTGGGACTCCAGGATCATGACCTGAGCCGAAGGCAGTCGCTTAACCAACTGAGCCACCCAGGCACCCTGTGCTTTCTTCTTGATGGCATAGTTTGAGTAGCAGGAAGAAACATCCTGTGTGTAGGTAGCTTTTATATTTAAGGTTAGCCTCACAGAGGGTGTATGAAAGATTTAGATCCTTTTATGTATTGGGAAATGTGTCTTCTGTCCAGAGTTGAATGGTCTGCTGGAAAACTTGGTGACTTATTATTATTATAAGTACTCCAGGAACACCTCTACTCTGTTTACGGAAGAGAAAGCTATTTGGTTTTCTCCTTTCTTAGGATTGTTTTGTCACAGAAGACCATCCTTTCCCTACTAGTAAACCTTCCAGAAGCTTATCCTCATAGTTTAACAAAAGAAACATATTTTGCATCTAGTGTAACAATAACATCTTTATTCAAGCAAGAAGATCATTTTCTCATGCCACCTTACTAGCATGGTAAGTTTCATGGACAGCTATGGAATGAGGAGAAATGGTTACTTCATAGAAACCTATCATGAAGGCCATTCTGAATTAATGGAAAGTCTGGATTGTGTAATTTAGATATGACATATAGGAATTAGAAATATATGCACAGTAGAGTCTTTCTTTTGAGCTGTAAGAGGCTCCTTAGTTGGGATTTCAGACTATAACTCACTTCAATTGTAACTATAGTAATAATGTAACAAGGTGCCCTATTCTTGGTGCTGAGACCCCATCATGCACTTGGGGATGTGTTCCCAGAGGTTGAGACAGATGAATGCTGCTGTGGGGCCTTTCTGCTTTGAGCCTGAGGACACAACTTTGCACCTTCATGAGACTGACTACCTGAAATCAAATTCCTATTGTTGGCCTTTGAGCTTCCTGATCTAATGCAGCTGAGCTCACTCCCCTTCTGCGCATCCCCACCCCCAACTCTTAACCGATGTTCACGTGTGTGACGGGGACTCAGAGCTTTAGGTACTCAGACACGTGATAAAATAGGGGCTAGTTACGTGCGCAAGGAACAGGCCCTAGATTTCAGGTGTTGTGGTGTAGGTACAGTTGACAGCAGGGTGGCGAATGGGAGACGTGCCCGGGGCGTGCTCTGACCTATGGGAGTGGAGAGCAGCTGGAGTCTAACTCAGCGGGAAGGAAACTTTAGTGGAGGAAATGCTGTCTGAGCATCAAGGCGGGGGGGGGGGGGGTGGCGTTGGCAGGGGGGTGGAAGTAAAGTCCAGGAAACAGTGAAAAACCCACATGGAGCTGAGAAATGGGTGAGCACAGCAAGCTGATCAGTGTGATTAGGTTGTCCCGTTGGATGGCTGATTCCGCACTTGGCATTTTCTCGGATCACTGGTCAGTCTGTGTTTCCTGTGAGTCAGCGCAGCTTTTCGGGGTTGCTTTGCTGCTGGTCGTCTAGTCAACTCATGTTGTATGACCACCACGTTCCTCACCGTGGCCCTCACGGCCATAATTGACTCTTGGCGCCTTTTTCTCTTTTTGGCTTGTGATACTACTTTTTTTATTGGAGGACTATCTGGAGAGGTGAAGCACATTAAGCTAGGAGGAAGACAGGAGACATCTGGAGTTCTTCCCCAGAATGAAATTTGTTGTTCTTCTTTCCCGGGCTGGACATTTATCTCCCTCCTCTCCTTGCTGCCACCATCATCTCCTCTTGCTTTAACTCCTTGTGTTCTTTCTGACCTTAAAATATCTGCAGTTCTTCCCCTGCCAACACTATCACCAATTTCTGGCTGTAGGTGTTATTAAAAAGTCATATTGAAAAACCATTGTCCTCTAACACAAGAAGCATATAGTGGTTATAAAGAATGTTCATTGAGGATAAATATACATAAATAAATATGGATTTGCTATAGAACTAGTAAATAGTTGGTGTTATGGATTGCTTTTCTTTTCCATTTTAAATTGTAAAAGTGGCAAAAATTTATTAACAAAAGGCAAGAAAAATTCATGGTAGGTAATAGGTTTAAAATGCAAGTATGGATCCTAAATTATTTAACACAATTTATGGTACATATGACAAGGCCTTATTACCTGTGTCTTGTTTGTGAGCATGTTGATTACAGAGCCAGTCTTGTCATAGAGGTGGCTCAGTATAATCCAGGGATTGCAAACGGTGGCCTATAGGCCAAATCTGGCCAGCTGTCTGTTTTTGTAAATAAAGTTTTATTGGGACACAGACACTCTTGCTTGATTATGTCTTTTCTGTGGCTGTTGCACAATACAGCAACAGTAATGAATAGCTGACAGACCATGTGGCCTACAAAGCCTAAAATATTTACTCTCTGGTCCTTCACAGAAAAAAAATTACTGGCCCCTGGTACAAACCAGAGTTCTGTCTGGAAAAACTCAAAAGGCTTGTGCATGAGACCTGGGCCAATAGGTGCGTGAGCCTCTTTGCCCAAAGCTGTGGCAGGTACTTGAGAGGACAGGAAGAGCTTGTTAGGACACCTGTGTTTTCTGCATGATCTGGCTCTTCCCAGACAGCAGCATGCCTGTGTCTTGTTGCTGGAGTTTATGGAAAGTCCATAGATGCAGAAATGGAAGAAAAGGAGAAGCGATGAAAAGCAGAAATGGTGTAAGAGAACAGGCAGTAAAGACAGGAAACTCCTCTGTTGCTTTTTTCCATCCTTTTCAACTTAAGGCCGCGTTTGTTTAAAAAAAAAAAAAAAAGGCTCATATATTTTTTTCCCCAATTATTGTGCTTTCTGGAAAGATCCCGATTGAATATTCATTAAAGATTCATTTTGTTTAATCGGGATGCTTTTGAAAATTCAACTGCCTGTAGACTAATGGGAGAGTTTATGTATAGGAAATTAACAGGAAAAAAATGAATATACTGCAGGTGTGTGTGTGTGTGTGTGTGTGTGCATGCACCCAAAAGCACACAAAGTTAAAGAAGTGAACCCTTAAAGAATCTGTGTGCTCTGAGTCCTGCATGCTGCATTAACAAGTAGTTCTGGAAGATTGCCTTCGTCCCTACCCTAGAGGACGTGTACTGAGTGAAATGAAGGTTCAGTGAAGGTAAGAAAACACAAAGGAAGAAAGCAAGAATACTGAAGCGTAGAACACTTCGTGTTATAGCTACAGAGAAACCACTTGGAGATCCCCAAACACATCATCATATTTCAGGGGCCTAGACCTTTTTGCTCAGGTTGTTTTAGCTCCATTTTTTGCAGCCCAGGCTCCTTTGCCAGGGTCACTTCTCCTCCTTTCCCAGCAACAGCAGTGGGACTTTCAAAAGGCTAATGCTGAGAAGGGCTTGAGAAGAGTGTAAACGACGTACAGAAAGTAGATGGCTGTGCAGCAAAGAATTTTCCTGTTATTTCAAAACTGCCCAGTGCCAGGGCTGCGGTTGGGAGGGTGGGGCGGGGGGCACTGAGCTCCGTCTTAGACCTTTTCCACCACTTACTCTATTCCCCGAAATCTTAGTAAGCTTTCAACCCGTACATAGGTCCAATATGAGATTGAATTGCCTTTGTGGGCAAGCCTGGGAACATAGTCACCACTGAAAGCCTTTTTTAATGGGGGAAATGCATTCCAGTTTTTGAGTCAGTGACTTTGCCTGCGTGTCTGGTTTTTATTTTTTTCTTCTTTTATTGAGATGTAATTGACATAGATGTTAGTTTCAGGTATGCAACATAAATGATTTGCATCTGTTGTGAAATAATCACTACAATAAGTCTAGTTGATATCCCTCACCATACATAGTTACAAAAACATATTTTTGTATAAAACTATCCATAAATTTGCTGCCTCAGAAGAGAAGGTCCTGATTTCTTGGCAACTGATTTGGAGATTGAAATAGGGGCTTTTATTTTTTCATGTGTAAAAGTGGTTGATGGTTTGCTATCTCAGTCCTTTTCCTCAGCTGGGGTTACTTTCTCCATCTCTTCCTTCTTGCTCAAGGATTTCAGAACACAAGAAATATATATATATATACACACAACAGGTAGTTACTTCTGTCTTACAGGAAGATGATCCGTTATTATGGAGAAAACCCCTACACAGCGTCTGCTGCGTGTGGGACACCAAGGTGAGAAGCAGGTCCTTCGAGGTGATATTGCTTAATGTCTTTCAGTCTATCTCAAAAAGGACCACTTTAATACTTAGTCTTGCCCACAGCTGTAATATCTGTGGAATCACTGGCTTAGGTGACTGATTTTTCCTAGTATGCATCCAAGTAAGCACATCATGGTAAAGAGTAGTTGGTGCTCACTGGGTGCGGGGCCACACACCAGCACTCCCGGAATGTTAATCTTTATTTTATCCTGCTGCAGCTCTGTTCGGGGGCGAGGGGGGGTGCTCTTGTTATCTCCCTCTCACAGGGGGTGGAGGGAAGCACACTTACGTTGAACGACCTGTCCAAGGTTGCACAGTGAGGTGGAATTGCTGGGTGCGAACCCAGGCCATCGTACTCCGGCGTCTGTTTCCCCACTACACTACACTATACTACTGCTCTTCTGTAACTGCTACGATATGAGAAGTTGACCTGCGTGCTGCTAAAGCCATTTTGGGGGGAGATCCCAGCAATATGCAAACGTTTCACACCCAGAGGCCACCTGATAAGCCACCAGGGAGTGTGTCTTGAGGGAATGAGTCTCCCAGAGCTTTAGGCACTTCATGGCTCCCAGTCTTCTATAGGATAAGGGTCCCGGCTTGGCATAGGTTGTCCTGTGATCAGACCTGTCTGCTTCCATGACGCTCCCCTTGTCCCCTCCCCACTCGTCGTGCTGGGGTATTTTGCATCAGCTAACTTGTTCTGACTTATCCAAGGTGGTAGGAGGCCTCAGTGGCCCTGCGGGCTCTTACTGTCCCTTTCTCCAGCACTGGTGATGTCTGCACATTGTTTACATGGCTGCCTGTCTGTATGAGCGAGCTGAGATTGTAGAGATAGGTGGACTTCCTGATCAGGGGTTCCTGGCTTTCCTTAGCTCGCTGGAGTAGCGTGAGGTCCAAGAGGTCTTAGGGGCATATCAGCACCCCTTTATTTGCCAGTCGGCAAGTATAGCCCAGGGGCAGTGTCCTTTAGGAGCTCTGAAAGCTTGATTATTCATCCCCGCTCCCCGTACTGATGTGCACCAGGCATGTCTCTTGACCCATGGAGGTGCTCCTGTGTGCCCCCAAATTGACGCTCTGCTTCTCAGAACTCCTGTCTGGCCTTTCAGCCTCTTCCCTTTGGTGCATCCAGGCTGCCCAGTGCTTGGTGTGGGGCAGTGGGGAGCAAAGCTGTCACTGAGCACACGCTAGTCCTGACAGGTGCGATCAAAGGGAATGCGGAGTGCTCTGATGAAGTCTGCTGCTTCTGAAGTGGCCACTGGTCTCAGCTGTGCCTGGCCCCAGCAGTGGCAGCTCTGGGGGTCACGGTCCTTTGAGTGTGCTGTCCTCTGCTCAGTGTTGTGTGTGGTTGAGAGGCGGTCTACCCTAACTGGCCAGTCTTTGTAGTCTTTTATCAGTCCACCTGCAAGGCTCTGGGCTACCCCTGGGTGGTGGTGGCATGACATGTTCTGGTGTTATTTGCCTCTGTGGCGTGAGAAGGCAGAAATCTAGCTTCCCTACTCCAAAATCCCTGTCCTGAATTTCAGGAAGGGACTGTCTTTGAAAGAACTTGGTGGATGGGAAGGGAAACTTTCTAGAGCAGGGGCTCTCAACTGTATCAGATCTCATACCTTCTTTTTATAAAAAAAATATGTTGTCATTCCCCTCCTGTGATCCTAAAATAAATTCATAGGTGACATAACCTGCTCACAAAAAGTCTAAAGGTCCATATTATAAGGGAGAAGTAAAAAGAAATTTATAAAAAACTACATGTTTCAAAATGTAAAGGCTCACTATGCCTTCATCAAATGATAAAGTAGTTAGGTGCTGGCATGTGTGTGTAATCAATACATTTGGATTTAAGAAAAGATCAGAACCTATTCTATAGTAGAAAAATGAGAGAGTAGGTGCACTTTGTAATAAAAAAGTAACAGACCAGACTTCTCTATGTTAAGAGAAAGTGGGGAAATACCTTAATTGAAATAGGGATAATATGCCAAGGCCAAACACTGTTGAAGTCGATCAGATGAGGAAGGGTGACATTTTTGCAATGAGCCAGGCTGCCTGTGTCAGGGTAGCATTGGAATAGTTAGTTTCCTGCATTAGGACCTGGGATGTGTGCTGACAACGTGTCTTAGAAAATAGGTCTCCCATCTTTAGATCCCTCGCCAAGCCAAGTACGTTGGAGACCAAAACCTTTAACAGAAGTCTAGGATTAGAGGATGAATTTAAAAAACTTACAGGAAAGTTGGGATGGGGGTGATGGGCATCCCCCGAGGACAGTATCAGTAGGATGGAAAAATAAAGATAAAACCCCGAGTCGTTTCTGTATGTGGTCCTTGTGATAAATCTCAGTGTGACAAATTCCTAATATAGGATGGCAAAAGTGAAATATATTAATGAAAGTAACTGGTATCTGGGATTTCCTGGCTCTTCAGAAATGTTTGGCTTTCGGTGTGCTTACAGGAGCGTTCAGAATCCCTGCTCCATTTCGGCTTGTGGTAGCTACACACGCAGGCTGGGGTAGCTGTTGCGGGCTGGCAGGCCCAGTGCCACACGCAGTGCTGCTGCTGGTGACATAATTCTCTAAAATTGTGAACGAGTCTCAGTAAAGGGTATATTTAAACAGTGCTGGCATGACTTTGTACTTCTTGTGCCGATGGAAGTAGGGTTCAGAAGTTGTGCAGGACATGGCATGCTATGCAGGACTCTCCCACATTGCTGGCCGCCTCACGTCCACAGCCCCTTGCACTCCTGTCATTGTGGCGTCCCCAGATGGCCCCGCAGACTTCCAGAACCCCTCCATGGAGAGGCACTGAGCTCGGGGGCGGCGGGGGGGGGGGGCGTGAGCTCAAGACAAGGTTTGGGCTCTGCAGCTGGAATCCTGGGGCTGCCAGGAGCCGTGCAGGGGTGACAGCAGGAGAGGGGCTGCCCAGGCTGGTATGGCTGCCACTGGAGGGGCGTGGTGAAGGCAGGGCCTCCATTGCCTCTGCAACCACGGGCACCAGGGCAGAGCCCAGGGGTGGGGTTCCTTCACTGCTGGGCCCCTGGGGTGACTGCTCCTACACACCGGCTTTTCCAGCTCATTCACACACGCGCACACACACACACGTGCGCCTGTTTCTAGGGCCCAGAGAGCTCCAGGAATGGATCTTAGCACTGGTTCTTCTGTCTCTCGCCATATGGGTGTGCAGAACCCCAGGAACCCCTTCACGGTGGGGCCAGCTTGCAGGACCTGTGTCTTTCCAGCCTCAGGTGACTTTATTTCAGAGCCCTACTCTCTCTGCCCTGTCCCCAACCGGGTCTTCTTAACGTTAAATCTCCAGGTCTAAACTGGCTCGTGGTTCACATCCTTCCCAGGAAGTGAGCAGGCTTTTTGCTAAGTAGGTCACACACACACACATAGGCCAAATCCCCAGGAGTCAGGATGCAGTTACCCCAAAATTTCATAACCAAGGAAACCATAAAAGTGATTCTTCTAAAGTGGGAGGAAATACGGCAGAATGCTTCATGACGATTTTCTGTTCCATTGTACTTAGAAGCAGCGAGTAGGAAACACCCACACATACCATTTAGTGGTATGTCATTTAGATAGGGTGCCTCAATACACAGATGAAGAGTTCTCCCTGGTCCCACCCTCAACCATGACGTCAGCTGCATCCCATAAGACATGTTGGTTCAACCTGTTCATACGTGCTCGATCGCACTCTCCTGTTCCTCCCTGGGCTTGGCTCGGGGAAACCAGGAGTCCGGGCATGATATGTCTGTCTCTGAGCCCTGACAGTTCACGGCATGATCTGCTGCCTTTCCTGCTTCGGCCTTCTTGCCGTCGAGATTGAGGCCTTTTGTCTTGGCATTGTGCTTTCGTGCCTCCTCTGCCACAGCCCTCCAGGTTTCACTTAATGTAGATGATTCATCTGTAAAGTAACCGTCACCAGATAAACAGATTTTTAAACGTTTGTATCATTTTCTCTTTATCGCAAGTAAAAATTGTGCTATCCTAACAGGCCAGGAAATGAGGGAAAATGATGTTTTGTATCTGAATCCAAGTTGAATTTGCTAAATAACAGAGATTCAGGTTTTGAGAAACAATTGGATTAAACTAAGCTCATGCTTCATGACCTCTTTAGGATTGTTCCCGGTATAATGAGTCACTGTCAAGCCTTCAAGTGGTCCCCCCCTCCCATTCTGAGCAGTGAATTGCAAAATCTCAAGTTATGTATTGTCAGTTGAATTCTGGTGCAACAAAAGACTTTACCTTTGCATCTTGTAAATCATACTCGTCCTCTTCTTTATGTCTATAAGAAACAGGTTGAATTCACCTGCATACTTGTGACTCTTGAACTGTTCAAGGCGAGAATGGGGCTGCTTTTTTGTAGCCCTGCAATTGTTGGAGTAATTGGGTTTCTCCCTTTCCTCCGCATTTTAGCACAGTCTTTGTCAGTTTAATTGCCCGGGAAAGTTTTGTTTCTATCTGGAATGCCATTTGCTTCAGCTGTCAACCACGTAGATCCAAATGGTTTTTGGACTGATGATTGACGAGACACTCATTACTTTGAATTATCAAAATTACACATTGAGCTAGGAATTATTCCTCTTGAAGTAGCACAGAAAAAAAAAAAAAGTGGGCCATGGGAGAGGGGAAATGGCTATCTAAAGTCGTTTAGCCAAGTGTCAAGACCGGTCATGTTGGAATTCTTAGAGATTATTGTTCTGGTGACATTGCTATTATAAAAATGGCAAGAAATGAGAGAATGGTTTGTGTGTTTCTCCGTAGCTCTTGTGTGGTATCTCAGATGTGGGCTTGGCTGATAACAGAGAACAGTTGCGTCTAACTTGAAACTGTGAGCTTTCCTCTTAATAGAAGAATGTTGAGTTTTACCTGTGTAAAATGAAACCAGATGAGGATCGGACAGCTTTCTGTGCAAGCCTAAATTTATAGTTAAGGATGCTTAGGAATGATGAAGAAAACACAAATGAAATTTTCTTGACCTATGGCTCTACTAAAAACTAAAGGAAAATATAGGTGCCTTGGTGAGAGGCCCACACTTCCATATGAAGTTCAGAGTTGTGTACTAAGAACTATTTACTAAAGCTTTATTTTGAAAAATAAGTCTCTAGTTTCACTTTGAAATGTCTCTTTATGTAAAATAGTATTTGAACTGCTTGTATAAATAGCTGAGTGTGTTTAATCTTCAATTAAGGTATTCATGCAGTTTGTAGATTATTGCCGCACGTAATAAAGGGACTGTATTATAACTTAAAGATGAGAAAATAAAACATGTTTAAGCAATTTTGTTACTTTAAAAATAACCCCTGTTGAAGGATTGGTTGGGAAAAATTACCAATTTTTAGGTAATTGATAAAATGTGTCTGGGTGATCTCTATTGGTAGAGCATGGAGATGATTGAGTTATTTAAGATAGAGAAGGGACTAATGCTAATGAGTTAGGAAGATATTTGATACACATTAATGACAGAATTAGGAAAACTAAAAAAAGTTGACTTTATTTAGCCTGAAGAGTTATTTTCAGAATGTATCAGTAACTCTAAATGAGCTTCAGGCCTGGAGCAATAAATGAATATGAATTAGCAAAGCTAGAGAGGAATTGGAATAAAGTTAGACATATGACACTCTTGTAATCATACAGGTATTGGTCTATGCATTACTACCGTGCAGGCAAAGAGCGACAGTGAATGGTAATCAAGTGGTAATCAGTCAATGGTAATCAATGCTTACTGTTAAGGGCACTGTGTCATGTGCGTTTCTTCCTTAATCCCAATGCTCTCCAGGGCCCTGAGGATAAGTAGTAGTGTCATCACTTTGCATGTGACAACGTGAAGGCTTACGGAACCCAAGTTAAAAAGATTGTGAGTGGAAGATGGTGGCCCCATCCCCAGAGTATGCTGTTTCCCTTGCTTCCTCCAAAAGAAACCCTCTTGTTCTGTTTAGCATTACCCAGCACTATTGCAGGTCCGTTGTTTAGTTTGATGGTCTCCTGCACATTTGGCCTTCTGGTGCTCCCTGGCTCAGCGCGTGGCACCACTTGAAACAAGGTTATGCCTGCCAGAAGTCTGGGAGGCCCTCTTGACACCTCCCTCTTACTCACCTTCTAGTCTGAGTATCTCCATTCACTTCTCTTCATCCCCCCTCCACCACCACCTAGTTTGTCCAAGCCATCTCTGACTTAGATCACTAGTAGCCCAGCTGTCTTCATTATATCTCCTGTTCCTCGTCCACCCCCACCATGGTGGTTTTTCAATGTGTGAGTCTAACTATGTTGCCTCTGAGAAATGGTCCCCCAAAAGAATACCCAGGTCTTACTAAGGAGGGCATGTGATGTAATGAGCCCTGGTTATTATATAAGACTAAGGAATCACTGACCTCTACCTCTAAAACCAATAATACATTATATGTTAATTAATTGGATTTAAATTAAAAAAAGAAAAAAAAAAGAATACCCATATCTGAATCCCTGGAACCTCAGAGTGTTACCTTATCTAGCAGCCTCCAAGAAAAAGTCTTTGCAGGTGTGATGAAGTTAAAGATTTAAGATGGGAAGATCATCCAGGTGAATCTCCAGTCCACCCAGATTACATCAATGCACTCACACATATCCTTGTAAGAGGGAGGCAAGGGGAGATTTTACACGCAGCAGGCGGAATGAAAACGGAGCAGAAAGAAAAATTTGGAGATGCTGGTCTTAGGATTGGAGTTGGTGGCTGCCCTAAGCCCAGGAATGCAGCTGTCACCAGAAACTGGAGTAGTCAGGGAATGGATTCTCTCCCCTAAAGCCTCTGGGGTGGGGGTGGGGGTGCAGCCCTGCCACCTGCTTAGTTCAGCCCAGTGGAACTGAGTTCAGGCTTCTGGCCTGCAGAATTGGGAGAGAGAAATTCTTTTTAAGCCACCAAGTTTGTGGTGATTTGTTACAGCAACCCCAGGAAACTAGTACAGCCTACCACTACCCTCAGGATTAGGACCAGAACCTCTGACAGGAACTCTGGTGTGGCTTAGCTCTGTGTGGTTTGTCCCTTGACCATCTACAGACTTATCTTTTTATTTTCTTATATTTTAAAATAATTCCATTGTGTTCCTTATAGGCTATAGCTGTACAAAGCCAAGGAAGCTCATACTGTAAAGTAGACTCATAGCTCCTTTTTTCATATGACGCTTTATATAAAAATGGAAAAGTAAAATAGCTTTAAATTGACAGTGATTTTGGTCTTAAGCTTTAGAATCTATATTAACCTTCATTTAAAGTATCCGTACTTTGGCCAGTTGTATCCTCTGGCAGCCTTCTTTTACATTGTTGCGCTCTTTCCTTACTCTTCGACCTTTAACCACCATAGTTGTCTTTCAGGTTCTCAAAGGTTCTCTAGGAATCCTGCTCCTTTCCTCTGGTCTTCTTATCTCGGCTTGTAATTATACAGTTAGCATTTGCCTTGCTTGGTTCTGACATGCATGGGTTTCAGTTACCAGAGTTGGGTTAAAGAAGACCAGGTAGCAGGGTTCACGTTTCAGTTACGCCTGTGTTTGAACCCTGCGTGGCGGTATTTGCAAGCTGCTAGCTGTGCAGCCTGCCAGTCACCCTCAGGTGTGCCCGACACACATCATGATCAGTGACCGCGTCACTTCTCTCAGAGTTTGCCTGTGATTGGTCACCGTGCTTCTCTTCGGCTCCTGCACAGACCACAAAGCGTGTCCTTATGTGGACTCTTTGTCTCATAATGATAAACCCACGGGACATTTTACTAAAACGGATAACCAGAAGAGGGAATTGGCCAACAAAGATGAAAGGGCAGCAAAAAGTGATAATGTTGGAGTTGAAAAGTGAATCAAGCACAAATGGAGCTATAGAAGGAAAAGCTAATGTGAGAATGTCCCAGCCAACTTTCAAGAGATGATTAAAAAAAAAAAGACACGTGCAGCCATGGGTGCCTAGTGAAGGCATTCTTTTTTTTTTTTTTAAAGATTTTATTTATTATTAGAAATAGAGCATGAGCTATGAGGAGGGACAAAGAGGGAGAGGGAAAAGCTGAGCAGAAAGCCTGACAAGGAGCTTATCCCAGGATCCTGGGATCATGACCTGAGCTGAAGGCAGATGCTTCACCAACCGAGCCACCCAGGCACCCCTGGTGAAGGCATTCTTATCGACACAAAGGAGGAAAGCGATGTAAGGAAAAAGATGATGACCCAGAGTTAGTGATGCAGGCAAAAATTTCACATTAAAGTCTCAGGTATTTCACAACAAAGACTAAAATGTTGGACGTTGATTCACACTTAGTAAGAAGTATAACAATTCATCAAGGCATAGCAGAAATGCTCGATGTGCAGCATAAGTTACATGACAAGAAGGCAAGTGCTGTTCAGATATTCTCAATAGGTTTTTACAAAGAAGTAATATATAGCCTATTAAATGAGTTTTACTGTTTTTTTACTTCTGTATATATTTGTAACTGACAAAATATTTGAAATTATTCTTTAATTCTAAAACAGGAAAAAATACCATTTTAACCACCTTTAAGTGTACAGCTTAGTGGTATTAAGTACAATTATGTTGTACAACTATAACCACAGTCCGTCTCCAGAACTTTTTTCATCTTCTAAACTGAAACTATATCCACTGAACCCTAACTCCCTGTTCCTTTCTCCCCTCACCCCTGGCAGCCACCATTCTACTTCTTGTCTCCCTGAATTTGACTACTCTAGATACCTTGTATAAATGGAATCATACAGTATTTGTCCTTTTGTGATTGGCTTATTTCACTTAGCATAATATCCTCAAGGGTCCTCCATGTTGTAGCATCAGAATTTCCTTACTTTTTAAGGCTGAATAAAATTCCGTTGTATGTATGTACTACATCTTGTATATACATATGTCTTCTGTATGTACCACATTTTGTGTATCCATTCATCCATTGATGGACACTTGGGCTGCCTCTACCTTTTGATTATCGTGAATAATGCTGCTAAAATATGGGCGTACAGATGTCCATTTGAGGTCCTGATTTGTTCTTTGGGGTATGCACCCAGAAGTAGAATTTCTGGATCATATGATAATTCTATTTCTGGGAACTGCCATGCTGTTTTTCATAGTGGCTGCACCATTTTATATCCCTACCAACAGTGCCCAAGGACTCTAATTTTCTCTGCATCTTTGCCAACGTTTGTTCTTTCTTTTTTTCGTAATAGCCATCCTAATGGGTGTAAGGTGGTATCTCATTATAGCTTGGATTTGCATGTCCCTAATGATTCTGATGTTGAGCTTCTTTTCAAGTGCTTATTGGTCACTTGTACAACTTTGGAGAATTATCTATTTAAGTCCTTTGCCCATTTTTAATCCAGCTGTTTGGTTTTCTTGTTGAATCATAGGAATTCTTTATATACAGCTATGATTTGCACATATTTTCTCCTAATCAGTGGGTCACAGTTGTCTTTTCACTCTGTTGATAGTGGCCTTTGATGGAGGAATGTTTAATTTTGGCATAGTCCAGTTTATTTTTTCTTTAATCATCTGTGCTTATGCTGTCCATCCCCAAATCCTTGCCAAATCTAATGACATGAAGCTTTTCCCAGTGTTTTTCTTCTAAGAGTTTTATAGTTTTAGCTCTTAAACTTATGTCCATTTTGAGTTAATTTTTGTGTATGGTGTAAGGTAAGCCATTCAACTACCTTTTTTTTTTGCATGTGGATATCTAGTTTTTCCCAGTACTGATTCTTGAAAAGACTCTTTTCTGATTGAATGATCTTGTCATCCTTGTTGAAAATCATTTGACCATATATGGGAGGGTTTATCTCTGGGCTGTTTTATTCCATCGGTCTGTATGTCTGTCATTGTGCCAGTTCCAATGCTGTTTTGATTACTGTGGTTTTGTAGTAAGTTTTGGAATCAGAAATGTGAGACCTCCAACTTTATTCTTTTTCAAGATCATTTTGGCTATTCAGGATCCACTGATTTTTCCTTATGAATTTCAGAGATGGATTTTTCTATTCAAAAGACATTGTTGGGATTTTAATAGAGATTGCATTGAATCTGTAGATAGCTTTGGGTAGTATTGACATCTTAGTAATATAATCCATGACACAGGACACCTTTCCATTAATTGGTGTCTTCAGTTTCTTTCAGAAACTGGTTTTAGTATGTAAGTCCTGACCTCCTTGGTTAAGTTTATTCCTAAATATTTTATTCTTTTTGATGCCATAGTAAGTGGAATTATTTTTGGATTTCCTTTCCAGATTGTTCATTGTTAGTATATAGAAATGCAACTGAATTTTATGTGTTGATTTGGTGTTCTGATACTTTGCAGAATTTGTTTATTCTAACATTTTTGTGGTATTTTGGGGATTTTCTACACATAGGATCATGTCATATGTGACTAGAGATAATTTCACTTATCCCTGTTTTGGATGCCTCCTGGTACTATGTTGAATGTGTTGTTTAGTCTTTAACCATTGAATATAGTATTTGTGGTAAATATTCATTTTGATAAAAAAACTTAAAGGTCACAGCACAATTGAAATTTTTCACAGTTATTAAGATAATTTTGCATGGTTTCAGCTTGCATGGTCCTTTTGGGATCCTGCATGAGCATGTGAAGCAAGCAGTGCTGCGTCAGTCCCTAGCATCACACTTCCTTCCATTCGACCATGCTCCTTGGGATGAAGAACATTGTGTGATTTGCTCACGATTGCATCTCTAGCACCTAGCCTAATGTCTGGCATGTAGTAGGTGCTTAGTCACTAAATGCTGTGTGAATGATCCTTATTTTCAAACATGAATTTCACTGGGGTCCTGTCTTTCAAATGTGTGGCTGCTTTGTGGTGGTACATCTGTGTGGGCTATCGCAAAGAAGTGTTGCAGGGTCTACTAGGAGATAAATTCTCTCACTAGGTGAATTAGGTAAGACTCTCTCACTAGGAGAATAAGATATATTAGATAAGAATGGATTTCTTTCACTTAATGCTCACATTTATCAGACATTGTGTGTCGGGTTCATGGATTATTGAAGCACTTCGGTGTTATCCATTTAGCACTCAGGGTACATGATTTTTGAAATACAAAATTCGGTACGAACGTATGGTTGGTAGTAAAGGGTAGTTGGTGGTAGGGTTGCTCTGTGAAGGGCTTCAAAGAGGTCATAAAGGGACTACAGCATTTTGTGTTGCTGTGCAGCTGTGGAAGGCAGGCATCATGGGTCAGGTTAAGAGAAAAGACATTCAACTTCTTTTCATTCCTCAGGCTACATAGAGAGACTTCCCTGCAGGTGGGGCCTCACTCGAGGCCAGTAAAAATACAACAAAGAAGCAACACTTGCCATACTGCATATCCATGTACTCTGCATAGTCAAAAGCACATCTAGTGATGACATTTAGCTTTTATAATTCAACACCAGGTTCTATAGAAGGGTAATGTTTGCATAAAACAAATCTTCATTATTTTCATTAATAAATCAGACGTTTATTGAACACCCACTGTGTTCAAATCATGGTAGGTGCTAGGAGGAGCTGAAGGTGCATAATACCCATTCTGTGCCCTGAAAGAAGTACCAATCTGGTGAGGAAGATCCATCCATACAGCAGCTGATTTTAAATGAAGTCTCATCATGAAGCTAGAAATGAGAACAGGTATATTAGGTGGCACGGGCTGTCATACCAGATTGGTGGCCTAAACAATAGAAATTTTCTCACTGTTCTGGAGGCTGGAAGTTCAGGAGCAGGGTGTATGGTCAGGTTCTGGTTAGGGCTCTCTTGACGGCCTGCAGATGGACCACCTTCTCACTCTGTCCTGGCATGGTCTGCTCTCTGAGGACATGTGGAGAGAGAGTGAGATCCCTCTCTCTTACAAGGTCACCAGTTTTATCAGATTAGGACCCTACCCTCATGACCTCATTTAGCCTTAATTACCTTCTAAAAGCCCTGTCTCCAAATACAGTCACAGTGTGATGGGTCCATAGTAACAGGGACACCAGTTCTTATGGTGGACTTACAGTGAACCAGGCACTATGCTGTGTGTTCTCATTCAGTCATCCCTACGGTCCTGTGAGATAGATACTGCCATTTTCCCCTCTTTTACAGATGAGGAAACTGAGGCTCAGAAGGATTGTTCTCAAGCCCGCTCACTTGGCAGAGTAGAGTTTGAACCCAGGGCCCTGGAATTACGAAAGTGTCAGGGGAGGTGCCTTGAGGATAAGGAGTGAAGTAGCCTGGGGCACTCGGATGAGGAGTAGGCTCTGACTCCACACATTTCATATATATGCAGGGGCACGCTGCTCCCTAGCTGCACATAGAGATGTGTATTAAAAGCAGTGATGGAGGTTGATGCCAGTAAAGTAGGTGGAACCATGGAAATTTAGTCTTGCCTCTTGGGCAAAAGGGAGCCATTGATGGTTTTTGAGCAGAAGAGTGACAAGATTTTGTTTTAGAAAATTAATTCTGGGGGCAAGGTATACACTAAATCTGGAGGTCAGAAAACAAGTGAAGTAGCAGTTGTCGTAGACCAGGTGGGGGCTGCCAGGATACTGACAATACAGGTAAGAGGTTTTAGGAGGTATAAGCAATGGGACTGTCTTGCTTTGGTTTGTTTTTTGGTTGTTGAGAACATTGAGAATGTTTGGGGTCATTAGCTAGATGGTGCTGCCATTGAGAGAGTAGGAATACAGAAAGAGGAACACCTTGGAAAGATTAAGTAATATAACAGTTTCTTTACCAATTTGGCATAAATTGGGAAATGTTACACCAAGTGTTTTAAGTCTCTTGGGAAAGAAATGTATGTGGTATTGAATATTGAAAAAGGACTTGAAGTAGCTAGTTGACTATATTGGAGGCCTCTTATCCACCATGATTGGACTACTACTGATTATGCTATTTGGGATTATAAAAATGGAAAAACATAAACATTTTGTTCTGACTTCTGACGTAAGGCCAGGGCCTTTCCTTTGTGAGTTGGCTCTGGATTTTCAAATTGGCTTTCTTGCCTAAACCATACCTCTAATGCATTCCTGTGATTTTCAATATTAGGGGCTTTAAAGTGGAGCCAGACATTGAGGCCAAAGCGATCTGTGTGGAAGCTCCTTAGTTTTACAAATTGGTTGTTCTCTCACACTCATTAATCCAAGAGGAACTTTTATAGTTATCTGCCTTCATCAGTCTTCTCAAAACATTTAATTATTTTTCATCCATGTAATACTTTTTTCGTGCCATTATTTCATCTATTTACATGGTAAACAATGAATTATATAATTGTAGTAATAAAATCAGTAGGCACAAATGTGTTTGGGAACAGCCACCAGCGAATCTCAGAAGGCACAGGAGAAGAGCCTGCTAGCTTGAGTGTTCAGTAGGCGAAGGACATCCGTGTTTCTTCCTCTGATATTGGTTAATCTGGAGATTTAGGTGAGTGGATATTGGTTGAGTTTCTACTGTGGTGTGTATTTTGTGTGCACGTATGCATATAAAACACTAATTTTAGACATCAGTTTGAAATGGTAGTACCATATTTTTCTGGGCTACATTCTAAATTTCTGATTATGTTTAGAGCAGTTACAAAGAGGAAATGTAGATTGTAGGAAGCACTGTGCAAAACTGGTGTTAGTGGAATTCTCATTAAATATAGTAGTGAAATGAAATGAATTGAGTTCAAGAAAAATGTGGGGGATCCAAGGGACTGTTGAATTACCAGAGAAAGATGAGCAAGTAATTCTTTTGGAAAAGGAAATTTCGATTTACAGATGTCATTTCATAATTGATGACTTCTTAGATTCCTAATGCCATCGGTTAAAATGATCATTGCTGCAAAATCAGCCCACCTACTTTCTAGCAAAGCTAAAAGCACAGCTAATTGTAGCTTCTAAAACAGCCTGCACATGTAGTCCATTATAGCAGAAACTCGGTTATTTCCCCGGATGACAGGATTAGCATTGATTAGCTAGTGCAGGAAGAGAAGGCTGTTGGCTTTTGAGAACACTCGGCTCCACTTTCCAGACAGCCTGTGTTTGATGGGGCTCTGGTGGATGGCTGAGCAGGTGTAGAAAGTACCCAGCTAGTGGCTTAGTAGTGTGGAACAGTGCAGAAGACCCAGGGGTGCTTTTGCCAGCTCAAAAGTCACCCAGCAAATGCAGGTGCGACGTGTTCTCTGATGCACAGTCCAGTAGAAATCTTGGCTTTTGTTATGAGGTTAGGAATAGCTAGTAATTGTGAAATAGCTTAGTGACCTTTTCCGAACTCTTCTATTTCCCTGGTTTGCTTTAGTTATTTTTAGGAAGGAGAGAAATTGAACTTTTTAATAATTTTAATGGAAGTATGATATTGCTTTTTCTCTTTGAATCACTGAATGTTTTAAACATAAAAAAGTACAGCATATTATAAAAACGTAGATGTCCTTCATACTCAGAGTTAACAAATATTAATATTCACCCTATTCACTTCAGATTTGTTTTAGAGAAATAAAACATGACAGATACAGTTAGGATCCCCTTTGTATTCCAGCCCAATTCCCGTTTCCCTCTTTCCCTCCCCAGAGGCAGCTCGACTGTCCTCAAGTTGTCATGGGTCTCTGCCATCTACATTTACACATTTACTACACATCTCTCCCCATAAACAACATATAGGTTTGTGTTTTTAAGTGTCCATTATAAGTATCTTGTGCACTTTGCATTTTTCACCCAATTTTTAAATTTTCGAAGTCTACCCATGTTAATATATATGTAAATTAAGTATAATCACTTTAACTGTTCAACATAGTGTTTCGTCATATATATATAGATGATATACTGATTCATTCCCAATAACTATATGGATGAGTTCCATCTCCTTACGGTCCTTAACAGTGCTTTAGTGAACATCTTTGCACACGCCCTATGCATGCAAAACATTATCTGGCTATATGTCTAGACATGGAATTGTTGGGTGGAAGGGAGCAGTGTTACCGTATATTGCCAGATCTCTCTCCTGGGAGCTTTATGGGGGCTTATAGATTTCTCTTTAACTGCCTCTCCTTTCTCGTATAGAATATAATTTTGATTTTCAGACCTAAAAAGATTGAAAAAACAAAAATACTGTTTATACTGATGCACTGTAAATAAGGAGTGTGCCTAATGACATGTAGGGTCTCAGGGATTTTTTTTTCATTTAGCCAGTCGTGTATCGAGCATCCCCTGTGTGCTGAGGCATTGTGGGAGCTCCCGTGAGCAATTCATGAGCGGGTACTGTGCCTCTCAAAGATTCCTGTGCGCTGTGCCTGCAGAGCAGTCTGTGCCAGTGATAAAATAAATTCTATGGACAAAATAAGGCATGGTCTCTGTCCTCAAGAAATTTAGAGTCTAGCTGGGGTTATACAACATACACATATGAAAGATAAGACATTGATGAAGCAAACCAAGAGTAGCAGGAAATATAATTTATAGAACTAGCTTGGAAATTAAATGGAAGCAGTGTATGTTGAAAAAGAGTAAAATCAGAAACTACTGGGTGACACTATTGTTTTTCTTCCTAGCCCCTCCTCCCCACCTTACACCTGAATATTTAGAGAAACAAGTTATTATTAGAGCACTTAGTCAAAACACTGAAAAGCACGGATGGAGAAACACCAGAGCCTTCTGAGCATGGACAGAGCCAGAGACATGGGGACCAAGTGCCGGGTGGGAGGCCGGGGACTCTGGACGCGTCCCTGACAGCTGCCGGTCCGCCGCCTGGGACTGTGGCTGCTCAATACAGAGCCACAAACGTTCACAGCGTTGCGTGCGGTGCCACACTCAGCATTTCCACCTTTCCTGCTGTCCGTCTCGTACTCTGAGCTGATGGAGTTGTGGTCCTGTGCCATCTCTCTCTGGCCCGTAGAAGTCCCTGAGCAAGGTGCACGGAGAGATGCGGGGGTGCTCCCCGGGGGGGACAGCTGAAATGTCTGGCTTTGAGGTGATCACCGCAGGCTCAGGACTGAAGAAGCTGCTTGGCATCTGCACAGCATTTGCAGGAACCCCTCACCAGTCTTTTGTGACCTTGGCCTCTACGTTTTAGCATCTCCTAAGTCAGGACATCATAACTTCTGGCCAAAAGTCTTTTATCTCCAGCTGTGGGATTTTTTTTTACCTATGGGTATTTTTATCTACCCCATTTTTAGCTATGGGATGAGATTTCTATGCTGTACCAGAGGTTGACGGAAAGGGTAGTTCTGTGTGTGTGTGTGTGTGTGTGTGTGTGTGTGTGTGTGTAATCCATCTTGCCAATTCCGTGATGTGAACCCAAGAATTTGGTTTTGGCCTTGGACACAGACAGCGTGGGTGCACCTCACAGGGAGGCTTCCTGGAGGAAGTCGGATTTTTTTCAGGATTTGAATGGGGGTGTGAAGAGGAGTGGGGAGAACATGCAGAGTCTGAGAGGAAGAGATCAGAAGTGTGGAGTGGTTAAGGCCTTGCAGATCAGCAGAGCCGGGGCGGAGCCCTCTTGGAAGGAGAAATGAGAAGTAGCGCAAGGGAGGGCCCGATTGTTGGTGCAGTGTAAACACCTGGTCTTGGCAGTGGTTTGTCCTGATGTGCGTTGGGAAGAGGCACTGGTCAGGGGCAGACTGCGCGTGGAAAAGTCTCCCAGGGAACACTGCTTTCCTGGCATTTTGGTGTGGACTGGAGTCTGCGGGAGGCCAGACATGAGAGACAAGGCCTGAGGTGGAGGCTGGCGTGACGGAAACAGGGGAGAAAAGGAAAAGACAGGGCCCTCTGCTCCCAGACACCTTTGACAGGACGCGGTGCTAGTGATCATAGTAGGAAGACAAATACTTTGGGGAATGGGATTCTAAATTTGGCTCAACAAAGGTGGCCTTAATAAATATAAGACTTTTTTTTTTTATTTCAGGTAGAAAAATATTAGCACCGTCTTCAAATTTTCCTTTCCAAAAGGTTTACATTAGAATATGGGGTATATTAGTTACCAGCATTATCAACTTAGTACTTTTTTTTGAAACAAAAGTCCTTGCCATGCCTCTAAGACTTTTCTACTCAAAGTGTAGTTTATGGACCTAGCAGCATCAGTACCATTTAGGGGCCTCTTACAAGGTAGCAGCTCCGGGCTCACTCCAGACCACCTGAATGAGATTCTGCATTTTAACAAGGGGGCATTTGAATGCATAGTAAAAAACACTGCTCCAACACAGTCATGACTTAAAAAAAAATTGTGACTTAAATTTTTATGATATATTTTTCTGTTTTTCTGCAAGTGGGTAATAGATGCCAAGAATACCATTTTAAAAGTACTTCTAGATCTTAGCGATAAATATGTATTTGTTCTCTGTCAGTCTTTCCATTCTGGAACATCGACTCCATGCAAAGTGGTCTTATTTAGTGCCTGAACAGTGCTTGGCACATAGAGGTGCTGAAAAGATATTTGTAATGTTTTGCAAATATACATGGATGAATTTTAACTAAATAATGGTATTTTAAATTACTTTTATGTGCACATTTTTAAACCATACTTTATTAAATTATAAGCTTTTCAGATTGCAGAGGAGATAGATGCTTATTTATTGGTAATTCAGACAAGAAAGAAAAGTAGGAAAAAGAAAAATCCCTCTTTACTCCCATTGCTCATAGATAACATTGTAGGATATTTCCCAGTGTGAATGTTTTTACCTAGTTTGTCATAAGCACATACTACTTGGAATTCTGCTTTTCACCTGTCATGGCAGAGTCTCTGGTTTATTGTGTGACTACTGTATGCCAAGTTTCAAACGAGGCATTTTAGATACTTATTTACTTATTACATCTATATAAGGCATTGTATTAAAATTTTAAATAAACACAGGCTAAAAGTTCACATATCCTGCTCGATGTCACACTGCCAGTCCTTGATCAAATTCAGATTTTTAATGGGCCATTTTCTGAAGTCCATACTTTTCTCATATACACTGGAGTAAGCATTTCTTTGGTTAGGACTTTTTTTGTGGGAGGGGGTGCATAAAATGATATTTTGCTAGGTGAATATATTGTAATTTGTCTAACAGTCTTTATTGGTCAACATTCTAGTATTCTTATTTCTTGATACTGTTACCAGACCAAGGTGGGTCCGCCCCTTGGTGAGTTACAAAGACTGGAGTTTACACTGGAGTTACACTGGAGTGTTTGTGGGGTTCCCTCACAAAGTCATCTCTATTTGACAAATGAGATCACATGGGGTAAGCAGGGTTACCCAGGGGTAAGCAGGCTCCTTTTATTGGGGCTCGGGATGGGTATTCAGAGGGGGATTGCAACATTATGGTGAAGCTGAAATAACTGTGAGGAGCTTTCTGTCCTCAAATGTTTCTTTTCCTATCCAGCAATTTGTTAGTCTCTAAAAGATGAGATGGACAGTTACACAGAAGCTTCTAGGAGTTTTCTGAGTTCAGGAGGTCATTCCTGAGTTCAGGGGTCAACTGGTCTTGCTGATGACAATACTATATATAAAATATTACAGTGAACAACTTTGTGTAAAATTATTTTTCTGTATTTCATTTTTCATAGGGTAGATTTTCAGGCTTATTTTTAATTCTCTTGAAAGATGGAGAACTTTCTGAAAAGTTTGCACCAGTTTTCATTCCCATTAGTCACTGTAATGTTGTATATTTGAATGCCTAGGAGCAAAGTAATATGTCCACCATACTTCTTCAGAAAAAATCCATTTGAATGTGTTTTCTTTTAATTTTAAATAATTTGACTTTTATGTCACAAAATTTAATGGATATATGTTACCAAAATATTTAGCTGTGTCAATATCAGCTTCTAAATTACACAGAATTTTAGCATAACATTCATACTGCCCTGCTCATGACCTTAGCTTAGTAAAGTCCACAGTTTAAAATGATGTGTTAAGCTCAGAATTTTTCTTAAATTGTGAGTTTTTTATGGTTATACAACTTACTCAACTTTAGTATGTATTTAACACCATTTTTTTCTTCTCGGAAATCATGGCGTCTATATCATTCTTAGACTGACAGTATTTTTTTTCCCCTTATCTCCCTTCCTCCCTCCCTTATTTCTTTTTGTAGCAGGAAGACAGATGGTGCAGAGGAAAGCCTGTGTTATCACAACAACAGCAAAACCAAATGAACTCTTGTTTATGTGTAGCTTAATTTGATACCTTTTTTTGTAATAAGACCCATTTTCATAGAAAAGCAAATGATCAATATTTTATACACTGCATTTCTTCAGAAAATCTGGAGCAAGGGGTCACTTCCTATTTCTATAATAGTTCAACACTGGACTTACAGGAAATATTTGATACTTTTTAATAAAACAGCTGAAGAAGGAAATAACTCCTGGTGTTAATATTTGGAATTATAACAGGTCGTTGTAAAATATAATAGCTCTATATTGGAGACAGGACCACTAAAGGAAGATAAACAATTTGAAAGTAGAACATGAGCTTACTCATCTAGCCATGTTTACTTGATACATTGCCTGTTTGTTTTTATCTGCACTGTAGCTTTCCCAAATATCATCACAGCAACTTAAATCTGGCAGAAAAAAATTTCATTCCATTGAACAGAATCTCTTGTAGATTGGTTTTATGTGTGACTTATATCTGTGACTTTGTGGTCTGATAATGCCTCTACTGGGATAGAAATAAATGTAACTTTATAGTTTAATAATTTGTGCAAGACAGAGAAGCCAGTGAATTTGATATGTGTACTTTCCCAAATATGTTCCATCGGGTTGTGATTTTGAAATACTTGATAAACTATAAAACAGTGATAGTTGCCTAAGCATTTAAGAACTTGGGAGTGTGAATAGACTGTTAAATTCAGTTGAGTTACTCTGTTTCTAACTTCCTTAAATAAATGTGTTTCTACTTGCTGCCCTTCTTCATTTATGCAAGGCATAGTAGCCTGAAGGCAGTCATACTAGTATGAGTGGGAAATTGAAGGCCTTGAGCATTCTGATTTGAATTACTTATTCTAAAAAGAGTGATGTGATAAACATTTGAATTAAATGTAAAGTTTTTGTTAAAACAGGTAACTTTTGGGGCACCTGGGTGGCTCAGTCCTTAAGCTTCTGCCTTTGGCTCAGGTCATGACCCTGGGGTCCTGGGATCCAGCCCGGCATCCGGCTCCCTGCTCAGCAGGAAGCCTGCTTCTCCCTCTCCCACTCCCTCTGCTTCTGTTCCCTCTCTTGCTGTGTCTCTCTGTCAAATAAATAAAATCTTAAAAAACAAAACAAAGGTAACTTTTTTCTGCCTCTGTTCTTCCAGAATAGCAATTAGTTTTAGTGAAACTTTGGGCAGCTACTGCTTTCTTTTGGTGCATTGCAGTCCTGTTTATTAAGAAATCATAACAGTATCTCTTAAGATACTATTTTCATGGGAAATATCCATGATTGCCATTTTGAGTTTATTTTTTTCTTAAGTGGACTTTCAAATGCAGGGAATTCTTTTTAGTTTGAGATTGTGTGTTGGGAAAAATAGACTTGTTATTTTCTCTATTGTGATTTTTCACAAAGAATATATTCTACATGTAATTTTTTGAACTTTAAATTATTAAACATTTAAAGTAGTTATAAAATGAACATGTCAACTCATAATTATGTAGTTCTTTTTTTTTTTTTTTAAAGATTTTATTTATTTGACAGAGAAAGACACAGCAAGAGAGGGAACATAGGCAGGGGTTGTGGCAGCGGGAGAAGCAGGCTTCCCGCTGAGCGGGGAGCCTGATGCGGGGCTCGATCCCAGGACCCTGGGATCATGACCTGAGCCGAAGGCAGATGCTTAATGACTGAGCCACCCAGGCGCCCCTAATTATGTAGTTCTTAAGATGTTTGCCAACTCAAGGGAAAATTTTATAATTATGTAATAAAAGGAGTCCTAGTTTAAGAAGCTGCCTTTAAAATGCCACCATAAATAATTTTCAGAGTCCTATAGGTTGAACAATTCAAGAAATATACTTGGAGAATAATTTTTTAAGGAGAATTAACAATAAAAGCAAATCACTTTAAACGTTTTGTATACTCCAGAAACTATGCAACTATTAATCCTGTTTTCAGAAATAGCTTCTTAGGCATGGAAAAGGTTTTTTCTTTATTTAGACTAATTCATTATTTGTTAACTTCATGCAGTAAATACTCGTATTTTACCTGCTATATGGTAGGCACCATTTGATTTTTTCATTCAGTAAAATAGCTTTACAACATAAAATAATTTCACCTATCACATGGCCACTTTGAATAACCTTATAGATACCACTTTCTGTACCTTCTTTTAGTTGCTCATTTGTCATGCTGCTCATTCATTCACTCGCTCTTTAATTCATTCAAGTACCCCTCAAAGGTGTTCTAGATGCCATACTCTGTGCTGGGCACCATTCAGGTGGGAAAAGCAGCAATAGTACATGAGTAGTGCGCTGGGGGTGAAGGCGAAGCAGCAGCACGGAGGAGGAAGCCTCCAGCCTGACGTGAGGGACCAGGAAGGGAGGTCTGGAACCACTACTTTTTGGACCAAAGCCTGGAGGATGAGCAGTTGCTAAGTGAGGAAAGAGGTACGAGGTCAGTGACTCATGCAGGGGAACCCCATGTGCCAAAGCCCACGGCAAGAAAACATGATCTTCCCTTCTAATTGTTGGCATTTTGACTTGGAAATTTTACAGGATAAAGTAATAATGAAAAAGGAAATAAAATGGAAACCTTTTATATTTTCCCTGTCTTGTCTCAAGACAAAATACTTTTGTTGAAGTGTATTTGATGTACAATATTATATTTCAGGTGTAGAATGTAGTGATTCGACAATTATATACATTATGAAATGCTCACCATGATAAATGCAGGTGTCACCTGTCACCATATAATATTATTGGCTATATTTCCTATGCTGTACTTTTGATTCCTGTGGCTTACTTTATATCTGTTAGTTTTTTCCTCTTAATTTCCTTCACTTATGCCTCCACTCCTGTCCCCTCTGGCAACCGCCAGTTTGTTCTCTGTATTTGAGTATTTGTTTTGTTTTTTGGATTCCACATATAAGTGAAATCATATGGTATTTTTTTCTGATTTATCTCAGTGCAGTGCTCTCTGGGTTCATCTTGCACATGGCAAGTTCTCATTCTTTTTTATGGCTGAGTAATTGTGTACGTGCGTGCGTGTGTGCGTGTGTGTGTGTACGCCACATCTTCTTTATTCACTCACCTATCAATGGACACAGGTTGGTTGCTTCCCTATCTGGGCTATTGTAAATAATGCTGCAGTAAACATAGGGGAGCATATAACTCTTTTGAATTGGTGTTTTGTTTTATTTGGGTAAATACCAAGAAGTGAAATTACTGGGTTGTATGGTATTTCTCTTTTTAAGTTTTTTTTTTTTTTTTTTTAAGATTTTATTTGACAGAGAGACAGTGAGAGAGGGAACACAAGCAGGGGGAGTGGGAGAGGGAGAAGCAGGCTTCCCGTGGAGCAGGGAGCCCAATGCGGGGCTCTATCCCAGGACCCTGGGATCATGACCTGAGCCGAAGGCAGATGCTCAATGACTGAGCCACCCAGGCGCCCCTCTCTTTTTAATATTTGGAGGAACTGCCATACTCTTTTCCACAGTGGCTGCACCAATTTATATTCCCACCAACAGTGCATGAGAGTTCCTATTTCTCCACATGGTGTGCGATGAGATCTCATTATGGTTTTGATTTGCATTTCCCTGATGATTAGTGATGTTGAACATCTGTTGGTCATTTGTGTTCTTTGAAAAATATCCAAGGGCTCTACCCATTTTTTATTTGGATTATTTATTTATATATTTATTTTGGTGTTGAGTTGTAGGAGTTCTTTATTTTTGCTATTAACCCCTTATTGGATATAGCCTTTGCAAGTATCTTCTCCCATTCAGTAGGTTGCCTTTTTGTTTGTTGGTTTTCTACTCTTTGTTGTAGTCCTAGTTGTTTATTTTTGCTTTTGTTTTCTTTGCCTGAGAAGACCGAGCCAGAAAAATATTGCTAAGGCCAAGAGATTACTGCCTATATTTTCTTCTAGGAGTTTTATGGTTTCAGGTCTTACATTTAGGTCTTTGGTCCATTTTGAGTTTATTTTGTGTACGGTATAAGAAAGTGGCCCAGTTCCATTGTTTTGCAGGTAGCAAGACAGACTTTATTTTTATTTTCTAAATATCAACTTACTAAATAGTCTGTCATATTAATTCTAACTCAGGAAGGCATTTGGAAGTTAAAAGATGGGGACTCGGGGCCAAAGTGGTTTCTCTGGCTTTTATTTGGCTTTTGCAGGCTTCCCTCCTCTCTGTCCTCACAGGCCTTGCTGGCTGGGGGCCGGACCACCATTTGGGGCTCTGTAGGTGGCACTCGGCAGTGTGGGCTTGGGCTCCTCAGCCTCCGATCCAGCCAAACCCTCTGTGTCCTCTGCCCTTCTTGCCATTTCTCTTTTGTAGTCATTCCCCAAATCTTCACCCCAAGTTCAGAGGCATACCCCTGAATCTGCTAGCTTTTCCTTTGCAGGATACCAGAGACAAGCCTAAAAAATGAAACTCTGGTTTTGCTGTGCACTTAAAGAAGCTGTTTATATTTTAATTTACCACAGTGGAGGGCACCTGGGTGGCTCAGTTGTTAAGCATCAGCCTTCGGCTCAGGTCATGATCCCAGGGTTCTGAGATAGAGCCCCATATTGGGCTCCTCGCTCAGCGGGAAGCCTGCTTCTCCCTCTGCCTGCCACTCCCCCTGCTTATGTGCTCTCGCTTTCTCTCTCTCTCTCTCTCTGACAGATAAATAAATACAATCTTGAAAAAATTTTTTAAAAAAACTACCACAGTGGCTTTGAGGGCCATCTTGACAAATGCAGGCGATGCATCTTAATATACGTATGTGTAGAAATGAATCCATCAGAATAGTTGTCTGTAGGACGTAAGGTTTTAGGGCCTAGTTACTCTTTTCAGACATGGGGTAGAGTGGCTTATTAATTACATGCTCGTAGATAATTACTACACCAAGGGATGTAGGGGATGCCCAAGACCCCTGCTTAATTTGTCCCTATGTGGGGTGGAGACTGAGTCTCACCCTGCCCCCCCCCCCCCGAGTGCTCCCATGCTTGCCACAGCTGATGGTTTCTCTGCTTACAGTAGAGTCTTTCATGGCTCCCTGGCACTGGCTAGTGAATTACAAAGTCTTTTTCTGATAAGAGGCAAGGCTGCATCCAGTAACAAAAGTAAACGGTAAGACACTCCAGTGGCTGTGAGTGCAGACATGGCTGCACACACAGGAGCGGCCGCTCCCTGGGGACTGACATCCCCGTGGCCTGGAGGTGTCCCTGGCCAGAAGTGGAGTGTCCAGTGGCCAGCTGATGGTGCACTTCAGGCTCCCATAGCCCCAAGAAGAGTGGGCCCCCCATAACACAAGTCTGAACGGGAGACTGGACCTATTCCAAACACTCTCTGTCATAAACAAAGTGACTGTGATGATCGGGGTTTCCAGACACATGCTGTCCTTTAGATGGAAAGTTTCCCAAGGATCATGCTTTGAACTGTGTCTGAAAAGTAAGAGGAGAGACTTTCCATGAAATTCCCCCACTGCTCCTTTCTGATAAAGGAAGCAAGCACCTTTATTTTTTGTTAGTGAAAGTAGGTTTTATGGGCTTGGGTTGAGGACAGCCTTATATCTGGTAATTTTTTGGAACCTGTGGAGGTAGGTCCATTAGATGAAATGTCGTGAAGCATGGATTCTGCAGGAGATGGTTGGTTGGTTAACAGATCTATATCGGGGGCCTCTTTATATGCCAGGTTCTGTCCTGCGTGGTTGGGACAGGTGCACATGGCAGAGATGGTATTCCCACTTTCGGGACTTACATTTATGAAAACAAGTAACAGGGCAAGTAGCAAATATTTCTCTGCAGAGATTTAAAATAGATGCAGAAGAGAGTGATTGGAGGTTTCTTAATATGTCCTTTTTAAAAACACTAGAAAAGAGGAAATCAAAGATGGCAAGTAGCTTCTTATAGATTTCATCAGATACGGTGTTAGAGGGAGCCTCGTTCATCCATGAAAAATGGGTTGACACAGGATGACTTTGTAAAAGTAGCAACCATCTGCCCACTTTCCATTTATTATTACTGGAATGTTTCCAGCAGCCAAACTGGACTTTTTAGTTTCCTTAAAGAGCTTGCATGTTCTTACTCATCTTTGTTTCTTCACTGCATAGCACAGTGCCTACTGTATACTTGGTGTACAGTGAGTATATTTTGAGTGGATGAATGAAACAAAAGTAGATTTGTTAGCATTTTTCTTTCTGCCTAATGTATAGAAGACATCAGTTTTCATTTACTTTCCTTTAAACTGCAGAACATTATCTGGTTAAGACTTGGGTGTGTGATTTTAAAATTAAATATCCTGCTTTTTAAAAAAAGATTTTATTTATTTGTGAGAGAGAGACAGCGTGAGTGCCCAAGCAGAGAGAGTGGCAGGCAGAGGGAGAAGCAGGCTCCCCTCTGAGCAAGGAGCCCAATGTGAGACTCTATCCCAGGACCCTGGGATCATAACCTGAGCCGAAGGCAGATGCTTAACTGCCTGAGCCACCCAGGTGTCCCCAAATATCCTGCTTTTTAAAAACATATATTTGCTTTTTAAAAAATAAAATTTATGGTTCTCAAATAATCTAAATTTGTTGAAGAATGGAAGGAGTGATGTGGAAAGCCATCTATTATTTGACTTTGATAGTAAATTGTATAGTTTGTGGTTGGGCCTGATTTCTTAATCACTCATAATTGTTTGACTTGGATAGGATTGACAATTTAACCCCTCACTGAACAGGCTCAGAATTGGCTATACACTCCAGGAAGCTGCTTTAAATAGGAAATTTATCCTGGAGACTTAGGAGATGTGGAGCAGTGGGGTGCATGGACTTGGGGAATGAAACAGTGAATGGGATAGATCCACTGCTTTTCCTTTTTTTTTTTTTTTTTTTTTTTTAAAGAGAGCAAGCATGAGCCTGGGGGGCGGGGGTGGGGGAGAAGGGGCAGAGGGAGAGGGAGAGACAGAATCCCAAGCAGGCTCCACGCCCAGCATGGAGCCCGACACGGGGCTTGATCTCACAACCCTGAGATCATGACCTGAGCCAAAATCCAGAGTCGGACCCTTAACCGACTGAGCCACCCAGGCGCCCTGACAGATAATTATTTTATAATCTGATTTGTAACAAGCTTCAAAAGGGAACTTTGTACCAACACTCTCCACTCATACAGGAGACCTCTAGGGGCTATGTGTCGTACATGAAGGAAGCCTTGGTAGGACTTTTTAACTAAGATACTTTCAGAATCAATTAGGTTTTTCCGTTTTGAAAAATATTCTTAATAACTATAATAAATCATGTCAAGAAAAACCTTTCAAATGAACTTTTTAACCTTTATTTTCCTTGGCCACTATCTGAGGGAAAAGCCACTTTTCTTCCTAGATCCATGGGCTAGAGCCTTTCCCTCATCACTATAGAGACATCTTTCCCGTTCCTGCACAGAGGGAGGCGTGCGCACACATGTTTGTTGAACAAATTCTACAAGAACAAGGGACTGGAAACCTTGCTGTTCTTAGTCACTGTCATAGTAGAAGCCGAGATAAATCTTGCAGTCTCTTTAGCTGGTGAGTGGTAAAAACTGTTCTGCTCTTTGGCCCCGGCAGGCCAGGCATTCCTTTCCGTCATTGCTGCAGCGTCTTCAGATCAAGATCGAGCCCTTCAACTAGCTCACCATAATGGTTTCCCTGGCTGAGTGGTGTCGAAAAGTAAGTACAGTCTTTCGGGAAAACAGTTCATCGCAGAAGAGTCCATTAATCTTCTCTATTGATTGCTAACACGGTGTACTCAGAAGAGGACTTGAAATACAGGACAGTGAAATTGAGGGAATAGCCCAGGAGCCAGAAGGACAAGTTATGAGGTCTACATTCAGGTGGCCAGTATCCTGTGAAGTGTAGACAGTTTCCAAGCTTTATCTGTTTTGTACTGACTTCGGCATATTTTAGTTTTTAACTCTGCTTTTGTTAGAAGGCTTTGTAGTGAGGAGTTAATTTTTTCTTGGCAGGGTGGGAGAAGTCAGCATGGTAGAGGGAAGATTTCACTGTTAAAATGGAAAAAAGTTTTCAGTAAAATAATTCAAAAAGCAAGAAACTCTGTGATTCTATTTGGCCTATTGGCTTCCTTCCTTTTTTTTTTTTCTAATATTTTGAAGAGGATGCATTTAAAAATCTTATTTGCATTACTTACATAGATCCTATGAAAAGCAGTCTCCCAGTCATTTGCGTTCGTTTTTGGAAAACAATCAGAGACTGTTTTGGGGGCGTCACCCCCTGTAAGTATCTCTCTCTCCATTTGCGACCGTTTGTCTCCTAGCTCACAGTACCCTGCACCACAGCTGGGCACAGGCAGACCTCAGCTTGCCGCTGAGTGAATAACTCACTCCCACGCAAGCAAGCTTTGTCTGTTTTGCTCTTGAATCGCCCCATTATTCTGTTTGGTTGGCTGGATGATCTGTTCTGTTGAGGAATTTTATCAAAGCAATAACTAAATCACGGAGTATTTAGAACAAGTAAATTAAATGATGCATTTTTTTCTCTCTAAAAGTTGTCTAAATGTAGGGAGTGTGTCTATGATGACATTATTGAAACATGATTAGTGACTGTTTATCATCCCACATACATACACTTAACACTGAATAAAATCACCATTAATTTTATTGCCCTCCCCCACGAGAATTTTCATTTTTTTATTGTCTATATGTATTGGAACATAGTGTACACGGAACTTTTGTTTTTACATTACATTCTGTCACAGGCATTTTTCTAGGTTATTCTAGGTTATTCTCTTGCAGGCTTTCTGTCCATTTTCGGAAATTTTTTGATTGTGATAAAATATACATAACATGATATTTTCCATTTGAACCACTTTTAAGGGTGCCTTTTAGTTAAATACATTGACGTTGTGGTTCACTCCATCTCCAGAACTCTTCATCTTGCAAAACTAAAACTCTGTACCCATTAAACAGCTCCTCATTCCTCCCTGCCCCTAGCCCCTGGCAACCACCATTATACTTCCTGTCTCTCTGAATTGAACGACTGAGGGTACCTCATGTAAGTGGAATCATACAGTACTTTTTTGTGACTGCCCTCTTTCATGTAGCATAACATCCTCATAACTCATCTATGTTGCAGCATGAGTCAGAGTTTCCTTTTTTAAGACTGAATAATATTCCATTGTATGTGTATGCCTCATTTTGTGTACATTTTGTTTATCCATTCATGTGCTTTAGCGGTTATTGTGAATAACGGTGCTAGAACATGGGCGTACAAACATCTGTTTGCGTTCCTGATTTCAGTGCTTTGGGACATACACCCAGAGGCAGAATTGCTGGGCCACAGGATAATTTCATGTCTGATGTTTTAAGGAACTGCCATTCTGTGTTCCACAGTGCCTGCACAATTTTACACCCCACCCCCAGTGCCCAAGGGTTCCTATTTGTCCACATCCTCATTAACACTTCATTTTCTTTCTTTCATCATAGCCATCCTAATGGATGTAAGGTGGCATTATGGTTCTGATTTGTATTTCTCCAATGATCAGTGATACTGAGCATCTTTTCATGTACTTATTGGCTGTTTGTATATCTTCTTTGGAGAAATGTCTTTTAATTAGGTTGTCTTTTGTTGTTGTTGACTCATAGGAATTACTTTTATAGTCTGGATATTAACCCCTTACCAGATAGATAATTTGCAAGTATTTTCTCCCATTCTGTGGGTTGCAGTTGACTTTTCACTGTTGATCACGTCCTTTGATGTGCAGTTTTTATTTTGATACGGTCCAGTTTATTTTTTTACTTTTGTTGCCTGTGCCTTTGGTGTCCTATCCAAGAAATCATTTCCAGATCCAATGTCATGAAGCTTTCCCCCATGTAGACAGTTTTTTAATAAGGTTTTTTTCCTGTCCTGGATAATGCTGCAGTGAATGGCTTTATGCACTTAGCTTTTTTTCTTCTGTTGGCACTGTTTACTTTCAGAGAGAAAAATGAAGTACTGAACCAGTGTTGTCCCATTAGAGCCCATGGAGACACCAGATATCACTTGTCTTGTTAGCAAAATTTTGTTTCTGAAGGCAAGGAGAGCAGCATCTACAGAAGCATTCAATACCTTCATTGCTCGTATCGTTCTTTGGAACTGTGATTTTTTTTTTTTTTTTTTTTTAAGAGAAGGGGAAAGAAGAGGGAGAAAGAGCAGAGAGGCAGAGGGAGAGAGAATCTTAAGCAGGCTCCACGCAGGGCTTGATCTCATGACCTGAGCCGAAATCAACAGTCAGACGCTTAACCACCTGAGCCAGCCAGGTGCCCCAAGGAACTGTGATTTTTTTAAAACAGCATGGGTCACATGAGCAACCTGGATCACAGAAAAGCCACAGGCCCCTTAAAGAGCAACAGGGAGTGAATTTATGTGATTATTTCTTTGACCCTCAACCTGGGATCTCGGGGCTGCAATGAAAGGTGAGGTTGATGGCCATGGCTGATTAGCTTCAGGTGGTCCTGGATCACCTTTTTAACGCACAGTCTAATCTCCCTGCACATTTGAAGGGGAGAAAAGTCCTTTTGGGGAATTCTTCTAAGAACTCAATGTTACATAAATAGAGAACATTTTCACAAAAATCAAAAGTTTAAAAAATTGCAGCCATTTTGCCTTTGTGTTAGGAGGTTAAAATCCTGTTTGAAAAAGCATTTTCTGTTAGGGACTGACTTATAGTAATTATGCCCAAATGGAAAAAATACTCCTTTGAAAATCAGATGCATACATTCTTTTCTGCTATATTTCAGGGAACAAAATTTTCATTATCCCATGTTTTAATATCCTAGAGAAATGTGTTTTAAACTTTGGCAGTGTTGATGAATTGAAGAAAAGATGATCAGTTGCTCCTTGGTATTTGCAACAGGTTTTCTGCCTTTGGGAGTCTCCATATACAGAGAGAAAAATCTAGAGCCATTTTATTTCTACTGGTGGTTCATTTTCAAAAACCAAACAGTGGCAATGACTGTAATAAGACTTCTCATCAAAAAGGATTCCAGGGGCGCCTGGGTGGCTCAGTAGGTTAAGCGTCTGCCTTCGGCTCAGGTCATGATCCCAGAGTCCTGGGATCGAGCCCCACATAGGGGCTCCCTGCTCAGCGGGGAGCCTGCTTCTCTCTCTCTATTCCCCGTCCATCCCTCCAGCTCATTGTCTCTCTTTCTCTCTCTCAAGTACATAAAATCTCAAAAAAAAAAAATTCCAAAAGACCTCTTTTGCAGAGGATTTTGATTTGTTTACTTTTTAACTTTTTATTTTGAAAATACCCTACATTTTCTTAAGTACATAAAATAGTATAATCAATTCCCATTTTTTGGTCAGCCAGCCTTAGGAATTAAGACATGGCCAATCATGTTTTATCTATACTTCTCACTTTTAATACTCTTACCTCAGTTTGTATATGAGGCAAGTCCCAGTCATCATTTCATCTGTAAATACTTTCATAAACATCTCTAAAAATTAGTTTTTTAAAATGTAGCCATACCTAATAAATTAATAATTCATCGATCTAATCAAATGCCTTCAATGATCGTTTATCTGATTTTTTTCTCTTTAATTTTTTCTTTTTCATGAGGAAAAGCTTACATACAGTGAAGAATGTATACATGTGTAAACACCACAGTGTAACTACTTAAGCCCAAAGTTATAGGATGTTTCCAGCATTCCAGCATCTTCCCTTGAGCTCCTCCTAAGTCAGTAATTATGCCCTCTGAAGACAGAGGTCAGAACAGTAGTTTTGAACTTCATATCAACTGAATCATAGAATCTTGTGTCTGGCTTTTTTCACTCAACATGGTCTATGAAATTGATTCATGTTATACTTAGCAGGAGCTTGTTCTTTCTTGTAGCTGTGGACTGTTCTGTTTCATTGAATGAATATACTGCAATTATTTGATCATTCTACTGGTTCCAGTTTGAGGTTACTGTGAATAGTACTATTAACATGCCATACATATCTTTTGTGGGCATAATAATAATTCAGTTCTGGTGTGTGTGTGTACGATATATATATATATATTTATCAAACAGTGAAGTTACTGGATCACAGGGTAGGCCTGTGTTTAGCTTTAGTAGATACTGCTAAGCAGTGTGTGAGAGTACCAGGTGCTCCACATTCTCATTAACACTTGGTAGTGTTAGTCCTTGCAAGTATGGCCAATCTGATAAGAGTATAGTGGCATCTCATTGTGGTTTTAATTTGTATTTCTCTGATAACCAGTGCTTTTCAACACTTTTTAATATGCTTATTGACTTTTAAGATACCCTCTTTTGTTAAGTGCCTGTTAAAGACTTTTGCCCGTTTTCACTGGGTTGACGTTTTTTATTCGTGGGAATTCTTTACATATTCTGAGGATGAGCTTTTTGTTGGATAAATATATTTAACTATCTTCTCCTAGTCTGTGATTTGTCTTTTGTAATCTCTAATGAGTGAACAGGAATTCTTAGTTTTAATTAAGTTTTCATATCAGGTCTCCAGCTTTATCGTTCTTCAAATTTGATTTGGCCATTATAGTATTTTTCTTTTCAGTGTAGATTTTAGAATCAACTTTTCAGTACACACACACCCCCCACCCCCCCGGGATTTTGCTTTGGATTGCATTTAAGTTATAGTTCAGTTTAAGAGAAATTAACATTGTAGCAATATTGAATTCCAACCCACAAGAATTGTATATCTCTGTATTGAGATTAGTGATCCTCAGGCAGGGTCAGTTTGCTCCCAGAGGACATTTGGCAATGTCTGGAGACATTTTTGTTGTCACATCTGTGGTGGGAGAGTAGCTGTGTGCTACTGGCAACTTGTAGATACAGGATAGGGATGCTGCCCAACATCCTACAAATCCTAGGACAGCCTCCACAAGAAAAAATTATCTGACCCAAAATGTTAAGAAACCCTGAGTTAGGTCTTTATTTATTTATTTTTTTTGGTAATGTTTTGAGTTTTCAGTGTGACAATATTGCACATCTTTGTTAGATTTATCCTTAGATACTTAGTGATTTGGTGCTATTGTGATTTTTCGTTTCATATTCTAATTGTTACTAGTTTGCATATATGTGTTTGTGTGTGTGTGTGTGTGTATTGTTTGATGTGTCTGTGTCTTTAAGTGTCTGTTGTATTTTGTACCTTTTATTTTGGAGATTCCCTTTCAGTCCCCCCCCATACACTTTTTTATTGTCATTGAAGAAACTAGGGTTTTTGTCCTGTAGAGTTTTCCACAGCTTGGATATTGTTGATCATATCAGTGTGGGGGTGGTTAATATGTTCCCTTGTCTCTGTGGTCATTGCCCATATCCATTACTTGATTAGGAGCTGCAAAATGAAACACTGATTCTATCTTCTGCTTTTCATTTATTATCCCAGGATATTTTTGTAAAAAGACTGCCCTCCCACCCAGCTAATTCATTACTGAGTCCCTAGAGAAAGGGTAAATGCTTATTCCTTCTCTTTTTTTTAAATCCTTTTCCAAAATAATGAATTCGTTCCTTAGGATCTTCCATAGGCAACCAGAGAGGGTTTGTTTTGTTTTTAAATTAAAAGTACCATTATGAACTTACAGTTTAACCATATTTGATGTTTCAATCTATTGCTTCATCAGGGATTAAATTGTTCCATACTTGCATAGTGGGAACCTCTTCAAGACACTAATATAACTTTTAAGTTTCCTTGCTTTCTACTATAACGAGATATTCCAGGCTCTTCTCGAACATTTCTTATCCCTGACCTGGAATCAGTCATTTTTTCAAGGAGCCACGGTCCCTTTTACCTAATGTATTTAGAGAAGGTGTTAGGCATTCTCAGGGCTACTGGCGGTGTTATTTCTAGGCTTTTTCAGTAGACAGAAAATATGTATTTTTTAAAGATAAGTTCCTATTCTAGGCTGTAAGATTTTTAATAAGCTTCATTCTTTTTCCTATTCACACAGTCCTGAGTCCCAACAGACACCATCATACGTACATGTTGCTTTATCACAAATTACATCCCCAGCAGCCTTAGAATGACAATACCAAGTTGACTGGTGAGAATATGATTATGGAAAACAAATTCTTTTTGCCATCTTCTGGGATCTGTTTTTAAGGGTATTTCATAATAATGTACTGTTAGATTATTGTGTTCTAACATCACTTGGAATAATTCTGTGTGGTTATTTTACCAACTGGATTTGCATTAATTTTACTTTTTAGGGGTTGCATTATTAAAATTTGGTATTATGTGCAATATTTACATGGTTCCAATGTCTAATCCACAGAGAAGCTTTGTTTCTACCCTTGTTTCTTCTTCCCTATTCCTTCTCTTGCCTTGTAGGTATCCATTTTTTTTAATTACAGGTTATTCCACCATTTTTTTCAATATTAGCAAATATGTATATATTTTTATACTTATATCCTCTCTTCTTTTAAATAAGGGAGGTTTTTGCCAGATGGTCTATTTCACTTGTCCTCACCTCTGTTCTTATAGATCTTCTGGTATTGTGTGTTTTGGTTCTAATGCTTACTTTTATACTCAGTCTTTATATAATACCTTCAACTCCCCTCCAGTTTGGGTCATTGTTTATTGGTTCCCAATATGAGCATATTGAGGTGAGCTAGGAGCCTCTTCCTTTGCTTCAGTTTTAAAGTAATGAGACTTGTACTCTTTGGGAACATTTCCAAATCCCCTGAATGAGTAAGTTTTGTGTAGAAACACATCTATGGGCCAAAATGATCAAGGTAAGGTAAGTTAACGTAGGCTTAAAAAGTCAAGTGAGCCTTGTTCTTAAAACAACAGGTCTTGTCCAGGATATGAGAGGGTGCATATTTATTGATCAGTTTATTGTGTTGGGTACACTGTCAAATGTACCAGATGCTGTGGGGTTTGCGGAGACAGTACCTCAGGGAGGTAGGAGTGTTCCCACTGGGCTGGTTTTTCGCCCACGATGGTATGTGAAGTACTGAGGGCCAGGCTAGGATACCATGAATAATTAATAGTTGGCTCCCAGACACCCAATTTTAGTCCAAAACAAGAAGCACATGTAGCAACACCAGGCCCTAGTTTCAACTCCTTTCATTTTTCAGACGGCAAAGTGGCTAACATGTAAGCAAGGAAAGGGGAAGGCCATACTCATCAGCACTTGATTGAAATGTGTTTGTTCCTAAAAGGCAGGGCTCTGTCTTTCATTCCTTCACTGATGCATATTTGTTGAAAGCCTGTTGTATGTAAGACATGATAAGGGATAAGAAGCAGAAAATAACATTCTAGAAGGGACACTGATAGGCAAACCAAATTAGGTTGGGAGCCTGTAATGGTATGTCCATGCAGAGCCGTGGGCTGGGACAATTGCCATCTTGCTCTGCTGCATTGTAGGGGGAAAGCTTACTTGGCAGTGGGCTCGAGATATGCTGCTTGAGCTTGGTTTATGGATGTGAATGCTAGTAGGGGATACGTCACTAATGAGTTGACCTTCCTACAGTTTTTCTTGTTGGTTTAGTATCCTATTAGGTGGGGGTAAACAAATTATTATTCATTGTAGAATTTAAGTACTAAATAGATGGGGAAAAATGTAGCAGAAAGTTAATATTCCAACTAAATCAGTTTCCTTACTGCCCCTCCGCTTCCCCCCACCTTCCGCTCCCTCCACTCACTCCCTTGCCCAACCCCCTGCCTCCAAGAGGAAAATGGATGTACATACTGTTTGACTCAGTAACGCAATCTCTAGCAATTTATCCCAAGAATATATTTGGACAGCCTGAGAAAATATATGTACAAAGATATTCATCTGATATATGCATTGGATATATGCATGTATGTACATAAATACATACAAATGTGCATGTTCCTTGCCCCTCCCACCCCCAAACACACATTCACTTTGGACACAAACTAAATTTCCTATAGGGGATTGACTAAATGCATTGTTCTGTCCTTTTTTAGAAGGACCATATGTTATCTTACATAATTAAAAAATCAGTAAAGTTATTTTTCTTTAAGAAGGCATTTACCACTTGTTTTCTCTTTTAGTGAAATTTACAGAAATTTAGAATTTGTGCTGGTTGTGAATTTGAAGTAGAAAGTTTATATTCCTGTATTCCTTGAATTGGTATTAGTTTGATTTGGTTTCTGTTTGGCTTACATATGTAATTTCACAATGACTGTATTACAGTGGTGGAGTGTCTGACACTAAGGAGGTTTTTGGGGGGGAGGTGGGCAGCAAAGCAGAGTTTATTGAGCAATAGCAAAGTGATAGTACAAAGCTCCTGAGGAGGGAGGGGACCCAAGAGTGTTGCCGTAGGGAGGCATTCTTAAAGTTCTTTAGATGGAATTAGTGAACTTTCAAGGTTGGCTCCATGGTAAAACCCTTTGATCTATATTAAAAATGATATTTTATGTGTGCAAAGTTTTGAACATGTTTTGCATTTTTAAGATGAATATTAATCATCTTCCTTTGGCCACATGTGTGCAGATGTCAGGTTGGTTTACTAAAGCAGTCTCTGTTATCATTTGATTTTCTTGTGTGCCTTGCTTTGAAGAATCAGCCAGGTTCTATTTTGGCAGACAGACCTGTGAACCTCCTTGCCTCCAACATTTTTCTTAGGATAATTTCTTTTTTCTTTCTCTTTCTCTCTCTCTTTTTTTTTTTTTTTGAGAGAAGCCAAGAGAGAGGAGGGAAGGGGCAGAGAGAGAGGGAGAGAGAATCTCAAGCAGGCTCCACTCCCAGCATGGAGCCTGATACGGAGGTCAGTCTCACAACCCTGAGTTCGTGACCTGAGCTGAAATCAAGAGTCGGACACTTAACCGTCTAAGCCACCCAGATGCCCCTTTCTTAGGGTAATTTAATCAGCTTTAAGACTTTATTGTCTGTCCAATTGTTAGAAATATATAGTGATCCTGATATATCAAATGTTTATAAAAGTATACATTAAAAATAATTTTATTTTGTTTCCTTAACAGAAATCATAGCCCATTAATGAGTTTTGGAGCCAGCTTCGTCAGTTTTTTGGTAAGTTAGTATGGGGAGAGGTATTGGTGTGAAGGAAACAAGTATATAAAGTATGTCTTAGAGTTACTAGCTGTATAGATACAGATCTTTTTTTTTTAAGATTTATTTATTTTAGAGAGAGGGTGCACAGGGTGGGGGGTGTGGGGCAGAGGGAGAAGGAGAGAGAGAATCTCAAGTAGACTACCCGCTGAACACAGAGCCCGATGTGGGGCTCGATCTCATGACCCTGAGATCATGACCTGAGCCTAAATCAAGAGTCGGATACTTAACCAACTGAGCCACCCAGGTGCCCCTATAGATATAGATCTTTTAGCATTTAAAAGTGTAATACAGTTTTGCCTATTAGCCAACACCTATGAGATATCCTCTTTCCCTTAATTTAAAAAATAAAATGCTAATACCTTCCAGAGAATTCTGTTTTTCCCAATCAAAAAAATATTTTAAATAAAAATAAAATTGCAAAGGCCTTTCCAAAAAAACTGAGATAAGGCCAGACTTTGGATACTAAAGGTTTTGCTCTAAAATTATTGAATAAATGTGGACTGGGAATAAAGTTTAAATTAGCAGAGTTAAAATTTATTAGTTACTATTACATTTTTAAATATTAGTATTTAGGAATTGAAGGAATAGGTTGCAATTACGTGTTTAAAGAAAATTTGGCAATGTAAAAAATCGGATGCTTTTTTTCTAGAAATATTTATAACATCACACAAACCACTTTAAAACACATAATTAAAAAAAACTATCATAGAATGGTATAATAGCAAATTGTGTGTGTGTGTGTGTGTGTGTGTGTGTACATATTTATAATCAGTATGTGTAGAGACCGAGTGAAATAAAATAGAGAAAGCATTTAAATGATTTCAGATCTAGGAAGATCTCTGCAAACTGGCGTATCCTGTGCCGGCCAGCTATCCGTGCCCAACCTCAGTACCCGGCCAGCTTCCGGTGGCATGGATTTTCATTCAGGCTACTTATTTCCTCCTCTCGCCGGGGAATACAACACAAATTTTTAGCCTTGCCATTTACAAGAAAACACAGCATCCGACTTTAAGGAAAACGGTACTCTGTGGGAATCACAACATGAGTACCTGCTTCACTACAAAGGCAGGGAGGGAGACCCAGCCAAAGCTTAGCTGGTGGAGGAGGAAGGTGGGGAGGGAGGCTGTGGCAGGTCTGGGGTCTGCTTGGAAAGCAAGTGTGGCGGGGGGCTTGGGCAAAGGTGGCAGTGGTCTGGCTTGGCTACAAGGGGAGAGTATGTTGGAGTCCTACCAAGGAGGCCTAGAATGCCAAGGGGAGGGCCTGCTGAATGGATAGGGCATGGTAGAGAGCTCCCTACGAAGAGCTCATTAGGGCCTTCCAAGAACCAGGTGTCCTGTCTCTGCCCTGACAGCCCATTCATAACCTCAGAAACTCCATGCCACTGGTCACAGTAGCAGGTTTTCAGCAGAGAAGGATTGCCCCTACCCAGTCAGATGTGGCCTGGAAAACTCCACCAGGCTGCCAGTGGAATTTTTCACTGTGAACAGTGTAATATGAGTTCCAAATAAGGGAACCCCTTGGAATTGCTGTCCCTGAAAAGACTGATGCTTTTCAAGGTGAACCTACTAGCGATTCTGTGCAGTACTTGACGGGGCCAGGGAGAAGGAACTTTTCAGTGCGACACTGCTATAAAAACCGAATGAAGTGGACCAACCAGAAATTATACAGGGCTTTGGCTACTGTGTTCCATAACAACTAAAAAGGTCCTAGAACAGTAACTGTGAGAACGTTCACTACCCTGTATTTTTTCACGGAGGTGTGATAGAGGTATATTCTTATTTCATATTGAGATTGTAGTTCTTGGAAATGATTAGGGTATGCTGTAACATTCTTGTACTTGCAACAAATAAAATTTGAATGTTTTTTTTTTTTTCCTAGTTGGGGTTTTGTTGTATTAAATCACCTAAATTTTCAGGCACGGATTCATTCCTTCTTTCCTTATTTCTTTCTTGGAAGAACGCCATGATGACATTTGAGGAAGAAAAAATGCAGTTGGCGTGTGATGACTTAAAGACGACAGAGAAACTGTGTGAAAGTGAAGAGGCTGGAGTAATTGAAACCATCAAGAATAAAATTAAGAAAAATGTAAGCACTATGTCTTTAGGTTGTGAACGGAGTGCCACTGACGTAGGGCATTGCTCCTTTACTTGGTTTTCAATATTTCAGATATGACTGAAAGCACTACATGTTTCTTAACGGCTTTTGATTAAGTAAAATGTATTTTTTTAAAAACAGTGGCACCCCACCCCCACCTGCTTGTCTGTCATTAAAACCATTCAGTGCATTTATTCTTTTGCTGTCTTAAGATTATCTTCTTCCATAATGGGCCACGTGCTAAGAGCTTTTGTAATGAGGCTTTCATGTATCTGTAATTCAGATATGTTGCATTTTGGCATTATTGAGGAATTCAGCTGTTTACCTAATTTTTCCTTACCAGCCTTTGGTTACGCATAAAGTCGCAATAACATTGTAATTCACTTTTCCTGATTTTGCTTTCATCTTCCAGTGCGAAAGTCTAGTCTTTGGGGAGGCCTCCTCCTACCCCTGATGTTTCTGGAGTGCCCAGAGGTCTCCCTTGTTACCTGTCGAGCTGACAAACCCATCTTTGGGTTGTAGTCCTCAAAAGCTGCCCATCTTTTCTTCAGCTTGTTCATGTCCAGGTTCCTGCACCTCTGCTCTCGCTGATGGTGTCCACCGTGAGGAAGTCACTGATGGGCCAAAAGTACAGTCTCCTGATGCTCCAGAAGGGCCAGAGCTTTCCTTGCTGGCTCCTTCTGCAAACCCTCCATCTGATCAGTGACTAAGTCCTGTTGCCTCTCTTTCTAAAGTACCTCCTGAACTCATCCACTTCTCTCCCCACTCCTGCCATGTCCTTAGGTCAGCCACCATCCCCATTTGCCTGCAACAACTCTCACTGTTCTTGAATTCATTCTCCATAATACAGTCTCTAAAATGCAAATAATAGGTTGCTGGCTTCATTTTCAGTGTCCCTACCCCCACCCTTGCCATTACATTACACCTTGCCAAACTCCTTACTGTGGCTGACATGGCACTTCCTTTTCCTCTGCCTAGAACATTCTCTTCCCTCTGGACCTGGTTCCTACACTTTCTTGAGTTCTTCCTAGATCATTTACTCCAAGGACTCTTGCCTGAGCCCCAAAGCTGTGTTGAGTAGGTTTCCTCCTTGTCCCCATAGTACCCTGTACACTCGACCCTTCAGAGCACTTACTACATTACATGGTAATGAAGTCAGTGTTCCCTCATTAGACTATCAGTTATTTATTTGTTTGTCTTCTGTATCTAATTCCATGCCTAACCACCTATTTAGGAATTAACACTGGTAATGGGTCTTTGCAATTTAAAAAGCATTTTCACATACAGTACCTCATTAGCCCTTCCAACAACCCGACACAGTAGATGTTATTACAAAGAAACCAGGAGCATCAATAGACTGACATTTGCCTAAGCAAAGTAATGAGTTCTGGGACTACATTTGCAACAGTAGTGACCATAATAGATTATGCTAATGTAAAAAAAAAAGGCAAACAGTTCATTCTTTTGTGTCTACTATATATGCTGTTGTCATATTTGCAAAGATCCTTTTTTTTTTTTTAAAGATTTTATTTATTTATTTGACAGAGAGAGACACAGCAAGAGAGGGAACACAAGCAGGGGAAGTGGGAGAGGGAGAAGCAGGCTTCCCGCCGAGCAGGGAGCCTGATGCGGAGCTTGATCCCAGGATCTGGGATCATGACCTGAGCCCAAGGCAGACGCTTAATGACTGAGCCACCCAGGCGCCCCATAGATCCTATCATTTCTTACATCACTGTGAAAGCCTATGAAAACTATTTAGCTTATCTTGTTCAAGTTCACTTTGTATTAAGAATGCAGTATTCTATTTTGGGATAAATTTTTTTCACTTACAAACATTCTTTACAATAAGGACCAACATTTTATAAAAAGTGGGTTTTTTAATTTTATGTTTTGCTTCTTTTATAGAGGTAGTCACTTTAGAGGTATAGCTTAAATTGAGTTCAGTTTGTGGTTCATTCAAACCTATTTTATCCTTAAGTAAAATGTAATCAGTTTTCGACCCTCACATCTCTGTTGTGGGCACAGAAGTTATGAACCCCAGTGTTCATCCTGTATGAATGAAGGTAGATGGCTGCAAAGTGGCTTTTTGGTTTATCTATTTTGGGCAGTGTTTTCTACCATTAGTGGTTTTTATTTTGGATAAGTAACAAACTGTTTCAAAAAAGGTAAACCTCTAAATTTTTCTGTTGACTTTCATGGTTTCCCATGAGCTTCATTGTTCTCGCTTAGGATATTTGTCTTTGAATTACAATGTTCTTCATCGTATGGTTAACAAAACAGAGCCAGATCTCATGGGAATATGGTATAAATTTGGTCTTGGCTTTCAGTGCCCTGTTTCACAGTTCCTATGTGAAATTATTTTGCACAATAAAGTAATGGTGGTTTGGACGGAGTCTTGTTCTTGTGTGTGATTGATCAGTGTGTACTTTCCTTCCACCAAACAGGTTGATGTCCGAAAATCTGCCCCCTCTATGGTTGATCGGCTTCAGAGGCAGATAATCATAGCTGACTGTCAAGTTTATCTGGCTGTGCTCTCGTTTGTGAAACAAGAATTGTCAGGTATGCCAAAGCATTACTTTTAATGGCTTTCAAAATTCAGTGGGCACAATAAGTAATGCCCCCCCTTTTTTTTACAGTGCCTTGTATTTCAGTTTTTGAAAATATGTGGTACCTCTTTGGGGCATGATACTGAGTTTTACTTAGGAAATTGGAACCACAAGTGCCTAATGTGTGTTTAGGAGAGTAGTTTTAGACTTGAAGTCAGTGTTTCACAGATAATTCTTTCATAGTTAGAGAAATTACCAGTGCCAGATAGATAGATCATACTTTTCCTTTGTGAGAATCAAGTTGTGAATAACCTTTAAAGTGAAATATAACTGGTTTAAGTTAATTTTTTCAGGAAATTGTTATTGAGGGCCTGAATGGGTACCAAATATTTCCTAAAATACTTGAATGACCTACATTTGAACAACCTTGAGTAAGGGCTATAAACTAATTTCTTAGTTTGCCCAAGACTGTTGTTTTCCAGGATTCTGCAACTTTGATACCTTGCGAGCTATAGACTCAAATCGAGTCTTTAACAGCTTCTGGAAGACTGTGTCTAACACAGACACCAGTTCTTTAGCTTATGTGGGTATCGGTCTGATACTGCCAGGAGAAATTTGCTGCTTTGGCAGATAGGATTTACTTGGAAAAAATGAAAATTCCGAAAGAAAATCAACTAAAACTCACAACCACAAAAGCATTTCCTTCCAAACCTTAAATGAAGCAGGGTCTGTTGCTGCTGAGTTGTAATGTACACTACGCCTTCTAGCCTGCCAGTCACTGGTTTTTCTCTCCCTTCTCTTTCTACTGTCTCTTCCTCCCTCCAGCTCATCCTTGAGGATGCTTTGTTTCTATTTGGCTCAAGTCAGACATGCAACTTAACTTTTATTTTGACCTCCAAGATTTGGTCTTACTAGAATTTATCCTTCTTTTAAAATATGTTGACCTTTTGCTTTGGGTCCACTGTTCTATGTTTTTCTCTCTAATCCTCCTCTTGGGACTTGCCTAATACTTACATGGTTGAGGGCTTATAGCTGGTGTGAAATATCTGTGAAATTTCCCACTTGAAGCTCTCCATTCATGTATATATTAAAAGCAGCAGAGCTGTCAGACTTCTTGGGTCAAGATAGGAGCTCTGGCATTTTCTGTGTTTCTTGTATTCCTTTTTTTCTGACACTCAAGAAGGACTTTAGAGGAGCTAATTTAGCTATTAGGAGAAAATCTCTTGTCTAGAGAGGATAAGTCCAATGTAGTTTAAAGTTTGGGGAATCAGGTAAAGGGCATCTGGGAATTCTTTGTGTTAATCTTACAACTCTTCTGTAAGTCAAAGTATATAAAAATTGTAAAAGTTAGTATATCCTTCATTTGCTCCTTCATGGGTCTATTTGACAAATAATTACTGAGCATGTATGATGTGCTAAGCACTGGGTTACATGAGCAACACAGGCTATGCTCCCTGCCCTCCTGAAACTTAGAGTCATCAATTCGTGCTGTTTATTTCTAAAATTATTATTCTGGTTAAGAATTACTGAACATTGTTATAGAAAACTTGGAAAATAGAGAAGGGTAAAAAAGAAAGCAAGTCATGTCTTATCTTACCACTTGGAGAAACTACTCTTTAATGCTAATGTCTAATGTTCTATGTTTCTCCATATCTCTTTTATAAAATGGAATCTATAGTGCTTTGTATCCAACTTTGCCCTCTTAGATTGTATTTTACATATTTTCTCTGTTATTCAATTTCAAAATACTAAATAGTAACAGTAGTTTTTCATATGAATGGGCCATGATTTATTTAACCAATTCCTTTGGTTAAAGAACCAATTTCTTTGCTTTGCCTTTTTTGTTGTTGTTGTTGTTAGGTCAACCTATTTTTATATTTTGTTAATAAACTGTATTTCTTTCATAAATTGCTGCCTTAGCTTTTTCCCATTCTCCTAATAGGTTGATATTAATCATTTACTTAATCCTATTTATCATGGATTTTGAACAGAGCTCTTGGTTTTTCCTGAAGCCATATAATTTACTGAACAGATATTGATATTGAAATGAAATTCTGACAGACATAAATGTACACAGTGGTCATTTGCTTTATGAATATCTCCTTATTTGTTTCAAACAAACATAACCAAAAATGCTCTTCATTAGCCTTTTAGAAGTTATTAAACTCTAAAAAACTTACTTTGTGGGAATCCATTTCTTTTTTTTTTTTTAAGATTTTATTTATTCATTTGAGAGAGCATGAGCTGAGGGGCAGAGGGAGAGGGAGAAGCAGGCTCAATCCCAGAACCCTGAGACCATGACCTGAGCCAAAGGGCCCTTAAATGACTGAGCCACCCAGGCGCCCTCAGAATACATTTCTTAGAAAATGACTTTTTTTTTTTTAAGATTTTATGTATTTATTTGACAGAGAGAGCCAGAGAACACAAGCAGGGGGAGGGGGAGAGGGAGAAGCAGGGTCCCCACTGAGCAAGGAGCTCAATGGGGGGTGGGGTGGGGGATCGCTCCCAGGACCCCTGGATCATGACCACCAACTGAGCCACCCAGGCGTCCCCCCTTAGAAAACTTTCTTGATGGATAATTTTCTTGGGGAAAAGCTGCCTTCTTGGAGATGTTTGTTATAGGTGCCCTTCCCCCACCCCGAGTGGATGGTGCCGAAGTGGGTGGGGGTGCACACACTCACCTGAGCTCCAGGTAGGAAGGGGTCTGTGAATTTGTAAACGCTTCATACTTGTAAAAGAACTCCTGTGCTCTCATTTGAACTTCTTTGTAATGAATTATCCCATCATCTCTCCTCATTTTATATACTACTTTATAAATATCTTTTTAATTTACTCTGTCCAGGGCTGCTTGTTTGCTTTTTTCCCCAATGAACAGATATTCATTACTTTCATAACAAAAAGCTCTTTTTAAAACCTGTTTTATGGTGCTTGCCCACCTCATTTTGTTTCCTTTCTTTAAGACTTGAGGATAGGCCCTATGTTGTACTTACCTGTGTATTCATGGCATGACATAGGCTCGATACGTGTTCTTCAGATGAGTTTGCTTGCTGGCTTTCACAGGTGAGGCAGCTGAGGCTGCATGTTGGATGAGGTTGGACAGTTGACACAGCTTGTTAGTGACGACAGAACCCAGGCTGGAGCCATGGGTTTCTTGTTTCATACCTGAATTCCCAGTGTTCTCACCGTTTTCCCGTCGCCTCAGCCTGGTTCCGTGTGCCCGCGCCCTCCGAGAGGCTGGGCAACCCTGCATTGCTCACTCGCTCTCCGGCCAACCCAGAGCGCTAGCCCCTGGCATCATTGTGCCACAGCCTGCTGTTGACTCCCCTGCTTCTCCAGGCCGCGTTCTCTGTGGTCCGTTGGAGCCATCTTCCTAAGGCTTGTTAGACCTGTGCTTTAAACACTCAGCTGTTGTACATCTCCTACAAGGGGAAGTTTGAATTCCTTCCTCAGGTGGCCTGTGCGAACCTGCCTGCCTTCCCAGCCCCGCAGCTGGCTAAGCCGAGCTCCTAGCCCTTCCCTGAATGCCCTGAGCTTGCCTCCTGCCGTTGTGTGTGCTACCCTACCATCATCTGCTCTTTGCTGTTCTCCATGTATTCTGTGCCTCGTCAGAGCATTCATCACATAGCAATACAAATGTTTATGCACATGTTTGCCCCCGGTATTTGACTGTAATCTCCTTGAGGGCAGCAACAGTGTCCACCTGCTGTCTTTTTCGCCCACACTTACTGAGCTCCTACTTTGCATCCCTCACTGTGGGGTGATAGGCGCCGGGGCTCTAGAGGTGAGTGGGATGTAGCTCTTGCCCTGAGGGGACTGCAGGTTTAGTAGGGGAGAAACAGGAGTGCATCAGTTCTAATTCAGGGTGATACTTTACTCACTAGACGTGTAAGTTAGTCACAGATTGGGTGCACAGGGAATGAACAGTTGGGAAACTGCCTAAGGGAAGATCAAGGAAGATCCTGAGCAGGGTGATAAAGAACTGGGGGAAGTCCATTTTCCCCTCTATGTCCTTGGCACCTCCTGTGCTGTTCCCTAGCACACGGTGGGTGTATAATATGTGAATTGAAGGGATGAAGGAGGGTGATGCCATTCAGGAAAAAGTGGCTCAACACTGAGCCCCAAGAATAGTTGAGATTGGACAGGTGAGTATTTCAGAAGTCTTTTAGAAGTGAAAAGAAACCCATTTTTCTCCCAAAGTCTTATGTGGGTTTTAAAAAAGTCTCTCATTATAGGGTTAACCAGCCTCATCTAGGACAAGTGAACAGACAGAATGCTATGGTAGAAGATCCCACCAGATACAATCCCCTGCTGAAAAGTCTGTAAGATTTATCGCAACATCAATTAGTATGACTTGGTATTTTCACTTTCTAGACAATTCTTGCCCTTTCCTGGGAAGGACTCCCACTCCCTGCCTCCCCTGACACCGCCCCCCCGCCCCATACCACACTTCCCTTAATGGGGACAAAGTTTCCTCTCTCCCCTACATCTCCCAGCTGACTTAGGTTGGCCCTAGAAAGGGAGGGCAAGTGGTCTGTGGTTTTCTGCTGTCTCCAAAAGCATAGACAGCAGTGGCTGACTGATTTATATTTGACCTTTCAGAGGAGCCATATGGAAGGCTGTGCAGGATGTGAGGCTCTTGAATAGTTTCTCTGCCCTTTGGGAAAATGTGTGCTCATTAGCTGCATTGCTGTAGCTTCAAGGCGGCGGAGGGTCCCCCCTGCAGGAACTGCGGCGCTGTCTGCCGTGGGGCACGCGTCCAGCTCTGCCGGCTCCTCACTCAGCCTTCGCTCCATACGCAGGGTCCGGCTGTGCTCAGATGTTTTGGTCACAGCATTTGGGACAGGGAAGTAGGGTGAGAGTCCTGGGGAAGCTGTTTCTCTAAGCTTAGAAAGTAGCAAAAAAAAAAAAAAAAAAAAAATCTTTCTCTACATGCATGCTAACTTTGTCTTCCACAAATTACAGTCTTTGACTTAGTTGAAACTTTGGGTTCTACTTACCCGGCTCAAATTAAAGGTGTTAAAACTGGTTACGACAGATTTTAACATATGCTTTTAAACGTTGGCACCTAAACTCCTCTCTTAGGCAAGAAAAGAAAGACATGTTGAATTACATTTTTATTTTGTAAAAACAGGGTTTTTACCATTGTCATTTTTTGTTGATGGAGTCTGTGCCGTTGGCACTGATGGATTTTGACATTTGCTTCTATTCTTACCATTCTCTGCTATGACTCTTCACCGGAGATCTGGATTACTAACACTGCAGGTCTCCTCACCCCCATCTTCGAAGTGGCCTGCTGCTTCTGTGCATGTCCTTAGTGGACATCAGGGGGCCCCCATAACCTGAGCATGCCATCCCTGGGTCCCCTTTGGCCTCTGTGTCTCCTGTTGGATTCTGGCTCTGAACAGCTTGCTCACCTGCTCCTTCATACTCACACTCGTGTTCCTCGCTCCTGGAATGTTGCCTCTGCCTAGATGGAAGCTCTGCTTCCTGAATGAAGCCTCAGCAGCCTGGAAGTGCAGGAGAAAATGGAATTAAACTTTTTCCTTAAGATTTCCAGTTAGGCCTGGGTGGGGGGGGGAGGAGGGAGTAAAGTTTTCTACTGAAATCCTGCAATACTTATTCTGCACTAATTCATTTACATATTCATTACATAGAAAAATTTAGTGACAAAAAGGAAATAAAGAACAACTCACCAGTCATCCCAACATGATTTGTTTTCATTTTTCTCCATAAGACCCCAGTGGGGCACATAAACAAACACATAAAATATATATATAGTCTTATGCACTTATTTTTTTCATTTATTTTTCAGTTTTATTGTGGGCATTTGAAGGGCTGAGATTATGTCTTCTGGTCCTTTTGTATCCCTCAATTGCCAAGCACAGTGCTAGGCACATGATAGGAACATAATAGCTAATTAACATTTTTAGAGTTTTGCAAGTTTTCTTTTCTTCATTTTTTAAATCTGTAGCCAGTGTTTTCCTCTTTATTAGATCCCCGTTGGTTTTGTGTTCCTTTTCTCTTTTTCTGTTTTTCTATTCAACATTGAGCTTTTTGGATCATAACTGAGCTTCCTGTTTGTGGGCATACTGAATCAACCTGAGTGCTTTGTTAGCATACAGGTTTCAGGGTTTTCTCCAACCTTTCGTTTTCCCGCAGTACTTCCATTTAGAAGGGAAGAGTCACTGTGCCTCTTACATCCGGGATCTGTATCTTACTTCCCTTTGATTCTCCTAGAACTGTGCCTGAAATGTAATATTTGCTCAGTGAGTATTTTTGTTAAATTGGAGCGCCTGGGTGGCTCAGTTGGTTAAGCCTCTGACTCTTGATTTTGACTCAAGTCATGATCTCAGGGACGTGAGATTAAGCCCTGCACTGGGATTTGTGCTGGGCGTGGATTCTCTCTCTCCCTTTGCTCCTCTCCCTGCTCACGCTCTCTCTCTCAAAAAAAAAAATTTTTTTTTGTTAAATTGAACTAAATGTGTATTCAAATGTGTATTACTTTTATAACTATACAGTTATAAAAATAGTTCCCTTAAATTAAGCTTTTGTTTGTTCATCCTCTCTCACAGTAAGTATTCTTTTCAGTGAACTTAGTCTACAGGACATTAACAATCTAGAACTTGGAACTTGTGGGATGGTTGTGTTTTGAATTGTGGTCCCATGGGAGATCCCATAGGATCTTCCATAGGAGATATGGTTATCATTTGTCAAGAAATTGATATAGTTAAGTAAAATATTAGCTTGATTAAATTTTAGCTTGATTCCATGGATTGGGGATTCTTAAGACCGTCACGTGCAATGATTTTCCAGGACTCCGTATATAATCATGCTCATGGCTGTGATTTGTTACAGCAAAAGATACAAAGCAAAACGACCAAAGGGAAATGATGCATGGGATGACATCCAGGAAAACTCAGGCACAGGCAACCCAGAATTTTCTCCCAGTGGAGTTGCATAGGACATGCTTAATTCTCTGGGCAGTGAGTTTTGTTCTCAATCGAGAAGTTTGTTGGAGATGCAGCACCCACACTTTTTGTTGGGGGCTAACCATGTGTAGATCTACCCTTGTCTTGCACATACCCAGATTCCAGGCCCCAGGAGGAAAGCAGGTGTTCAACATAAAACATACTACTTCTGCAAGCAGGGTGGTAGGCACAGTGAGCCACTCTTATCGGTTCTGAGAATGCTGGGAACCCTCCCAAGTCCAAGTTCACAGACCCCAGCCAAAGGCCAATCTTGTAAGCAGGCCTTTCAAAGGCTAGCAGTAGGCCCGCTGTGGTAGGTCTTTTCTGTATATACCGTGTGTTCTTAGATCACTCTTAGGGATTAGACTTTTATAAATCAGATTTTATGTTACGTATTTTCTGTAATTTTAAAAATAACTTTTTACAAACTTCTTTTTCTGCTGTCTAAAGGGCCTGGAAGCCCGGAACAGCTCATTTTGTTTTCCATTGGTGCATTGGGGTCAGATGACTGGTGCCATATTGGTAACAGTGCTGAGTGTATAAGCTCTTTTCTGCAGAAAATTCCCTATAGAAGACCTTTCCTCAAAAGTATGGTGATGATACACTCAGATAAGCACAGACAAATCAGCTGCCCCTTTCCTTCCCCATCAGAAGGTGTAAGTGTTCACAGGAGGAGAGGGTGAGGCAGGACCTGTGGGCTTGTGTGAGAGGGGCCTGTGGAGCCTGGAACTGGTGGGTCAGTCCCATATTGTATCTGTGAAATTTCTTTCAGAGACTGTGAGGGCTGTGTTAAAAATTGGTCTGACGGGAAATCATGGAAGCAGCTTTATAAATAACAGCTTCTCACCTCTGGTGTGAAGTAGCTTCTTTTTGCCACCTTCCTTCACTGGATCTGTCTAGATGTAGGCTGGGACAGGGGATGAGTGTCATCCTCATAGACCAAATAACGCCATCCTAAGTAAGGTGCGCTGAAGCCACACAGTAGGCATTAGATACAGATGAATGGGGGATTGTTTGCATTTCTGCATTTAACACCGATGACTTACACCTTAATGAACTGCCCATTTGTTCACCAATAAGTATAAATTCATCCTTTTTGTTTGCTTGTTTTATTTTTTGGCAAGTTGCCATGCTTGATGCTGGGGTGTAGTTTTAGCAGTGAATTAGACTTAAAACTTGCTATTTCGGAGGAACGAAACACGGGGTAGACAGACGTAAGAGTTCTAAAAGAGGTTTATCACCGAAGTTGCCATGGTAGTTCAGAAAAACACGGCGGAGGTTCATGTTTCACAGAGCACGTGAACAAAGGTGTTCACGTGATGCTTGCATGCTGGTAGTCATGCATTTAGTCTTGTAGCGTATATCATCTACTACATCCCAGCTCATGTATGAGGGGCTTGATAGAACAGTGAACAAAAAAAATGTGGTTTTTGCCGAGTGGTCATCCAGTGCAGTAAAGGGAAACAAAGAATTTAAGTCCTCTGCAGAAAACAAGGTGCAATGGGAGATGGTCATTTTTATTGTGTGTTTGGTTTTTTTTTAAATTTTTGCTTGAATTTCAGGCCATTCTTCAATATCCCTTATCAACACAGAAAATTATTTTGAATGCTTACTTTTCTCATGCTTTCTCCCCTTCTCTGTAGCCTATATAAAAGGTGGGTGGATCCTTAGGAAAGCCTGGAAGATTTACAATAAATGCTATCTGGACATCAGTGCCCTTCAGGAGCTGTATCAAAAGAAGCTAACTGAAGAGCCTTTGACTTCTGACGCTGCAAATGATAATCACATTGTGGCTGAAGGGGTGTCTGAGGAGTCTCTAAACAGACTGAAAGGTGCTGTTAGCTTTGGATATGGCCTTTTTCACCTTTGCATATCCATGGTGCCCCCCAACCTGCTCAAAATCATCAACCTGCTGGGTTTTCCTGGAGACCGCCTGCAAGGGCTTTCTTCACTGATGTATGCAAGCGAAAGTAAGGACATGAAGGCCCCTTTAGCTACGTGAGTAGCTGTATTGCAATGCTTTGGTAGATAATATAGTGTTGAAAGTAAGTAAACGACAATCAGAGCCTTTAAAGGAAACTTCAGGTAAATAGCTTGGTTGGTTGACGTGATGCCATGCATTGTCTTTTAATGCAACCCTGAGAACTGCATTTTTGGTGGTATTTATAAACTGACTTTGGAGCTGACGTTAGAGAGCAGGACATCATTCCTTACTCTCATGAGTCCTTTATTATTTTAAACAGGTAAAATGATCACCTTTTTCAACCTCAAATGATTTTATAAGCAGTTTTTGTGACCTTGACCACAGTCACTGAGATTCATGATCCTGATTTTTGGAATTTTTTAAGGAATAGGAATTCAGTAAGCCTTTTTGGTGATTTTAAAATTTTTATTCTTACAGAGAATCTTGATACTATGTAATTTCCTTTGATCCTGGTTGGTTCATTGGTCTTTCATATGTGACTTGGATATTTTGTGCTGGTCAACTAAATTGAGTCATGTTAATCTAAACTGAGTCATGTTAGAGTAAACTGAAATGACAGTTATTTAAACAGGAGTGTGGAGAAGCTGGTATAACTCTCCCATTCCTCCATCGGTTAAAAACGGTGTGATTTTTTTTTTTCAGTCTGGTAAATATCTACCATTTGCAATTTGAGTAATTTTACCAGACACTAGATGTCCTTTGACATTACACTACTTATCAGTTTTTCCAAAAAATGTTGATTATCACAAAAAACTTTAGTAAGCTCTGTTTCTACTCCTATCAAGATTGAGGAATTTGGATATTCACTCTTAATCCGTTGGTAGCTATTAAAAATATCATTAAATTTTCATTTCAAAAATATCTGTGCCTCCCCAAAGTCATTAAATTACATAAACAGTGGTATTTTATTAATTTGATTTAACAGTTTTGTAACATGATAATTTGTCTATTTATATCTTAGTATTTTCTGGAAAGAAATGAATTGGTAATGTAAATTAGTCGGATCTCCGGAAGAGAACGAATTTTATAGACATGCTAGAAGCGTGCATTTACATAATAATATTTGATGTGTTGGTGAAACATTTTTGTCTATTCATTAAAGCAGATCCTAATGAATCTATTTTAGTTACCGAGTTTATTTAACATGGTAGTTTTCTTGAAAGGATGAGTTTGAAGTAAGGCAATTTTAAGTAATTATTTGTTTTTCAAATTGAGCATCCTCAAAGGCCAGAGAAAGAGCCTTTTTTCTGGTTCTCTTACTTATTTTAACCCATTTTAGTATAATTTGTGTCTGTGGTTCCCATATTTAAATTTGAATTCTGAGGCTTACACTCTAACTTTGTGAAAACAAGAGAAAACAGCATTTTCCTTTTGCAAAAAGGTAATGCTTTTATTATCAGGGGACAGTAAATTCATGGTAACCAGTTACTGTTTCTGATTGGTGCATTGATGAGTGAAGTTCAGAATTCAGAGATTTACATCAGTCCATACTTTCAAGAGCCATCTGGAAGTCTTGGAAAAGCTAAATGCTTTTATCATATTGTTCTCCTGTCACCTGATGGGAGTGTGCTGATTTATATGCTGTGCCAAAGTGTCAGTTTTCCAAATATTGATAAAATTAATATGGGGAAAGATACTCTGAATTTACTTCTTCAAAGACTGCATAGTAAGCTTTTTGGAAAGAGCGTTCTGGAAGAGCACATACTGAGTTTTTAAAAAGTAGAACCACTATAAGAAAAGTCTTGCTCAACGTTTCTCTCCCTCTTCTTTAGATTGGCTCTGCTCTGGTATCATACTGTAGTCCGTCCGTTTTTTGCCTTGGATGGCAGTGATAACAAAGCAGGCCTGGATGAAGCAAAGGAAATTCTTCTCAAAAAAGAAGCTGCTTATCCAAATTCTTCCCTCTTCATGTTTTTCAAGGGACGCATACAACGATTAGAGGTACTGTGCCTTCCGCATGTTTTTAAATAAAGCCTTCTGTGGATCAGATCTGTAATTCTCACTCCGGGTGCTCCTGTCAAAATGAGCCCAAATGTCATTGGGCCAAGGAACATTTCGTTCTTGTGCTTTTCGCTGCACTGTTGCTACAAAAGCCTCTTCCAGGAACCCAGGATGTTAGTCAGTAACCTTCTGTTCGGGAGATGTGGGCGAGGAAGGGGTGAGCTCTGTCCCGGGTAATGAGATTGGCGTACTTGGAGCATTAGCACATGTCTTCATTGAAGAACACAAAATATGATCCTTTTCCTTTTCTGGAGTTACTAATAATCTGTTTCTAAATTTTCATCTTGGTTAACGATTTATGCATAAGTTACTGCGTGAAATAGCAAGGACCCCATCAGCTTTGAAAGAGTAGTAACTTTTGTTGCTTTTTCATGGGCTTCCTTTGGGCTAATCCCGTGCCAGGCGCTTTATTCATGATAGCCCATTTAATCCCCAGAGGAATCCTAGGACATAGATACAAAATGTCCTCTGTGTTTTATAGAAAAAGGGATCCAGGAGGGTTTCAAGTGACTTCCCAGGCTCACCCAGTGAATGAGGCCAGGCTGTCTCACTCCAGAAGCAGAATACACCCTGGCCTTTGAAGGTCTCTCCTTCTTTATATCTGTTTTTTCCTTCCCTTCCCTTCCCTTCCCTTCCCTTCCCTTCCCTTTTTTCTTTTCTTTTCTCTCTTCTCTTTTCTTTTCTTTCTGTTCTCTTCCTTTCGTCTGCTTGCTTGGGGGCATGAGGATTTGAAGAAAAATAAAAGTATAAGAAAAAAAAAATCCTGCACATGAAAGCAGGTGGCTGTTATGCCAGGTGCACCAGCAGCTTGCAGAGAATCATTGCAAGCTTTCTACAACCTCTGTCCTCCAGGTAACCGGGTGCTCTGCAGCACAGTTGATTCTAGAAGTCAGCCCCCAAGAATCGCCATGAGTGCATTTGAAGATTCTTGCTTAGGAATGCTTTTGTGAGCACAGGGATGATTTTTTTTGTTGGCAACAAAGTGTATATTACTTCTCGAATAATTCCTTTCCCTCATGAAGTACCTCCTTAAATCCGGGGACTCCTCACCTTTACATATGGAAGTTGTATTTTAGAGACTCTCCTGATGATTTATAATCGAAACAGTACAGAAAGCTCACCGGGATCTGAATTATTTGCACCTATGTCTGAATTGGTTTTTTTCTCATTATTTTGAAACTGTTTTTCTTTGCAGTCAGGCCTGTGAACCTTCAGTTCTGTTTCTCCCTTTTTTCCCCTCGCTGCCTTAGAAACATAGTTCTGATCATTTTCTTATGCAGCCCAGTCTTTTCGTTAGCATTCTTTCCTTTTAAGCTCAGGGTTATGGTCTTCCATGTAGGGAAGGATGTTCAGTTTACTAAAGTTTCTCTGCTCCCTTGGGTTTGTGCAGGACAAAATCACACTGTATAAGGACATTTGAAACTGACTAAGCCTTCTCACTTCAGTGACCATTTTTGCATGGAAGTTTGGTTACAGGGTCAGTCCTTTCTTAAATGTCCATTTCTTTTTTTTATAAAAAAGATTTATTTATTTTTAGAGAGCATGAGCCAGGGAGAGGGGCAGAGGGAGAGGGACAGAGAGAATCTCAAGCAGACTCCCCATTGAGCATGAGCCCAGTGCGGGGCTGGAACTCATGACCCCGAGATCATGACCTGAGTTGAAACCAAGAGTTGGCTGCTTAACCAACAGAGCCACCCAGGTGCCCCATTAAATGTCCATTTCTTAAAGGGCAGGCATTACACATTTTGAATAACTCTGAACATGATGAGACTAGGTTCAGTATTAACAGATTTGCCGCCAGGGGTGAGGGCCAGAATTTACAGTTGTGTGCAGTAAGGCACCTTAGCATTGGGCATTTGTTAGAATTCTCTCTCTTTACTCCCCCAGATCAACGAATGCTCTAAATTGGATTTTGAAGCTGTTAAATAGAAATGTAAAAGTAAGGGTTTATCTCTTGTTAAGCTTGCCATTTTCGTAAATTTTTAATTTTAAAACAAAAATGCTTAACTTTTAGCTAAACTGATGCCTTCTCACCCCCCCATCCCCCCCACCCCCACCAAACACTTAATTTGTGATGGTTTTAGTTTGTGCCACAGTTCATTCCTGTCAGGGACTGAGTGGATGTAAAAGTAAGTGGTTATTCACTGTTGTTGGGATGGTCCTAGAAATGAGGAAGCCGCAACCATCAGAGGACCCTTCTAAATACAGTTTGGGGAGGTACATAGCTGGCATTATACAGTTCTTGGTAGGCATTTGGGCTCTTTCAAGGGGGGAGAGTTGTGATCTGAGTGTGGGTGGTAGATGTTAGGACCACTTCACCATGAAGCAGCTTGCTTGCCGAACTGATGCTTGGTTTTGAAAAAAAAAGAAAAAGATGTGTTTCTGCTTCTAATTAGTGAGCTGTAGCCTCAGGCCCAAGGGAATGTGCCCGGTGGTTTCTGTTCAGCCCTTCCCCGAGGCCCAGAAGATGAAAGGATTTGGGGCTAACTTGGAATATTACTGGGATTGTCCTCACAGTGCCCAGACAGCAGCATTTCATTTATCTTCCCAGGTGACCCCGAGGAAGCTGTCAGGGGTGGGGTTGGGAGTGGAGAAGGCTTTGTTTGCGGAGGGGGGCAGCCCAGAGAGGATGTCACCCCTCTTGTCAGAGGCTTTTGGTAAGGCCTATGAAGTCCCAAACCTGGTTTCTGAAAACACAGGGCTCTGCTGACACATCTGCTTGCAGATAATTTTTTTTTAATTTTCAGTAAGCATTTAGGCTAGAGATAGGACCCCTGAGATCTTTTTATCAACAAACACTGAGAAAACACGGTCTGCAGGCTTTAACTTTGTCAGATGCGTCATATGACATGAAGTTTGTTCAGTGAGTCAATCTACAAAATAATTTGAACAGCTGCTTTTGTGTAAGCTTGCTGTCGTGCAGGGTGACGAGCTCAATATGTGCTGCTTAGTTTTCATTTTCTGTGTTATTTTCAAATCCTGTGCACTTGCCCGCTCTCGCTTTAATTTCATGAACAACTGTTTATGTGCCCTGGGACAATTTGGAGTCCATCGGGGGGGCTGGAGGGGGGTCTTTGACACAACCACCCCGTCCTGACCTTTGATAACCCTTGCTGTCGTGGTTTCATGATTTCCTGCTGTTACGGCCTAACTTGACCTAGCAGTGGAGTTCCACCTTTGGTGCGTGGGGTGCGTCAGGATGGGGTGCCCCCTGTGCTCTTTGGGGCTGCTGAAGCATGAAGCTTCAGCCAGACTGCAGAAAGAATCTTCTCTCTTTACTGCCTTTGCTTCTCCCCACTGTATGTCTCTATGCTCCCACCTCCAGCCTTCTCCACCCTCCTGTGTTCTCACTACCTTTCCGGTCTTTGTTGACTTCTCCCATGTGACTTTTCATGCTGCTGGGAGGCACAGATGGGTTCCTACAGTCCTTAGCATGGGATAAATGATATATAACTAGTGTGTGATGGGTATTATTATTATTCTTATATAAGCCTGGAAGTAGGGTTATCAAATTTCTTTTTTTTTTTTCCTTTTTAGGAGGGGAAAAAATTGTTTTGCTGTTGAAAGCGGTCGGTAAAACTGAGCCCATGATTGGCAAAGTGGGTGGCATGTAGCAAGAGGGACTATAGGTACTATAGGGCACCTATATTTACTTTTCCCTGAAGTTGGTCCTAGATGTTGTATAGTAATCTCAATTTTAAAATGTCAATTTATAGCTCTACTTCTGAATTTTTGTACTTTTCAGTAAATCTATGGTAGTGATAAGTCCATTAACGTACAAGTGATGAATGAGTATTTTTCTTGGTTATTTAAAAAGTATTGACACAAGTCTACATTTTAATTACTTGTTTTTATTTCTCTCTAGTCCTCTTTTTTCCCTTAAACAGTACAGATTTGCACAACTTCCCTCCCCTTTAGTTTTAACCATCTGCTTAGTATGTAATATATATATGTATGTATTTGATTTTATAAGTATACACTTTCATATACACATGCTATATCATGACTACTTAGTAATGAAACTAATTTTTAATATCTGAATAAATGAAAGTTGATAAACATTCTAATGAGGTTGTTAAGCATTTTGAGAATTCTTGTTTTGAAACTTCTAATCTGGGACTCCTACCTTTTGAATATCCTGAGTGCTGGCATTTAAAACCTTGGGTTTGGATTTGGGCAACAATAGTCATGGCCTTTCATAATAAGACTGGCCCTCAGTGTGTGTTTGTTGAATGAACAGATGAATCCATCGATCAATGAGAAATCCACTGATCAATGAGAGTGATGTCGTTTCTTAAGAAAAAGTTGATTATTGGGGCTCCTGGGTGGCTCAGTCATTAAGCATCTGCCTTCGGCTCAGATCATGATCCCAGGGTCCTGGGATCGAGCCCCGCATCGGGCTCCCTGCTCCACGGGAAGCCTGCTTCTCCCTCTCCCACTCCCCCTGCTTGTGTTCCCTCTCTCACTCGCTCTCTCTCAAATAAATAAAATCTTAAAAAAAAAGTTGATTATCAAGGACTGTCTGTCTCTCTTGTGTGGAACCTGTGCCTGTTTCTGAAACCAGTTCTGAAGAAAGGAGATGCTAAACTGTCTTCACAATTGGAATAAAGAGATTGTCCTGCTAAGGAGGGTACAGAAGCAGGTATTTAGATGCTGATGTGCTGGCTAGAGAAGTACGACTCTAAAGAAGTGAACTGAATAAAGGAGGTAAAAAGCGATTGGATTGAAATGGAGTCTCTGCTTATGGCAGCGAGTGCCCACATGAGCAGGTGTGAGCCCCGGTGCCCCCCACCCCATGCCCCCTCACCACCCACCCCCCACCACTGCTCGGCCCTTGAGGCATTTGGCTGTAACCGCCTCTCAGACCATTACAATCACAGTACTGCTTCGTGAGGACAAAAGGAAGTTTGTGCAAGGCCTCACAGAGGCCACGCTAAAGAAGCTACAATGAACCCTACCTTTCGTATGTGTGTATGTCCCCCGACCATCTCCTCTCTCTCTCATTTGAAGCTACCTTGTTTGTGCTGAGAAATGCAGCCTTGTCATTGCAGTCTGCTCCCCTGTTTTGTACTTGCCCTCCCTCCCCTTCCTTCTGAGAAGGCCTGTGATAGGATGTGGTTTCTTTCCCCAGAACAGAGCCCTGCAGGAACTGGTTTGATGGTTGACCTTTCTTCCACATTCATGTCAGTCTGCTGCCCCATCTCCTTCCGAGAGGGTTGGGGTTCTCCTCCTTCGACTGGCTATGAAGTTCTGTGGGAAAGGCTTGCACACATCTACGCCAGCGCTTGTCCTGTCTGTGGACCTTTCTGCCCGTTGTTTTCGGTGACTTCAGTTGTCTGAGGCCCCTTTTAAAAAATGGACTGTAGTGCTTTCTCTCTGTACTTTTATTAAGATGAAGTGACATTTTTCACTGACGCCCCCCAGAATCAGTGGGAGGTCTGTGCTGCTTTTTAGCCCATCCGTTTATGATTGTGACAGGGACAGAAAAGTGGAGGTTGATCCCTTTGGTGATTAATGTATCAGCTAGAGAAAAGAGACAGGAGGCCCGCAGGAGTGGTAGAGAGCGGGGGCTGGCACAGGAGTGCCGCACACCCGGAGGGCCTAGGCCTGAGCGCTCATCTCGGGCGTGTGGACAGGATCACGGGAGCTGTTCGGTAGCAGCGTTTCTTTGCATCTGTCGAAGAGCGAGCCTGCCTCTTGTATTTGAACAGCAGGCCTTGCCAGCATGATGTCATGTTGTTATTTATAGGATCAGGAAAAAGGCGATGCAGGAAGAGATGTAATTCCCTTAAGTTCTGTTAATTGTAGTCTTCCCTTCCTCCATCCTACATGGGTTCTCTTTATTACTCCAGGTGCCAAAAAATAGAGTTGCCATTTATTCTTAGAAGAACACAAAACGAGAGATCGGTTCAAGCTGGTGTAGGAGAGATGGGGGGATATATTTGTCTCCACTTTCCAGCAAGATAAATCTGTATCATGTAGTTTAATAACTGTTCACTGAAATGAGAAGAGGATAGTAACCCAAATTGCTAATAGGTTAAGTACATATGCTGTTCTTTCAACTCTATCATTACAGGCTGTTGGGCTGAAAAAGCACGTAGAAGGTTAATGATTTTTATCCCTAAGCTCACTACATGTGCATAAGAGGATGAGCTTTCCCTTGCCTACATTGGCCCTAGTCCTAAGGGTAGGGGTTAAATGCATGATCTATTGTTAGGTGTCCTTGATAACAGTATTGCTAAACGGATTCTGCTAGTCAGCAGCATTAATGCTGAATCACAGGTAATAATAAGTGGGCTGTCACAGCATGCCCTCCTGCATGCTACAGCTGACAAGGGAGGCCTCTCCTTTTAAAACACCTACATAATAGTTTAAGATGTTAAGCGACTTCATAAAAATAACCCAGTGATACTTAAATTCTAAGCTGTTTTCAAATTATTTTGTGATCTTTAATATATACATGAGACTTCATGCAATTTCATTTACAAATCTGTTTTAATATCTTTTTTTTTTTAAGTAACTGGTATACAGACTATTTAGATATCTGTTGTGTTAATAATTTGATATTTCCTTGTTGGGAAATTGTTGAGATATTTGATCATTGTTGTTTCTCTATTATTTCCCAGTATTTCACTATGAGAGTAAGTACTTCAATAGCTAGCATATTTTTCTTTTCTTTTTCAAGTTATTTCTTTGGGTTATAGCTCCAGTGGTATCATTGTTAGAATCAAAGAGTATGAATGGTTCTGTAGCTCCTGCTACGTGGTAAGAGATTATACTCAAGAAATAGTGGTCCAGAGTATAATCATTCATTATTTTCTGTATGGTCTCAGCAGCGTGTTCTGCTGCATAGTTTTCTTTTTATTTCCATAATGAGGCAAATTGAAGCAGTTTAAAGGCAGTTCTTAAGATATTACTGACAGGACATCTCATGTTCACATATCAGAAAACTTGGTATTGTTAAGACGGCGGTACTCCCTTAATTGAGTTACCAGATTCAGTACAATCCCTCTCAAAATCAAAGCTTGCTTTTTTTTTTTTTTTTTGCAAAATTGACAAACTGATACTAAATCTAAGGAATCTGGAACAGCCAAAACAATCTTGAAAAGGAAGAACAAAGTTGGAAGAGTCATACCTCGTAGCCTCAAAACTTACTGCAAAGTAATCAAGACAGCATGGGACGGCGTAAGAGTAGACCTCTAGTTCAACAAGCATCAAGAAACAAACCTTTCCACTTACAGGTCAACTGACTTTTGACAAGGGTAAATAGATAGACAAATAATGGTCTTTTCAACAGATGGTGCTGGGACAATTGAATAGCCACATGCAAATAAATGAAGTTGGACTCCTACTTCACACCACACATAAGAATGAATGCGATTGGATCATAGACCTAAATATAAGAGCTAAAACTATTAAACTCTTGGGTTAGTCAGCGGCTTCTTAGACATGACATCAAAGGCACAACAGCAAAAGAAAAACAGATAAATTGAACTACGTCAAAATCAAACACTTTGTGCTGCAAAGGATATCATCAAGAAAGTAAATAGCCCATGGAATGGGAGAAAAAAATATTTGCGAGTTATAGATGGGACAAGGGACTTGTATCCAGAATATGTAAAGAACTCTAACAATTCCATTAAAAGACAAATATCCCAATTAAAAAAATAGGCAAAGGCTCCGAAGAGACCTTTCTCCAGAGAAAATATGCAGATGACCATTAAGCACATGAAAAGATGCTCAGCATCATAAGTCATTATGAAGAAATGCAAATCAAAACCAAGTGAGATGCTATTTCCTGTCTGCCAGGCTGCCTATAATAATAATAAAAAAAGACAGCCAGTGACAAGCATGTGGTATAATTGGAAACCTCATTCATTGCTGGTGGGGATGTAAAATGGTACAACCACTTTGGAAAAGTTTGGCAGTTCCTCAAAATGTTAAACATAGACTTACCATATGATCCAGAAGTCCCATTCCTAGGAATATACCCAAGAGAAGTGAAAACATATGTCCATGTTATTACTTCTAGAGTAAAGATTGGCAACAACTCAAATGTCCATCAGTTGATGAATGGATAAACAAAATGTGCATCCATACAATGAATAATTATATTCAGCAATATAAAGAAATGAAGTCCTGATACATGCTACCACGTGGGTGAACCTAGAAAGCATGTTAAGTGAAAAAAGCCAACCACAAAAGAGCACATATTATATGATTCCATTTATATAAAATCTCCAGAACAGGCAAATCTATAGAGGCAGATAATAGATTATTGCTTACTTGGGGGTGGGGATGAGTGAGGGAGAGTGGAGTAATTGTTTCTTGTTGGGGTGATGAAAATATTCTACACTTAGATTGTGGTAGTGGTTGTGCGACTCTGTACTAAAAATAATTGAATTGTATCCTTTAAGTGGGTGAACTTGAATTCTATCCAAAGATGTTTCAAAAAAGTTACTGAGGGTATTTTCTGTATAAATATTTACTGTTTCTTTTTTCCCTTTGGATATAAATTGTTGATGCAACCAAATGTGACTTCTGAATAAAAAATATTTTCCTTATGTATTTGTCCAAATTCTAATATATAATATAATCATAAGGAATACTCATTTATCTTCCCTTCTTCTAATACTTTCATTTGAAAACTATTAGTACATTTTGTTGTGAAAATTTGAACATTCAAACATGTACACATTTTTATTATAACAGACTTCATTTCTTTAGAAATGTATCTTCTGCCTAAACTGGGACACATAGACAATTCTGGTTTTTTCGAGATTGTAGACTGATGTTTTAAAAACTCTTATTATATCGTCATACCTATTTGCATCTGTGAGATAAAGATATGGTTTAATTCTGATACTTACTGTAATTCAAGAATATTAACACTTTTGTTTTTCCCCCCGTTATTGAGGTAAATCCCTTAAGACAAATGGAATCTACTTTTTTTGTAAATTCTTTTTCGCTTTCTCCATTAATTTTTTCATCTCCATAATTTTTTTCATCTCCATTAATTTTTTACTCTTTAATCCCCATCCCCTATTTCACCCATCCCCCCACCAACATCCCTTATAGTAACCATCACTTTTTTCTCTATAGTTAAAGAGTCTGTTTCTTGGTTTGTCTCTTTTACTTTGTTCATTTGTTTCTTAAATTCCACATATGAGTGAAATCATATGGTATTTGTCTTTCTCTGACTTATTTCACTTAGTGAAATGCTCTCTACCTCTATCCATGTCCTTGCAAATGGCAAGATTTCATTCTTTTTTACAGTGGAAAAATATTCTAGTGTGTGTGTGTGTGTGTGTGTGTGTGTGTGTGTGTGTGTGTGTGTGTCTATTTATATATATCAGAGAGATTACTGCTTGTGTTTCCTTCAAGGATTTTTATGGTTTCAGGTCTTTAATCCATTTTGAGTTTGTTTTTGTGTATGGTGAAAGACAGTGATCCAGTTTTATTCTTTTGTATGTGGCTGTCCTGTTTTCCCAACACCATGTGTATATGTGTGTATATATACACATACCACACCTTTTTTATCCGTTCATCTATCGGTGGACACTTGGGCTGCTTCCATAATTTGACTATTGTAAATAATGCTGCAATCAACATAGTGGTGCATGTATCCCTTTAAATTAGTGTTTTGTATTTTTGGGGTAAATACTATTGTGATTCTTGGATCATAGGGTAGTCCTATTTTTAATTTTTTTTGAGGAACCTCCATACTATTTTCCACAGTGGCTACACCAGTTTGCATTCCCACCAGCAGTGCATTTTTTTTCCACATCCTCATCAGCACTTGTTTCTTGTGTTGTTGATTTTAGCCAGCCTGACAGGTGTGAGGTAATATCTCATTGTACTTTTTATTTGCATTTCCCTGATGATGAATGATGTTGAGCATCTTTTCATGTGTCTGTTAGCCATCTGAATGACTTCTTTGGAAAAGTGTCTGTTAATGTCTTCTGTCCATTTTTAATTAGATTATTTATTTTTGGGGTGTTGAGTTTTATAAGTTCTTTATATATTTTGGATACTAACCCTTTATCAGATATGTCATTTGCAAATATGTTCTCCCATTCTGTAGGTTGTCTTTTAGTTTTGTTGTTTCCTTCACTGTGCAGAAACTTTTTATTTTGATGTGTTTTTTTTTTTTTAAGATTTTATTTACTTGAGAGAGAAGGGGTGGGGGGAGAATGAGCAGAGGGAGGGGCAGAGGGAAGCAGACACCCCGCTGAGCGGGGAACCTGATGCGAGGCTCAATCCCAGGTCCCTGGGATCGTCACCTGAGCCAAAGGTAGATGCTAACCCACTGAGCCACCCAGGCACCCTATTTTGATGTTTCAGTAGTTTATTTCTAGGTTTACTTTCCTTGTCTCAGGAGACATATCTAGAAAAATGCTGCTATGGCAATGTCATAGAGATTACTGCCTGTGTTCCCTTCAAGAATTTTTATGATTGCAGGTCTCACATTTAGGTCTCTAATCCATTTTGAGTTTGTTTTTGTGTATGGTGAAAGACAGTGGTCCAGTTTTATTCTTTCATATGTGGCTGTCCTGTTTTCCCAAATTGAAGAGATGGTCTTTTTCCCATTGAATATCCTTTCCTGCTTTGTCAAAGATTGACGATGTAATTGTGGGTCTCTTTCTGGGTTTTCTGTTTTATTCCATCAATCTAAGTGTCTGTTTTTATGCCAGTATCATACTGTTTTAATTACTACTGCTTTAATTACTACTGCTTTATAATATAACTTGAAATCTGGAATTGTAATACCTCCAGTTTTTTTTTAACAGTATTTATTCTTCCAACCCATGAGCATGGAATGTCTTTCCATTTCTTTTTGTCGTCTTGAATGTCTTTTTTGGGGGGGTATTTTTTAATTTTTTTATTTTATTAACATATATGTATTATTTGTTTCAGGGGTACATGTCTGTGATTCATCAGCCTTACACAATTCACAGTGCTCACCATAGCACATACCCTCCCCAGTGTCCATCACCCAGCCACCCCATCCCTCCCACCCCCCACCATTCCAGCAACTCTCAGTTTGTTTCCTAAGATTAAGAGTCTCTTATGGTTTGTCTTCCTCTCAGTTTCATCTTGTGTCATTTTCCCCTCCCTTCCCCTATGATTCAGTGTCTTGTTTCTTGAGATTAAGAGTCTCTTATGGTTTGTCTCCCTCTCTGGTTTCGTCTTGTTTCATTTTTCCCTCCCTTCCCTTATGATCTTCTGTCTTGTTTCTCAGATTCCTCGTATCAGTGACATCATATGATACTTGTCTTTCTCTGTTTGACTTATTTCGCTTAACATAATACCCTCTAGTTCCATCCATGTCATTGCAAATGGCAAGATTTCATTTTTTTGATGGCTGCATAATATTCCATTGTGTATATATACCACATCTTCTTTATCCATTCATCTGTTGATGGACATCTAGGCTCTTTCCATAGTTTGGCTATTGTGGACATTGCTGCTATAAACATTGGTGTGCATGTGCCCCTTTGGATCACTACATTTGTATCTTTGGGGTAAATACCGAGTATTACAATTGCTGGGTCGTAGGGTAGCTCTATTTCAACTTTTTGAGGAACCTCCTTACTGTTTTCCAGAGAGGCTGCACCAGCTTGCATTCCCACCAACAGTGTAGGAGGGTTCCCCTTTCTCCACATCCTCGCCAAATGTGAAGTGGTATCTCACTGAGGTTTTGATTTGTATTTCCCTGATGCCGAGTGATGTTGAGCACTTTTTCATGTGTCAACTATTGGCCATTTGGATGTCTTCTTTGCAGAAATGTCTGTTCATGTCTTCTGCCCATTTCTTGATTGGATTATTTGAATGTCTTCCAATCAAAGTGTCTTAAACTTTACAGAGTACAGGTCTTTTACTCTTTTTTTTTAAAAATTTTTTATTGTTATGTTAATCACCATACATTACATCATTAGTTTTTGATGTAGTGTTCCATGATTCATTGTTTGTGCATAACATCCAGTGCTTCATGCAGAAAGTGCCCTCCCCAATACACATCACCAGACTAACCCATCCTCTCACCCCGCTCCCCTCTAGAACCCTCAGTTTGTTTTTCAGAGTCCATCATCTCTCATGGTTCGTCTCCCCCTCCGACTTACTCCCCTTCATTCTTCCCCTCTTGCTATCTTCTTTTTTTTTTTCTTAACATATATTGCATTATTTGTTTCAGAGGTACAGATCTGTGATTCAACAGTCTTGCACAATTCACCTCACTCACCATAGCACATACCCTCCCCAATGTCTGTCACCCAGCCATCCCATCCCCCCCTCACTCCAGCAACCCTCAGTTTGTTTCCTGAGATTAAGAATTCCTCGTATCAGTGAGGTCATATGATACATGTCTTTCTCTGATTGACTTATTTCGCTCAGCATAACACCCTCCAGTTCCATCCATGTCGTTGCAAATGGCAAGATCTCATTCCTTTTGATGGCTGCATAATATTCCATTGTATATATATATATATACCACTCTTCTTTATCCATTCATCTGTCGATGGACATCTTGGCTCTTTCCACAGTTTGGCTATTGTGGACATTGCTGCTATAAACATTGGGGTGCACGTACCCCTTCGGATCCCTACATTTGTATCTTTGGGGTAAATACCCAGTAGTGCAATTGCTGGATCATATGGCAGCTCTATTTTCGACTTTTTGAGGAACCTCCGTACTGTTTTCCAGAGGGGTTGCACCATCTTGCATTCCCACCAACAGTACAGGAAGGGTTCCCCTTTCTCAGCATCCCCGCCAACATCTCATTTCCTGACTTGTTATTTAGCCATTCTGACTGGTGTGAGGTGGTATCTCATTGAGGTTTTGATTGGGATTTCCCTGATGCTGAGCGATGTTGAGCATTTTTTCATGTGTCTGTTGGCCATTTGGATGTCTTCTTTGGAAAAATGTCTGTTCATGTCTTCTGCCCATTTCTTGATTGGATTATTCGTTGGGTGTTGAGTTTGATAAGTTCTTTATAGATTTTGGATACTAGCCCTTTATCTGATATGTCATTTGCAAATATCTTCTCCCATTCTGTCGGTTGTCTTTTGGTTTTGTGGACTGTTTCTTTTGCCGTGCAAAAGCTTTTTATCTTGATGAAGTACCAATAGTTCATTTTTACCCTTGCTTCCCTTGCCTTTGGCAATGTTTCTAGGAAGAAGTTGCTGCGGCTGAGGTCGAAGAGGTTGCTGCCTGTGTTCTCCTTTAGGATTTTGATGGACTCCTGTCTCACATTGAAGTCTTTCAACCATTTCGACTCTATTTTTGTGTGTGGTGTAAGGACATAGTCCAGTTTCATTCTTCTGCATGTGGCTGTCCAATTTTCCCAACACCATTTGTTGAAGAGACTGTCTTTTTTCCATTGGACATTCTTTCCTGCTTTGTCAAAGATGAGTTGACCATAGAGTTGAGGGTCCATTTCTGGGCTCTTGTTCTGTTCCATTGATGTATGTGTCTGTTTTTGTGCCAGTACCATACTGTCTTGATGATGACAGCTTTGTAATAGAGCTTAAAGTCTGGAATTGTGATGCCACCAGCTTTGCTTTTCTTTTTCAACATTCCTCTGGCTATTCGGGGTCTCTTCTGGTTCCATACAAATTTTAGGATTATTTGTTCCATTTCTTTGAAAAAAGTGGATGGTATTTTGATGGGGATTGCCTTGAATGTGTAGATTGCTCTAGGTAGCATTGACATCTTCACAATGTTTGTTCTTCCAATCCATGAGCATGGAACGTTTTTCCATTTCTTTGTGTCTTCCTCAATTTCTTTCATGAGTATTTTACAGTTTTCTGAGTACAGATCCTTTGCCTCTTTGGTTAGATTTATTCCTAGGTATCTTATGGTTGTGGGTGCGATTGTAAATGGGATCGACTCCTTAATTTCTCTTTCTTCTGTCTTGTTGGTGGTGTATAGGAATGCCACTGATTTCTGTGCATTGATTTTATATCCTGCCACTTTACTGAATTCCTGTGTGAGTTCTAGCAGTTTTGGGGTGGAGTCTTTTGGGTTTTCCACATAAAGTATCATATCATCTGCAAACAGTGAGAGTTTGACTTTTTTGCCGATTTGGTTGCCTTTGATTTCTTTTTGTTGTCTGATTGCTGTGGCTAGGACTTCTAATGCTATGTTGAATAGCAGCGGTAAATAGTGGACATCCCTGCCACATTCCTGACCTCAGGGGGAAAGCTCTCAGTTTTTCCCCATTGAGAATGATATTTGCTGTAGGTTTTTCATAGATGGCTTTTAGGATATTGAGGTATGTACCCTCTATCCCTATACTCTGAAGAGTTTTGATCAAGAAAGGATGCTGTACTTTGTCAAATGCTTTTTCTGCATCCATTGAGAGGATCATATGATTCTTGTTCTTTCTTTTGTTAATGTATCACGTTGATTGGTTTGCGGATGTTGAACCAACCTTGCAGCCCAGGGATAAATCCCACTTGGTCTTGGTGAATAATCCTTTTAATGTACTGTTGGATCCTATTGGCTAGTATTTTGGTGAGAATTTTTGCATCCATGTTCATCAGGGATATTGGTCTGTAATTCTTTTTGATGGGGTCTTTGGTTTGGGGCTCAAGGTAATGGTGGCCTCATAAAACGAGTTTGGAAGTTTTCCTTCCATTTCTATTTCCTCGGACAGTTTTAGAAGAACAGGTATTAATTCTTCTTTATTAAATGTTTGGTAGAATTCCCCTCGGAAGCTATCTGGCCCTGGGCTTTTGTTTCTTGGGAGATTTTTGATGACTGCTTCAATTTCCTTAGTGGTTATAGGTCTGTTCAGGTTTTCTGTTTCTTCCTGGTTCAGTTTTGGTAGTTGATACATCTCTAGGAATGCATCCATTTCTCCAGGTTATCTAATTTGCTGGCATATAGTTGCTCATAATGTGTTCTTATAATTGTTTGTATTTCTTCGGTGTTGATTGTGATCTCTCCTCTTTCATTCATGATTTTGTTGATTTGGGTCATTTCTCGTTTCTTTTTGGTAAGTCTGGCCAGGGGTTTAACAGTCTTGTTAATTCTTTCAAAGAACCAGCTCCTTGTTTCTTTGATCTGTTCTACTGTTCTTTTGATTTCTATTTCATTGATTTCTGCTCTGATCTCTATTATTTCTCTTCTCCTGCTGAGTTTAGGCTTTATTTGCTGTTTTTTCTCTAGCTCCTTTAGATGTAGGGTTAGGTTGTGTATTTGAGACCTTTCTTGTTTCTTGAGAAAGGCTTGTATTGCTATATGCTTTCCTCTTAGGACTGCCTTTGCTGCAACCCAAAGATTTTGAACAGTTGTGTTTTCATTTTCATTGGTTTCCATGAATTTTTTTAATTCTTCTTTAATTTCCTGGTTGACCCATTCATTCTTTAGTAGGATGCTCTTTAGCCTCCATGTATTTGAGTTCTTTCTGACTTTCCTCTTGTGATTGAGTTCTAGTTTCAAAGCATTGTGGTCTGAAAATATGCAGGGAATAATCCTAAACTTTTGGTACCGGTTGAGACCTGATTTGTGACCTAGGATGTGATCTATTCTGGAGAATGTTCCATGGGCACAGAGAAGAATGTGTATTCCATTGGTTTGGGTTGGAATGTTCTGAATATGTCTGTGAAGTCCATTTGGTCCAGTGTGTCATTTAAAGTTTTTATTTCCTTGTTGATCTTTTGCTTAGAAGATCTGTCCATTTCATGAGGGGGGTGTTAACGTCCCCCACTATTATTGTATTGTTGTCCATGTGTTTCTTTGCTTTTGTTATTAATTGCCTTATATAATTGGCTGCTCCCATGTTAGGGGCATAGATATTCACAATTGTTAGATCTTCTTGTTGGATAGACCCTTTAAGCAGGATATAGTGTCCTTTCTCATCTCTTATTACAGTCTTTGTTTTAAAATCTAATTTGTCTCGTATAAGGATTGCCACCCCAGCTTTCTTTTGGTGTCCATTAGCATGGTAAATGGTTTTCCACCCCCTCACTTTCAATCTGGGGGTGTCTTTGGGTCTAAAATGACTCTCTTGCAGACAGCATATTGATGGATCTTATTTTTTAATCCAGTCTGATAGCCTGTGTCTTTTTATTGGGGCATTGAGCCCATTTACATTCAGGGTAACTATTGAAAGATATGAATTTAGTGCCATTGTATTGCCTGTAAGGTGGCTGTTACTGTATATTGTCTGTATTCCTTTCTGGTCTATGCTGCTTTTAGGCTCTCTCTTTGCTTAGAGGACCCCTTTCAATATTTCTTGTAGGGTTGGTTTCGTGTTCACAAATTCCCTTAGTTTTTGTTTATCCTGGAAGCTTTTTATCTCTCCTTCAATTTTCAATGACAGCCTAGCTGGATATAGTATTCTTGGCTGGATATTTTTCTTGTTTAGTGCTCTGAATATATCATGCCAGTCCTTTCTGGCCTGCCAGGTCTCTGTGGATAGGTCTGTTGCCAATCTAATGTTTCTACCATTGTAGGTTACATATCTCTTCTCCCGAGCTGCTTTCAGGATTTTCTCTTTGTCTCTGAGACTCGTAAGTTTTACTATTAGATGTTGGGGTGTTGACTTATTTTTATTGATTTTGAGAGAGGTCCTCTGTGCCTCCTGGTTTATGATGCCTGTTTCCTTCTCCAAATTAGGGAAGTTCTCTGCTATAATTTGCTCCAGTATACTTTCTGCCCCTCTCTCTCTTTCTTCTTCTTCTGGAATCCCAATTATTCTAATGTTATTTCGTCTCATGGTATTGCTTATCCCTCGAATTCTGCACTCGTGATCCAGTAGTTGTTTGTCTCTCTTTTTCTCAGCTTCTTCACTTTCCATCATTTGGTCTTCTATATCACTGATTCCCTCTTCTGCCTCATTTATCCTAGCAGTTAGCGCCCCCATTTTTTATTGCACCTCATTAATAGCCTTTTTGATTTCGACTTGGTTAGATTTTAGTTCTTTTATTTCTCCAGAAAGTTTTCTCTAATAACTTCCATGCTTTTTTCAACCCCAGCTAGTATCTTTAAAATCATGATTCTGAGTTCTATGTCTGACATAGTACTAATGTCCGTTTTGAGTAGGTCCCCGGCAGTTGTTACTACCTCTTGTTCTTTTTGTTGAGGTGATTTTTTCCATCTTGTCATTTTGTCCAGAGCAGAATAGATGAATGAGAGAACAAAATGCTTACAGGGTAACAATGTCTCCAGAAAATATACTCTAAACAAATCAGAAAAGACCTGAATCCGGGAGAAAAGAAAGGGAAAGAAAGAAAAAAGATAAAAAAGAAAAGAAAAGAAAAAGACAAAAACAAACAAAAACAGAATAAAACAAACAAAAAAAAGAACAAAAAAAAAAAACAGAATATGATCAAATATGATCAGGCTGGTGCATAGATCAGTGCCACAGACTAGATTTTGGGTGTACTTTGCTCTGTTAAAACAAAGTGCCTCCCAAAATTTTAAAGAAATAAAAACTTATATATGTAGAAAAATAAGGGTTGATACAATGAAGGGATGGAATATGACTGTAAAGATGAAAATTAAAAAAATTTTATAAAAGGAGTTGATAGGAAGTTGTTTGAAAAAAGAAAGAAGAGGATTAAAAAATGGGAGAGAATGTGATCAGGCAGGAGACTAGAACAAAGCCATACACTAGATATTTAGGGTATATTTTGATCTGTTAGAAGAAACACTATCTCAAGATTTTAAAGAGAAAACAACTTATATATATATAATATATATATATATGCCAAAAATAACGGTAATTACTATGAAGGGATAGAATATGACTCAAAATGAAAAATAAAAATGTTTTTTAAAAAAGGGATAAGATGTTGGTTGAGAAAGGGAAAAAGAAAAATTCAAAAAAAAAAGTTAAAAAAAATTAACTTTGAAAGACTAAAGAATCATGGTAAAAAAGCCATGGATTCTATATGCAGTATTCCCCTAGCTCTGGAGTTCTACCATTCTCATTGATTGGTAAACTTGGTCTTGGCTGGTGGTTCTTGCTGGTCTTTTGGGGGAGGGGCCTCTTGCCGTGGTTCCCAAATGTCTTTGCCTGGAGGTGGAATTGCCTCGCCCTTGCCGGTCGGGTTAAGCAATCTGCTCAGGTTTGCTCTCAGGAGCTTTTGTTCCCTGCAAGCTTTCTGTACAGCTTTGGAGGACAAGAGTGAAAATGGCGGCCTCCCAATCTCCACCCCAGAGGAACCGAAAACTTGGGGCCCCACTCCTCAGTGCGCCCCCAGAAAAAGCAGTCAATCACTCCCATGTCTCCAGTCTCCGGCCGCACTCCATGCTCACCCGGCCTGTAACGGAGAGTTTCTGTCTCTGGCACCCAACTCGGTGTGGAGTCTCCAAACCCAGCAGATCCCTGCAGTGCGCTCCCGTGTCGCTACCCCTGGGGGAGGAAGGGGAGTCTCCCCGGATCTGCCGCTTGTTGGGTCCCTGCTGGAGGAGCAGTGGCCTGACTGGGCCGCCGATCACAGTTTATGGCAACCCCGAGCTGAGAGCCCGCGCCTCGGCTCCGTCTCTGCAGCCGGCTTCCGCACTCCGATACCCGAGAGCTCTGCTGCACTCAGGCACCCCCGGTCTTTCTGTGACCTCGAGGGTCCTGAGACCACACTGTCCCGGGAGGATTCCACCCCCCGCTTAGCCACTGGAGCGACGTCCCTCAGTGGAGGCGACTTCTAAAAGTTCTGATTTTGTGCTCCGCGGCTCTGTCACTTGCCAGAAGCCGCCGATGGAGGCCCCCTCCCCCGCCGTCTATCCTCCCGAATATCGCCTTGCATTCACTTCTCCCCTTGTTCTACCTTCCAGAGAGTGGTTGCTTTTCTGTTCAGAGTTGTTGCTATTCTTTTCTTCTATCTCCTGTTGAGTTCGTAGGTGTTCAGAATGGTTTGATCCCTATCCAGCTGAATTCCTGAGACCAGACGAAATCCAGGTCTCCTACTCCTCTGCCATCTTGTTCCTCCCCGCCAGGTCTTTTACGCTTTGGTTAAGTTTAATCCTAGGTATTTTATTGTATTTGTTGCAGTTGTAAATAGGATTGTTTTCTTAATTTCACTCTGCTGCTTTGTAATTAGTGTATAGGAATGTAGCAGATTTCTGTACATTGATTTTTGTATCCTGTGACTTTACCAAATTCATTTATCAGTTCTAGTAGTTTTTTGGTGGGGTCTTTAGGGTTTTCTATATATAGTATCATGCCATCTGCAGATAGAGTTTTATTTTTTCCTTACCAATTTGGATGCCTTTTATTTCTTTTTGTTGTCTGTGTGCTGTGGCTAGGACTTTGAGGATTGTGTTGAATAAAAGTGGGGAGAATGGACATCTTTGTCTTAGTTCTGACCTTAGGGGAAGAGCTCTGTTTTTCACCATTGAGTATGATGTTGGCTGTAGGTTTTTCATATAAAGCCTTTATTATGTTGAGACATGTTCCCTCTAGACCTACTTGTAGAGGGTTTTATCTTGAATGGATATTGTACTTTGTCAGATGCTTTTTCTGCATCTATTGAAATGATCATATGTCTCTTATTGATGTGATATGTCACATTGATTGTTTTGCAAATACTGAACCACCCTTGCATCCTGGGAATAAATCCCACTTGATCATGGTGTATGATTTTTGTTGGATTCTGTTTGCTAATATTTTGTTGAGGATCTTGACATCTGTAGTCATGAGAGGTATTGGCCTATAGTTCTCTTTTTTGTGGTGTCTTCATCTGGATTTGGTATCAGAGTAATACTGGCCTCATAGAATGAATTTGGAGGCTTCCTTCCTCTTGTATTTTTTGGAATAATTTGAGAAGAATGGGTATTAACTGTTTTTGAAATGTTTGGTAGAATTCTACCAAACATTGTGGTAGAATTGTGTGAAAGCCATCTGATCTTGGACTTTTGTGTTTTGGGAGTTTTTTGATTACCAATTTATTTCATTGCTAGTGATTGGTCTGTTCATATTTTCTATTTCTTTCTGCTTTAGTTTTTGTAAGTTATAGTTTCTAGGAATTTATCCATTTCTTTTTGGTTGTCCAATTTGTTGGCATGTAGATGTTCATAATATTCTGTTAGAGTTGTTTGTATTTCTGTGGTATTGGTTGTTGTTTCTCCTCTTTAGTTAGTGATTTTGTTTATTTGGGTCTTTTTTTTTAATGAATGTGGCTAGAGGTTTATCAATTTTGTTGACCTTTTCAAAGAACCAGTTCTCTCTGGTTTCATCCATCTGTTCTTTTTTTCCCCCAGTTTCTATATTATTTCTACTCTAATTTTATTATTTACTTCCTTTTGTTGGGTTTGGGTTCTTTCTCTAGCTCCTGTAGGTGTAAGGTTAAGTTATTGGAGATTTTTCTTGCTTCTTGAGGTATGCCTGTATTGCTATAAAATTCTCTCTTAGAACCCTTTTTGCTGCATCCCAAAGATTTTGGACTATTGTGTTTTCATTTTCATTTGTTTCCATGTAATTCTTGATTTATTCTTTGATTTCTTGGTGATCCATTCATTGTTTAGTAGCATGTTATTTAACCTCCATGTATTTGTGCTCTTTCTAGATTTTTTCTTCTGGTTGATTTCTAGTTTTTGTAGTGTTGTGGTCAGTAAAGATACAGATGGATTCTATTATTGAGATGTCTGTATATTCTGCCTTTTATAGATGTATTTAAATGAATGTTTCTTAGCTTTGATAATTGTGATGTTATAATGTTTTGAATAACATATCACTATTGCCTTTAAAAATATCTACTTAGTGGGGCACCTGGGGGGCTCAGTCAACTCTTGATTTTGGCTCAGGTCATGATCTCAGGGTTGTGAGATCAAGCCCCACATCAGGCTCTGCACTCATTCAGGAGTCTGCTCATCGTTTCTATCTCTCCCTCTGCCCCTCCCCCCCAAAATAAATAAATAGATCTTTAAAAAAACAAAACAAAAATACCTATTTTGTAATTTTAGCTACTTTTTGCCCTATGTACTTCTTCCTCTGGCTGTTCATGTGTATCCTTTATAATATCCTTTATAATGAACCAGTAACAATAAGTGTTTCCCTGGGTCCTGTATGATAGAAACCCTAACTGATGGGGACTGTATTCACTCCAAAGAGTTAGTATTAGAATTGAGTTAAATTGTAGGACACCCAGTTGATGTCAGGAGAGAATTGGGGGATTCATTGCTGTGGGAAGACCCCATACAGCTGGTGTCAGCAGTGTTGTGAGTAGATGAAACCGCTTTCCTTTCGGTTGCTTGAAGGAAAGCAGTTTAGTGCTATAAAGTGTTCATTGCCTGGTGTCTTTCATTGTTATGATTGATCTCATTTATTATGTAAGTTGTGTGGTGAGCTCTGCTGTCTGGTAGGTTTGTTTGAGTCTCAGTGTGGCCCTCATCCTCTGCCTGGCAGTAGCCCTGGGGCTAAGGGAACCTAGGGCATAGTTTTGCTGTTAAGATGCAGTGAGGTGGTGGGGGCACCTGGGTGGCTCAGTAGTTAAGTGTCTGCCTTCAGCTCAGGTCATGATCCCAGGGTCCTGGGATGGAGCCCTGCATTGGGCTCCCTGCTCCGCGGGAAGCCTGCTTCTCCCTCTCCCACTCCCCCTGCTTGTGTTCCCTCTCTTGCTGTGTCTCTCTCTGTCAAATAAATAAATAAAATCTTTAAAAAAAAAAAAGAAAAGATTCAGTGAGGTGGTAATCTGGGAGGCCTGTGCTGGTCTTGGAACTCTGAGTGAGTGCTAGTCATCGTTGGCTGTGATGATGATGGAGCTGCTGTGAAGGCTGCAGAGCTGTGGGGACAGTGATGGAGCTCCTGCGGGGGGTGGGGGGGTGGGCGTGGTACTGCATGGTGGGCAGGCAGTAAGCAGACGGGGATGTGGCCAGGCCTGAGCAACATAGACACAGGCCTACTGGAAGGTCAGGCATGGTGTGGCTACCCATGGTGCTGCCCTCACAGCTGGGAAAGACAACACAGAAGTGGGGTTCTTTGGGCAGGCTGTTGAAATGTATGTGGGAGTTTGAACGTAGAGATAAGAGCATGGGGGATTAGCCTGCATTCAAGGCCAGAGCCAAGAAGAGGCCACGTCCTGGGAGATCCAAGCTCAGTGGGGCTGGAACATTTGGTGGAGAGAGGTGGGTGGAAGAGGCGTGATTAGGGAAACGAGATCATTTGATTTTGTTTCTCAACCCAAATCTACTTTCTCATAGAGGAGTTCCTTGTTCATATTTAATTGTGTACGTGGTGAATGTGCATTGTTTTCCTTTGCCCTTCCGGGTTGTGTTGACTGTTCCTGTTTTCATTTCTGCTTACCTGTTTTTGAATAGATTTTTCTTTAATATCAGATTGAAAAGAGGAGTTTATATGTTTTATTTGTTTATCTCCTGTTTTAACCATGGGTCCACATAGCCATAGAGTGTTCCAGTCCTTTGTCCCTCATTCTTGATGCTAAGGCGCATACGGTAAACTCCTTGAGGGGTGACAGAATCTGGTTTTAGGAAAGAGCATTTCTCCACTTTTACATACCCCTTGTCCAGAGCTCTTGTAGGAAATCTTACATTTTCTCATAGCATCATCTTGAGTTCTCCTGTTTTTCTTTATAACTTTGGACTCTTAACGTGTGGGCACACAGAGTTCTTGAATCTGTGCCTTGCTTTGTTTGGTTGTAATGGTCTTTTTTTCTCCATGGTGTCTGTTAGAGAGCTTGTCAGCTCTGGGAATCTTTTGTCCTGTTGCTTCGGGGCTTCAGGGTGTGCTGTGTAAAAAGAGCACTGGACTAAGTCTGAAGATCTGGCTTGGCTCTGTTATAAACAGTAAAGACATGGTCTCCTTCCACGTGGTTGCTCACAGACCAGACAACTTGAAAGAGCTGTAAGACCTCAGTCAAGCCAGACAGCCTTCTCTGGCACTCTGTTTCTTCACCTGGAAAATTAGGGTTTTTCGAAGCGTTTGCCCTAGAGCCGTGATTCCATGAAGTAGTTTGGACGTGTTCCATGAAAAGAGGGTTCTGTGTCAGGCACATCCGGATATGCTGGGACTGCTCAGAGACTTTAGTTTTGCACTGTTGAGGCAGCTAGACTGTGGAGATAATGCTGTCCATGTTTACCCAGCTTATTTGCCCAGGAAAATTCATTTTTATACAGTAGCCTGTGAGACCTGAAGGGTTCAGTAGAATACACTTTGAGAAACACTAGACTACATAATTTTAAAGTTTTTTTCCCCAGCTTTCAAATCTTATAGTTCTGTAGATATACTAAAAGCCACTTAATTGTATATTTTAAAAGGATGAGTTTTCTGGTATGTGAAATCTATGTCAACAAAGCTGTCATAAAGATTTTTTTATGATTCTTTAATCTTCAGAATGAACTACCTGGGATTGCGTCAGCTTTTATAGCTTGTCTTTAATTCCTCTTTGGGGGAAAAACATATAGGAGCTTGCCCATTTGCCATTCTTTATAGAGAATGCCATTCAGCTGTAGGAAAACTTCTCAAAGTTGCTTTCCTGATTACAGCTTCTCTTTCTCTCACGCCAATCTCTGTGCATAGTGGATCTTCTGCATCTATATTCTAGGTGTCTGTTTATCTTGAATTCCTGCCTTTTGAGTAGTGTGACTTTGTGTAGATTAGGGTATCTGTATTTCCATGGTCTTTGCTTTTCTGAGTTAATTCTTTACATTACCTTCTGCACTTTTAATTTTAGTTCTTTGATAGCATCTTTAACATAAACACATTTCTTTTAAATTTACTGCTGTTTTTCATATAAATTCCCTGTCATTTCAAAAGGCAGCATGGCGTAGCTGAAAAAGCATCAGGCTCAGCTCAAAATGGGCTCTTCCACTTCCTGACTGGCTAAGCTTTCTGAGCCTGTGTCCTTGTGTGTAGAAAGAGGACAGTGCCTCCCATGCCAGCCTTAAATAATGTAATATGGATATGGCAGAGCGCTAAGCACACGGTGCTTGGTCAGGGCTTTTTCTCTTGAGACAGAATTGTGTCTGGGTTGTAAATCCAGTATAAAGCACTTTCCATCACAGGTTTTGTTGACATCTTGTGTGTAACTGTTGAGAGACCAAGGAAATGTTGTAAGTAGTGCATTATTCAGTTCTACCATTCATTAGAGCTGGATTTGGTTACGAAACTCCTTTTTCAGGGGAATTGTTGTCCGTGTGGAGGTGCTGAAAATAGATCTACCATATTCCATTTCTTGTGCATAATCAGCGATTTGTTGCCTGTGATGTAAAAGGCCTTCTGGGGGATGCCAAGAGGGCTAAGAAAAGCCCCTGCCCCAAAAGAAACTTATAATCTAACCATGAATAGCAATGCTGAATGCATGAAAGGTAATCCCTCAAGGCAATAAAAGTGCCAGATGAACCGGTGGTCACTGTGGGTGGAGATGACCAGGGAAGGGGGACAGAGGAGGTGGGACCTGAGGGAGGAGAGAGCCACTTCCTCACCTCCTTTGACTTTGTTCGGTTACCTTCTCGGGGAGACCTTCCGTGACTGTGGGTTTGGACGTGTTGGCCTTGCTCCTGCCGCTGGTCTCCTTGTCTCCTTCACCACCCCTCCTCATTTCTGCCCAGAAACTCCTATTCACTGGACACACAGAGTAAGGTGCTGTTCTTGTTGGCTCATTGTCTCTCTCTTCCCCCCATCAGAATGAGAATTCAGGCTCTGTGAGGCAGGGCCTTTGTCTGGGTCACTGTGTATCTCAAATGCCTTGACCAGTGCCCAGCTCCCAGACAGCAGGGCTGAGTGAGTGTGTGTATGTGTGTGTGGTGTGTGCACACGCGCACGCAAGTGTGTAAACCTTGAGTGAATACTCTGGCCTCTGGCCCCAAAAGAGGTTGTGCTTTGATGATAGTTCTGTTTCTATAGCCCCTGGATTTTTGTCAGAATGAGAGCAGTCATATTCATGGCATTTTGAAAAGTTCCCCTCATTATGCATAATTCATAGATTCCATGAGTGTAGTGGTATTAAAAGCTCCATCAAGGACTGTGTAAACAGAACTCTGAAACCAAAACAGTAAGGAAAAGACTGATAGAATTGATAGTACATGGATCAAAATATTGGGAGAACTGACATAAAAATGGACTTCTGTATTAAAAAATATCATAAACAAAGTTAAAAAATGAAGACTAAAGCTAGAATTAGCATCCTTAACATAGGAAGAACTCTTAAAACTTGGAACATAGCAAAAGGATAAACCTACAAAAAGAAAAATAGCCAAAATACCTAAACAGATAAGATAAGATACACAAATGGTCAGTAACCTATGACCCTCATGGTAGAATCAGTGAGAGGCAAATTAAAACAAGGGGAAAAAAAATCATTGGCAAATACTGAAAATATTCTCTGTTGGGAAAAGGTTTAGGGAAATAGGCCTCTTATAAACTGTTGGTACGTATGTACGTTGATAAAACCTTTGGGACAAGTGGTCTAGTATTTATACAAATTAAACAATTTGTATAGGGAATAACTTAGTTGTACCACAAACGCATGCACACACATTGGAAAACATACATACACACACGTGTATGCAGAGACTGAACCAGCCCTCATTCGTCACCTGTGAGGAAACTCCAGAAGTAGATTCTGAGTGGGAGGGAGGAGAAGGTGCTGTGATCTGCCTTGCTTAGGTCAGGTACTCATACCCTTGCTGAGACCAGAAAGGTTTTCCAGAAAAGCAGGACCCTTCCCATTCTCATCACATAGAAGGGCTCCCCAAGGAAAGGATATGTCTGACAGTTGATGTGTTAGTTTCCTCGGGCTGCCCTAACAAGGAACCACAGAGCGGGTACAGAAATAAGTTTTCTTATAGGCCTGAGGTTGGCAGTCCAAGATCAAGGTGTTGGCGGATTGATTTTTTTTCCCCGAGGAGCCGTCTCTCCTCGGCTTTAGATAGCCACCTGCTCCCTCTGTCTTCATGTGGACTTTCTCCCGTGTGTGTGTGCGTGTGCGTGTCACCTTCTCCTCTGTGTGTGTGCGTGTCACCTTCTCTGTGTGTGTGTGCGTGCGTGTCACTGTGTGCGTGCGTGCGTGTCACCTGTGTGTGCGTGTGTCACCTCTGTGTGTGCGTGTCACCTCTGTGTGCGCGCGTGCGTGTCACTGTGTGCGCGCGCGTGCGTGTCACCTTCTCTGTGTGTGCGTGCGTGTCACCTTCTTCTCTGTGTGTGTGCGTGTCACCTCTGTGTGTGTGCGTGCGTGCGTGTCACCTCTGTGTGTGTGTGCGTGCGTGTCACTTTGTGTGTGTGCGTGTCACGTTCTCTGTGTGTGTGCGTGCGTGTCACTGTGTGTGTGCGTGTCACCTGTGTGTGTGTGCGGGTGTGTCACCTTCTCTGTGTGTGCATGTCACCTCCTCTGTGTGTGTACGTGCGTGCGTGTCACCTGTGTTTGCGTGTGCGTGCATGTGTGCGTGTCACCTGTGTGTGTGTGCGTGCGTGTCACCTTCTGTGTGTGCGTGTGTGCATGCGTGTCACCTGTGTGCGTGCGTGCGTCACCTGTGTGTGTGTGCGTGCGTGCGTGTCACCTGTGTGTGTGTGTGCGCGTGCGTGCGTGTCACCTGTGTGCGTGCGTGCGTGTCACCTTCTGTGTGTGTGTGTGCGCGTGCGTGCGTGCGCGTCAGCTTCTCCCCTAAGGCCGCCAGTTATATTGGATTAGGGCCTGCCTGAAAGACTTCATTTTAATGTGATTACCTCCTCAGAGACCTTACCTCCAAATACAGTCACATTCTGGGGTACTAGGGATGAGGGCCTCAACCGCTGAATTTGGGGGCGGCGGAGGACACAGTTCGGCCCCTAACAGCTGTCAGTGCCAACCTAGTGTCTCCTCACGGGCACTTGGGGTTTTCCTTTCTTTTCACACTGACGCCCCTGATACCCTGGTAGCCTCTGAATACAGGGCCCAGCAAGTTACCCCAGAGGTCTCAAAACGGAAAGATTCATGTGCCAACTTCGAATAGGCTTGAATCACAGTTTATCCTAAGTCAGTGTAAAACCCAGCAGGAAGCAAGGGGGGAAGGATAGCGTGGCTCAGTGCTCTGGGGTGGTGCGCAGGGGCAGGTGGGAAGGCCGTGCTCCCTGAGTCCTGGGGTACGCAGCAGGCGATGTCCTGCTTCGCTCCGCACATCGCTGACCACAGCTAAAACAGTGGGCCGTCAGGGGTTTTATTAACGCTTCTTGAGTAGAGGACACATGGTGGGAGAATGGGTGTCACCAGGGGATGGTCCCATTAAGCCGCCTACCTATTAATGTTTCATGTATATAGTTCGTGTTTTGAATATTTTGCGCTTTTTGTCTATTTAGTGTCCTGTGTATTTAGCACCCAGGTGCCTCGTGAATATTAGAGACCTTGTGGCCCTTTAGTGCTCTAACACATGCAGACAGGCTCTATCTGCTTGCAGAGTACGTATTGTATTCTTGACACATCTCAGGAGTTCAGCCTGTGTCTAAAACTCTGCTTACTGGTTACTTAAAACCTCTCGAGAGAATGTGCCTCTATCTTACAGACTTCTGTATCTTACAGAGCTGGAAATTCTCCAGTGAGTATTACAGTGCTCTGGGTGGGCATCACCCTCTCCTCCCAGCTGAGTCCACAGGGGACTGTCGTGTTCTCTGACTTGCTACTGTAACAGTGATCTCCTCTCTGGTGTGGAACACAGCAGAATTGAGTGATACCAGCATTATTTGAATGCCGGGAGACTGGTTCTGAGCTGAGACCTTTTTGTGAGCTAGTGGTGTCATTTGGTGTTAAATGCGATTTGGAGGAGGCACCAAAGGAAACTGCTTGGAAAGTGGAATCTTGCCTTAGAGGTTCAGGGAAGTCTGGAACTTGATGTCCTTTTAGCACTAGAGGCTGGTCAGGCCCCCAAAGGGACGTGGCTTTGTTTCCATTTCCTTTTTTTTGCAATTCTAGAAAGGGAATCTTTTGCTTGGTAGCTGAATTCAATGTATGCTCCCAGCTTGGTATTGCTAGTGGGAATCTTCCAGCAGAACAGAATATAACATTAGTAACTCCAAGTTCACTGTGCTGACTCTGAAAATTATTCAGACTTTTTGTGTCTTCATACTTACTTTCTAAGTGGCTTGAAAAATATATTGTTGTAGAAGTATTTACATTTTTAAAATTGGAAAATGTGATTTGTGGTCACTTACATGTTTTCTTTTTCTTTGTCCCCTGTCTCTTAGGCAAGAATACACACTTAGGTATTTGTGGTAGAATCTTAAACAGCTTTTATTTATGTCTGCAGGAAAAAATCTAGAATTTCTTCCAGTGGTCTAAAATAAAATATAGAAAGTTAATTGCTATTTATTGCAAATCTTTCTAAATGTTGGAAAACTGATTTATTTCTCAGCACTAACAGGTGACCTACACCTATTTTTAAAGTTAACATACCTTCCCTAAGAGCATTTTATGTGCATTAATTCATTTATTTCAGTATCTCCTGAGATTTTCATTTATAATGAAACAGTTTCTCAAAGTCCAAAATCCTGTTGGTTATGAAGTTGGCACTGAAATCTGGTACTATTAACTAAAGTTTAATATTCTTTGTTATGTTGTATGTCCATTAAAGGAAAAAATTTAAATTGTGTTTTAAACATTTTATAGATTTATTTATTTGAGAGAGAGCCTGGGGCAGGGTGTGGGGAGGGACAAGCAGACTCTATGCTGAGTGTGGAGCCCTATGTGGGGCTTGATCTCATCTCCCTGAGATCATGACCTGAGCTGAAACTAAGAGTTGGCAGATGCTTAACCAACTGAGCCACCCAGGCACCCCGGTATTTTATACATTTTAAATGAATTATTCGGTTGAAAGGTATGGCTCTATAATAACTAGTTATTTACATAGTTCCAGAGCATAGAAAATATGAAAATATTTCCTGCAAGTCTGCAAGTTCTGGCATTATCCTGACACCAAAACTCCTAGAGGAAAGCACTGAACAAAAAACTACAGGTTGACTTCATTCTGAAATTAGAAACTCTAAATAGATACTAGCAAGTCAAATCCAACAATGTATTTTTTAAATGCCACATTATGATCTTAGTAGGGCTTATTTCAAAAAAGCGAGCATGATTCAGCCTCAGAAAATGTCTTCCTGTTTTAACCTGCATTAAGGAAGTAATTAATAAAACCACATAGTCCCGTCACTAGATGGCTCAAATGGTATTTAATGAAATCCACTTTGAAAACTAAACAAACTATTAGCAAATTAGAAATAGAAAGGGAACTTTGGTAACGATGGCATCTACTAAAAGCATCCCACAAACTATATTTAATGGTGCAACATCAGAACATCCTCATTGAAGATGGGAATAAAGCAAGGATGCGAGTGGTGCTTGCTAATAGAATCTTAACTGGTGGTTCTCACCAATTAGAGAAGTCTCTTATAGAGGAAGAGACAACACTATCATTATTTGCAAATGATTTGAATATCTCCCCAAAAACTCCAAGAGAAAAAGCTTTAAAAAAATCATGAGGGTTCATAAGTATAATGTGACATATGCAAAATCAACTTGCAAAAATCCAGAGTTTTCCAACAACACCAGCAGCATTCACTCAGAATAAAATGAAGGAACAAATCCCATGGACAGTTGCCACAGGTATCTTAAAACACTTAGGAATACAGCTATCAAGAAAGATGTCCTGAAAAACTAGAAAAACACGTTGTATCTCTGTGGCAACAAAGCAGTAGCTATACATGGTGCTGATTTTAATTTGGCAACAGATACACTCCATTTAATTTGGCAAAGACTTGTGCCTTTGTTCTCCATTGCTTCCTCTGGAAGCAGATAATGCTTGCTGACATTATTTCCTCATTTTACCAGTGAGGAAACTGAGACGTTAGGTAGTTTTTGTGATTTAGAGTGTCCATGCATAATTCACGGGACACAAGCCTAGATGGTACTTGACCTCCAATTCTTGGCCTCATGGTTGTTTCGTTCTAGCCTGTTTTCTGTATTCTCTTCAGCCCAGCATATGTGTATTTCCTCAAAAAATTACACTGTGAATCAAGTATTAAATTGAAGATAATTCTTCTTTCTCTATTATGTTGTGGATATTATAATTTATAATCCTAAAAACTCCTATTAGGTCGTTTTTATTCTAAATTATTTTGGTGAAGGAGCACCTGGGTGACTCAGTGGTTAAGTGTCCAACTCTTGATTTTGGTTTAGGTCATGATCTCAGGGTCATGAGATCCAGCCCTGCATTGGGCTCCATGCTCCCTGGGAAGTCTGCTAGAGATTCTCCCTCTCCCTCTGCAAACCACTCCCCTGCCCCCCCCCGTTCCTGCTTGCCCTCTGCGTGCATGCTTTCTCTCTCTCTTTAAAAAAAAAGTAATAAAAAGTAAATTATTTGGTGAAAAAGAAGGAGAAATCGGTTTTCACCAGTTTGATGGCTGTTCATTGTAATTCTTTAATGAGTAATCAGGCTAGAAGTAGAATTAATTTTGTAGTTACACTTATTACTCTTGGGATAATATCGTTAAGCTCTGTAATGGTCTCCATACCTTCTGGTTCTGTCACAATGCTTATGACATAAGGAACAGTCGTACTTTTCTTCACAGTTTAACTTTGAAAGTAACACCCTGTACTCGTCTTCTAAGGCCATGGAACAAATTATCACAGACTTGGTGGCTTGAAATAGCCACCAACAACTCTGGAAGTCAAAAGTCCAGAATCTGTTTCACAGGCTGAAGTCAAAGTGATTGGGGTTGGCCCTCCCTCTGGAGGCTCGGAGGACGGTCCATTTCTTGCCTCTTGTGAGCTCTGGGGGTTCCTGGGCTTGTGGTTGTGTCTGCAGTCTGCCTGTGCGACCCCGTTGCCTCCCCCCTGCATGCATCAGCTCTCTCTGCCCGCCTCTTATCAGGACACTTGTGATTGCATTTAGGGTCTACCCCGATAATCCAGGATAATCTCCCCATCTCAAAGCCCTTAATTTAATCATATCTGTATATGCTCTGCCAGAAGGACACATACTGTGGAGGCAGTCAGAGCAGAGTGAATACTACCCCATTGCTAGTTTGTTGCCCTTGACCAAGCCACTTCACCTCTTTGAACTTTGGTTTCTCCATCTGATAATGGAACTTATCAGTTCCATTCCAATACATGCCAATCGCAGATTTTTTTTTTTTTTTGAAAGGGCTAAGAGAAACAGTGTTGATTCAAATATTGCTTGGTTTGTTTTTTTTTCTAAACTTGCTTTTAAAGCCTTGTTGTGATTTGTCTTTGTAGCTCAAGCCTACTGTCCCAGGCACTTAGTAGTTGCCCATTAATTAGCCTTCACAAGTAGTTTTTGGTCTTCTGAAGGGCAGTGTGGCATTGCATTGTCATGCAAGGTACCCACAGTTGGACACAGCTTGGTGGCAATGGCTCATCCAGAAATACTCTGTGTGTGGTAGTTGAGTGGCAGGAACTTAGCAAACTGAGGAGATGCGTGCAAAGCAGAATCCGTAGCATGGTGGTTTCGTGCAGATATGCTAAACTGAGTGCATGTAAGAAGCAGGGAAAAATCGGTTGATCCAGAAAGAGAAAAGTTAGAGGCGGGCGTGATGAGTGTCCAGCTAGCTTGCTCTGCAACACACCGGTGCACACGCACACACACACTGCATACAAGATTGATTTTTAAATTCAAAAAACAAAATTTTTTTTACACCTCTTTGGGACCTTGGTGGCTTTGTGCTCATAGCCCAGTGTGAACGTCTGACTGGGTTGGGGCCTGTCTCACATTCCCGAGAGGGTCCCTCCAACTAGATGTTAACCTCCTTGAGACCAGGAATCACTGGTGTGGGGATGCGTGTCCTCTCTTAGCCTTTGTGGATGGGGACAAGGGTTTGAACGCTATCGTCTGAACCATCCTGGCAGAATGAAACATTACTTTGGGCATGAACAATTATTGATCCAGCCAAGGCCTTGGTTAATGAGTCATTTGGCTTATGGTGTTCCTGAGTCACAGGATGTCCTAAGGACCTCTCTGACTCATCTGTGTGGTCTGTGGTGTTTGAAGAGGCCTCACGCAGTGACCATGCATCACCGAAGGAGCCAAGGAGTGGGGTAGCCTTTCTTCTACGATCTTTTCTGCCCCTGGCTGGCTGGCTGTGGAGAGGAGAGGCAGAAGGGGCACTGGAAAGGGGGTGGCCAAGGAGCAGCAGAAAGGGGCACATAGGGAAGCCCAGGGAGGGCTGAGTGTGGAGCCAGGGTATGGCCCGGGGCACGTATCACTGAGAGCAGGCTGTAACCAATTTTTAGGGCATTTAGGATTTACATTTATTAACACCTATCATTGCTGTATTTAGGATTGAATTTGATGCTTTTTAGGTACTCCTATCAGGTGCTCTGGCATGAGGTTGGCAGACTTTGAAAGACCCTTTCAAAGGGGTCTTTAGTGGAAAGCAACACTAAATGTATTTACTCAGGAGTAAGAACAGTCATTGGAGAGTCCGTTGGGCTCTGGACAGTGCTAGATGATCCCAAAAGTCAGAAGTGAGTGTTAGTGGCGGAGATGTAAGGAGCAGCAGCAATCAGACAAAGCATTCTGGATACAGATTCGCACTAGAGGCTGTATGACAGGGTCCGTGGGTTACAGTGGGGAGAGTGTGCTGAGGGAAGGCCTAAAGGAGGCTTTGCATACTCACTCAGCGCTGACGGGGCTCTTTCCGGCCTGGGGTGGGTCCACACACACCCCGTCTCATTATACTTCACTTTACTGCACTTTGCAGATACTGGGTGGGTATTTTGTTGCTTTTTTTCTTACATATTCAAGGTTTGTGGCAACCTGTTTTTCCGACGCATTTGTTCACTTCATGTCTCTGTCACAGTTTGGTCATTCTCACAGTATTTGGAACTTTTTTGTTACTGTTATATTTGTGAATGGTGATCTGTGATTACAACTTGCTGAAAGCTCAGAAAATGGTTAGCATTTTTTTAGAATAAAGTATTTTTTTAATTAAGGTATGTACATTATTTTTTTAGACACAGTGCTATTGCATACTTAATGGACTACGGGATAGTATAAGCATAACTTTTGTGTACACTGGGAAACCAGAACATTTTTCCGACTCACTTTATTGCAATATCCGCTTGTTGCGGTATGGAACCGAACCTATGCTTATCTACAAGGTAGGCCTGTTGTATACACAGGAGGGTGAATTTCTTGCCAGAGCAAAAGAAGTGCTCTGTGCCAAGGTTCATCTCACAACTGAGGCAAGTTGGAATGTTCCAGAAATTTTGAGATCATTCTCTTCTATGCTGTTTTAATCTGTTTAAAATAACTGTTAAGGAAGAAGATGCTTTGGAATGAAGATAATTATAATATTAATGACAGATTTTAGCCAGTAACTCTGTTTTCGTTTTCTCTTCAGTGTCAAATCAACAGTGCCTTGACTTCTTTCCATACCGCCTTGGAGCTTGCGATAGATCAGCGAGAAATCCAACACGTCTGTCTGTATGAAATTGGTAAATATGAAATGTCTGTCCAGCTTCTTGTCATGAAATGGTATTAATGCATTCAGCTTATGTCCAGCTGGATGGCTGGCTTCTTGTCGCAAGTCTTAATGCATTTTTGTGCATGTCTGCTTTTTTAATGCTATTCAGTTTGGATCTTTGTAAAATGCTTACTACCTTTTGTGAGAATAAGACTTTGTTACCGTAGCACAAGCGGTGATACTTACCTCAGTAATTGTCCTTACTGCTTTAGAATTTATTCTTTATAACATTCTGATTTTAGGATAATAGGTCATGTTAAAGGAATGGACTAAAACTTTTGTAACTACTTTATCTGACTGCACATTAGAATCTAAACTATGTTTCCCTCCCTTGCACTAGTGTTTACCTGGGAAGAAAAATATGGCCTGGGAGAGAGTTGGGCATGTGGACCCCAATCCCAGCCCTTCCCCCAACTAGCTTGGAGACCTGGGAAGAGTTGTGTAAGCCTCATGGTTGCCATGAGTGTTGAGGTGCCTGCCCTCAATGGTCATGAGGTTTAAATGAAGTAGGAATGAGCATCAGGTGGGGTGCCTGGCACACAGAAGGCCCTCCACATGTGTGAGCCCCTTCCTTCTGCTTTTCCTCTCCTGCAGACAAATTTATAAGCAGACATGGAAATATTTATTTGCTTACAGCTTTCTCCTCCCTGTCCCAAATTGTTACTATGAGTTTCTTTGCTGACTGCACTAAAATTCTGTCCTGTTATATTAGCAATTCCCTAAATCTTTTACGTAGCCGTAGCCGTTGTTCTATGATGCTGAGGAAAATCAACACAGCAGTTGGGTTTGAAACAACCATGACACAATGTAATAAGGGGTTCATGTTGTTAGGGTTTCAGCCCAGTATGACAGGGTCACATCATATGGTACCTAGAAAGGGAATGAAGGAGCCAGGGAGCAGAGAAGTGATGAGGTAGTGATGGAATCAATGGGAAAATCGGAACTCCCAGGTTCTCTGCAGAGAGGGGAAGACGAAATGGGGAGTGCTCAGGGGGCATTTGCCATCTGTCAGGTTGAGACCCTATGATGCTTGCCACTTGCTTATATGCTGTGGACGTAATTGTTGTCTTGGATAATTTTAAATCTCTTTAAAGAAAAGTACAAACTAAAAGATTGGGAACTTCCCAGTAAAATAATGTTTTAAGCACCTCTTATGGTTTAGGGAAAAGAGCTGAAGTGTAATCCAATGGAAAATATATTATGTCATCCATCCCACTGGAGCTCTGGGTAGTAGCCATAACAGGATGGAATGTATTTCGAAGAATTTGAATTAACACCTAGATTTGGTGGGCTTTTTTTTTTGTTCTTAAGATCCTGCTGCCTTTTTTTCCCCCACTTTTACTGATATATAATTGACATATAATGCATTAGTTTAAGTTGTATGACATAATGATTTGATACGTACGTGTGTTGCAAAGTGGTTATGATGGCCTTTCTTGGTGCACCGTTTCAAGGTCTGGCAGAATGGAGGGTTAGACCTGAAGGAGGCTTGGAGATCATCGAAGCCTAACCTCCAAGGCTTAGGAAAGTTAACCCAAGAAAAAGTAGCACAATCCTGACTCAGGCTTCTTATTCATATTCAGTACCACCTTCTCCCCTACTTTGCATTTAACTCCCATCTTCTAGGATGGACATGATTAGGCGCAATTTTTACTGGAAGCCATGTCGACTTCATATCCTATCCCATAGAATTTGACACTGGATTTTCTAGAAGCGTGGATCCCTCTCATCCTTGTACTTCAGTGGCAGATCCAAGATGACACAAGATACCAGAATTTATGATGGGGGGGATATTGTGACAGGAGAGAGCAATGGCCTTCACTCCTTGGCCCTTTTCTCTTCCTAGCTCTGTGGCCTTGGGCAAGTCACCTACCTCTCCATGCCTTAGCATTTCTCCTTGGTAAAATGAGGATACCATCTGCCACCTCGGGAAGCCCCTAGTAGAATTAGAGTTATACCAGGTGCCTGGCTCAGGGCTTGGCACGTGGAGGGGCTCAGGCAAGGGAAGGTACATTTCTGAAACCAAGGATAGAATTCCTCGCATTTTTGCAGCTGCCAGAATGCCTGTCTCATGGTGTTTTGATCCAGGAAAGATAGGGTTCTTTCTCAGCTCTGCTGCCAACCTGCAGAGGGAAGGTGGGCAAGTACTTAGTTTTTGACCGGCTTGTCTCCACTCCTCACAAGGGTTTGAGAATTAATAGTAATCATTAAGGAGCCATGTGAGTGCTTGAAGACTTTTTGAGGTAGTCGCTATATGCAGTCTAATGATACTGCTTCTTTTTCTGTGCCTGGGGCCGCTTTTGGAGAAGCACTGCTGGGCTTAGATTAATCTCACAACCCAAACTGGAGTGTAGGATACGAGTTAGAGTGTTTTCGTAGAAATCTTCATGTCCCTCTCTACTGCTTTAAAAAAATTATTTGGGGGGGGGGGCAGAGGGTGAGGGAGAGAGTCTTAAGCACAGGCCAAGGCGGGGCTCCATCTCACAACCCTGAGATCACGACCTGGGCTGAAACCAAGGGTCGGACACTCAACTGACTGCGCCCCCAGGTGCCCCCCGCTATATCGCTTCTCTGCCGCTTAATGGGTTATGAAATCAGAAGTGCCTTGTCTGACTCAAATTGTCACACTGAAAATATTTAAGTGACAAAAGATCATCTTTAGGTTTTCAGGTAGTATACATGCGACACTCAAAGATAATCAGCAGTTACCAGATTCCTGGCTTAAAGATGGGGTATAAATCACTACTTTAGGGTCACCTACTAAAAATATTTCTTTCATAGGTTGGTGCAGCATGATAGAGCTGAACTTCAAGGATGCATTTGATTCCTTTGAGAGGCTAAAAAACGAGTCCAGGTGGTCGCAGTGCTATTATGCCTATCTAACTGCGGGTGAGTAGCCCACTTCTGTGAGTTCTGTCTCCCACACACATTGGCTGGCGGGAGGACGTGGCGTTCTCCTTCCTCACTTTTCCCCAGAATGTTAATATTTTGTACTGCCGAGTGCTACAGTGTTCACTGACTCGGCGGAACCCTGCAGGCCTGCAGACCAGCTCCCTCCCTGGGCTGGTTTTGTCACCGGCTCTGTCCTGAAAATGCGTATTGTGACGGTTCCTGCGCATTCTGCCCTCAGCAGCCTCAGCCTCCCCTTACTTTTATCCTTTGCTTTCTACAGCATGGTTTGTAGTCTTTAAGAATTTATAAACAATATTGAAGGAATTTAACATGTCTTTTAAATTGTGCTAGTATTTCTGTTTGGATTGTTAGTACCCTGGTTACAAAGTTGCATAGATTTTGAGTAGTCTGCTCCAAACCTGTTTTACCTATTAACCTTGTTTACAGTGTTTGCAGAGCATGAGGTATTTGAACACTGCCCATCATGTAGCAGGAACATCTGTCCTTGCTGAGCTGAATGAGCGGGCATTGCCTTTTTGGTCCTCTCATCAGGCGATAAAGATGTGCTGCCACCTGGTGGACACAAGGGTTGTCTGTGCCCTGCGGGACCTAAAGCACTGTTGCAGAGGTGGGAACCCGAGAAACCCAGTGGCTGTAGGTTTTTTGCCTCTAAGGCTGACCTCTCCTTATCCAGCCATATAACATTACTTAAAGTTCAAGACTAATCCAAACATAATTTAAAATTTTAAGTATCTCCTTATTTCTCTATTTGGATTTAATGAAATTAACGAATTTCAGTTCATTAATAGAATTAATGAGTGGAATTAATGAAACATTTCCTGTCATTCCAGTCCCTTAACTGATCTATTTAAAATAAGAGAATTAACAGTGGCAAGAATGCATGTCCTGGGTGTTCAAAAAGTGCAGTTCATTAGGACTGCGCATGAAACCGTTTACACCCACACTCTTTACTGCAGTCCCCGCAGGGCATCTGTTTTTGTATGGCTCTGTCGCGGATGTTCGAATGGGATTATTTTCTGTATACGGGTTAGGATACTGTGTCTCACACCTTAAGAGTTGTTGTGTGGAGCTCACAGCCTCTCAGATGACAGTGGCAGCTATCTGCGGAGTGGCCTCCGTGCGCCCAGCATGCTGAGGAGTGGGTGAACTGAAAAGCGGAGGTCTTCACGACAACCCAGTCATCGACTGTTAACGTGTTACGGACTCACACAGTCGGTTGTGGGCAGCGGTTTCTTTTTTAATCTTTGTGGAGCATAGAACACAAATAAATGTACAGCATGGCTGTGTACAGGAGCATTTATCCTCCAAATACTGGAAATGCCAGGATTATCACAGGCTGTAGGATCTGGTAAAGCATAAGAGCCTTGTCTCTCTGCCTTCTCAAGGGGGTCCTGTGTGGATGGTAAGGTGTGTCAGGAGCTCCCGAGAAGGGGACGGATCACTTCTCTCCTGCAAGCTGCCATTGGAGTTGGCCCTGAAGGACAGGTGCTTGTCGACAGGCAGACCTAGAGAGGAAGCTCACTCAGGGACCAGAATCACTGCCACCAGAGGCTTCGTTTCTGGTACTGTTCAGTTGTAGTAAAATATACATAACGTAAAATCTACCATTTTACCCATGTTTAAGCATTCGGTTGAGTGGCATTACGTACAGGTACCTCGTTAGGCAGCCGTGACCGCCATCCATCTCTTGTTTAAATTCTGTGACTCTGTAAGAATGTTATGAGTGATCTGAGGAGAATCTCAGGCTTAGCTGCAACAGACATTACTCTTTTTCACTGGCTTACTCTGTGACCTTAGGCACGTGTTTAACTATCTTGAAACTTTACACCCTCTAATCTATAGCCTGATAGGGTTGGTCTACAAAACAGTCATTGCATTTCCTTCTGGTTTTGAAATGCTGTGAGAGATGAGGTCTTTTTGGATGGATTCAGACCCCCACCTCTGGACCAGGGCTGCTCCCCTAACTGGGAATGTGGTTGTGTTTCCCTTGAACATTCAGCCTAATCCCTCATGCTTCCAGTACAAAATCTTCTGCCTCTCCCATCACCTTGACATCGGCAGCCTTCTGTGAGTCTTGGTGCTTTCGCTGCTTTGGCCATGTCAACCACTGTCCATCCTCTGGCATGGGTATGCATCAGATTTACCAGTAGAAAGGGCCCAGGACTGTAGGGACAAAGTCCCTAATTTATTCTACACTTCTAAGAATAAAAGTTAGCTGAATTACTGTGGATTATATGACAACTTGTCATATCCTGAATTTTCCATGATTTTAGATTGTTTTTAATGAATGAACATTTAAGGAGTTAGTTTGAATATAAACTAGGTTGTAATGTGGAATGCCACTGAGACCACTAGGACTAAAGAGAAAATTAAAAAGTCAGTAAAACCATAACTAAGAGGCATCTAGTATTACATTTTCCATGTAAACCCCTTCATTATTACTTGTCACTCAGCTTTTATAAATTCCTTTGATTTAAACTGGAATTAATCTAGTTTGATGCCCACGTTCTCTGAATGCACCCTGGATCCTGATGGCAGATTGAGTTGAAGAATGAGTGAAAGGCACATCTACTGATACATTAAAAGTTAGAAGGCAAACGTTTTTTAGAGAGGTCTCATTTGGCCCCGTGCTCTGCTTGGCCAAACCCCAAACTATGAGTAGAGGAGCAGCTAGTTTTAGGAGTGCTCAAATAAAGGAGAAGGAACTAGGTCCTCCCAGCTGGGGATTGAGAAACAACATGTGCCAAAGACCACATCTAAGGAGAAATTGATATAAATGGATTCAGTGCCATTGGAGTTGAGAAGAGAATGACAGAGAGTAGTTGGGAAAGTTGCACCTTCAAAGATGAAGCGAAGGATATGTGATTAAGTCTTTGCCGGGGGATTGGGACGGGATGAAGATTGTGTACGGACTTTCAAAATCTCCTCCTCCTCCAGGGCTCAGCCTGACTCCTAGCTCCTCAGAGTTTTCCTGATCACTCCAAAGAGAAAAGATCCCTTCTCTTCCTGAGCTTTTCCCAAAGCACTTTGGGTTTCCAGCCCTTGAGACTCTTGTCACCTTATACATTATAGCTATGGGACTATGTGTATGTCTTATTTCTCCAGCTGAAATTTATGTCGCTTTAGGGGTCAAGCATGTGTTTCTTCTTGACATTCTTGCTGGTGTCTTGTAGGTGGTAGCTGGCCAATGGACACATGTCAGACTAATTTCATGACTTTCTTTCCAGACACAGGGATACCCTCCTTCCATCAGGAAGATTCATGATCTTCTTGGCTCCTCCCTTTTATTTTCCCTGTATGTCCCCACAAAGCTCTGGGAACCCAGTTAGCTGGACAGTAGTTGAATCAGTGGCGTGACAGTCAACAGGGATGATATAGTGTAACAGTCTTTAAAATATGTGCTCCCATTTCTAATTTGGTAACATTTTCCAAGTACTGTCAACCTCGGTATCTTTCGGTGGTATTTTCCCCCTGATACTTAAGGAGCGCAACAATGGTTTCTTACAGTTTGTCAGGGAGCCACCGGTGACGTGGATGGGGCACAGATAGTCTTCAAAGAGGTTCAGAAACTCTTCAAAAGGAAAAACAATCAGATTGAACAGTTCTCGGTGAAAAAGGTATGTTGGAGCCCCTTGATCCGGTGTGGTATTTATGATGGGCATTTGTAACCAACGCCACCTCAGACCAGTTTGAGGAAATCCTAATTGAAGCCGGTGACTGACTTGCCATGCAGAATGCGCTTCGCCACGGGGGAGAAAATATACTCCCATGGTCCCCCTTCTCCTTTGAGTGGGAAGTGCTTGTGTTGCTGCACATAAAGCAGTGGTTATTTGTTTGAGTGGGTGAACACATTACAGACCATGCAGAGCTAATGAGGCTATCTAGAGAGGGAAAGCATCTGTCTAAAGAGTTAGGTGATTTCAGAAGAATAGAATTGGGCAGAATCTAGGCAAGAGATCTAGACTGTTGCTTCTCAATCTAGTGACCACATCACATTTTGACCTAATAAACAAGAGGAGTGTGCATCAGATTTACCAGTAGAAAGGGCCCAGGACTGTAGGGACAAAGTCCCTAATTTATTCTACACTTCTAAGAATAAAAGTTAGCTGAATTACTGTGGATTATATGACAACTTGTCATATCCTGAATTTTCCATGATTTTAGTTTGTTTTTAATGAATGAACATTTAAGGAGTTAGTTTGAATATAAACTAGGTTGTAATGTGGAATGCCACTGAGACCACTAGGACTAAAGAGAAAATTAAAAAGTCAGTAAAACCATAACTAAGAGGCATCTAGTATTACATTTTCCATGTAAACCCCTTCATTATTACTTGTCACTCAGCTTTTATAAATTCCTTTGATTTAAACTGGAATTAATCTAGTTTGATGCCCACGTTCTCTGGATGCACCCTGGATCCTGATGGCAGATTGAGTTGAAGAATGAGTGAAAGGCACATCTACTGATACATTAAAAGTTAGAAGGCAAACGTTTTTTAGAGAGGTCTCATTTGTTGCTTTGCTGGAGGGGGTTGTTCGTGTCAAACACGAACCGTGCGTTTTTGACTATCTCCAAAGTATATATTTTTATTTGAATTTGTTGGCACAAACTTAGCTGATCATTCTAACCACCTGCAGGCAGAGAGGTTTCGGAAACAAGCTCCAACCAAAGCACTGTGTGTGCTGGCCTCCATCGAGGTGTTGTACCTGTGGAAAGCCCTTCCCAACTGTTCCTTCCCCAACCTGCAGAGGATGAGTCAAGGTAAAAACAAAACCATACACCTGGTTTCTTCAGTTTCTCATTAGTGTTATCTGATTCAGAGAATGCACAGTCCATTGCTCAGGTGATAGGTGTAGGCAGCACAGGAATGTACGGACGTGTTTGCATTGTTAGCTGCATGTGGTGAGGCACGCGGACTCTGAGCGTCGTTGATTCTATAGCCCTGGGGGTGGCTGAAAGCATACATTTCCCCCCCCCAACAAAAGCCCTTTGTTTCATATAGGTTTGATTCACATGTATTAAAATGCACAGATATTAAGTGTGTGGTTCATTGAGTTTTGGCAAATATATACATGCTGGCATCCACCACCACAGTGAAGATCTGGAACATTTCCACCACCCTTGTAATTTCATTTCCCTTGTGCACCTTCTTGGCCAGCCCCCACCCCCGAAGGCAACCACTGTTCTGATTTCTCTCTCCACAGATGAATTTTGCCTGTCCTTGAACTTCATATAAGTTCAGACAGCGTGTACTTTTTATTGCTTGGCTTCCTTTGTCCGGCATAGGCTCTGAGGGAGTGATCTGTGTTGTAGCCTGTATCTGTGGCCCGTGCCTTTTACTCGCTGAGTGGCACTCCATCGTGTGGCTACATCTGTACCACAGTGTGTTTATTCTTTCTCCTATTAATGGATATTTGATTTGTTTCTGGTTTTTGATCTGTCCTGAGTAAAGCTGCTACACACCTAAGTATACAACATAAGTGTACTTGTCTTTTCTGCAGACGTCCCATGCTCCTTTCTCTGGAGTAAATACCTAGGAATATAACTAGAAGCCTAGATTTTTTGACTCATGTATTAAGAAAAAAAGAAAGAAAGAAAAAACAAAGGACTGGGGCGCCTGGGTGGCTCGAGTTGGTTAAGCATCTACCTTCAGCTCAGGTCATGATCTCTAGGTCCTGGGACTGAGCCTCACGTCAGGTTCCCTGCTCACTGGGGAGTCTGTGTGTTCCTCTCCCTCTGTCCCTTGACCCGCTCCTGCTATTTCTCTCTCTCAAATAAATAAAATCTCAAAAAGAAAAGAAAACCATAGGACCATAGGTTATGTTAATGTAGTCTTCATAAAGTCATTTTTATTATAGCTGTAGGAAAAGTTCACAGGAAGAGTAAACTAAATCTTCAAGTGAAAAGCTTTATTGGTTATTAAAGAAATATTAGAGCATTTTTTAAAGGCTTAGTGGCAGACATTTGATGCTGTCTAACCTGGCAAATTGTTTAGTTTGCTCTATACTGCTTTCTACATACATAGGAAAGGCAGACAATATTGTCACAGTCATTTTATAAATGAGACTAAAGCTCAGAAGAGTTAGGTGACGTGCCCAGCTCCCATCGAAACAGGTGTTCCTGCTCCTGGTCTGAGGAGAGCACATTGAGTAGCAGAGCTTTATGCTCTCCTACAGCTTCATCTTCTAGGAGCATGATGAGATTTAGGTCATGTAGCTAGAAGTACGATTGCACCATGAGACTGTTATGTCCAAAATAAAAACACGTACATCCAGAAAGATGGTTTTATAGAAAAGAAATGTATTCTTATTCACATACATGCTGCCCTTTTTCAAAAGAGGTTTAATATTGATATTTGGACTTACTCAAAACTAGTCTGTTAGTCACTGAAGAAAATTTGTCAGATTTCTCTACAATCACACTTTTTGATCAAATATAGAATTACCCATTGTATCACATACTTTTATGATCAGACTTCCTTGCAGGCACCTTTTGCTTATTTAAAAAAAAAAAAGTCCGCCCTCAAAAGTAAAAAACTTTTGTCAATGTTGATATTCTAGAGATCAAAGCAATACAACTCCAAAAGAAGTTGTGTGCAGAGTCCCTGTAATTAGAGTGTGTAGCCCTCCTAAGGGGGATTGCTTGAAAGAAAACAAAATTTTCTTGGATGCACAAATTCTGCTATGTCCATTTCAAAAGGATATGCATAATTTTAAACCCATCCCTAGTTGTTGATGCAAGTCTAGAATATCTACCAATGTCTAATTCAAAGTAACAATACAGAATTTTAAGTGTTCTTTGTAATGCGCAAATGCAAGGTCCTATAGAGATAATTCAGACACAAATGCAAATATAAAATAGGCTATAATCGGCAGGCACAAGAACGATTATCACTTAATGTGACTAAATATTCTCAGAACCCCTTTCCAGGTATCAAAATAAATAGCAAAGATGTGGTCATGGGGAAAGGGAGGCTCTTGAGTAAATATGGTATAATTCTTTAATATCTTTGTTAAATATTAGTGCATTTTTGAGATCAATTAATTAGTTTCTGTCATTCCCCAGTGTTAAGCAGTAATGATCCCAGTCTGCTCTGCTGTGTAGAGTACAGAGATCTTTATAGAGAAATAGTGTAGTTCCAGAAAAAATTGGTAGTGGGTGATTAATTAAATGCCCACCCAGCTTTGTGCATTCACCTTCTCCGAGTCCTCATCTGCAGCTCCCTTCGTCAACACGTGTGGTTGGATTTTTACATCCTTGTGGTTTCACTCATAGCCCTTCCCCTGACCCACCCTCCCCTATGCACTACATTCTTCCGTTGCATTGTAAGGATGTTTCTGTATATCCTCAGCACAGCACCCAGAGTGATCCTATTAAAGTCACATGTCATTTTGCGGCTCAGAACCCTCTGTGGTTTCATCTTACTTAAAGTAAATGTCCAAGTCTATTCAGTGGCCTGCAGTGTCCTGTGATCTGTCCACCAGCCACCCCATTTTCCCCATCCCGCTGCCTCTCACTGCCCTCCCCCCTCGCTCACCAGGCTCTAGCCACACTCCTTACTGTTCTTGAACACACCAGGCACATGCTGACCACAGTGCCTTTGCACTTTCTCTTCTTTCCACCTGCAGATGTTCTTCTCAATATCCACATGGCTCCTTGACTCATTTCCTTCAGGTCTTTACTCAATATCACCTTTACATTGAGGCTTAAATTGTACCTTTCTGACATACATGCATACTTCCATCCCCCTTCCTGACTTTATTTTTTTACCTTAGCACCAACACTTTTTTAACATATGTGTTTTACCAGTTTGTCCTTTGTATCATCTAGCTTTTCCACAAAATGTTAGTTTTCTAAGGGCAGAAATTTTTTTCTATTTTGTCACTGCTGTATTCCAAGCACCTAGAACTGTCTAGCACATAGTAGATTTTCAGTAAATATTGAATGAATGAGCGCATAAACTGTGTTCCCCTTTCCTTGATACTCTTGCTGTAAAATCTTTTTTTAAAGATTTATTTATTTTAGAGGGGGTTGGGGCAGAGGGAGAAGAGAATCTTAAGTGGATTCTGTGCTGAGCGCAGAGCCTGACATGGGGCTCCATCCCACGAGCCTGAGATCGTGACCTGAGCTGAAACCAAGAGTCGGATGCTTAACCAACTGCACCATCCAGGTGCCCCCTGAGGTCTTTTTATAAGGAGGTATTCCCAGCCTAGCTTTTTGAGACAACTCCTGCTTCTATAGGTTCACAGTTACCTCTTTGCTACGGTGCCAAACTCTTTCAATTACTTGTTCTGGAACTTTGAACATTTTATGTGTATATAAATGTATATGCATATATACACACACATACAAATGATTGTGCATATATATGTGTCTATAAAATCTTACCAAATCTCAATATCTTTGTTGGTCCACAGAAACAATTACTTCCTTTCCTCTCCTGTTAGCTCCACCGTGTTTCCAATTTCCACCTTTCTCATGTCCTTGGAAAACTTCGGTAACATCCTCCTATGTGTACGCATCCTACACAGGAGGTGGTGAGCTTCTTGAAGTGGAGGGATTATGTCTGATCCCCCCTCGGTGACCAGTGCAGTGCATCAGTACAAACATTTGGAGGTGCCCACTGTATGGCTTATGACATTAATATGGAGTTTTTAAAAGAATTTTTTAGAGTAGTTTTAGGTTCAGAGCAAAACTGAGCAGAAAACACAGAATTTTCACCTGCCATGCCCCTCACTACCCCGTCCACACAGCCTCCCCCGTCAGCATTCCCCACCTCATCGATACATCGGTTATAGCCAGTGAGCAACACTGACACATCATTAGGTTTAGTTTTCTATTAGGGGCCACTCTTTGTTTTGTACATTCTATGTGATTTGACACATGTGTAATGACATGTATCCACTCTTATAGGTAGCATCATACCAAATAGTTTCACTTAAAAATCTTCTGTCCTCCATCTGTTCCTCACGCCTCCAGACATCTGATGACCACTGATCTTTTGTAGTGCTTCCATAGTTTTGCCTTTTCCAGAATGTCATATAGTTGGAATAAGACAGTATGCAGCCTTTTTAGATTGGTTTCTTGTTCTTAGTAACAATAGGATGCAATCTCGAGTCTTTTTGTTGCTATGATGTTTGATATCTTTGCCTTCCTTTGAATAAGGATATTCACTACTGGTTGAGGAAAAGGAACCTTCTGAGTATCAGGGGGCAGGATCATGAACTGTGAATAAGTCATTAAATAATGAAATACTTAACTCTTGATGATATTTAAGAAATTAAGGGAGTGTGTATTCTTCCTGCTGTTTTCACTTCTCTTTAAGCTTGCCACGCAGTGGATGATTCATCTGTCGTTGGATTAAAGTATTTGCTTCTTGGTGCCATACACAAATGTCTAGGAAACTCAGAAGATGCTGTTCAGGTAAACTGTTTAATGCTGCTGTTGTGGCTAAGGAAAACAAACTGAAAACTTATATGTATGCTTAGTAATAAGAAAAATGAGAAATGCATTCAACAAAACTGAACCTCCCACGACAGTGTGAGTTTTATCCACCATACTGATTCAGGTCATCTCAGGTGCCAGAAGTTGATGATGGTTAATACTAGTTTTTAATGTAACTTCAGATTCTTAGAATATTTCTTTACATACAGGCTTCTTTTCTGACACTAGCTACTTATCAAAGATGACAGTCTCAGAGAAGGAGATGAGGATGCAGATAGTTTTAAAGGAACAGAATGAAGCTTCATCGTTAAGAGAAATACAAAAATGATCAGGTGTGTCCGTGTGTTCACCTTTCTTGTCTCTGCAGCGGCAGATTACTGATGCAGCACTGGAGGTGAGGTCTAGAAAGGTGTTAGCTTAGGCTCTTCGGGGTACATCTTATATGGAAAAGAACCTTTCATTATTTTCAAATATAGTTGGGATTTTTCTGAGGTGTTTGTGTGGTTGGATGTTTTGAAGTATACCTTAGTGTTATTTTGATTACTCTTTGAAAGAGTTTATGTACAGTAGTAGAGGCCTTTGACTTTTAAATCCTAGGGTGTTGAGGTACTTGTATTACAATTTCAAATTTCTCAGTGTGGAGTCATAATAGTTATTATACAGCTCTAAATAGCCTGTTTTAGATCATATGCTTAGATATCAGCAAGACGCATGTCAAGGGATGGCTTGTGGGCTTTCTGTTTTAAATACTAAAATGATATGTTCAGACTTGGAGATGCAGATAAAGATGTTTTTGGCAATATGATCAGTAGAGGCTAGGGTGTCAACTGGAAAAATAAGTAGCACCAGTTGGGCTGACTGATGGGAGCATAACCTGGAGGGGAGTGTGTGGGGAACTTCTGAGATATGGATGAGGATGGACAGGAAGAAATAAAGATTCAAAGGGAAAAAAAGAGAAAATCTGATCTAGAATACAGAAATAAGTCCCCCCTTTCTGCCCCCTGAAGAGGTTAGGCACCTTATGTAGGGAAATGACTTAATTCTGATAACATTTGTATTACTTTCAGTTCTTCCAGCGAGCTGTTAAAGATGAGTTGTGTCGTCAGAATAACTTATACGTTCAGCCATATGCCTGCTATGAACTTGGCTGCCTTCTGTTAGATAAACCAGAGGTAAGATCTTATATAGTTCCTTAAATGATGTTCCTCGGCAAAAAAAAGTGCAAGTGAGCAGGCACAAAGCATCTGTCCTTCACTTCAAGTCAATTGATTGAACATAGTGGGGTTTGTTTGTTTGTTTTGTTTTTCTTCATTTCCTGTAGGATGAGTCCAGGAAGCTGCTAATCCTACCTTACTGTGTTGAAGGAAGTAACTTCTTCTCTGGAATTACAAGTATAAGTGTAACTTTTTGGACCAAAACTCATTTGAGTGGGAGATCACTGCCTTTTTAAGGATGGTATGACATGGTGTAGTGTGGCTTATTCAGAATTGCATTATGGTTCCATTTCTCTGTTTAACTCAGTATAGGATACTGGTTAACCGCATACCTTCCTCCTAATATAAAACAGGATAAAAAAATACCCGCTGTGCCAAGTTAGTAGAGATTATGATGAGAATAAATGAGGATGATGTGATGATTGCTTCAAAAATTTTAGAATATCTTATAAATTTGATGGTTACTATTGTGTATTTAAGTACACTGGGACAGTGTTTAAAAAAATACTGGATTTGCTTGATACTTTCTTTCAGAAGCTCAGTTATAAAATATTAGCTTTATAAAAGTCTAATTTTTAGTAAGTTCACTTCCACTTTCAAATATGTGGACTTTCTAGAAGTTGAGCTAAATCAACATAAATAGGATTCTAGCCTAACCCTTAAACAGGTAGCCTATCTCACCAAAGATAGGCTTTTAATTGGTAAGTCTTTTCATTTGAAATTCTAATTTTACCAAAATAGAAAAGGCAAGTTTTGTGAATTTTGGTAGAAAATCCTAACACTGTATTCTTTAAGAACATTTTTACTCTTAATGCAGCCTTAAAATATATACTTAATATATAACAAGCCTGGTCTGTTTCTTGAAAGATGAAGTTGATGCCCTCAACCAGTAATGCCTTCAAAAGGAGATCAAGTAAACTTCTTAATTGTCATCAATTTTAGGTTGTTCAGTAAGATCTTAAGCTATAGTAACTCTTCTCAGTTGTTTTCTCTTACAGAATTGTGAGGATTGTGCACAATTATTTATCAGTACCTTGATGCAAACTTGTAAGCATCATTAAAGAAAAATGGAGTCATTAAACTTGAATGAGCAGCTGACTCACCTCGGTGTCTACTGAGAATTGTTTTCATTTACCTATCCTCTTATAATAAGCATTTTCTGCTTGAGTATGTATAAATGTAGATAATAAGAGATAATATGTTTTTCTTACATTCATAGACTGTAGCAAGAGGCAGAACTCTACTTCTTCAAGCAAAGGTAAAAATACTGTACCTACCACCTCTTTCCAGGGTGCTTGTTACCTAACTCTGTTGTGTCCTCTTGAGTCTGAATTCAAGAAGTTTTGTGAGATGATTGTTCTGATGGATATTTCTGGAAGGGAAAAGTAATAACTAATTGATTCAGTGATCACTTGATTTTTTTTCTTTTAAGATTTATTTATTCTGGAGAGAGAGAGTGCATCAGAGAGAGCGGGAGGGAGGGGCAGAGGGAGAAGAGGGAGAGAGAATTTTGAGCAGACTCCCTGCTGAGTGTGGAGCTCGACACAGGGCTTGATCTCACAACCCTGAGATCATACCTGAGCCAAAACTAAGAGTCAGACACCCAACCGACTGAGCCACCCAGGTGCCCCATGATTGCTTGATTTTTAAAGTGAAATTTACCAATATCCTAAGAAACTCATGAAATTGCCTATCCCACTTTATAAACACACTTCTTGTTTGGGAAAATAATCTTCGATTCATAACTACAATCTTGAGTGAAGAATTTCTAACAGCAACTTAGATTGAGCACAATTTAAGACTACCATTTCAGGAATAACATGAAGAAAATTTTCCAAAGACGGCAATAATGACATTCCCCTGGACGTTTAACATGAACCCAAAGTTTGAGGTTTAAGGGAATAAGAAAATCGAGTGGATGGGAAGTTGTTGGTAGGAGTGTTAGGGATTTTATTTTGGGAAGCACAAAGCCATGTGGTTTATCCTGCAGTATTTCAGAAAGCTTAGCTAAGAGAGTCCATAACCCTCTTTCTTTGGTCTTGCAGGAGGATTTCTCTGGCTACGACTTTGAAAACAGATTGCATGTCCGCATCCATGCTGCTCTGGCCTCTCTGAGGGAACTGGTTCCTCAGTGACGACACGGGGTTTCTGCTCTGTCCCTCCCCACCAGGTTCTGCACTTTAAAATAAAAGCAGAGGACACAGCTCTTCCGAAGATCGGCTTTTCTTCTGAAAACCACCTGTGCCAGGGACACATTTTCCCACTTAGGATGACATATTCAAGATCTCCTCTTTTAAACATATAGCTGAGAAGTAATGATGATGATCCTAGTAATTATAACTAACCACCTGGGGAGAGGGCTAAGTGACCTTGTTCAAACATTTTAGTTTTGTGATTTATTATTTTTAAAATAAAATCAAACTAAATATTCAACCTGTGATCCTCTAGGAACGCCTACCTTAAGCACACATCTGACTGGGTAACGCTAGGAGGTACCTGTAAAATTATCAACAGTATTATGACATAGCGTTTCTATTGTGTTTTGAAAGAAAAAAGTGCTTTCTAGTGTTTTCCTTTATCCTCTAACTTGTGAATAGCGCAGCACAGCACAGATATTCTTATCCCCATTGTCTAGACAATGAAACTCAGGCACAAAAAGGCTAATTGACTTGTCCCAATTGATTATTCCTGTTAGCAGTGGAGCAATGACTAGAATGCAGATCTCCTGATCCCAGATAGAATATTCTTGTTAAAAAAATGTTAATAACCCAGAATTTTGTTTTCCTTATTAAAACACAAATGCTCTTCAGCTGAAGTTGTGTCATCAAAAAATGCTTATCTTCAGATTGTCTGCAAAATGTTTTACAGTAATGCACACTTTATTTCCTTTGAAAGCCAACGAAGTAGGAGCAAATAGATAGTTTTACAACCAAAAATAGAACTATTTTCCTAGTTTATTAGAAAGTCTAGTCTATAGGCTAGATAAATAATACCTACATTTTAGGAGTTTCCTTTTCTTTGTGATAAATTATCTAATTACCAGCTTTTGGAAGTCTTTTAACAAATTACTTGAAAAGGTTATTCTTGAATGAACATAGGGTTTTTTTGCCTCAGAATATTTGCTCGTGAAGGCTTTGCTGGGCTATCTGTTGCCAGGGTTTAATCATTTTCTCCTTAGCTCAGGTTATTCTATAAAAGGAATTCAAAGTTAATTTTTAATCCTTCATTGCTAATTTTTATTGTCATTTAATTTACCTCTTTGTCCAGTACTGCACACCTGTGGTTTGGAAGAGTCTAAATACCTCAGCCACTTAAGAATTTCTGCCATAATTGTGTGACTAATTTGGCTCAGGCTTAAGGTTAGACTTTTTAAAATTTATGTTGAGTTAAAGAGTATCATCTTGGGGTGTCATGTACGTATCCTTTTAGCTGAAGCATGATCTCATGTGATGTTAATACTTTAATTCTTTTCAAAATAAAACAGAGGAGCAGCTAGAATGTTGACAGCTTTAACCTACTTAATCTGGTTTTGAGGGAATGATCATTTCTTTGAAAGAAATAATTATTCCTCACTGACTTTGGCTAAACTATATTCAAGATTCCTCACTTCCCAAGTGTTTATTCACGTTGACTTTCTTTCTGGTGTGAATCCTGCATAGATTTTTGACACTAGCCAGAGAGAAAAGATTGCTATCTTACATTCAGTGAATGAGTAGATCCAGAAGCCAAGTAGATGCTTTCTGAAGAGAAAAATTGGTGTTTAAAAATATTGGATACCTAATTTCATCAAGGGATGAGGGAAGAGGGAAGAACATTATGAATCTGTAAAATATGGCTCTTGCCATTTTGTCCTCTTTGGGTATAGCATATATGAGGCAAACTTCCCAGTTATGATTGTGGAGCATTCTGAATCACGAAGTTCTTGCTTTAGTTCATACTTACTTGAATTTTCAGTTCAAATATTGTTTGAACTATTATTCAGTATTCAAAGATTACATAAAGCCCTGTACTTCAAAATGAAAAGTTGTTCCTATACTAATTGCTTTAAAAATTTATTTGTATCTCTCCAGAGAGATTTCAGGGTTTCAAATAATTTTGTGTCCAGTTCACTTACCTGCATAGACAACTATACAATACCACTTTAATAGAGAGTAGGTTTGATTATAAACTGTCTCCTATGTTTGGTGCAGGATAGCCCCTGGTTCATCCTGTGGTTTATGTGTGTTAACAGGGTGGTAGAGTATGGAGATGGGGTAGATGATGATTCTAAAGTCTCTAAAATAACAAAACCACAGTACAGGTATATGGTACCATTAGATTGACTGAAATCTGAGTACATTTTTGAGTGGAGTAATTCGTGACATTTTTCTGGCCTGCGTGCCATGACTTATCCAATCTGTGAACTGTGATCTGCCTGGAAACTTAGCTTGGTGTAAATTGCTCTTTACCCCTCGCGGATGAAGAAAATAATCATATAACCAGAACAAGTTGGCATCTATGTGTGCTTTGTTGGCATCACGTACTCCTTCCCCATTCCTATTTTGGAGGCTCTCAAATGGATCTTCTAATTTATGAGTGTCAAATGTATTTTTGTATTAGATTTTGCCTATGATGAAAGAAATCTCTAATGTATATTTATGTACTCTGAACATATTTATGATTTGACATACTTTGGAGGCATGGTCTAATGTAATATATGTAACCCTGTGGTTAAAATATTTAAGATTTTTTTTAATTAGGTTAGGTGTCTTTTTGATTTTAACACATAATAGCTAAGTATTTGACCAAGTGAAGAAGGATTTCAGATGTTACAGAAAAGTAGGAATTTATTGTTGCATACTGAACAAGTCATTTATAGAATTTCCACTTTTTTACTTTTGCCATCTAAAAGGACAGCGCATAGCTGATTTCTAAAATACACACGTGTGTATTTCTTTGCTGTATAACTTTCCTAGTCAGTTGCTTCCTTAAGCAAATTGTAGTGGTAAGTATACAAATATGGCTCTGCACCCATGAAGATACACATTCATAGTCATGATGTACTGTTTGGTATAATTTTTTAGAATCCTGTTGGTGGTATATTTTGTAGAAAAAAAAAATGGTTAAGCTCAAATCATCCTAAGAAGACACATAGTAGAGGGAGGAGACTTAGAAGCTAGGAAGAGGAAATCCAGAAAGAGAAAAAGACAGCGGGGGGTGGGGGGAGCAGGAGGATGGAAAGTCCGTCCATAGAAGATGTGCCCCTTCTTCTATAAAGTGTAAATCACTCAGTGCATTGTACTTGGCTTTCTTGTGAAAACTAGTAAGGGGGCTGAGTTGTAGCTTCTAGTTGCCTGGGAGTATTATGACCTGAGTGAGCTCTAGGTTACACTTTCTCCAATCACAGGCCAGTGGTTCACAAATTCTAGTTTTACGAATCAGCCCTCTTTTGAGAATCTGATTCAGGAGGTACTAGATAGGGCTTAGGAAGGCATTTTTAACAAGCTCCTAAAAATGATGCTAATTCAGGTGGTCTAAATTAGAGAAACGCTGCCCTAGGTTATCATCTTTTGTTAAGTATTTTATAAAGCTGAGAGATGAGACCAACAGGAACAGAATTCTATAGCAAGGCTGTGCTCCTAGAGTATATTATCGTGGGGCCACTGAGGAAATGCTTCTAACCGATTGGCTTTCTAAACTAGGATATTCCTGAGCTGAGTTTTATTTTTTTATTTTTTTTTTAAGATTTTATTTCTTCATTTGAAAGAGAGCGCACAAGCAGGGGGAGAGGCAGAGGGAGAGGAAGAAGCAGACTCCCTGCTGAGCTGGGAGCCCCACGGACTCAATCCCAGGAACTGGAGATCATGACTTGAGCTGAAGGCAGATGCTTAACCATTTGAACCACCTAGGTGCCCTGTGAGCTGAGTTTTAAAGAAGGATGTCGTCAGGTGAAAATGGACTAAATGAGATTTGAATTAGGCAGAGGTCCAACCTAGAACCTTGAAATTCCGTAAATTAAGGGTGGGGAGCAGGGAGCAATGGAAAACAAAGTAGATTTGCATTTTGCCTTTAAATCCCTAGTGACTGAAAGGGGAAGGACAAGAAGATTGTAAAACCACATAGAATCATTAGGAGTTCTAGAAATCAAAGCAGCAAATGGTGGTTTGAAAATATTTGGTTAAATGTTTTCACTGTAACAATTTGCATTTCAGAAGGACTTGGACAAAACACTTATGGAAGAAATGTGGAAAGAGTAAGGGCTTGACGTGAGTCTCAGATATTCTGCATGGTACCTAACACCTGTGTGTCCAAGATGGCCTGTTAAGGTTTGGCTACATAAGCATAAATGTGTCTAATTCCCTGAAGACACCGTAAAGGGGGTTTGTACTTGGGGTTTTTAGTAGGTCAGTTTCTATCTTTGATGGTTAAATGTATTATGAACCAAACCATCAGAAATCATGACAGCTTCATTTCACTTCTATCTACCAAAGCAGGGCTGGGGGTAGGGATGAAGGACAAAAAAATGTACCATCTGCAGACCTGTCATCACACTCAAAGTGTAAAATTAGCATTTCTCCTTTTAAAATATAATCTTCGTGAGAAGAGGGAGCCTGCCACATAAGGGGCATTCAGTAATTATTATATGGATGAATTAATATCCATAGAAAGTGTTCTGTGCATCATAGATGCATAGACCAGAGCCTTAACATTGCCCCTTATTTTTAAGAGCTCTGGAAGCCTTAACTGTTTGAGTTAAAAAAAAAAGTTTTTATCAGATAGATGCCCCGAAGATGTTATTTGATGGTTGATTTCCAGTGGTTCTTGTTTTTTAAATATATGAAAATGGATGACAATGAAGCCTGTTTGGAATTTGGGCCTCATGATTATGGTGGTGGTTAACGCCCAGCACAAACCTGTGAGCCTGCCTAGTGAGAGAGCGGGTGAGAGGAGTCCGCCTTGCCTCACTTTGGTCTGAAAGGCCGCGGGCTGCTGCCAGTGTGGTTTGGGGAGGACGGGTTGTGCCCGAGGTTGTGCAAGACCCGAATTAACGGACACTGGAAGCTTCAGGATTGGTGCCAAATTCTCTTTCCACGGGATTTTTCTCAAAAGGGAAAGTACTGTGTTGCATGAAATTAGTCGTTCTCTTTATACTAGTGTTTGTCATGTATACCGTGACATTAATTCTTCGAAAAGGTGACTGAAAAGTAACATTATGTTGGGCTGAGGGAGTAGTGTGAAGAGGCGCGGCGGTGACGGCGAGAACTGCCATAAATCTTACTTCTCTTTCCTTCTACAACAGCTCTTATTTTATATTGAGCGACCAAAAGCGCAGAGGCCGTCGCCTTGACTGACTCCTGGCCGTTTGAAAACGCCAGTTTCCCTACGCCCTTTCCTATTCTGTCAGAAAACTCGAGGCGCGCCCGCCCAGCAGAGTTCCAGCCTTTGTCCCCTTCTGCTCCCCATTGGCTGGGGGCGCCGAGGCTCCGCCTCCTTCCGTCGTGGCGGGGGCCCTCAACGGGAGGGAGGGGCTTTGTGACGCACGGCCCGGCGTCCGCAGGGGTATAAAGGCCCCCGCTGGGCGCGCCCGCTCCTACAGGAGCCGCCGGCAAGGGGGCAACGAGGAAGCTCTTTAGAGCATAGCCGGAAAGAAGGTGGGGCGAGTCTGGCGTAAAGGCCCCCCCCACCCTGCGGCGCCGGAGGCAGTTAGGCCCTCGGGGCGCCTCGCGCGGTGGGCTCAGTGGACGGTTCTTCCAGTGTTGGGGAAGGCGGAGGGCCTCCGGAGTGGGAGGCCGGTGGGGAAGGGCAGGCCCACACCGGCGAGTGTGGCGGAGCTCCCGGATCCCAGGCGAAGGGTCTGCCACCTGCGCCTCCTGAGCTAGTGGACGCGGAACCGGGACGCCCGCTCTCCCCCATTTCACTGCCCTTGCCACCAAACAAATCCAACGGCAGACCAAGTACAGATCCCAGCGTAGGTCTTGAGGGAATGAGTGGTTGTGTACTGTTGGACGTTTCCAACCAGCCCCCACTGGTGCGTCCTCAGCCTCCAGCACCGTTGTCCTGCTCAGGCGTTAGCCCTGGGGGAGTGGGTGAAATGGAAGTTAACGGTTCAGCGCGGGGGCTTCGGGGGTCGTAAAACTTGTTTTTGACAATCTTTAAAGGAGAGATGTGGGAAGAATTACGCAGTCACTTTTAAGCCATCTTCAACGTAGGTGTGTGAGAGTACCCGTTGATGTAGTCATGCTTGGTGTCCCAGGATTTCTCAACTTGCTCAGGACTGTTCTCTGCATGGGACTGTGTTGTAGGATGCTCGGCATCCCAGGTCCCAGGGCACAGAAAGGCCCCGCACCGGCCCAGTCTGGTGTGGGTGGGGGCGCGGCTACCACCTGCGCTGAAGAACCAATAGGATCACTGCATGGCCATTCTCGCCACCGTTGGTCGCATCAACTGCTAACTGCCTGCAGAAAAGGGTGTTTTGGTAGCTCCATCATGGCTATTAGTAAGCCACTTACCCGAACACGACTATCTGCTCTCACTGGAGTGCAAAGTGTGTACTTGAAAAAATGATATACGTATACACACACACACACACACACAAATATAGTGTAAGTATATATGTGGATCATACATACAATTACTGCCTATGTCCCTTGACGTTTAGCATGTGGACTTGCCAAAGCTGCTCCAGTAGTTTTTTAAAGATGGTTAAATTTTGTAAAGGTCCCATTGACTTAGAATACTCTAAGAGTAGGTTTTCATTAAAGGATTCAATACATTTAATTATATTCTCAAAGGTTTTGCTTTGGCCAATAGAGATTCATTTTTTCCCTGACCTTTGGGAAGATGAAATGCACTTTTAAATATTCAGCATTTTGCTATGACACATTACTTTTTATTAGAGGTTGGCTTTGACAATTACTATGACTAAACTGTGCAACTTATCCCCATGAAACTCATTACTCTCTTTACTGTAGGGATGTTGTTGACATGATTCGTTATCTCGCACTATTCTCCCCTTTATGAGGACTCGTAGGCGAAATTTCTCCTGGGTCTCCGTGTTCAGAGTACTTGTGATTCTCCCAGGCAACTGGTTTTTTTTTCCTTCAATCTCAGGAAACATGAATCATTTAACCAACTGTTTCCTATTTTGTATGTCTGGTAGCTCAGGGGCCGATTTGACACCCCATCTCTATCAAAGGGTAGGGCCTATGGCTTGTAGTGGGATACTAACCTTACCTGTAGCTTCATCATATTTTCCTAGCATAATTTTGCCCTTACCACTGAACTCATTTCCTTAAATACTTAATTTTGTTCTTTACATGTATTTATAAACCTCCTTAAATCATTTTCTACAATGAAACAACACACACACAGTTTAGAATGGCAACCTCTGCGACTCTTGAGCATTGTAGGTGAGACTATGCACTACCCTTGGTAGCACTTAAAATCCAGAAAGGCAGGAGGAGGGGCAGAGAGAGGAAAACAGGGGCAGAGGTTAAGGGAGGATATGAAGGAAGAAAGGCATATGGCGGTGGGTGGTATGATACCACAAGTAACATCCCTATTCTGATTAATGTTAAAGCAAAATTAAATTTAAAGCTAAAAATTGTATACTGAAAGCTGATCGATGTGCCAGGGATAGATTTAGAAATACGAGGAAAAAGACAGTTTCTTGTAGAAAAACCCAATTCTACATTTCTATTTGATGAAGGCATAGAAAAGCCAGTGCCCAGGTAGTTTGGAAGGATCTTGTTTAGACACAGACACATGAGCTTGATTCATCTGTCTTGAAATTGTACTGTATAAAATATTTACTGAATTTCGCAGGAACAAGTTTGGTTGTTTGATTTTTCCTTCTTTGTTTTTAATATCATCCTAGAGTTCTTGGCAGGGCTTTCCCCATGGGTTTCTTTAATAGTACCATATTGCTCATCTGCACATAATAAGCTATTGGTTGTGTATGTGTGTGTGTGTGTGTGTGTGTGTGTGTGTGTGTGAGGAATTAGCCCATTTTTGCTAGAATAAATGCCTAGAGATTAAACTCAAGCTAATAATTTCAGTAGGACATAGGTCTATTCTAAGAAACTATAGTTAACTCATGAACATTTTAATAAAAAACATATAAGACTTTGTTTTTCTTCATTATAGTTGAGATTACAGACATCCTGCCAAAATGATTTCTTCAAAGCCCAGACTTGTCGTACCTTATGGCCTCAAGACTCTGCTTGAAGGAGTCAGCAGGGCCGTTCTCAAAACCAACCCGCCAAACATCACCCAGTTCGCAGCAGTTTACTTTAAAGAACTTATTGTGTTTAGAGAAGGTTTGTTATTCCTTTAGATTATATATTTGTTGCTTTGAAAAGGAAGGCATTTTAAATTGGGCATTTTATGTATCTAATTTCCTGTATTTATTCCTTCAGGGAATACTTCTCTGGATATAAAAGATCTTGTTAAACAATTTCATCAGATTAAAGGTAAGTACAAGTGGTAACAGTTCAATAATACAGTGCATCATTGTTACCATACATTTAAGCTGAAGAAGGATGCCCATAAATATTTTCTGTTTAATCTCACTGATGTTTGTTAAAAATAAGCCATCAGTGTGATTATTTATTTGATCCATTTTTTAAAAAATCTGGAGATAGTTTGGAGGATTTTAAATCTTTAAAAAACAAATATAGGAAAAACTCATCTCCTGCAAACCATTTGGTACAATGAGACCTCGAACAGTGTGGATAAGCTATGATTCAAACCCTTTGTAATGTCCCCATCTTTAAGGAAGTACACTGAACTTTGAAGAAAATGAAGACTCAAATTATAATGAGTTACACTACCTAGGAAAGTTGTATAAACATTCTTCTTGGAAGATTTTTTTTTTTTTTATTAAACAAAGAAACATCCTTTTTTCTTTTTTCCTCCCTGTGATAGGTTAACTGCAGTCCAGTTGGAGGGCAGGAGATCAATTAGGGGTTACTGACCATCTTGTCTGTTCCAAGAGTCTCTAGATAGTGAAGAGAAGTTTTTCCTAGAAAATGGTCTTCTCCAGCCCATCTCTGTGGCCTAGGGCCATCCCTCTGCTTAGAAAAGAAGTTGTGTTTTATGTGTATATGTGTAAACGCCTATGTGAACATGACAGCATGAAATTGCATTGACGGAAGAGACAGGGAAAAAGAGAAAGGCAGAGTTTACATGATGGGAAGATCAAAGTAAAGGGATAAATTGGTCATCCCAGGGACAGGCATCCACATCTAAAAGAATGGTAACAAGAAGCTTTTGGCAGAATTTTGTGGAGAAAACAGAGACTCATGGTCAGTGAGGGAAATAAGGAAATAATTTTTGCCGCATTGGCTGGCCAATATTTTGGCATGACTGTAGAGAAAGAAAAGGTAGGATCAGCGAGGTTGAGCCACGTTTATACTCTGCCAGTTTGGTGATGCCAGTACATAGTCAAGCTAGGGAGAAGTCAGGAGTAGAACCTAGGACAATGTAAAAATTGAGGATTTGGATATGCAGTGAAAGACATACCCAAAACAGAAAACAAGACTAAAATGAGCAAGAGTCAGCATTTGAAGGGAGAGTGAAGCGCTGTCGTTCAGGAATATTTTACTCTCTAGTCTGACTGCTTCCCTGCAGGGTCCTGATGGCATTCTCAGCTTACCACGGGACTTAGGTCTGGGATTTGCTTGCCACCAGCGGGATATACAGACAAGTGCTAGAACACTGACCATTCTCCCCTTCCCTATTAGGTTGGTTTCCCAAGAAGTCAAGGTAATCATGGGCTTGTGCTCATGCCCTCTACACCAGGAGCTGTGTTTGAGAGGCCCGGGAGTGAGCAGGCTTCCCATGTTTGAGAATGGTGGTAAAGTTGGTGAATCGTTATGGGGGGAGGTAACTCAGGAACTTACCCACCATTCAACTTAGCAAGTGGACTAAACTAATGTGGATTAGTTTAATTAACAGACTGAACTAGTGGAACAGCTATACTTCCGATGGAGGGAATAAGAGGGAGATACTTTTCTTCTCCGGTAACTGCGGATACCAAGGCAATTTATATAACGTGCAGATAATCCTAAAAGTGAGCTCCCGTATGGTTGTAGATATAGATTGCTCTTTGGTAGTAGAGTAGGAATGAACGTTGCTTGTTCTAGTTTACTGGGGAGATGGGAAGGTAACATGAAAGTATGACCAGATGACCAGAAAATAGAGTTCTTTGTTACTGTCTAATACCAGTTTGGCTCATTTATCTGCCTTTTATTGTCATATCAACTGGTTTCTTATTGGCAAACAGTGTCCATTAACTTAGGTCCTATCAGAGAGACTGCACAAGTCCCATCTACATCCAGGAAAGCATCACTCTGGGCTAAAGAGGGACTGTGTAGGGATGTACACCATAAGATTTCCATTTGGTAGGGCTTCTCCTCCCCTGAATGACATCCTCCTATCTTCTAACTGGTTTAATTCCTCAACTGCTATTCCTGTGGGAGTGCCAAGCACATTTGGCTGCATGGTGGTTCGGTTCTCTACAATAAAAATGTGGAAAGAACAGGTGGCATCTTTTGCTTCCTCTAAATACACTTCCCTTATGTGGATCCCTGTGTTAGGTATGGATGGTGGCACCTTTAATACCCTACATGCTCTGTTGGTCCCAGGGATTGTGGCTCACCCAGGCTTTCCGTGATTTGCAATATGGGAACATGGACCATTCTTTGAAGACTATGTCTGCTGTCTCTTATTCTGGTCTTTCGGTCTCTTCAGCATGAGGCGAGGTCAACCCAAAGGCAGCATCAGGTATTAGCACTTGGTAATGTGGGGCAAAGGCTCACTCGCATCCCTGGTGCCCTGGTCCCCACTCATCTCCTGGCTATCAGATGTGAGCATGAAAGACAATTTGTTTTATGTCCACAGTACATCCCTGCACATATCATTTTTTTTATTTGAACACTTCATCCTGGATTTTTCTTGGAATGAAGCCCATTTTTGGTAGGCTTCTTTATAGGACCAGTAGTGTTTACCCCTCTCCCCAGTGCCTTTAAAAATTCATGTAAACTCAGATGATGGAAGAGGGAGGAGGAAAAGAACCAGACCCGAGAGCAAAATTTTCTTACTTCTGTTCTCTCATCGCTTCCCTCATTTTCCAGAGCCTAGGAATTTTGGGGTGGCCCTGGCTCTGTCCAGGCCTCCCCTGTGGCTTTTGACCCACATTATGCCCATTTCCAAAGCAGCTCATGCTGTGAAACACTTCCTGGTTTAATTCTGCAACTGGATGAACCAGATCTCACTATCAGATGAATCAGAGAAAGTGCCCCCATTTTTCAGTCTTTTTTTTTTTTTTTTCATTTTTCAGTCTTCTCAGGAGAGTTTCTTCATTAATAGCACTGAACCATTAATTGAGGGGATTTTAGAAACTCAGGTGATCTTTTAAGGCAAAAGAGTTGTCTCTTAAGTTCTACCACTTACTATGTCACAGGTAGGAAATGAAGGGAAAGAGGAATGGAATTACCGAGTACAGGCATACGTTGGAGATTGTGGGTTCTGGTCCAGACCACCACAATAAAGCGAATATTGCAGTAAAGCCAGTTAAATGAACTCTTTTGGCTTCCCAGTGCACATAAAAGTTATGTTTATACCATACTGTAGTCTACTAAATGCGCAATATTATGTTTAAAAAAAAGGTGTATGTATCAATTTTAAAAAATACTTTATTGCTAAAAAAAAATGCTAACTACCATCTGAGCTTCCAGAGAGATGCCTTGATGTTGGTGGCTGCTGACTGATCAGGGTGGTGGTTGCTGGTGGTTGGGGTGTCTGTGGCAATTTCTTAAAATAAGACATCAGTGAAGTTCGCTGCACCGAATGACGCTTCCTTTCAGGAACGATTTCTCTGTAGCATGAATGTTGTTTGACAGCATTTACACACAAAAATTCTTTCAAAATTAGAGTCAATCTCAACCCTGCTGCTGCTTGATCAACTAAGTTTATAGAATACTGTACATTCTTTGTTGTCATTTCAACAGTTTTCACAACATCTCCACCAGGATTGTAGATTCCATCTCAAGAAAGGACTTTCCTTGCTCATCCATAAGAAGCAACTCCTCATCTGTTCAAGTTTGATCGTGAGCTTGCAGCAAAGCAGTGCCATCCTCAGGCTCCGCTCCCAGTTCTAGTTCTCTTGCTGTTTCCACCACATCTGCAGGGATTCCTCCACTGAAGTCTGGAACCCCTCAAAGTCATCCATGGGGCTGGAATCAACTTCTTACTTTAACTCCTGTTAATGTTGATATTTTGACCTCATCCCATGAATCACAAATGTTTTTAATGGCATCTTAAGAGTGGTGAATCCTTTCCAGAAGGTTTTCATCTGACTTCACCCAGATCCATCCAAGGAATCATCTTTTACAATGATAACCTTACAAAACGTGTTTCTTAAATAACGAGACTTGAAAGTTGAAATTACTTCTTGATTCATGGACTGCAGTACAATATATTAGCAGGCATGAAACCACATTCAGCTCATTGTACCACTCCATCAGAGCTCTTGGGGTGACCAGGTGTGTTGTCAATGAATAGTAATATTTTGAAAGGAATCTTTTTTTCTGAGCAGCAGGTCTCAACAGTGGGCTTAAACTACTCAGTAAATTGTAGTGTAAACAGACATGATGTCTTCTAAGCTTTGTTGTTCCATTTCTAGAGCACAGGCAGAGTAGATATAGCATAATTCTTAAGAGCCCTAGGGTTATCAGAATGGCAAAGGAGCTTTGGCTTCAACTTAAAGTCACCAGCTGCAGTAGCCCCTAACAAGAGAGGCAGCCTGTCCTTTGAAGCTTTGAAGCCAGGCATTGACTGCTCCTCTCTAGCTGTCCAAGTCCTAGATGGCATCTTCTAATATAAGAATGTTTCATCTACATTGAAAATCTATTGTTTGGTGTAATCACCTTCATTAATGATCCCAGAGCTTCTGAATCACTGGCTGCAGCTTCTCCATCAGCACTTGGTGCTTCACCTTGCACTTTGATGTCATGGAGGCGGCTTCTTTCCTTAAACCTCATGAACCACCCTCTCCCAGCTTCAGAATTTTCTCCTGCAGCTTCCTCACCTCTCTCAGCCTTCCCAGAATTGAAGAGAGTCAAGGCCTAGCTCTGGATTAGGCTTTGGCTTAAGGGAATGTTGTGGCTGGTTTGATCTTCTATCCACACCATTCAAACCTTCTCCATCTCAGCAATAAGGCTGTTTTGCTTATCATTTGTGTGTTCACTGGGTTAGCACTTTCAATTTCCTTTAAGAACTTTTCCTTTGCATTCATGACTTGTCTAACTGGTTGGCAGAAGAGGCCTAGCTTTCGGCCTCAGTTTTCAAATGCCTTCCTCATTAAGCTTAATCACTTCTAGCTTTTGATTTAATGTGCGAGCCACGTGGCTCTTCCTTTCACTTGAACATTTAGAGGCCATTATAGGGTTATCGACTGGCCTAATTTCAATATTGTTGTGTCTCTGGGAATTAGGGAGGCCCTAAGGGAGGGAGACAGACGGGGGAACAGCCAGTTATTCGTGCTTGACATAGGGCTGCCACAAACCTTCAATTTGTAAAAAATACAGTATTTGTGAAGTGAAATAAAGTGAAATGCAGTGAAATGAGATATTTTGTCCTAGATACTTACAAAATATTTCATTATTTAAGGCAACTTCATAAGTAGGTGACATCATTGCAATTTTACTTAAGAGAAATCTGATGCTTGGGCATGATTAAAAAACTTGTAAGCTTCCAAATATTAATTGGTAGGGTTAGGATCGAAACTTAGATCTTCCTAGCAGTGTAACTCATGCTCTTTCCATAGTAAATAACATTCTATGATTCCTCTGGAAAAACTTGAAATTCTTGAACTGAAAGAGTAAAGAAGAATTTTAGCTCCCTTTCCCCATAGTGTCTCCTCCTCTTTCACTTCTTCTCTCCGGTCACCTTCTTGTGTAGAACCCGAAGCCAGATTGGGCTAGGTTGTCCTAGTTCACTTTTTCACCACTCAGTGAGGGTAGGACAGTGGTTTCCCCATGCAGACGAGATCTCAACACCATCCCCTTCCATCCCCCTCAGCTTAACCGAGTCTAGTTTCTAGTATCAGCCCTGTCCCGTTTCCAACAAAGGCAGGAAATAGCTAACTCTTTGGAAAAATCAAGAAGGTCTAGCCCAACTGAGTTAACCTGTTAACTTTTCTTTCTTTTTTTTTTTTAAAGATTTTATTTATTAAAAAAAAGATTTTATTTATTTGAGAGAGACAGATAGTGACAGAGAGAGAAAGAAAGAGCACAAGCTGGGAGGAGAGGGAGAAGCAGGCTCCTGCGGAGAAGGGAGCCCGATGCGGGACTCGATCCCAGGACCCCTGGGACCATGACCTGAGCCGAAGGCAGACGCTTAACGACCGAGCCACCCAGGCGCCCCAAACTGTTAACTTTTCTTACTGATCCTGGACATTCTTGGCTTGGCCATAAATTGTAATTATAATCATGCACTGCTGCTGATCATTGGGCCCAATTTCAATTTCTATGCAGCACCACAGCAGTTATGCATATCATTAAATGTCTTGAGTTATTCATATTAAATATTCATAATGTTTTTAGTTTAATTCTTATGCCAAATTCTATTTTTTTGCATTATTTTCACAGTTGGTTACACATACTTGTGGCTATTCTCTCTTAAGTAAATGAGAAATGTATCAATTTCAGGACAATCTATACTAAATTGTGTGAAGCTCTGGTGCTAGTCTGCACTTTCCTGGGCATTTTGTCAAGTAAGGCTATACTGATTCCCTCAACAGGGATGGGTAGTGTGCCAAAACGATCCTTTTTATTTCTTGAGGTCTCCTATTTGCCTAGGCAGGGTGGTAATTTGTACCAAGGTAAGAATTTCATTAAGTTTAAAAAAGGTTCAAATGATTGTTTGAACCTGGTTGTGATATTGGAGGGGGATCTGGGTCATTTATGTTTTCCATTGTGGTAAGATTAATCAGTTGGGGAATAGTCCATACGAAAGAAGGCAAATAAATCATGGAACCAGTCAATGGTATAGTCAAGAGGTGGGGTCAGATTGGCAGCCTAGGGCAGAAATACAGGGTTCGGATTAAGGGAGGAAGCCGATGTGGCAGACCAGGTAAGTGAGGACAGTGGGGTCAGGGACACTAGGGCGCTGGAGTCAGTATGAGCAGGAAGAACATCTTGGACCGGAGACGGTTAAGTGTAGCTCTTTGCTCACCAGGAACATTTGCTAGCGCCCTATTGTTCACAAAATCCAAACTCTTCAATGTCACAGGGATATTTTTGAAAAATATTAAACTAGTGTATATTGATTTCAGGTAGCCTCCCATTGTTCCTGTTAGCTCCGTCCATCCCTACCCATTGAAGCATTCATTTGCTTTAGGGGAAATGTGAATAGGAAGTCATTACTCAGTAGTGAGTTTCCAAAGTTCATAGTAAGAAACACTTCGGAGTTTCTCAGGAGCCTGTTTTTGTTGAGAGAAGATTCTCTTGGAATTTCCAGAGCTGACTTTTAAGAGCCAAAGCTACCAGAATCAAGTTTTTATTTTATATATGCCATAGGATATAAGCTCATTTCCTGCTGCAAAGGGAAGGGAAATAGGAAGTCCTTCCTGGTGTGGGACTGTGGTGCCGGGGCGTGGGGAGTGCACACGAAGTGCTAGCTGAGACCGAAAGTGGTTATAAGGAAGGTGGGGAGAATCTCTGACTGGAATGCTCTAAAACCTGACCAAAAGGCTTGTGCTCTGCTTTCCCGGGGGTCTCTCAGAGCGGCTGCATGGTTAGCATGGCTCTGCATTTAGCATAACACATGCTACCTTACGTTCAGCACCTGTGCTGTAATTGTCATGCTCAGACCTGCAGTAAGTGTTGAATAAAAGAATTAAATGTGAAGAGGTAGATTAGAAATCATGGAGAGTCTTTCTCAGATGGGCCACAGATGAGATTTCTGGTGTCCCAGGGCCCGTACGTGGCTGGTAGTTGGTCCAGATGTGTTCCGATAGTCCCGGAGTGCTGACTAGCAGGGAATCGGGCTGGGACAAAGTGACGTTACTCACCCTGCCAGCAGAGAGCTATAGCACATACTGTTCAAGCTGGGGACAAAATAAAAATTGGCAGCTAGGCCTCCGATGCTAAAGAGGACCAAATTAAATTAGGAAGGGCATCTCCCAGGAAATAACAGGCCCATTTTCCACAAAGTGGAAAACCTTAAGTGAATACGGCCACATCAGGGACTAACGCCTAGAGCCCAAGCACTAGGAGCGGGGGCTCTCCTTGAGGCCACCCGAGAGCCAGCAAAGAGCAACGTGGGTCAGAGCCAGAGCTGACTCTAGCATTCAGCTTCCTTCTTTAGAAGTGGGCGAAACTTTGATAAATAGCCCCCAAAGGTTGAATAATTAACCAAAAGAGACTTTAATCTAGAAGGGCTAAATATTTTTAACCTATTATCAAGTAAATTTTGCCATTTGGAGACAAGCATTTTAATGCAAATAGAGCAAGTAATGCGTTCTGACAAATCTGTCATAAATTTTGATCCCTTTCCAAGACCAGGCCGTGCAAAGCTTTCTGCGATCTGAATCTCTCCTCCCTTTGCCGCCATCTCTCTCTGCACCAGCCAGACAGCTTGTCATCGCCTGGTTTCTGACTTCTGCTACTTCCCTCTCCAGGAGTCGCTCCGCACCTTTCAAATCCTACCTATCCGTAAAGTCCAATTCACTATTTCACTTTACAAATTTTTCAATTCCTACCCATTGCCAGATGCTGTGCTAGGGGAAAGTCAGTGCAGGAAGAGATCTTTCACTCTCAGCTATGATGGAGGGGCTGCTATCACACTTAGCTTCCTCTCATCAACCATCATAAAAGCTGGAGCAATTCTGTAAAACAAAGTCCAGTGCCTGGATTCTTGGGAGGAGTTCACGGAAAGTGAGCCCCCTCTTCACCCTAGCAGCATTTCTCAACTTCTTGCACAAGGCAAGCGAGGCCCAGCACAGAGTGGAAGTGGGTGTCTGGGAAGAGAAAATGGAGGGTTTGGGGCTACTACTATGGCTGGGATTTGGGCAACAAAGCATCAGAGAGGGGGTGTTTGCAGAGGAGCCCCCCAAAGTCTACAAAGCCATTTCCTTTGGGTTGCTGGCCAACTCCCGAGCTGCCTGTGTGTGCAGGACAGCTTGACGCTTAGCAGGGAAAAGCTGGTGGGAGACTAGAAACTGAGTGGGGATTTCGGAAGCGGGGTGCTGTTGGGGGTGGTGGGTTTGGGCCCAGCTGACACGAAGAGGCTTGTGAAGCCCTGGCGATGCAGTGAGACCCCAGGAGGGTCAGAGCCGAGGAATAAAGACAGTGTGCGAGGAGTAAGAACCAACCTCAAACACACCCACTTTCTGCTTTTCCTGCCGATGTCATTGTGATACACAGGAAATGCTTCCCCAAGAGAAAAAGCACAGTGGAGCAAGCAGCTGTGAAAGTGGCTGATGAGGGAGGGTGTGGGGCGCAGACAGAGAAGAGGGTTTCACAGCATCTTCCCCGCCCTAGGAGCTCCTCTAGGTAATCCGCTGACGGATCCAGAGGTCTCTTCTTGCCCCTCTTGTCTGGGTCAGTTCGACTTTGGCTGCTGCATTGTCATGCCTCGCCAGCAAGTGCTACCATTTTTAGGTCAGACTACAGGATGTTTCCTAATGTCGAAATATCCTATAGGCCCCGTTTTCCCACTCATTGTTAAATTTTATATACCAGTTGTCTTAAGTTGAGCACTGCCTTTATTAACATGACAGCATTTGTTTCATTAAGCTATTCCATCAGCTGAAGATCAGATCACTTACTGCTCAGATGGAACCCCCCTTCCCAGAACCCTTGGGTTTTGTGTAGAAGTTTAGATCAGGAACTTTTTCCATGGAGGGTTCCAGCTTCCTTCGTTCTAGGCAGAGTCATGGTCTTTCCCCCTGACACGGACCAGCTGAAGGTGGTATCTGACTCCGTTTTGTCACGGTGCTACGTAGTCCCTGATTTCTGAGATGAGCTGAGGTGTCTTCTGAGTGGGTAAGGACAGGGAAGTTTCAGTACCCACTCTAAATCACAGGTGCTGAAATTGGGCAAAACCCTTCTGTGTCCTGACATCTGAAAGTTCAACCTATTACTGCTTTAAAATTGAGGCGGGGGGAATATCTGCTTATTAACCCATCTGGCTTTTTTAGTAGAGAGGTGGTCAGAAGGAACGACACAAGAGAAGAAAGCAGAATGTATGAAAAAACAGGTAGGAACGTCTACAGTTTCCCAAGAACCTACACGGATGGAGAAATCTACGGACACAGATGAGGACAATATTGCTGGGCCACTGTTTATGAACAAAACCACTCAGTTCCCATCAGTTCACTCGGAGGTGCTCCAGGAACCTGAGGAGACACCCGAAGCAGCTCGTGGTTCCAGTTCGAAACCGTCTACCCCTAAGGGGATGACCCCACCCTCATCACCACCTCCAGCAGCCGCGTCACCCGAGTTTGCTTATGTCCCAGCAGACCCAGCTCAGTTTGCTGCTCAGATGTTAGGTAAAGTTGCATCTGTTCATTCTGATCAGTCTGACGTGTTAATGGTGGATGTGGCCACGAGTATGCCTGTGTTTTCCGACGAGGTGCTGAGCTCAGAGGCTGCTGAAGATGCCCGGGCAGCCACTCCTGCGTATTCTGCAGAGGGGGCAGCCCTGCAGGTTCTGAGCCAAACGGCTGTCCATGTAGAGTTGGGTTCTAAACTTAAAGACGATGAGGCTGAACCAGCAGCGGCTTCCTCCTTCCCCTTGCAGGATGAACAAGACCCTCCTGCTTACGATCAAGCTCCCGAGGTCCCTTTGCAGGCCGATATTGAGGTCACCTCATTCGTTCACATATCATCTATCTATAACCAAGAGCCCGTGACTGAAGGAGTTACTTATGTCGAGCAAATACCAGAACACATAGTTATCCCTTTCACTGATCGCGTTGCTTCTCTTAAAGCAAACGAGCCACCACTTAGTCCCATTCCTGTAGCACTCGCCACAGGCGTGTCCGAGAAACCTGTAGGCTCGGTAAAACCGCTGGAGGAGGATGTGAATTGTTCCTCGGTCCATGTGGAGGCAGGAGCAGCCATTCTGCCCCCTAACACCTCTTTGAAAGGCCAGCCTGCACAGTTCCCAGATGCAGAGGGCCCCACCAAAGCAGTAGGCTCTGAAAAACTTCTGCACGTTGAAATGGAGTTCACTGCCCTAGTCCCTGGCAACCCTGGGCAGGGGTCCCCGGGAAGCTCTGCAGCCCAGGAGATGGAGGTCAAACTCATGCTCTCTGGGGAAGCTACCACTGCAGTGCTCTCGGCTGCGCCGGGAAGGGCAGCTGGTGGTACCCCCCCTCCTGTTCCAGAACCCGAACCCAAGCCACAAGGGGAAGCAGCACTTGAACAAGGTTTGATGGAGCCAGGTAAGAAAACCCAGATACTTACAAAATTACCAATGACATTTTCAGGTGACCTCTGTATTTCAGGTTAACCACGGACGTGGGCTCCCTCCAGGTTGGTCAAAAGGCTCCATTTTCAATAGCTTGTAAGATGGCAAACCTCTGTAAAGGCCTTGTCGTACTTGAGATTTTACTCTTATGAGAGGAGTGATTTTTAAAGTGACATCACCACAGCTTGGCCTCCCAGTTGGGTCACCTAGCACTTTCGGACAGAGCACACGGAGTGAAAAACCTGAAGAGCCTCCTGTCAGGCCCCAAATCTGTTGCGAACGTGGGCCCAGGGGGTGTTGCTTTGAAATGGCTCACTTGTGAGTGTAACCTCCAACCACACAACGCCCTCCGGAGAGACATGGTGGTGTGTCGCCCCTGCTTTCGCCCTGCAGTGGGAGAGAGCCCTGCAAGCGGGTGCGGGGAGCCCTGGCTCCCTGCTGGGGGGGGGGGCGGGTAGGGGGGGGCTCCTGCAGCCGCGGGGGCAGCCCCAGAGCTGGACGGAGCGGACGGCTCTGCCGCACTTCTGTCCCCCGGGTGAGCACAGGGGCTGCGGCAGCTAAGCCGACTGGCCTCCTCCCGTCAGCAACCCCGACGGGGCGGGAACCCCACCGCCTACTGGGCTGCCAGACATCGCCCGGGCTTGCCCGTGACACAGACCTGGCTTGATCTCTCCCTCCCTCCAACTCGGGACTTAGGTCTGCCCCCCTCTCGCCCCCTCCCTTTGAGGGCTAGATGGAGCCGACCTCCCCGCTCCCTTTTGCAGAAACCCTCTCCACGCTGACTCTTCCCAGAGCTGGAACGGGTCAAGTGTTACCAAAGCAGGTGTTCTGGGATCAAATTCTGTCTGGCAGTGTGACGGGATCTGCACCACTGAAAAGGCTGAGGGCAGCGCTGGGAGCTGGCACGCGGGACGGGCATGCCCCTTGTGGCAGGAGTGGCAGTGGCACCCCAAGTCCCCGCTCCCCAGTGCCTCGCCCTTTTTCTAAAGCACCACGTGGAGATTTCAAACGGAAGACTAGGCTCGTACGTATTTTTTAACTGGCTTGCAGAAGGATCCATTGACTGCATCTGAAGCTATTGAAAACTTACCAGCTTAATCATGTGCATAGTGTTCTGTTCTTTACTGGGGAAGAAGAAAAGCTGCACCAGTGATGCGAGGCCCAGTGTTCAAACGGTGAACTCAGTACAATTTGGGCCCCATGCTACTCCTCTGTCGGGAAGGAGTTTCGCCTCCATCCCATCTTCTGGGACTTAGTTCTCCAAGACAGTACTGTCTTCATTAGGCAAGTCAAACTTGCCATCACAGATGCCTTGGTGTTAAGCAGACGGATGGCACTCCTAGAAGGTTTTTTTTTTCCCCCCTGCAAGAACCCCTCTGGGACCAACCAGCCTCTTACTGCCACCTAGGACCTATGATTTCAAGCCTTGCCTACAGAGGGTGCTCTCTCGGGTTCTGAGTCCTAGATTATGTGATGTTCTGTGTGTGGTGACCAATTAATGTGAGATTATGGGGCCTGTGAAGGGCCAGAGATAACTGATGTGACCAAAAGATGACGCCCCGTGCAGACTTTAGTAAAGAAAAAGTCACTATGCAGATGCATTAACATTTTTTCACTGGCTTCACACACACTTCAATTGATTCTTTTGGATCAAGCCCCAAATGTGGATCCTCCACGTCCTGTGTGTGGGCGCTACGGTGGCTACGTCTCAAGCTGGCCGCCCCAGGACCGGCGGCTTCGGATGAGACTGCTGCTTCCGGCACAACCCGAGCGCCCCTGCCACCTGCTGGCACGACCCTGTCCTCACTTTCCAGTGGCAGAGAGCCTCACTTTCACATTACCAAACACGACTGAGCCCTCTCTATAGCACGCTTTATGGCACATGTTACTACCACAGCGGTTTGTTTATATGTAAAGGAAATTTACAAAGACATTTCTGTGCATAGTGCCTGATACAGAGACCAACCTTTAATGCCTGCAAATTTTTTTTTTTTATAGCCATAGCAGCAAGCGAAGCAGGACAACCACCACCATACTCTAACATGTGGACCCTTTATTGTCTAACTGATATGAATCAACAAAGTCGCCCATCACCGCCACCTGCACCTGGGCCTTTCCCCCAAGCAACCCTCTATTTATCTAATCCTAAGGATCCACAGTTTCTGCAGCAGCCACCGAAAGTTACTTCTCCAACTTACGTGATGATGGACGATAGCAAGACGACCAGTGCCCCACCTTTTATTTTAGTAGGCTCGAATGTTCAGGAAGCTCAGGATTGGAAACCTCTTCCTGGACATGCTGTTGTTTCTCAGTCAGATGCCTTGAAGAGATATGCTGCAGTCCAAGTACCCATTGCTGTTCCTGCAGATCAGAAATTCCAGAAACATACCCCAAATCCCCAGAATGGTAGTCCTCCTCCAAGTGGACAAGATGTCCCCAGGCCACAAAGCCCAGTTTTTCTTTCTGTTGCATTCCCAGTAGACGATGTAGCCAAAAAAGGTTCAGGATCGGGTGACAAACATACTCCCTTTGGAAGTTACGGTATTGCTGGAGAAATAACCGTGACTACTGCCCATGTTCGCAGAGCAGAAACCTAAAAATGGTAGGTAAATTTTCCTACCATAATATGTGGGCCTTAACACACTAGTACTTTGATTTGTTGACCTGGAGATAGAGATATTTACGGAAATTGAATGGAGATGTGCAGAGTCGGGGTTCCCAAGTTCATTACCCCCAATTAATAAGAAATGCACAGTAGGTGCACTGCACCAGGATGACTCACACTGAGGACTTGGGGCCTAAGACATGAACCCATCCACTCAATCACCTTTGAATACCTGGTGGTTCAGCTAGCCCCGTGGAAGATGCTAAAAAGGGATGGCTTTACAAGAAAAAAAGACATTGGGTGGGAACTTTTAATCTAATTGGTAGGTGAAGGGGTGGGTCAGAGCAGGGGCCAGACGTGAGCACTTCGGCCAACTGGAGAGAGAGGTGAGAAGTCAGAGATGCCGTGGAGCACCCTGTCACTGTAGTAGGTTTGTTCCCTTGGAGAGTGAAGATTTACAGCATGGGCAGGTTGGAAACACCCGAAGGAGCCAAAACAACTGGCATTACCTGGATCAGACCCTTTAATCACAAATCATCTTTAAGTTCTTCGTCCCACCAGTACCCAATGCCCTGTCCCGTGCTCATCCCAACCTTCCCCCTGTGTGTGGCCAGAGCAAGGCCCGGACCTCCCCCTCCATGGGGGGATGGGCTGGAGGGTTCAGGACACCATGCTAAGAATGGTGAGGACAACAACGCTGACACAGCCCTGCTTTGTTAGGGTGGTCAGGCCCGGATGTCAGCTGACCCCTGAGTCCCAAGAAGGAACCAGCCTTGCAGGGAGCGTACAGACCGGGCCTAGGGCTAGAAAGAGCAGGACTCCGACATGGCAAGGAGGCCAAAATGATGCTGGTGGGGAGGAGCTGGGGACGGCCCCTAAGACGACGCTGGAGCTGTGAGGGGGGCGGGGCATATGATTCAGGGCCCCTAGATCCGTAGGACAGACACGGGGGTTGACAGAAGAATGACAGACCTAGAAGGCGGGAGGAGGTCACTAGAGGAAGCAGGGAGACAAGAAGGTACAATGCAAGGGTCAAACCCACACCCCAGTGAGTTCAGTTACTTCAATGTGTGGGAATTTCACACTGAATATCCGATGGGCAAAAGCTAGATTTCCTTCACAGGCAGGTTCAAGTACTCTAGGGACAGTATTTAGGGAGATAACTCCATTATCAAATCTTAGCTCCATATGCCCTTCTCTGCCTTTGTAGAGTTTCAGTGGAATTGTCAGAATGGCTGTTTTCAGCATGAAATGCTGGGACACTTCAGTGCAAATGCACAGACAGCTACATGACTAGATAAGAATTTAGTAAGCGGAGGGTAGACCACCCATTTCTGATCTGCCGCTCACTTTACGTGTTCGGTTTTGTGATTAAACAATTCACTGTTTACATTTCTAACAGATGCTGGAAATGATGCCGTTTGAGCCAACGTTCAAGGTGGAGTCTGCCACCGAGCGTACTTTGTCAATAAACTTCATGCAAGCATAAAACCCTGTGCTCTTATTTTGTAACTTAGGACAATCGAATACCAAAGGCCTGTAATCTTTTCAGACAGATGTAGCCTTTCCCAACTCTGTATGCACCGCCGAAGAAAACATTCCCACTCTACTAGCAGAGCTACTCGGCTTTCTAGGCGGGTCTTCCCACTCGGTGAGTTTGTTTGGCATTCCCGGCAGGCGGCTAGCGGAGCCCTCCCGAGAATACTCACCCAGAGACCACTGGCTCCGGGGTCCTGCGGACGGCAGCACAGGGACTTCTTGGTAAGGACACTCAGTAACTGAGGATCAGATTAAGAAACCACTTTTGGGACGCCTGGGCGGCTCAGTCAGTCAAGCGTCTGCCTTCGGCTCAAGTCGTGATTCCAGAGTCCTGAGATCGAGCCCCGCATCGGGCTCCCTGCTCAGCATGGAGCCTGCTTCTCCCTCTGCCTGCCACTCCCCCTGCTTGTGCGCGCTCTCACGAATAAAATCTTAAAACAAAAACCACACTTCTTGGGAACATTCTAAAGCCTTTATTTAGCATCAGGTAGATTATTTCATTATAACACTTGTTAACTTCAAGACGGCAATTAAAATAATTTACTGGCAGCTACCTAAAGCCCCTTGGAGCAAGATCTCAGTCTGGGGTTGGGTGGATAAATACCGTAAGATTAATGTACCCCAATTAAAGGGGCAAAGCTACTGTACAGGAGGTCTCCATACATAAAGTACACAGGTGCTTTGCAAACTTGAAATGCACAAGACCTCCTTTTATAGTTTGGTACTTATAATACATGAGTGCAACTTAATGTCCTTGGTGGCATTTGCCACAAAGTTGACACATTTAAAAAGGTTTGTCATTATGTAATGATGGTGATTAGAATCTATTTCTAGGGCATTTTTGTGAATTGCTAGATTTATACGAATTTTCAATTCAAACACCTTTTAATTCTAAGGACTTGATTACAGAAAATTGTAAAAATAAATTTAGAGCACTAAAGTGAAATACCTTTTCCAGTTTAATTCTTTAGAGTTTTCAAATCAGGAACACCTGTTCTGAATATTCAGGTACTTTTTCTTTTTGGAGGTGGGAAGGGGTAAACTGGAGAGGATTAGTATGAAGAAAAGCCATCTTTTTAAAGTAGTCTTTACAAAATGACATAACCTTCTCTGCATTTGAGCACATAAACATTGTATAGAAGAGTTCTAAACATTTCAAAGTTACATCTAAAACATTCAAGCATGACGGCATAAAAATATGCAAAGTAACTTGATTTGGGATTACTATATAATTCCATAAAGCTAAAGGTACAGGTGGGTATAAACCTTCAGTAAATATGGCAATAACCACCATAAAAAGCATATTCTCCACACCGTTTCTCTTACCTCTATAAAACAGTATTTCAAATCAGTAAGTCTATTTGGATAGCAAAATTACCCATTTTTCCTGACTTTCATCACCAATATCACCTTATGCCCTAACTTTTGTTGGGTGAAATGCAAGTTATCTCATGAGCGTTTTTTCTTAAAAGATGAGTAGAAACCAAGGAAGAAATTTAAAAACATAGGTTTAAGACTTATTTGTAGATTAGCCAAACACCCTGACTTGTCTGCACTTTAATAAATGTCAGGCAGATTGAAGTAGTTTCTGTCCCAGTAGCTGCCCGAGTAAAGCCAGTCCTGTGCTCCATTGTAGGGGTTAGGGCCTTGATGGAACCACCTGTTTAAAGAGAAAGGACAAGATTGATGGGGGGGAACCTGCAGTCACCGGGCTCCTGCCACCTCACTAGCTCCTGTAGCAATTCACCTCACTCGAGTTAGGGATTTCCAGAGAGACTTTCAAAGAAGTCCTGCCATTTTTAGAGCGCACCTATGTAGAATAATATTACAAAAGATGTAATGATACCACACAAAAGGTTTATGGATGTTCCCCTAGCATGTGGCAGGAGTGCTCAGCAGAAGTAACATCCTCTGTCTAGTAGGGGCGTAAGAACCAATCTATTTGTCTGACGTCCTCTAGCCTCATTCCTTATCTTCCACCAGAAGGCTTTTTTTTTTTTTTTTTGGTAAGGAATTAGGGTAAGGAAATGAACTTTTACAACATACCTACAGTAACATGGAAAGTACCGGATTCAGAGTTAATGCCCCCTAAACTCAAAGTGGGAGTGGAATGTCAGAGAAGTTAAATAACTTGCCCAAGCTAGTAACCGGTATCAAACTTAGGCTTGATTTTAAAGACCATGATTTTTAAATCTACTCTGCTACACCGAATCCACTGAAATTACTCCTAATCTTCCTGGGTCTCCATTTCCCTCATGCTAATATGGCTTCTTAGGTTGCACCTTGCTGTTAACATCCCGATCGGTCTTTAATCCTGCAAAGAGCTGCTCTAATCATTTCCTTACCCTTTAAAACCACCACCTCGTTCCCACAGTCCCAGCTTCCTTCAGGTAAGGGAAATGCAAAATGACTTGCTCAAAAGGTTCACAATTAGAGTCACATTTTCTAAGTACGATTTTGCTTTCAGAGTAACATTTGTGAAAAAGTTTCACAGGTGTTTTCCATTCTTTCTAAAAAAAAAAAAGTCAGCAGCAGCTTAACTATTCAAATGAGTTTCGGTGTGTTTGGTAAGTCCCCAATGCTCCTATTACCCCTACAGCAGCACAGAATGCCCTTAGAGAAAGAAAGGCAGATTCCTTGAAGGATCACATCGTAAATGCCCATTGGACCACACTTTCTAGACTATTAATATCTAAATTCTCTATTTAGCTTTTGGGCTTTTTTCCTAATTAGAAAATTTAAGTCTACTTTAAATGATCAAGATACATCCCATCTGGTTAACCAGACTGGAAATATATTAAACCATTATTTGATCAAAGTCAGAAAATTCTGTCCAGTAACTTGAAGTATATAGTTACACTCCTTTTGGTCCCCAAAGTCCAAGCAGTAAAAGCACTTTTGTTAGTTAGGCTTAGCAAAGTCAAGCGCTTCAGAAAAGCAGACACATCAAAATCAAGGTAATAAGAAATAATTTAAAAAATGAACCAAGCCTCAGGCCACGTGCCACGGTGTAAGCAAAATTCTCTAAAGACCATGTCTAAAAAAATAAAAAATACCACGTCTGCAACCACAGCCTCTCTTCGAGGCTGCGTGCCCTTGGAGAGAGTCCAAACACTGTACCGAAGGGGAGCACCTCAGAGTCAATGGTCTGATGTACAGGACCAGAGTTTCCTTCAACTGCTAGTTCTCCTGATTTTGAGCACTCGTGTCTAGAAACCTCTGCTGCTATAATCCTACCCCTCCCACACATACCAAGAAGCCCCAGTTGATTCGTCTTTCTAAACACACACACACTGGAGACAAGCATGGGTAACGGGGAGAAGAGTAAGGTTTCCTTGCCACCACCTCTTATTTAACATTTGTGGCTCTCCAGAGTCCGTGGGTCTATATCAGTAAGAGCAGTCTATCAAGTCTGAATTCTGTACACTGCTCAGACTGTCCGGGAGACACCCCGCCAACATTCCTGCCTCAACACATCCCCCGCCGCTGCCGGCCCCGTCCCCACTTCAAACCCTGTCCTCACTCAGTCGTGAGGGTGCCTCTGGGGAAGGAGGTCAGGATTACAAGCGGCATTTTCACAGCAGGGACCCCAGTTTCCAGCCTGAAAAATTCTGGAGCCTATACTCTCTTCCAGTAAATCCTATATCAGCAGGAATATCAGCTTTAAGTGTGGAGGAATTTGGGACAGATTCTAGTAAGTCTCTGGGTTGGATTTCTCCAAAGGCTAGTTAGCGCCAACCAGCAGAAAATGTTCCTTTACAAACCGCCCTGCCTCACCTCAAGCTGAACACATCACCCATCCTGAGAAGAATCCAGTCAGTGAACGTGCACCCTCCTTACAGCCACTAAAAAAGAGCTCAAAGCAGATTCTTTTGACAAAGAGTCAGTGGGATCATTTCAAAACCACGGGTATTCACACAGGCGCTACTGATGCTGGGAGCGCCGTGGAGGAAAGGCCTGAAGGGGTAGCTCCCGGGCGCAGCGCCGGGTTGGAGCTCCATGCTACCACCCCGCGGTCTGAAGCTCACTGCTCTCTCTACCATGGGGCTCTGACAGTAAACATTCTTAGGGGACTTTGTACTTACTTTGTACACCTGAAAATGTGACCAGAAAAATAAAGGAGTTAATAAATAGCAATACAGTATAGAAGTGGGGTTTCTGCAAAAGAGACTAGAAATAATGATAAAATGAATCCAATCTTTTCAAAGGGATCGGAGGGGAGCGTGTGGCTTCGCCTGCAGGACTGATGGAGGTGGAGGCTCTAGTCAGAGGTCTAGGGCTCACTGGTTGTGTGTCCTCGAGCAAGTCTCCAAGATGAAATACATCAGCATTTGTTTTCCTCTGAACAACGAAGGGATTTCTAGACCACTTTCAAACGGTATTCCGTGCAGGCCTAGGGAGCCAGGGTCTGTGCAGGGTGGGAGAAGGTGAGGACCGGGGCTGTCCCGCATCCCGTCCCCTGCCCCCTCTCCAACCACGGCAGCTCGGCCTCCATGAGTTCTGTACTTGCAGACTCTTTATGCATTCACTGGAAAAAGAGATTTTTAACCCTAACCAAGCCCCAGAATCACTGGATTAGATGAAATCTAAGGTCATTTCCTAGCTGTAATTATCTTTTCCCAAAATGCAAAAGGGCTACCAAATAATGTCTGCTGAATGTTTGCAAAAGTACGTCCGTATTGCCTCTACAAGGGCGACAATGGTTCTATTATGTGATATAAATTTAGAAAATGTTTTTATTCTATTCCTGTTTACAAGTGATTCTATTACTCAATAAAAAGTCACTACGCAACTCCGGACTCTTAAAAAAACAAAATTTCCAAAGCTAAGAAATTTTATGGCCCACTTTCTATTTCTGAATGGAATCCAAGATGTTACTTTATACAAATCGTATTTCTGTTGCATGTCAAGTCCCGTGTTTGGAAGAGTAAAGGCACTGTCTAAATATCCTGGATACACGTAGTAGCAAATGGCTCTGTGCATTTACTCACGTATACTATAAGCAGGTGGCTCTGAACCTATTTTTGTGCCAAAATCTGTCATTCCGGATTTTACTTTCCCTCTTACAACAAGGACAGGACAGGACTTCGCCAGACATGGAAGGTAGACGGTTTGCTTAAACCACTTACCTGCATCAATCGTGTGGGACTGTTTTAACCTTAATTTCCAAATAGCCCTTTTCCTTTGTCACACACGCAAGTCTCTCAGCTTGAATACCTGGAGGAAGTAGCTTCTCTCTCCAGTCCTGGGGAAGCTCTGCAGCCCAGCGCCCGCCCCGCCCCGCGGCCTGGGGGCCACACGCACCTAGTCTTCCAGTCCTCCTCGGACTTGGACCTGTTCTTGCGGGCTGCTCTTTGCTTTTCCTCCAGTCGTTTTTTTTCTTCACTAGCTTGATCTAAGGTACAAACATGAGTGGAAAACCAGTTATTCTACAAGTAGAGACTGCCGGGCACAGTAACGTTACAGAGAAGCATCACCCACATGCATTCACATGATCTCTCCACCTTATTAGAAAACCAACATTACATTAAAATTTTAACACGTAGCCAAGGAAGTAAGAGGCAGAGCTGGCCCTCAAGACCCAGTCGTCTCCTTCTACAGTCTCACCCTTAACAACCTCTGTACTTACCAAAACGACCTGCTTATTCTTAAGGCCAAAAAAATTATGTTACAAAAGCTTCAATGAAAAATTGGGTGGAAAAAACAATAAATGCAGGATTTTTCTTAATCCTTGGTGAGACCTCATAGAGCTCCTTCACATTCCAGTCATAAGAAATTCAAACAGTTTTCCAAAATCCTGGTGCACTGTCTCACTGGTCATTCATGATCACTCAGATAGGGACTCTCGACCTCAAGTGGCCCCACACACACCTCGCGCCGCTTGATTCTTTGTGGGGCCGTCCCGGGAGCTGCAGGACCTCTGGTGGCATCCCGGCCTCTAGCCACTAGATGCCAGCAGCAGATCCCCAGACATGACAAACTCTCCAGACATGGCCACACATCCCCTGGGGGTAAAAACTGTTTCCCTTTTGAGAACCACTGAATTAGAAGAAACGTAACACCAGGTAAAAATGTTATAATTAACCAAGGCCACGCTCTTCTTTGAGGCTCACAAGGTAGTATTTAAGTTCTGAAATATACAGTGAACTAATTAGTATCTAGTTTCAAGCTGATAATGATGCTAATTCTTTTCTCAAATTCCCCTCTGACATTTAAGATCTCTGGCCATATGTAGTATATTAAATTGTCAGGGAGGGTCACTGAAGTAATGAATCTAAATGAAAGCTAATTACAAAAAATCTCTCAGAGAGATGACATATGCTTGTCCACAAGATGCAAACACTCACAAAACCTCCTCCCCGCCGCAAGTGAGGCTTCACCGTTACCCCTCGGCCGCTCGTTACCTATCTCTCCATTCTCCATGGCTCTGATGTCAGGTCGCAACCTGCAGTCTGTCTTAGGAATCACACTCTCCATGTCTTTGTCTACTTCATTCAAAACCATTGCAAAGCTAGTAAAATTATACATCTGAAAGGCAGCAAAATGTCCAAATTAACACGTAGCAAGGCATAAGGCACCCTGAAAACCCCCGAGGACAGCAGGACTTGACAAAGGCCTCCCACCATCTTGCGGGGATGAAGACCAGCCTTCTCAGACCAGTCTTAGGTTTTCATCCACGTGTGCACCACCCACGAGTGCTGGTCTCAAAGAAATCTCAGAGCGGGCCACAGAGATAACTATCCTCCGACCCTGTCAACCTGAAGTGGAACTAGAACCAAATCATTCTTTTTACTTCATTAAAGTCAGTACTTGCTGGATCTGGGGGGCCCAAGACTCAAGTGTCTGCATCCCCGTGTTTGCTGAGAGCCAGTCCTGCTCCAAGTTAGGACTGAAGAAGCCGCCCTCGGGGCAGAGTACGGGCAGCGAGGCCACCTTCACGGGGCCCACCTCACCTGGGCGGAATTTGGAGGCCGTGGGGCTATTCGCCACAGGAGAGCACTGCCAGGGATCACAGACACGCTCTCAGAGTCGGGCATTGGCATTTCGTCTGACTCCTCGGAACTGCTCATCTGGAAGAGCCAACACAAGGACACGACTTCAGTGTTGTAAAAACAGCCACCGCGTACTGCACAGCATGAGCACGTCCGCCGCCGACCTGACTCTGGAGCCATAAGCGCCCGCGGCCGTGTGTGCTGCGCCCCTCAGTGCTAGCCGTGCCCGAGGCTTTACGGCAGTCATCACCGCTCCTCGCTGCAGTGTCTGCATGTTTTTAAAGCTTTTGTTGTTTCTTAAAGACCAAATAACTCAGTGGAATATTTCCTGGCACATTATAAGAAAAGGTTACATTCTTGGGGCAGTTAACTACCTGTATCAATGACACAAAGCCAGTAAGGATCCTAAACGCAATCACTACAAAGTGGATTTATAAGGATGTCAGGCTCCCGAGAACACCCCATTTCCTCCGGCCGTCCCCCTCGTTTTACAAATGAAGGCACTGAAGGTACCAGAGAGGAGGTGGGAAACCCAAGACTCTACCCGCTCATCAGTGGCAGACAGGCTTCCTTCCCAGAGTTTGTGCCCGTTTAACCATGGTGCCGGCTCCTGGGGAGTAACCAGCCCTCAAATATCTCCTGTCCGAACAGGCGCCCTCTCCTTCGCCCCCAGCTCCTCCGCACGGGGCAGAGGGACGGCAGCGTGCTCAGCACGAGCCTCCCCGGGGCCTGCGGCAGGGGCTGTGCGCCTCACGCGTGCGGAGTGAACGGTCTCGTGGAGGGGTCACCAGGGACTCCCTCAACTGCGCGGGTCTTCACTCCAGTGGTTTAGACATGAGAGCGTGCAACAGAACTGCCAACAGGTGTGAAAATACAGTTAACAATTTGGGAGGCAATTTTAAACATTCAACCGATCTCAACTTCTAAGGCACATAAACACAAAGGAAGAGAACGTTTGTCCAAACTGAACTCCAGCTTCCCAAAGCCATGTGACTACAATCACTGACTCATGAACAACTGCACACAGCCATGGACTCAGTGGAAGGCAACGGCAAACAGTCACTACCAGGGCCGGTTATCTGTTCGTTAAAAAGATTCAAGGATACATTTCAACTATACCTCAATTAAATAAAGATGATGCAGGAAGAAAAAATTATGTGCATTAGCAACAAGCCAGAAAAATAAATAAAGTCAAACTATGACCCAGTAACAGGCCGCCTCTAAAAGGATTAGTACAAATTCAAGAGCCCAGTGATTCCTTTGATACCACCTTACAGGATGTTCACCTGTTTGCTGTTTTTCTTCTCTTCAGTATTCTTCTTATCATTTTTTTTGTAGGCATCAAAAGTGGCCGGGTCAACACTGTATAAACATTCGGTCCATTTCCCATAGAGGGCACAGAGCTTCTTTTTGCTGTCAAGAGAAATTGATATTTAGGCAACAATCAAACCAGTGTTTTGCTGTAATTGAATCGTATGAAGATGCTTATGAATCAGATTCTTTAAAGAAACCTATTTCCTTATAGAAGAAAAAATTTTCACCTCATTGAAATGCTTGTTTCCTAGGTTATGGCAGATTTTAATACTGACATTTTATTTAGTAGAGGACACCTAATACTAACTACTCAACATTTAAAATGGAAACTTTACCTTTTATCTTGAATGTAGCCTTCGACTTTATGTAATTCCTTACCAAAAAGGCCGCATGGCTTAAAATTCAACACACATTTGTCCCCAGTCCTGTGAAGAAGATATTAAGCTCAGATGACCATTCACCATGGAAGCAGCAGTAGAGATTAATGAGGAAGGTGACCGTTCTAGAGCAGCTGCTCTGGACTGGTTTTTTAACACATGCCAGGCTCCACACAGAGGTTATCGTGGCTGATCCTCAATTAGTACTGGACTCACCATCAGGAAAAGGTAAGCAGGCTCATGAAGAACAAGAGACCTGAAGGTAAGCAAGGCTTGTGCTGCTATGGAATCAATGTTGGTGTCTCCCCAAACTCATATGCTGAAGGCCTAACTCTCAATGTGATGGTATCTGGAGGTAATTCAGTCACGAGGGTGGAGTCCTCATAAATGAAACTACTGCCCTTCTAAAGAGACACAAGACATGAGCTCTGTGTCCACCATGTGAGGAGATGAGGAGACGGCCACTGCAAATGAGGGAGAGTGCCTCCACCAGACATCAAGGCTGCCAGAACCCTGACCCTGGACTTGTTAGCCTCCAGAACTGGGAAAAATAAATTTCTACTGTTTAAGCTGCCCAGTCGGTCGTGGTCTGTTAGAGCAGCCCAAGACGAGTAAGACACTTGACTAAGGGCACAAAGTAGGATTTGAACCCAGCTCTTTTTAACTTTCATGTTCTTCCCACCTCACCCCCTTCTGTGAATAATACAAACTAAGCACTATAAACAAAATGAGCTGAGGATGAAATTATAATTTCATCTGTGAAAACTCAGAATTCACCCAGTCTTCCCTAATCAGAAACTTTAATGAACTCCATTCATTACATGGATGAGCTTCTATTTACCCAAGAGTCCCACTGCCTGGTTCTTAAATTATCATAGGGCTCTACTAAGGCTTTAAAAAAAAAAATAAAATAAAGTTCACTGGAATGGGTTGATGACAGTTGAAGGAATAGATAAGAACCCTAATGCATCTTACTTGTGGTTTGTGATTTCCACATTGCCATACTGCTCAATCCAGAGTTTACCCACAATGATATTATGTACACAGCAAGTAGGATTTGTCCATGTGTATGCTTCACTGTGTCTAAAAAAAACAAAAACCAAAAACCCAGAAAAATAAATGAGAAGCATTATTCTGTTTTAAAAGTACATTTGTCTCAAATGCCATTACTGAGGATAACAAACCAGAAGGCGGACATAACTAAGCTCTAAGACTTCAAGACCTCTATTGATGCTAACTCACAATAAAATAGGTTATTATCTGATTGCTCTTGCTGTTTCTTAAAAGGTTACAGAAACTTAAGAGAAAAATGTACACTTTCACCAAATTCCAAATAAACTATGTATACACCGTCTGTCTGGTTTCATTATATTTTGCAGATACTGCGTGTTTTTACAAACTGAAGGTCTGTGGCAGCCCTGCATCGGGGAAGTCTACTGGAGCCATTTTTCCCAACAGGATTTGCTCACTTCGTGTCTCTGGGCCTCATTTTGGTAAATCTTGCAGGATATCAAAGTTTTTCATTATTACTGTATTTGTTATTGTGATCTGTGATCAGTGATTAGGACTCACTGAAAGCTCAGATATTTTTTTGAATTAGTATTTTTGTATTCTTTGGGTAAATACCCAGTAGTGCAATTACTGGATCATACAGTAGTTCTGTTTTTAATTTTTTGAGGAACCTCCAGCTTTTGGTGATTTTTAATACTACAGCTAGAAACATCTGTGGACAAGTTGTTGTGACAATGTAAATTTTCATTCCTCTAGATAAATACCTAGGTGGGGACTGCTGAGTTATATGGTAAACCTACAGTTAACTTTGTAAGAAACTGCCATACTGCTCCCCAGAGTGACTCTACTATCTTATATTCCCACCAACAGTATTGCTAGTTATGGTGCATCCTTGTCAGCAGTTGGTATTAGCAGTTTTAAAAATTATTTTGATTTTAGCCATTCTAGTAGATGTGTAGTGGTATCTCATTGTGATTTTAATTTTGCATTTCTCTAACGACTAATGCTACTGAGATCTTCTGTGTTTATTAGCCATCTCTATACATCTTTTGGTGAAGTGTCTGCGTCATTTGCCCAATTTCTTATCGAATTGTTCTCTTATTGCTGAATTTTGAGAATTCTTTATGTATTCTGGATACAAGACCTTTGTTGGATACATGATTTACAAATAATGTTCACCCACCTATAGCTTCTTTCTTCATTCTCTGAAGTGTCTTTCACAGAGCAAAAGTTTTTCATTTTGATAAAATCTAATTTATCAATTTTGTCTTTTCTGGACTGTGCTTTGGTATGTATCTGTAAGATGCCACTGCCTAATCCAAAGCCAGAAAGATTTTCTGCCTTCTTTCAAAAGCTTTACACCGTTGTATACTTGATTTTAGTCTGATCTATTTTGAGTTCATTTTTGTATAAGGTGTGAGACAGAAGTTGAGGTTCCTTTTTAAAATGTGCATGTCCAATTTGTCCCATACCATTTGTAGGAAGGACTATCCTTCACTGAATTGGGTTTGCACCTTTGTCACAGATCAATTGACCATACTTCTGTGGATCAATTTCTGGACTCTCTTTCTCTGTTAAATGATGTATGTGTCTATCTTTTTGCCATTACCACACTTTCTTGATCTCCTGATTTTTAGAGTTAAGTCTTAAAATTGGGAAGTAGAAGTCCATCAATTCTGTTCTTCCTTTTCAAAACTGTTTTGACTGTTTTATTTCATTTGCCTTTCCATGTAAATGTTAGAATCAACTTTTCTATATTAAAAATCATCCTGGAACTTTTTATCTGGATTGGTTTCAAATATAGATCACTTTAGATCAATTAGGGGAGAACTGACATCAACTATATTAAGGCTTCCAAATATACTGAAACACAGTGTCTTCCGTTACTCAACTGTTCTTTATTTTCACCAGTACTGTGTGGTGTTCAGCAAACAGATCCTGTACATACTTTCATCTTCATTCTGCTACTAAGCCTATCCCAGTTTTTGTATTTGTTACTATAATTTTCAGTATTAAAGTTTCCAAAAATACTTTAATTTCTTTGCTAGAATGTCTTTATTCATTTTAACAGTGTTCATCTTTATGGAGCATCTCATGGAGCACAGTTATAAGAGCTGCTTTAAAGTCTTTGATTAGGGAGAGAGATTGACATTTTGTATCAATCTGTGATTCTTTACTCTTCAGAGTCCTCGGGCAGTTGCTATATGTCTTCTGGCCAGTTGTAATCCATAGGAAAGACAGACTACAGGGTGCTCACTCCATTTTAACTAGAACGGGAACCACCTTTGAATTTAAATCTAATTTTTTTCTTTTAAAAAATTAATTTACTTAAATGAAAAACAACAGTTCACTCATTTCTTCCATCTCCTCCCTCCTACCTCTGGTAACCACCAATTTGTTTTGTGTCTATGAGCTTGTTTTGTTTTTTACTTTTTATTATTTACTTATTTCCACATGTAAGAGAGCTCATATGGTATTTGTCTTTTTCTGACTTATTTCACTTAGCATAATGTCCCTCAAAGTCCATCCATGTTGTGGCAAATAGAAAGATATCCTTTGTTTTTATGGCTGAATAATATTCCATTGTATATATAACACATTTTCTTTATTCCTCCATGGATGGACACTTAGGCTGTTTCCATATATTGTAAATAATGCTGCAATGAACATGGGGTGTATGTGTCTATTCAAGTTAGTGTTTCCATTTTCTCTGGGTAAATATCCAGAAGAAGAATTACAGGATCACATGGTAGTTCTATTTTTAATTCCTTGAGGAACCTCCACACACTTCTGTCCACAGAGGCTGCACCAGTTTGCATCCCCACCAACAGTGCACGAGTGTTCCCTTTCCTCCTCACCGACAGTTGTTGTTTCTAGTCTTTTTGATAACAGTCATTCTGATAGGTATGAGGTGAGATCTCATTGTGGTTTTGATTTGCATTTCCCTGAGGATTAGTGATGCTGAGCACTTTTTCATGTACTTGTTGGCAAACTGTATGTCTTCTTTGGAAGAATGTCTATTCAGATCCTCCGCCCATTTTTAAATTGGATTGTTAGCTTTTTTGCCGTTGAGTTGTAGGAGTTCTTTATATATTTTGCATGTTAGCCCCTTATCAGATACAGATTTGCAAAAACCTTCTCCCACTCTGTAGGTAGCTTTTTCATTTTGTTGATGGTTTCCTTTGCTGTGCAGAAGCTTTCTGGTTTGACGCAGTCCCACATTTCCCCCCCTCTTTTCCCCCCACGCTGTTTTGCTTTATCTTTTGGTGTTAGATTTAAAAAATCCTCACAAAGACTTATGTTAAGGACCTCATCACCTATATTTTCTTCTAGGAAATTTATAGTCCTATATTCAAATCTTTAATCCATTTTGAGTTAACTTGTGTGTGGTTTAAGACAGTGGTCCAGTTTCATTCTTGCAGCTAGCTGCCCAGCACCATTTGCTGAAGAGACTGTCCTTTCCTCATTTTTTCATAAATTGGCCATATAGGCATGGGTTTATTTCTGGGCTCTCTGTTCTGCTCCATCCATCTCATCATGTGTCTGTTTTCTATGCCAATACTATACTGTTTCCATTACCATAGCTCTGTAGTATAGTTTGAAATCAAGAAGTATGATACCTCCAGCTTTTTTCTTCTCTCTCAAGATTGCTTTGGCTTTTCAGTATCTTTTGTGATTCCATACAAATTTTAAAATTCTTTGCTCTGTTTCTGTGAAAAACATCATTGGAATTTTGATAGGAATTACACTGCAACTGCAGATTGCTATGGATAGTATGGGTATACTAATAGTATTAACTCTTACAATCCACGAGCATGGAATTAAGAAAACAATCCCATTTACAATTGCATCAAAAAGAATAAAATACCTTAGGAATAAATTTAGCCAAGGAAGTGAAAGACCTATATGCTGAAAACTACAAGACATTAGTGAAAGAAATTGAAGACATAAATAAATGGAAAGATATTCCATGCTTTTTTTTTTTCCTATTGCAAAAGAGGAGAACTTTCAAATTTACCTAATGTCTAAGATGGGCCACACAATTATTATTTCAGTATTTCTCAAAGTGAATTCATTTTGAAAGATGTTAAAGAAAACAATGCCTTGATGTATAGAAAGCAATTCTTAAGAACTATCATGGAGTAACTGACTCCATTCTATCTTAAAATAGATCCGAACACCATAGTCAAACATCAAGTTCAATTTTTCATACATACCTAAATTGATAAACAAGAGCTATTGCAGTGCTTCTCAATTCTTTTACAGAAAGGTAGATCATTTACACCATATAAAAGCTGTTTCTTTTTCTCCAGCTTTTGAACAACACTGTTAGGTCTGTATGCAAGTCTATATACTTATGAATAGGCATACATGGAAAGAGTTTAACGGCTTGATATCAACTCACTCAAGGAGCTCCAAAGTGATGGTTCCTTTGGGTTCTGCTTCCACACTCTTGCCCCAGAACTTTAGTTTGGGGTAGATTGAGCCATGAAAGATGAAATCATTGTTTAATCCTTCAGCATGAAATGCACTAATGGGTGGGTGATGGCTGACCTGCTCAGAGATGAGTCTGAAACCAAGGTCATCTCTTAAGATTTAAAAAAAAAAAAAAAAAAAGGCATTATAATTAACTCTTACCATACAATGTGTACATTACTGTCATTTCAGTCAAAAGGCGATGTTAAAGTATTAAACTGGTTCTAGCTACTTGAACAGATCAAAGAACAGGCACGTGACCTTGGGCAACCTGAATTGACATTAGCCATGCAAATTTAAAACTTATTCCGCTGATATTAAGATAGAGGAATCCAATGTGTCCCTGCTCTTTCAAACATCTACAATACAAATGATATCAAAACTTGTGCAGAGGTGAAATGGAAGATTCAGAAAAACTACAGCCAAATGAATTCCCTAATTGTGGGTAAAGAAGCAGGCTACAGTAGGCATACAGAATTGTACCTGTAGACGCATTCATTGCCTTTATGCCAACAGTATACATTTATGTTAGTATATATTAAATAGGCGTTAAAAAAAACTCCAATCATATCTTATGATCTACAGAAGGAGAAAAGAATTACTAATCCCACATGATCAGAAATATTGAAATCCTTGTAATTATTTTTCATAATGGTGAATTACATGTATGTTTCCACATTTCTGACACAGTCTCTAAGAACAAACATCAAAACTCTTAACTTGCTCCAGTAATGCAAAATGTTGGTAATGTTAAAAAAAAAATATATATATATATATATATAATTTTTTCCCCCTCTTCCTCTGAAAAGCTATATAAATCATACAAAACCCATCTCAAAAAGTGAAAGATCTTTACCGAACTAATTCATAGGTCTCTCCCAGAAGCGGGTTGAAAGGCTTTCCAGTGCGTTCCCACTGCGAAGCTACAGCAGACACAGCAAACGCAGCTACACACTGTGGGGCAGAGCATCACAGGTTACAAAGAGCCTAGCTTGCTCCCCGTTCTTGTAGGACTGGAAGTTTTGCAAAGACAGTCATTTACAAAATTATTTTGAGGAGTTTAATTACTTTGGATTTTTAATACAGCTCTAGCAACTTAATATGCCAGTGTGGGCATTCAAAATGAAAATTACTGAGTCTCTTGCTCTAGTCATTCCAAACCATATGGTTTTTATAACACCCTAAGAGTGCTACAAATTCTCTCAAGAACTTTTAAAAAACTCTTAAATCCCAAATTACTTTTAATTCTCTTAAAATTTCTAAAAAGTACATTTTTAGGATAGGGAAAAAGAGACATGAGTGAACATTGGTATCAAGTCCCATAAGGTTGGGGAAAGCTGACTGATATAAATGAAAGAACAGAAAGATTCCATTAAGAATGCCATGGCTTTGTCTGAAGGAGAACAGTGTGTCTACTTTGCTCCGCCTGCAACTAACCCATCCATACACACCATGGAAGCATCTTCTACCCAGAACAAAATTAAGAAGTGCAATTCCTTGTTGTCTTTTGTTTAAGCCAGTAACAGTGTGTACATTTCTTACATACATAAGCAGAAATATACGTATTTATGTGTGTATGTGTGTGTTCGTTCCTTCTTGGGAACAGTCTAAGAAAGTCTGAAAGAAGAAGAGTTGAGCTGTTTCCCCCAACACCATGCTACTTTCTAAAATGGAGACTCAGAAACAGCTCACTAACATCCAGATTTGGTTACGGACCACCTTCTGCTTCTCTTGCGATTGTCACTGGTCTTTCCACCGTGGTGGCACTCTGGCTAGAGGATGGCAAGGGGAGGGAACACAGAGGATACTCCAAACACTCTAATTTTAATAACATTTCCCAAACTCACATTGGATTTAACAGAAATTCTGTGTATGTGTTTTGGAGGTGGAGATGGCAGAGATGTCTCTAAGACTCACGCCCTTTCTGTGCTAGTTTGACACATACCTGCATTCTTTCCACAGAATCAGAGAATGAACTGGCCTTGTGGATGAGGTATGTATGCTCCATATATTCAGTGAGTCGCTGCAGGAAGCTCAAAGGCTCATTAAATATAACTGGCATGGTGATCTTGGACAGTTCCTATTTCACAAGAAAATGGAAATGGTGATGTCCCATAGGCAAACTTACCTGCTGCCATATATAACTAACATGTTCCTGGGAAGGAAGTAATAGAAAACAACAGTCCATGAAATTTAGTTAGTTCAATTTCACAAATCTTTCCAGAGCACCTAACAATATGGAGTATGTTGTTCTAGGCATGGAAGGAAACACAAAGACTACCCAAACATTCTCCTTGACTTCGAGGAGCCCACAATCTGGTGAGCATTAGATGATGAGTATTAATAAGTCTGCCTTAGACAGAATGAGGAAATGGGATAGAAAGGTGGTGCAGACAAAAAACCCAAAAATCTTCACAGTGAGGTAATGATCAGTGATATACCATTTTTGTGCTAATTTTCCAAAAGAAATCTCAGACTGTTTTTGAACAACACTGAGGTTTCCTGAGCACTCAAATCTATACTTTGTGGACTCGGTACTAAAAGGCTATAATGCATTTTATAGAAGAGGTTTTAAATTCTGTCTGCTAGAATGACACAATCACAACAGACTTCCAAACATAATGTAACAATTGGTCGGGGGGTGAGGTGGGTGGTCTCTGACTTGAATTTTCAACTCTGTTTACCCTACCCTGCCAGCAAACAACGGCATCATTAGGTCTTTAAAAATTTCACTAGGCAAGAAATTTATTTTGGTATTCTCTAGAATATTCTGATGATCTTCCCAACCTTCCACCTACCATTATTTACCTTTCCTTTGGATATCAGGTCTTTAATAAAGTCTGCTGACTAAACCTACATGGGTCAGGTGAACATTCCCAAGGCTTGAATGCCACCTGTCTTACCTCTGACTTTTCCCCCCTCAACATCCACATTCTTATTGATCTGTAATTAAAAATAATGTAACCTTCACAAAAATACAACTGGAGTGCATTAAAAAAATTAAGCTCATTCATTACCATAAAATATTGCAGAATACACAGCCATGTAGCAGCTCAACCTAATTAAAAGAAATAATAGGATTATTGCTGTCTCAATGGGGAGACCAGGGAGAAGAGGAACCTAGAAAGGGATAAAGAAAAGAAGGCTGCACTATGTATCTTTGAGATCTCATTAACTCCAGAAATTCACTGTTGGGTCCCGGGTCAGAAAACTTGGACTACCAAAGTTTCTTACTGTGATGTCTCAGGCTCTCCTCCTTCTCCTAAAAAATACCTTCCCTATTTTAATAAAACAAGACAAAACAAAACACTAATAGAGGAATACGTAACTCTACATATAAAATTTAACAATAAGTAAAAACGTGAAAATGCTCCTTTCCCCAGAGACAAAGCAGCATCAACAGTTGGGGCTGCACTGCTATGTACTTACAGAGCAATACAATAAAAGTAGGGGACTTCTATATTTACATTTAACAATGGATAGGCCATCCAGATAGACAAGGAAGCAATGGACTTAAATGATATGTTAGACCACAGACCCAAGAGGCATTAACAGAACCTTCATTCCACTGAACAGTAGCAAAATACACATTCTTTCCAAATGCACATGGAACATTCTCCAGGACAGATTATACATTAGGCACAAATAAGTCTCAATAAATTTAAGAAGATTCAAATGATATCAAGGAACTTTTCTAATCAAAAGAGTAGGATATTAGAAATGAATTACAAGAGGGATGCCCAGAGGGCTCAGTGGGTTAAGCGTCTGCCTCCAGCTCAGGTCATGATCCTGGGGTCCTGGGATCGAGCCCCGCATCGGGCTCCTTGCTCAGCGGGGAGCCTGCTTCTCCCTCTCCCTCTGCCTGCTGCTCCCCGTGCTTGTGCTCTCTCTCTCTGACAAATAAATAAAACGTTAAAAGAAAAATTAACTACAAGAAAGAAACGGAAAAATTTACAAATACGCGAGATTTAAAACACACTACAGAACAAACGGGTCAAAGAAGAAATCAAAGGGAAAACCAATAAATATCTTGAGGCAAATGAAAATGGAAATACAACATGCCAAAACTCATGGGATACAGCAGAAGCAATTCTAAGAGAGAAGTTCATAGCAATAAATGCCTACATTAACAAACAAGAAAGATCTCACATAAAAAGCCTGACCTTATACTTTAAGGAACTAGAAAAAGAACTAAGCTGAAAGTTACTGGAAGAAAGGACATGACAAAGATCAGAGGGAAATAAACGAAAGAGAGACTAAAAAGACAATAGAAAAGATCAATGAAACTAAGATCTGGTTCTTTTGAAAAGATAAGTAGACAAACCTTTAACTAGACTCACCAAGAAAAAAAGAGAGAAGACTCAAAAATTGTAAATGGAGAGACATTACAACTGATACCCTAAGAATAGAGAGGATCATATAGGTAAAATGGGTGAAGGAGAGTGGGAGACAGAGGCTTCCAGTTAGGAATGAGTAAGTCATGGGGGTAAAAGGTACAACAAAGGCAATATATCAATATAATAGCACTGTATGGTGAGAGATCACAGCTACACTTGTGGTGAGCATAGCATAATATATAGACTTGTTGGCTCACTATGTTGTACACCTAAAACCAATGTTAACATTAGGTATCAACTACAGTTCAATTAAAAAAAAAATACATGGAGGGATGCCTGGGTGGCTCAGTCGGTCACACATCTAACTCTTGATTTCAGCTCAGGTCATGATCTCGGAGTCATGAGTTCCTGCCCCACACTGGGCTCATGCTCAATGGGGAGTCTGCTTGAGGTTCTCTCTCTCCCTCTCCCTCTGCTCCTCCCCCTGCTCATACTCTTTCTAAAATAAATAAATAAATCTGTGGGGGAAAAAAAGAAAAAAAGAGCCTCATAAAAAACTACTAATTACATGCCAACACAAATGAGAAAACCTAGAAGAAATCAATAAATTCCTAGAAATATATAACCTATGAAGACTGAATCATGACGAAAGAGAAAATGTGAACAAATTATCAGTAAGGACATTGAAGCAGTAACCAAAGGCCAGCCAACAAAAATCCAGGACCACATGACTTCACCGGTAAATTCTGCCAGACTGTACTTCTCAAACTCTTTTAAAAAAAATAGAGGAAACACTTTCAAACACATTTTATGAAGTCAGCATTATCCTGATACCAAAACCAAACAAGGACACCACAATGAAAAGAAAATCATAGACCAGTATCTCTGATGAGCACAGATACAAAATACCTTAACAAAATATTAGCAAACCAAGCACAAAAGTACATTAAAAGGATCATACAGCATGATCATGTGGGATTTATTCCTGGGATGCAGGATGGTTCAACACCACAAATCAAGGTGCTACACCACACTAACAAAATGAATGATTAATATCATATGATCATCTCAACAGATGCAAAAACTGCATATTTACAAATCATGTATCTGATAAGAGGTTACTATCTTCTCTCTCTCTCTCTCTATATATAAACTCTTCCTCTTCCAACTCAATAGAAAAAAAAGATTAAAAAATAGGCAGTGGAACTGAATAAACATTTTTCCAAAGATCACATTCAAATAGCCAGTAGATACATGAAAGGTGCCCAACATGACTAATCATCAGGGAAATGCAAATCAAAACTACAATGAGATACCACAGCACACCTGTTTTACGTCTATAAAAGAGAGGAATGGCTGGCAATGATGTGGAGAAAAGGCAACCCTTATGCACCACTGGTGGGAATGTAAAGTGGTACGGACACTATGAAAAGCACAGTGGAGGCTCCCCAAGAACTTAAAAATGGAACTGCCATATGACCCAGGAATTCCACTTCTTAATATTTACCCAAAGAAATGAAAACCCTAACTTGAAAAGACATCTGCACTCCCATGTTCATTAGAGAAGTATTTATAATAGCCAATATGGAAACAAGCTAATTAAAAGAAATAATAGGATTGTCCATCAAAAGATAAATGGATCAAGAAAATGTGATTACTGGGGTCATCACACACACACACACACACACACACACACACAGGAATATTATTTGGCCTTACAAAAGAAAAAAATCTTGCCATTTGTGACAACATGGATGAACCTAGAGGGCATTATGCTAAGTGAAATAAGCCAGACAGAAAGACAAATACTCCACAGTATCACTAATATGTGGAAAAAAAACAACAAAAACAAAAGAAAAATACAATAAAGGGCAAACTCATAGAAACACAGTAGGGAGGTGGTTGCCAGGGGCTGGGGGTAGGCAATATAGGGAGAGATTGGTAAAACAGTACAATCTTTTAGTTATAAGATGAGTAAGAGCTGAAGATCTAATGTATAACATGGCAACTATAGTTGATAACACTGTTTTGCATAAATGAAATTTGCTAAGGGTAGAATTTAAATGTTCTCACACAGAAAAAGTACTGAGGTGACTGATGTGTTAATTAACTCAAGGGGATCCTTTCACAATGTATACCATATCCAATCACCGTGATGAATACTTTAAATATCTTACAATTTTGTCAGCTATACCTCAAAGAAAATCCCTTCTACACAAACTTGCAGTACAGAATATGCATTAGAAATTAAATTTTTCCAAAATACCTTTGAAATTTCATTTAGCATCTACTAGGTGCCAGGCACTGTTTTAGGGACTAGGTTAAAAGACCTGGCAGGGTCAACTCTGGCCTGGAATGCCCTGTTCTCTTCCCTTAACTCTTGTACATCTTACCCATATTTCAAGGCCCAGTGCAAGTCTCTCCTCTTCAACCATTCTAGGGCTCATTGATTTCTCAGTTCTTCCAACTCCTGGAGGACCAGAACCTAGATCTCACAATTTAGCTCTTGATCACGTATGAGACTGCCTGCTGCTATGTCAGCTCATCTTGCTAACTCTACAGTAATACAGTTCCTGGGGGGAGGGAGAGTATCTTAGACTCCACCACACTGCAGGTGCCCCTACCCGACATGCTCCTCTGCAGTCCCTGTGCCCACTGACTTTATGCCTATTCAGGCATTTATCACAATGCACTAGACTTTCCTGACTCTTTCACTGGAATACAAGGCTCCTTGAAGTCAAACCCTCTTTTTAATGATGTAAAACAGTTCACACGGCAAAACGTGGGAAAAGGTAGGTTACAAAGCAACATGTTCAAAAATAGGTTTTATAGATCTAGAAACAAATGCCAGGTCACAGCACCAACAAATTAACAGTTGTTGCCTCGAGGAGTGGGTAGTACAGGTGATCTTAATTGTCTTCTGTTTTTCTGTATTCTCTAAGCTTCCTAAAATGAACACGTTTTGCTCTTTTAATCAGGAGTAAAACAGGAGATTTATTTTAAAGTCTAATACTTTCAGCCTGGCAAAAGGAAGCTAACAAGCTTGCCCCGCAGAAACTGGACCACCTTACAACACACACACTGACATGCTAATCATAAAATGTACAAGAGAGAAACGAAGTCTAAGTGGCAGAAGGGAAAAAGAAGAGCAACAAAATATGCTCAGGTTAGTCCAGTCCTAAGTTCCAGGGACACTAAAGTGGTTCGAAGAGTGAGTTCTGAACAGAAAGCAGCATGGTGGCTGCCGGGGGCTGGGGGCGGGGAACGGGGAGCTCCTGGTGACACTGGGTACGAAATGTCACTTCTGCACGATGAAAAGGTTGGGTGGATGGTGGGGACTGCTGCACAACAAAGTGAATGCATGAACTCTACTGAATTGCACGCTTAGAAATGGTGAAGATGGTACATTTTATGAATGGGCTCTGAGATCAAAGGCCCCGTGCCGACTCATGCTTGTGTCACCACGAGTCAGTCCCTCACCTCTCCCCAAATGCGGATTTCACTGTGTACCTCACAGGGCTTGTAAAGGTTAATTCATATATGGCACTTAGAATGGTAGCAGGCATACAGTAAGTGAGCAATAAATGTTAGCTATTATCATTCAGAACACATGCGAGAGCGCCCGGCCCTCCAAGATTTGGAGGGGCAAGGGGGCCTCGAAGATCAGGACAGTCTGCCCGGTCACCTGGGAGGCTGAGCTGCAGAAGAGCTACTCGGGAGGCAGCCTGGCTTCCAAGTGTTTCTTTTTTTAACATTTTATTTATTTTAGAAAGAAAGAGCGCATGTAAGCAGGGGGAAGAGGAGAGGGAGAGAATCTGAAGCAGACTCCACGCCCAGCGCAGAGCCCGACACAGGGCTCAATCTCATGACCCCGAGATCATGACCTGAGCCAAAATCAAGAGTTGGAGGCTTAGCCGACTGAGCCGCCCAGGCGCTTCCTGGCTTCTGAGTTCGGGCTTTCAAGGGTGAGGGGGTAAAGGAGAGGACACTTCTGGAGCCCCAGCCAGGACAGATGGCCGCCGTCCCATGGGAAGGCTCTCTGCTGCCTGGCTGCTCCATCCAGTCACCAAGACAGCAGGGGCTCACCGGGGGGATGAAGCAAGCCCTACCCTTTGACTAGTATGTGGCCCACACCATGCTGTTCTTGTTCTCTACGTTTCACTTTATCATGTACAACAGCAGGGTGAAACTTCCATTACAGCAATGAAGAACTTTACCGCTAAGCTTGTTTCTGGATTTTTTTTTTCTTTCCCCCAAACAGCACTAGAAGGACAAAATACTCCCTGAGGCAGTAGATGTGCTAGGGGTGACAGCATTTTTGCCTGTGCCTAGTTACAGCAGATGAGAGAGTCCTGGCCTAGGAACTTAATCTTTCATCTCGAAAGCAACGCTAGGTGCACTGCATCTCTTCACATATATCTTCCCAGGGAAAATATCCAGGCAAGGATGGGATGGCCAAGGGTCTACTGGCCACTGGCTGCTCAACACCAGCTGGCCGGACTCTACAGGAGTTAGTTGAGTCAGTGAAAGAGGGTGTGCTGTAAACTGGAGAGCAAAGCACGAAGGACATGGTTTATCATCAATTCAATGGGCAGATTATTTTTAATCATTTGAAAAGCCCCTAAAATTCCTAAATAAGCTTCTTTAAATCCAATGTTGTAATCCAGAATAATTTAAACACCTTCCTACTTCTTTTAGTAACTCAGAATGTATGCATTCAAGGAACTGTAAAGGCACACATCTGGGCCAACTAACAGAGGAGGAGTAAGGAGGAAAGAAAGAGATCCAGATCCCAGAGAACATATACACATAAATCCAGTCTAAGATAACACCCTCACCCTCTCAGAAGAGTATAAAAAGCTATTTTAAAAGAGCATAAAAAGCAATGGACTTACAACTTTATTGCCTCTATTAGTTGAATTATTTTAAAGTAACCTTACAATAATTTTAATTGTTAAAATCTACAGTTCCCTAGATATGTAATGAAAAACCCAAGTGACACAAACTATATTTTGTTCTGTCTTGGAAATGTATAGTGACACCATTTTTACTTCCAATATAATACAGTCTGGTATTGGACTCTCTAGATATTGTATACAACTAATTAGTACTGTGTAGATTCCAATAACAGAAAAAGAAACAATGCACCTTATGAGGGTCAAGTTTCAGGAAGAAACATTAGCTGGACTACTTTTACCGCTGGGAGCATCAGTCAGCTGGAAAAATTAAATATTTATGCCAGGCAGTTCCACCCTGTGACCCAGCTAAAAACAAAGTTTAAATTTATCCATGCAAATTAATAGCAACCAATGATGAAACTGAAGAAACTCTTAATTGCAATTTCTCATCCGCTGACAAACTGAGAATTAAAAGAGAGAGAGAGAAGGCTGCTTTATCACTTGAGCACTACATACACAACCTGAAGGCAAGGCCAAGTTTGATCCCAACTGAAATGGAAAAACATTTTATATATGTAAAGTCTAACCACTGTAACACCCAAATGTGCAAATATTTAAGACCTGGGTTACCCAGAGAAACTTAACTTAGGTCTTAGGCTAAATCCATCTGCTCATTTGCCCAAGCAGCCAGCTTGCAGGCAGAGCCCTCACCCAGGAGTGTAACCCAAGCACTAAGTGGGTTTCTAGACTCTTCAGTGATGGTCAAGTGCTAGCGGCAGTCCTGGCTCTGTTCCTTGGATGTGCCTTCTGCAAGATGAAAGTTGGTACTGGATCCTTCCTCCACAACCCCCCCCCCCCACCAAACCCTGCACACCTCCCATCGCTACCAAGGGTGTAAAAATTCATCGTTCTTACCTCTAAGGACTTTGGAGGGTCAAAGGTCTTTTTCACATCTTCTGCTGCTCAGTCCCCTCATTCCCTAAGATGTCTACCATCTAACAGTTTATCTTGCAGGAGAGGTTCTTGCTGTCTGAATACCACTGATTATGCCCAAAGCAGTCACACGAAGAACTCACAAGAGTCTTGGGACCATCTGGATGAGCAGTTTGAAAAAAGCCTGCTGCCCTCATGCCTTTCACTGTTGGTTACAGCACTGTTCCTCAGCTCTCACAGACCAGTGCAAGGGGAACACAACACGGGAACAAGTGGAAGGTAACCCAGCCAAAAATGAAGGAACTATGGAGCAGGAGAGGGGTGTGTGCTTGTGTATGAGCTGAACCACACTTTGCACACCTTGGTGCAAACCAATGGTAAAAACAAAGAAAAGGACAAGAAAAGCATGAGGAAAAAGATAAACAGAAAGATACTGTTTAGGAGCTGAGTCTTTTCAGACTTGGCTGGACAACTACTAGATAGGAGCGTGGAAGGACGACAGACGCACTGGCTGAAGCTGGGACTGGATCTCCGTCTTTACTCTGTATTCACTCAAGGTGCAGTCACAAAGACTGTCTAGTAGCCACATGGGCGGGGCTGCTTTAAGGGGGCCAATTTCCAGATGCTCAGCCTCCACAGGCACTCTTACCTAATAACTGGCAGGCCCAAGCAGACACCTGCACTGGATGTCATGCTGTTTCTCTTTTCCCACTTCCCCTTTACAACTACCCTTCTGCGATGAGGAGTGGGGGTGGGGAGTGGGTTGTGTGTGTGTGTGTGTGTTGGGCGGCGGGGGGGACACCTCACACCATCCTGAATCATAGTATAGTATTCTTGCTTTGAAATGTAAAACTCTGCAGGGCGCCAAATGAAGGGAGAGTTAGTAGTACAGTACTGGAATCAGTGAAGCCTCTTTTAACTGAGGCCCCATTCACTAATCTGAAGGAGGGCTCTAGGACTTTCTCTGTTTCAGTTAAGGCAAAGACCTGACATTAGAAATCGGAACTTCTAGCCATTTCTCCCATATTGGGGTATTCTGACTTCAGATCACTGCCAAGTGAGGTGGTAAAGATGCTAGGTTTTTGTTTAACTACTTTGCTGTTTCTGTTCCCCGTCTCTCAAGGCAGTGTTTATAATGTACCAGCTGTGGTAAAGCTCCAAATTTTATCTAGGTCTGTATTGATCTTAGATTTAGAATTCAAGAATGGGACAGGTGCCACAGTGACATATACTAACATGTTTATCTGACCCCCAAAATGACATCACACTCCTGACAGTTGACGTGAGGTGTGTCTGACTATGGTCTGGCTCTATGGTTGTGTGGCAGGCACCCTGCATCAAATGAATGAGCTAAATCTGTGGTTTTGAGGGAAACGTTTTAAAGCTCACGGTAAGATAAAAGCATTTTATCAAAAGTTACTATACTGACACAGGTTGTGTGTGTTTCAGCGAAAAATATTTCCATTTTCTTACCCCCTTCTATTACAAGGTATAGGTGAGTGAGAGGAAAGAGCTTCGTGAGGCAAGAATTGCAAGCCCTGGGAAAGCTTCTCTGGCTACATTTACGTTTCCCAGAGACCAAAATACCTAGGACTCCAAAGGAGGCTAACAAGATCTTTCACAAGTTAAAGTTTTTAAAATTTTTGTTTTTAGTAACACTGAAGAAGTCCTAATTGAGTTGTCAACTTATGGATCATAAAAAAATATTTTTGATAATATATGTTATCTGAATTTTGGTACAGTTGGGAAAGGGTCAAAGAACTGAATGATATTGCTAGATGTTAAAACAACAACAACAAAAAAACCCACCAAACTCCTACTCCCATCTGCCTATTAATATGAGCAAATTTTCTTAATTCTTGAATCTATTAAAAAATAACAATCATTACTGAAAATCCTGTCACACTCTAGCAATAAGGGACATTCTCAGATATCTAAACCCAACAGAAAAAATCCATTTTATGAATACCATTTTACCTTTTATGTTAATATTTTCATAAATTTTGCAATGCTTGTTATTTTGATCACTCATATATTAATACTTGTAAGAATAACTTGATGCAGAGAAACTTTTATTCTTAAAATCTTATGGTCATAGGATATATGCTGTCAAATTTTTATTTTTGTATGTATTTTTGTGATAGCAAAGTATGATAGAATAATCAGTAAAAGACCTTCAAAGATAAAAAAAGTTAAGGATAATATTCCGTAAGAAATACAGAATGGAAATATGAGTTAAAGGAGCAAATGGACCTATAAACTTTTCAACTCTTAAAGAAGAGCTTACTCTTGCATTCAAATTTCCATAGTCTTTGGTTCCACTGGACATTTTTAAAAGAGTGATATAACATTTTCACTTTAAAAGTTCAGTTTTTATAAATACATCAGAACTTTTCATCTCTGATAATAATCCAATACTAATATTCTAGGACTCCAGGATATTTAGCAAACACAGGGTTGGCACGAGCAAAGCCATGAGCACAAATGCCTCCTCCACTTTTGTGCCTACATACCTCACTTGCCTCATCCTGGTGCTGGCCCTGGTTCCAAAAGTCATTAAGTGTGAACACCCATGACCTAACCTCTGGGTGAGTCCCACCGAAAAATCCTAAAGGGGATGGGAGAGAAGAGGACGAAAAAAACAGGGGAAGCACAGGACAATGGGATTATGAGATTCGAGCCCTTCAACAAAAGGACAATGGGAGTAAGTAAGAAAGGTTTCAAACCTCTAGCCAGTATCAGTATTTATTAATTCTGAGCTGGGAATCTGTTTTGTAAAAGATTTAGAATTAAATATCAGTCATGTAAAGTATTCATTTCATGTAGTATAATCCAACATTTGGTAACACAATCCTGTCAAAAACAGATTGGAAGAAAAAAGGAAGGATGTCATTAGTTTTGCAAATATAAGTCTCCATATTCTTTTTAGAAAGAAGCAGAGCAAAATGTGTCCATATGTGGAAGTGGAGGATGGGGTCAAAGCAAGTCTGGCTGGGGAAGGCGCTGCAGGGCACGGCAGTCCAGGACGGCAAATGTCTGGAGAAGATACTTTGACTTTCCTTCCTGATTAAGACAAATTATACCTAGACCATACCTGACAGATAAGCATCTCTCATGAGTTCATAAAAGCCAGGTATTTTGTTGTTTTAAAGATTTTTATTTTTATGTGATCTCTACACCCAAAGTGGGGCTCAAACTCACAACCCAAGATATCAAGAGTTGCATGCTCCACTGACTGAGCCGGCCAGGCGCCCCAAAACCATGGCCTGTAATAACGACACTATACCATAAAACTATATCATCATAAGAGGAATTCTTTTTTTAAAAAGCTGGGACTGGACCCCAGTTCAGTGCAGATGCTCTCTACTCTTATTTGGTATGCTCCTCAACTTGACAGAGACATCTTGAAAAGCTATGGTTTGATACCAAATATCCTCCGCTACTTTTAAGACTTATTATTATAAAATTGAGAAACTGGGAATGTGAAGCTCTGGGGAAGACTTGGCTGAAAGAAACGTAGTACATGGCTTTTGTAACCGAGATTTACCCACAGAGAAAGGAACTCAAGTGTATGGATTAAGTGTAACAGAATCACAGAAATGCAATGCAGGATTTTTAAAAAAATGCCTTCGCTTTGAACTTCAGTGCAAAAAGCTATGGATATTACATTTTTTAAGTTTTGGACTATTTTCTTTTGGAAGGTGGAAGGAGGCCAATGTTGGAGGAGTCAATACCAAAAATTACTTTTAAAAATTTATTCTAGCAATGATACTTGCATTTCTCTCTCAAGATACATTGTACTTTAAATCTCTATTGTTGGCCAACACTTAAACCTTTTGATTGTTTCTATTGCCTATGAGAGGGGGATCCTATGACAGTGCCTGAAGAACAGTGCTTCCAAACACTAATTTCCTTTCAATCCACATTAATAAATGTTCCTCTAAGAATGGTTATCTTAAAAACTCAATAGAGAATCTTTATTTACAAATAGTTCTGCACCTAAAAAATAAAAGTAAAACCATTCTTCTAGAGAAACAGAGTATCTTTCAAAGTGTGACAGGTAGGATCCAACAGAACATTGTGTCCTGTCTCTTAAAAGAATGGTTATTCTCCATCTAGACAGAATGCTTGCTTTAGATATAAACTAGACAACCGCTGGTCACTAGCCTGAACAAATTCATGACCTCACCACTCAATCTGACACTTGTGAGAAAGGAGATGGTAGCAGACAGACTCGAGCTAGACAAATACAGAAAACTTATTTTCCATGATGTCCAAAAAGACTCAACCACATCTGATGTTTGCATATAAATTCTGCTGACCCAATAGTCTTTGACAGATGTGGTACCGATTCTACAGGGAGAGTTTCATTCCTTAGAGACTGTGTAATCAATACGGTGAGTTGGAATCAGCATTAATTTAACAGAATGGGAAATATCATTTGTTATAATGATGAATATTCCTTTGTAAAACTGGTTTTAATTTTAAACACAGACATATATGCCTATTTGCATATAAATCATAATGGTAAATATGTTTACTAAGGGTTTGAGAAATACTTGACACTGTAGAATACAAATACTAATTTTCTGTCTGGAAAATTTCAGATCCAAAGACAGTAATATGTATAATTAACATCTTACTTGAGAATATATACATTTGGTTTGTCCTGATGAATCTTAATATAATCAAAATAGGATTAGAAGCAGGTGCTCTGATTCTCAAATGGGATTAACTGCTGCTAATAATATTGAGCATTATGCTAAACCAGGGACTTCCTAGACACTTTACATAAGTTATGTTATTTATCTCTCAATACACCTATTAGGTACAAATTAGTCTCCTAACTTTACGCAGGAGGAAACCCTATCCAGGGTGGCAAGGTAGCTTCCCTGGAATCTCAAAGACAGGAAGCAGCAAGGCTGGGATAAATCCCATTATCTGGCTATAGAGCTTAGCTGAATTACTCTCCACATAGTAGAATCAGAAAATACTTGTTTAAAATGAATGTTTCTGGGATTAGCTTCTTGGAAGTCACACTTGGAAAGTCTCAGATGAGAAAACCCCATGCAGAGAACAGGGACATTAGGAAAATGCCAAAGTGGGCACATCACAAGTTGCAAGGATTTCAAGCACAGAATGAAAAGAAAGTGACTATACTTCTTGGTGCAGGGAAAGTTCTTGGAGGACTCCCAGGATGCACATTAAACTGCAAAATTACAAAAGGTAATGTCGAGGCAGATTCTTTAGCAGCTTAGGACTCACGTGTTTTAAAATTTTCATCATTCTAGTTGGTCAAAGGTCGTGCTGGAAGAATTAAGATAACTTTACTCAGAATTCTAGCCTAACTGATGTCAGGGTGGTGCTGGGGACTACTGTTTTAAAGAGAACCTAAGGATTTATGGAATGGTAAATTTTGCCATTTGCTGCCTCCCCGCAAATCAAATCTACCTGCACAGCTAAGGAGTGACACATTCTAAGTATCTAATACATCACACTTAAAACTCAAAGTACAAAACAACTAGCTCATACAAAGAAGTACACATGAAATTACTACCTTCCACACTTTGGTGAATCTGTGCTTTCTGAGAGAATTTCTGGGTAATTTTACAGGGAAATGCAAATGTGGTATGACAGCAAGAAAAGAGCATTTTCTTATCCGGTTTTTTTTTAGAGTGAAAAGTCACATTAAAGTCCTATTAAAATGGCATAAAGAGTGGTTCAAATTCTGTCAGGCAGACCTGAGACTTTTCCCAATTTCTGATTCTCACAAGTTTCCATAAACTTTGTTGTACATCACGCATACGCCAAAGTGAAGATTCCCTTCCAAAGAATATACAGGGAAACATGTATCTGTTTAATGTTGTATTATAAAAATGAGAGTTAATTTACCATTCCAATACATTTTCTCAGGATGCTCCAGATGCTGAAGTCATTTCTGGAAAACATAGGGGAAGGCAAGCTTGTTCTGAAGGAAGAAAAGAAAAACAAACGGTTAATTTTAATGCCATTGGCACTAGGAAAGAAAAGCTATCACCATGAATACGACCACCACAGGCATATGGGTATAGACACCACAAAAACGTTCTCGGTTGTGGACAGACAGGGTCCGTCTGGGGTCGAACCCCTGCTCACTGCTGTGCTGGTCGTTGACAAGTGTCACAGCAGGTGCCCTGGCACTATGTCTTCGGTGTTATTCTGATCCTACCGGCCCGAAGTCCTCCCCATTGGTGTCCAGCTGTCTGCACCTCCTCAGAGGTCTGGGGTCCTTCCGTGTGCTGGCGCACCGAAGGTAACTCTGTCATTGGGCTCACGACACACCTATCCTTATCTTGATCCTTCATATATTATTTCACTCTAGCTGCTAAATAATGTAAACAAAATGCCATCACAGGGCCTCTTGTAAGGTTTTTAAGAAACTAAATGGAAAAATGCAAACGAACTACAAAGCCAGAGCAAAATTTAAGCCCGGCATTATACACTAGTACTTCCCCAAAGACACACACATTGAACAATATTTGGCATCTACAGAAGGAGCATTTTCAAAGCCTCTGCAGGGGTTTGGAGGCAGCCAGGAGGATGGTGGATGTCCGCGGCAAAGGCTCTGTGGCCTGGATAGGCAGCCCATCAGGGGCTCAGGCATCCTGAAGCCAGGCCTGGCTGGCCAGAAGCCAACCCCACTTGCACAAATCACAATCACAGCACTACCAGGGGGACCAGTGAGAGGTGCCCGGACCAACTTTCTGAAATACTGTTAAGATAGGTTATGGCAAGGGATGTTGGCGTAGCAGTTGCCATTTAAAATATACCTATGCAACTAAAATACTAAAGAAAATAGTAAGCAAAATACTTATCTTCTAAAGAACTTTTACTCTATAAACTAATTAATTTGAATTATAGAAGTTAATATGGTTTTCAAATAAATAACATTTTTTAAATCCTCCATGGTAAATTCTTCTGATATTTTTCTTTTTTAGAAACACACACTGCTCATTTGGCAGATCTGTCATCTAACCAGTCTGCTGGATAAGTAGCCACAGATGGTATTTAAATCACATTCTCCACAATCCAGGACTATGAATCTCTGTGACATGAACAAGGGAACCGAGGGACAGACTCCCTGCCATTATCTACCATTTGCATGTACAATGCAGTTTTAGAGACGTGTACAGTTGACCCCCGAACAACATGTGTTTGAACTGCACCAGTCCACTCGTATGTGGGTTTTTTATAAATACAGCACAGTAAATATATTTTCTCTTATGATTTTCTAAATAACATTTTTAGCTCACTTTACTGTAAGATATTGTATAAAATACCTATGACACACAAAATACGTGTTAATTGATGGTTTATGTTATTGGTAAGGCTTCTAAGTCAACAGTAAGCTATTAGCAGTTAAGTTTTTGAGGGGTCAAAAATTACACATGGGTTTTCTACTCCCTGGGAGGTATACTGTTCAGGGGTCAACTATATTTTCTATCTTTTGTCTATGAAAAAGCCAGAAATAGAACAGATGCTAGAAGCTTGAGCCTGAAATAAGCTTTGTGAAGACGGAAAGAGGGGCTGTAATTCCTCCCAACCAATGCTTACACTGAGTGTACAGGTATGTATTACTATTTGGATTAAAGGCAAGAAGAATAAGAAATATTCTGGAAGCAAGAAGATAAAAGACATCCAAGGTTTTTTGTGTTTTTTTTTTTTAAATTTTCAATTTAGAAATCATTACAGGATTCCCAGCCAAGAATCCCACCTGGAAATATTCCACATTCATTTTTATCCACGTATCTCATGATGTTTTATGAAACTGTAGTAGTTACTCATTCATCTGGAGGCTGGATTATCTGCAACATTATCTATTCTAGAACACAACCAGAAAGCAGAGGTAAAAGGGATTGTGAAGGGTAATGGGCCATCACAGAGCCCAGGTATTTCTTGTGGAAGACACGCAGAAACGAACTCCTTCAGATCACACCGTGTGCAATAAGCTGATCAAAAGCAGCAAGAGAAACACTGGCCTTCAGGACCAGTATACAATGTGGAAGCTGTAGCACAGTACAAGACCTCAGGGTTGTTGACTGTAATCTGAGTCAACAGCACGACAAGGCTGCCAAAAAGGCAGGTGCAATCTCAGATTGCCAAAAGGAGAACAGCAGCTAGAACATTTCTAAGGACAACTCTGCAATGATCAGACCAGAGCCAGGATTCAGCTCCATGTGCCACTTTTAAAAGGAGCCTCGACACCTCCACTCAGGAAGAATTATCAGAGGCTAGGCAAAGGTGTCCAGAAAACATTTATAAGCAATGGATGCAGGCAATGTGCATTCCAGAAGAAACAAAAGAAACTGGAGGCCTGGGGAACAGTAGGCATGACAGAGGTCTTGGGGTATTAGAGGACAGGGCCAGGAGTAATAGCACCCCCACACCCCCTCCCACCCAACAAGAGCATTCCCTACGCACCTTTGCCTGCTTCGGTATTCTTCGCAGTGCTGATCAACACATAACGTACTACTGCAGGCTCCTGAGTATTAGCTACATCCCCCAGGATGGTTTGCAAGTCCCCCAAGAACTTATGTTTCATTTGCTTATCCCTGTTGCCTAGGACAGTGCCTAACACAAAGGAGGAGTTTAAGTAATTGTTGAATGAACTTTAGAATGTATAAGGCCTGTTAACGTGCATTAACTTTTTCATAAAGAATTTGGTTTAATCTGCGCTACTCAAGTGATTAAGACTAGAACCACTGGTAGAAGTTATAGGATGTTGATATAAAGGTCTTACAATTAATTCCAAAAATGATAAAGAAGACATTCTTATTAAGTGAAGGTTTCCAACAGAGGCTGAATCCCTCTCTGTCATGGCCCAGAATGGCACTTCTGCACTAGGGGGGGAAGCTGATCTAGGACAGCGAGGCTAGGGATGTCACTAAACATCCTCTAGGGAACAAGCTGGATCCCCACACAAAGAATTATCCAGCTCTAAATATTAGTGGTGCCAAAGTTGAGAAACCTCCCACAGAAATATGAAGTTTCATATACAAGTTTAAATTTTGCAGGGGCTACATTAAAAAAGGAAAGAGAACAAGATAAGTCCATTTTAATAATATATTTTATTTGGGAATGATGTCAGCATCATGGTGCTGTGAGTCATTCTTCTTCTCTCCCCTCTGATTTACAACTAACTGGACATACATACCCTGGTGGGGGGGAACCCCACAGCGCCGCTGCACAGCATAGCAGGGTGCCCAAGAAATCTACCATCTGTGTACCTAGAGCGGGTGGGCCAGGCAGGGGAGCTGGCAGCGGCAGGCCCGCAGTGAGCGGGCACCACCTTCCCGGCAGAGGAGGGGGTGGGATAAGGCAGCAAGTGGGGGTCGGCCTGGCAACAGGCACTGCAGCTGGAGGAACCACGCTCCCTGAGAAGAGACCCCCAGTGGCTGGAGGAAGGGAAGGAAAGAGAAGTAGGCAAAGAGACTGAAGGCAAGCATCTCCTGTTCTCTGCCACAAGAGGCTGGCCCACAAACCTCTGGAACCATTCCCACTTGAAGATCCCCCCACCTGGCCATGGGTATACCCAAAGCCGCAAGTGCTAAGTGCATACCTCCCTCCCACTTTACCACCACTCTGCTTTTTTTCACGCTCCCAACCTAGCAGAAAGGCAGCTCTGGTTATCAAAAATCAAAAAGTTGTGTTATAGCCCCATCTTCTGGAAAACAAAAGGAAAACCCCCACCTATCAGCCTGCTGAACTGTTAAGAATTGAAGTAAACAAAGCCTTCAAATGTGGAGGTGGCACTTCTCATCCAACACCATGAAAAATCACTGTAATGCAGTAACATAAAAAGATAATGACATTTCTCCAGCAATGGAACCCAAAGACATGGAATATTGCAATCTAATAGATAATTTAAAAGAGCAGTTACGATGAAATTCAATGAGCTGTAAGAAAACTCCGAATGGCAATATGGTGATGACAGGAATAAAATTAATGAATAGAAGTGCTTTATCAGAGAGACTGAAATTCTAAAAAAAGAAATAAATTCTGGCGCTGAAGAACTCAATAAATGAGATGAAAAATGTATTAGAATGTGCTGGAAACAGAGCAGATCATATGGAAGAGAGGATTGGCAAGCTTGAGGACAGAAATATAGAAATGATTCAGGTGGAAGAGATGGAAGATTTTAAAAAAGTGAAGACACCCTGAGAACTATCGGACTCCATCAGAAATGCCAACAAGAGAATAATGGGTATCTCAGAAGGAAAGAGAGAGAGAATGGAACAGAGAATGCATTTAAATAATAGCTGAGACCTTCCCAAACCTGGGGAAGCAACTGGATACATAAGTCCACAAAGCTAACAGAACACCCTACTCTCTCAAGGCAAAAAGACCTTCTCCGAGACACATTATATTAAAATTGTCAAAAGTCAATAATAGGGGTGCCTGGGTGGTTCAGTTGGTTAAGCATCTGCCTTTGGCTCAGGTCATGATCCCAAGGTCCTTGGATCAAGCCCTGCATCAGGCTCCCCACTCTACAGGGAGCCTGCTTCTCCCTCTCCCTCTGCATGCTCTCTCTCTCTTTCAAATCAATCAATCGATCTTTTCAAAAAGTCAATAAGAAAGAAGGAATTTTAAAGGCACCCAGGAAAAAATATACAGTAACCTACCAAGGTCCTCCAGTAGGCTATTAGCAGATTTCTCAGCAGAAACTCTACAGACCAGGAGAGAGAGGAATGACATATTGATACTTAAAGATAACAACTGCCAGCCAAGAACACTCTACCTGGCAAAGCTAACTTTTAGGTATGAAGGAGAAACCAAAGCTTTCCCTGAAACCAAAAGCTAAAAGAGTTCACCACCACTAGACCTGCCTTAACAGAAATGTTGGAGGGAACTCTTCAAGCGAAGAAACGAAAAGATGAAAGTACACAAAATTCAATCTGATTAACCAGGCAAGTAATAATACTGTAACTCTTTTTTTAGAATACTGTATTAAACTCCTATTAGAGCATAAAGGAAAAGAGCATTGAAAGTAACTATAGCTACTACAACTTGGTAACAAAGTCACAGCATAAAAAGAGATAATTTGTAATAACAAAGGATAAAATCTTTGTAGGGGAATGAAGACAGAGTGCTATCAGCAGGAAAAGGACTACTTTATCTATCTATGAGATGTTTTATGTAAACCTCATGGTTACCACAAAGCAAAAATCTAGAGCAGAGACACAAAACATAAAAAAGGGAGAAACTGAGCAATCACCATGGAAAACCACAAACTTACAAAAAGGTAGAAATAGAAGGAAAAAGAAACAATGGAGAGATAAAATAACCAGAAGGCAAAGATAAAACGGCAGTAGTTAGTCCTTACATAACGATAATCACCCTAAATGTAAATAGATTGAATTCACCAATCAAAAGGAAGAGTAACTGGGTGGATTAAGAAAAACAAGAGCCATGCACCTGGGTGGCTCACTTGGTTGAGTGTCCACTCTTGGTTTCTGCTCAGGTCATGATCTTGGGTCATGAGATCAAGCCCTACATCAGGCTCTGCACTCCACACTGGGCTGGGCGGGGGGAGGGGGGTGTCTAAGATTCTCTCTCTCGCCCCTCCCTGCAACCTCCCCACCCCCCGCTTATGCACGTGTTCTCTAAAATAAATAAGTAAATCGTCAAACACACACACACAAGAGCCAACTATGTGCTGCCTAATAGGAGCTCTAAAGACACATATAGGCTCAGCATGAAAGAATGGATGATGATACTGCAAGCCAAAAAAGAAAAAAAAAGTTTGTAACCATACCTGTATCAGGCAATATAGATTTCAAGCCAAAAAGGGTACTAAGAGACAAAGAAGGTCATATAATGATAAAGGGGGGGGGTCAATATATCAAGAAGATATGACAATCATAAATATATAGTCTGAACACCTGGGCACTGATCATCTATTAAGCAACTGATAGTAGATCCTAAGCGGGGGAGCCTGGGTGGCTCAGCTGGTTAAGCATCTGCCTTCACCTCAGGTCATGATCCCAGGGTCCTGGGACTGAGCCCCGAGTCGGGCTTCCTGCTGGGAATGGAAAGGGCTTCTCCCTCTCGCTCTGCCCCTCCCCGTGTTTGAGCATGCTCGCTCTTTCTCTCTCTCTCTCTCTCTCTCTCGCATAAATAAGATCTTAAAAAAAATAGATCTTAAGGAAGGAATTAAGAAAATACAGTAACCACAGAGGAAGTCAGTATCCAGTATCAGCAATGGGTAGATTATCCAAAGAACAATGAAATCACACTGCACCTTAGGATAGATGGACTTAATAGACATATACAGAATATTCTAACAGTAGCAGAATACACATTCTTCTCAAGTGCACATGGAACATTTTCCAGGACAGATCATATGATAGGTCACAAATCTTAGCAAACTCGAGAAGACTGAAGTCACACCAACTATCTTCTCTGATCACAATGCATGAAATTAGTAATCAATAAGAGGAAGTGAGTAGATATTCAAATATGTGGAAACTAAACACTGTTCTAAACAACCAATGGGTCAAAAAAGAAACCAAAAGGGAAATAAAAAATTATCTCGAAACTAATGCAAATGAAAACACAATATATCAAGAATTGTGGGATGCAACAAAGTAGGTCTGAGAGGAAAATTAAGAGCAATAAATGCATTATGTTAAGAAATTAGATCTCAAATAAACAACCTAACTTTACACCTCAAGGAACTAGAAAAAGAACAAATTATGCCCAAAATAGAAGGAAGGAAATAATGAGGATCAAACTATAAATAAATAAAATAGCAGAAAAACAATAGAAAGGATAAACGAAACTAAGATCTAGTTCTTTGAAATTATAAACAAGATTGACAAAACTTTAGCTAGACTAAGGGAAAAAAAACCCTCAAAATTAGAAATGAAAAAAACATTACAACTGATACTATAGAATACATAAAATCACAAAAGACTACTATGAACAATTATATGCCAACAAATTATATAACCTAGAATAGATTTCCAGAACACATAATCTATCAAGACTGTGGATGAAAAAGAAATACAAAATCTGAACAGACCAATTAAGGAGGAAAGAAATTGAACCAGTAATTAAAAATAAACAAACAAAAAAACTCCCAACACAGAAAACTCCAGGACCAGACAGTTTCACTGAAGAATCTACCAAACATTTAAAGGAAAATTAGCACCAACCCTCCTCAAACTCTTAGGAAATATCAAGGAGGAAGGAACATTTCCAAACTCGTTCTGCAAAGCTCGTATTACTATGATACGAAACCAGATAAGGACACCACAAGAAAACTATCAACCAATATCCCTGATGAATACAGATGCAAAAATTCTCAACAAAATATTAGCAAACTGAATTGAAGAACACATTAAAAGATTACACACCATGACCAAGTGGGATTTATTCCTGGGATGTGAGTATAGTTCAACATACACAAATAAATGTAAAACAAAGCATCAATAAAATGAAAGATAAATATCACAGGACCATCTCAATAGATGCAGAAAAAGCATTTGACAAAATTAGAAACCCTTAACAGATTGGGTATGGAAGGAACACACCTCAACATAATAAAGGTGTATCTGACAAACTCACAGCTAACATTATACTCACTGAAAGGACACTTAAAACGTTTCCTCTAAGATCAGGAACAAGGCAAGGATGCCTACCCTCACCACTCATATTTAATACAATACTGGAAGTCCTAGCTGGAGCAATTTAGGCAAGGCAAAAAAATAAAAGGCATCCACTACAATGGTGTGAAAGTGATATGCATTCAGTAGAAACCATACTTCAAATTTTGAATTCAGATCTTTTCCCGGGCTAACAACATGTATAATACTCTCTCATGATGCCAGGCAGTGGGAGCTGCAGCCCCTAGTCAGCCACATGATAAGGGTAAACAACCAATACACTTAGAACCATTCTGCACCCATTCAACCATTCTGTTTTTCCCTCGCAGTATTCAATAAATTACAGGAGATATTCAACACTTTATTATAAAACAAGCTTTGTATTGATGGTTTTGTCTAACTGTAGGCTAATGTAATATTCTGAGCATGGTTAAGGTAGGCTAGGCTAAGCTACGATGTTGGGTAGGTTAGGTATGTTAAATGCATTTTCGACTTATATTTTCAACTTATGATGGGTTTATTGGGATGTAACCCCATTGTAAATTGAGGAAGATCAGTATAGAAAACCCCAAAGAATCAGTAAACACACACACACACACACCTGTTGGAATTAATCAACAATTTCAGCAAAATCGACAGACAAATCAATTACATTACTTTACACTAATGATGAAGCAACTGAAAAAGAAATAAAACCATCCTATTCACAATAGCATCAAAAACAATAAAATACCTAAGAAACTTAACCAAGGATGTGAAAAATCCGTACAATGAAAACTACAAAACTTTGCTGAAAGAAGTCAAAGTCACAAACAAATGGCAAGACATCCATGTTCACGATCAAAAGAATACTGTTAATATGCCCATACTACCCAAGGCAATCTACAGATTCCATGTAATCCCCATCAAAAAATCAAAGACATTTGGGGTGCCTGGGTGGCTCAGTTGTTGGGCATCAGCCTTCGGCTCAGGTCATGGTCCCAGGGTCCTAGGATTGAGCCACATCAGGCTCCCCGCTCTGCGGGAAGCCTGCTTCTCCCCCTCCCACTTTCCCTGCTTGTGTTCCCTCTCTCGTTGTGTCTCTGTCAAATAAATAAAATCTAAAAAAAACAAAAACAAAAACAGACATTCTTCACAGAAACAGAAGAACAATCCTAAAATTTGTGTAGGACCACAAAAATCCTGGATAGTCAAAGCAATACTAAGAAAAAAGAACAAAGCCAGAGATATCATGCCTCTGGATTTCAAACTATATTATAAAGCCATAGTAATAAAAAAAAGTATGGTACTGGCACAAAAATAGACACATAGACCAATGGAACAGAATAGAAAGCCTGGGGCACCCGGGGTGCCTGGGTGGTTCAGTCAGTTAAGCATCTGCCTTCAGCTCAGGTCATGATCCCAGGGTCCTGGGATCGAGTTCCGCATCCGGCTCCCCACTCTGTGGGGAGGCTGCTTCTCCCTCTCTCTCTGCCTGCCACTGCCCCTGCTTTTGCTCGTCAAATAAATAAATATAACCTTAAAAAAAAAAAAGAATAGAAAGCCATGTGTGACAAACTCACAGTTAATATTAACACAGCTACCACAGCTAACATGTGTCTAAAAATGGACACATTGACCAATGAAACAGAATAGAAAGCCTACAGTTAAACCCCAGCATACTGGTCAACTACTATTCAACAGGAAAGCCAAGAATAATCAGTGGAGAAAGGACAGTCTCTTCAAAAAATGGTGCTAAGAAAAACTGCAGACACACATGCAGAACAGTGAAACTGGACCCCAATATCACACCACTCACAAAAATTAACTAAGAAATGGATCAAAGACTTAAACATAAGACCTGGTACCATAACTCCTAAAAGAAAATATGGGGAAGCAGCTCATCAATATTGGTCTTGGCAATCATTTGAGGGGTGGGGATGTCAAAAGCACAAACAAAAGAAAAAAACAAATGGGACTAATCTCAAACTCAAAAGATCTGCACAGCAAAAGAAACAACAAAATGAATAGACAACCTACAAAAGAAAAATTCTACAAACCATATATTAGATAAGGAGTTAATGTCCAAAATATATAAAGAACTCAGTCAACTTAGTAAAAAGAAATCTGATTAAAAAATAGGCAGAACTAAACAGACATTTCTCCAAATCAAAATGAGCAAATGAAAAAATGCTCAACATTACTAATCACCAGGGAAATGCAAATCAAAGCCACAATGAGCTATCACCTCACACCTGTTAGAATGGCTACCATCAAGAAAACAAAAGACAACAGGTGCTGGTGAGAATGTGGTGAAAAGGGAACCCTTATACATGGTTGGTGGGAATGTAAATTGGTCTAACCACTATGGAAAACAACATGGAAGTTCCTCAAAAAATAAAAAATAGATCTACCATATGATCCAGCAATTCCACTTCTGGATATATCCCCAAAGGAAATGAAAACAGGATTTTGATAAGATAAATGCACCCCATGTTTACTGCAGTTTTATTTACAAAAGCTAAGATGTAGAAACAACCCAAATGTCCATCAGTGGATGAACGGATAAAAAAGATGTGGTACATATACACAATGGAGGAAACTCAGTCACAAGAAAGGAAGATATCGCTAATTCGCAATGCAGATGGACTTTGAGTAGATTATGCTAAGTGAGGTAAGTCAAAGAAAGACAAGTACTGTATGGTACCACTTATATACAGAATCGAAAAACACTAAACCTGTAACAAAGAGTAAAATGGTGGTTACTAGGGACTGGGGGGATAAAAGTGATGGTGTTTAAGGATACAAACCTGCAACGAGTAGTAAATAAGCTGTAGAGATCTAATGGACAGAATAATGAACATAGGCAATATTGTATTAAAAATATATTGTATTTAGCACAATATATCCAAAATATTTGCATGTTGACATGTAATGAATATAAAAAATTGAGATACTTTACATTTATTCCCATCTCAAGTTTTTAAAATCCAATGTGTATTTTACACTTAGAGCACATCTCAATTTAGCTCAGTTTTCAACAGTTAAAGTGAAGTCTAACTTTACCAAAACAGTAAAATGGCAGTTAACGAAAAAATATCTTAGCTTCATTTTTATAATTTAAACTTGTATTAACTAAGATTAAAACTAAAAATTCCATGTCTCACTCACAGTAGCCCCATTTCAAGTGCTCAAATGTCATGAGTGCCTAGTGGCTACTACTGGACACACTGGATTTCTGTGATTGCTTCTGAAAACACAAGGACAGTACTGCTCTAAGCCTGGGGGAAGAACCCAAAATCACTCAAATATGGGAGTCTAAATCAATGAGAGATAGTCCACAATCTAATCATTAAGAAAATGCTAGATATTCTACAGTATTATTTAAAGAAGCAGAGGGAATCAAATTTTTTAATAATTAGATAGATTTAAAACTTTTTAAAGTTTTAAGTATATACTGTATAGATACATACTGTAAAGGATATGTTTCTATATTTAAAAATTTCACTACCCCCCCCAGGACCAAAAAAAAAAACAAAAACCCTATTGATACTGGATGAAGCAGGTATTACTCCAGGCAGAAGTAAGAACAGAGGAGAGTAGCTATCAGAATTTTTAGGCTGAAACCATAGATCGATTATTCTCTTCCCTTGGAGTTTGTCTGAGAGTCATTATATCCTGAATTCTATGCTTCCTTTTTTTCTTCAGAGAGAAAACACCCGGTACCAGGGACTGAGAATGATATGTCCTGGTTCTATTTTCAAGCATACAGATGACATTACGACGATCTGCACAACACAATAAGTGATTTTGAGTGAAAAGTCCCACCACAAGCTGTTTTATCTGTGTGATGCAAACGGCTCAGTGTGTAACCCGGCCATTATTCCCCCTACCCAGAGCTGTGGACAGACCCCAAACTGAACCAAATTAGTTCACGAAGTGTGACTAACAAATGCTGTGCTAGAATCCTCCTTATTCTGAAAAAAAAGTTGTTCAAGTTCAGGAGATCATTATCCCCCAAATCTCTGAGGTAGTTTTAGATGGCAGAAACTATACGTGAGGCTCAGCCCGACAGAGCCTCTCAAATTCCTGTGAACTGCACACATCCTGCGGGGCTACCTGCCGGACACCAAGCCCGCGGCCTCCCACTCTTGCTCCCTGGCATAACTCCAGGAAACACAGAACACTCTGCTCACGGAGACAATTTTTTTTTTTTTTTTTTAAGATTTTATTTACTTGCTTGTCAGAGAGAGACGGAGACAGAGAGAGGGAGGGAGAGCGAGTGAGCGCATGAGCAGGGGGAGCTGCAGGCAGAGGGAGAAGCAAGTTCCCCGCAGAGCAGGAAGCCCCAAGTGGGATTGGATCCCAGGACCCTGGAATCATGACCTGAGCCAAAGGCAGATGCTTAACCGACTGAGCCACCCAGGTGTCCTAACTCAAGGAGACTCTGAAAAAGTAGAAAAAGATTATAAAATGAAGGCAGGAAAAATGAAGCTGTGGCTGGAAGATGTCAGGTGCTTCATGATTTTCAGGTTTGCTTCTTTTGTGCAGCTGTGCACAGACATATGTGTACTCTACTGAAATAGCGTTATCCTCGGGTGCGGGCTCTTTTTCACAGAGAATATAAAAGATTTGTGGGACTCAAACCAGGGCCACAATGCACACTCTTGCCACAGCCTACCTGCACAACCTGGGACAGACCTCCAAGCCCAGACTGCGCAGCTGTACATTCACCTTACTTGGCAGCTAGATCTGTAGTGAGAATAGAGTGGTGCCCGGGACAATTCAAGCCTCAGGGCACCAAGTCTCAGTCTCTTACCTGTACCTCAGTCTTCAAGAATTTTAAAAATTCTTTATTATTTTTATAAAGTACACACATATTAAGGTAAAAACATTCATAGTCATTGGTGATATCATCTCCTCACTAAATTAGCTTCTCAATTTGTATGAGCTTTCTGTTATTATAAATATTTTACTCACCATCTACATTGCAGGAAACTTTTTTCAAATCTAACACTGGTCTTCTGATTCTGTTTATAGTATAACTTGCCAAACCAAGTTTGGAGAAGCTATACACGTTAGATCATAATCTATATTTGAAACTTAAATAGCTATCTTTCAATATTTTCTCTATGGAAAAAATAAAAACACTTCACCATTCTATTAATAATCACTGCAGAAAAAATGGTAAATTCCTTAATTCATAAAGTTTTATAATCTTAAATTTTCAGAAGTTCAAGTTCTATATCAAAACCAGCATAACCTACAACAACAAAGATTATCTCAAGCATTTACCACCAAGTGAAAGTAAACATAATGAGAAACGTGGTTCATTTTTCAAATATAAAATGTTATATACCAACTGAAACAATCCATGGATGAACAAGCCAGTCATCTCTTCCCACCTCTAATACTAATATAACAGCCTGGAGGGCTCCCTTCCATACTTTTCTCTTTGCACAAACATGCATATACAAGTATATATATTTTTTTACTGAAATATTACCCTACAGATCAAAATGTTTTTTCACTAAATATATCAAGGACACCCCTCCGAGTTGATAAATATAAGTGTATCTTTCTAATATCTTTAGGCACAGGTACACATGCACATATGTGTAACTTTGTATCAGTATCCTATCATGTATGCTGGTTTTATTTTTTTTAAGATGATTTATTGAGAGCGAGCGAGGATGGAGGGAAGGGCAGAGGGGAAGGAGAATCCCAAGCAGACTCCCCGCTGAGAATGGAGCTGATACGACTTGATCTCACCACCCTGAGATCAGGACCAGAGCCGAAATCAGGAGTTAGAAGCTCAACTGACTCAGCCACGCGATGCCCCACTGGTTTTATTTTTAATGCAGTCCTTTCTCATTTTGTTCTTATCTGATAGGTATTTTTCTATACTTTTGTACATTTTGTCAGATAGTCACAAATAGAGCATGTGTGCACACAAAGGGGATTTCTGACTGTAAGATTCCAAACCAGAATACTAGTTATACACACTTGTCTATGGTTTGCTTTTCCCATTCCACATTTTGTGGAAATTTATTCAAGTCAAATGGTAAACTAATCCTTTCAATGAGTGAATCATAATCCATGACAAGAATACTGTATAGGAAAATACATTTTGCCATTCTCCATGAAAGGAATTCACTGTTTTTTCTTTTGCCCAACAATGCAGCAAAAACATCTTATTATCTTTCTTTTTAAATCTGATGTTTTCATTTCTCTGGGACAGAGAACTAGATAAAGATAAGATTGCTGGGTCAGAAAGTACACCTATTTTAGATTTCCCCAAATGTTACCAGACTGCTTTCTGAAAGGGTTTTAACAATTTCATATTTTGCCACCAATCGATGAGAGCACTTTTCCTGATCTCCCCACCAGCAGCGATCAGTGTCAAGTGTTCTTACCCAAGTTTTGTCAGTCTATTAGAAAAGCATACTGTATGGCTTTTCTTCTTTGACTAGTAGTGAATCAGAACATCTTTTCATGTTTAATGACCATTTGAATTTATACATATATAAATCACTTATTTATATCATTTATACTACTAAATTTTTTGTCAGTTTTTAAGAATTTGTTGTATATAATAGGTATTAATCTTTTATCATGTAGACTGCAAAGAGAATCATTTGCACACAAAAAAAACTTGCACAAATATGTCTTTTATGGTTTTTTTTAGAAATAGCTTTTAGCTTTTGGGTCTTGGTTTAAGGCGGCTTCCTTCACTCCAGAGTTTTTATTTTTATTATTTTTTTTAAAGATTTTTTAAAAATTTATTTGACAGAGATAGAGACAGTGAGAGAGGGAACACAAGCAGGGGGAATGGGAGGGGGAGAAGCAGGCTCTCTGCCAAGCAGGGAGCCCGATGCGGGGCTCGGTCCCAGGACCCCGGGATCATGACCTGAGCCAAAGGCAGACACTTAAGTGATTGAGCTACCCAGGCACCCCACTCCAGAGTTTTTAAATGTTTTAACTCTTTAAATGACCAAAAAATATGTGTCTCAAGCCCCTTTCTTTACACAAAAATAGCTAGGGACCTTTAGGGTGAGCCTTTGCTTGTTCATTGCTGACCACTGTGACAAGATCCGAGTGCCCTGTCCCCTATGCCTTTTACAATGGGGCCTGTGAAGTCACCCAGGTCCCTCTCACAAGAACACACGAGCTCTCTCCAACATTTCTCTCACCCACAATTCCAGGAATCTTAACAGTTTGCATATTTAGCTTCATTCTACCTTCATCGTTTAAAAAGACCTCGATCATTGATCTGTATGCTTCAGGGAGAACAGGAAAAGTTCAGGGTTTTTTTTGTTTTGTTTTTTTACAAGCAACGTTTCACAAATACTCTGACATCACAGTATCACTGAGCTAACTTTAACTGGTTTTACCAAGACAAAGTGTTTGAGTACTATAACATTTAGTGAGTATTTACTCCATCTTAGATCCTGTGTAAACCACCTAACATGCATCGCCTCACTTAATCCTCAAAATAATGCTATAAACTAAGCACTCGTTAAGTAACTTGTCCATGGTCACACATCTAATGAGTAGCAGAACTAGGATTCTTTAACTCCAGATCCTTAGCTACAGGTTTCAGAGCCCCGGCTGCCAACTGATTTGTGCAACCTCCAACAAGTAACTACCTATTCCAAGCCTCAGTGTTTCTGTTTAAAAATATATACGTAACTCCACAGAGATAAAAAGTTCATATCATGGTGAGGTTCCAATGAGACAATGCAACTACAGTGGAGTTTTTAAAAATTTTTAGTCTAATTCATGGGTGGTTTGTAAACTCAATGTAATGTTTCATATAACCAGCATTTTTAAAAAAATGAAACAGACTACATCTAGCAAGGTAGGTATTGTAAATGAAAATTCTGTTCCAGTAATACACATATACGCATTTATACACGTATACTATGTGCTCAGAAATTTTAAAAATATGTATTTTTTTTTTTACTATGAGACTTTGCCAGTGAGGTAAGAACACTCATCCCAGTGCCTGGCAAGTAGAAACTCTCAACATAAAGTGGATACTAATGTTATTATTAATTACTTCAGTGAAAAACCATCTCATTTTTCCGTCGGAGTTGTTAAAGATTTAAAATTATTAATACTTTCTGGATGAATAATTTACTAATTACAATTTCAAAAGATGATCTAAAAACTGTTTATTGAACAATATTCGTAACTATATAGTTTTGCACAGAGAAATAGCTAAGAAGTATTTTGTTGCCTTAGAGAAAAGCAGACTGTGAAATGGTTTTAACACACGTGCTACCTCCCCCTCGTAAGGCTTTTACACACACAGAATAATGACTGGTTGAGCCAGTGGTCTCCCTTGTGACAGGATACCAGTGGGCTGAGGACATTTAAAAAAAAATAATAAACTGACTCCTGTCTTCAGGGTAGAAGGTAACTCCTTTCACCACATCACTGGGGGAAGACTTTAAGCATGGCTCCTCCACTCGGGTTTCTCTTCAATATCTACTGGGGGAATGATCTAGAACTCAAACATGCTCTTAGCGATGGGATTTTAAAAGCAGCTCTAACATTCCCAATTTAAACCACTGAGGTAGACTAGTGTTCCACACTTTGCTTAAGTATCACAATTCTTTACTTTTCCTACCTTCATTTATCCCATTATTTGTATACATGTCTCCTACTCACTGAAGTGTAGTCTCCCCAAGATTAGGAATTATGTCTTATTCTCCTCTGTATCTCTCACAGTATAGAGTATTTTGCATGTACCACATGCTCAGTGTTTTAAAATAAATGGTTTTCCCTAACATCTCAAGTTAAAAATGGGCCAAGGAAAATCAGTGAAAAAATGAGAGATAAGTAGCAAGTGAGGTATAAAGAACACAATCAAATTTTGTCTCAAAGTCACTTAAGAAAACATTTTCAAAAACCAAATTTCTTAACACATATTTTCACTTGTACTTAACAAATACCTGTTCGTTAAATATTCTGAAGGAATCATAAATTTAAGTAGGATATTCATTTGGATATTTAGAAAAGCAAAAAACCACCTAATTCTTACCTTTGATTCAAGATCAAATCAATGAACTAAATATCTAAGAAAATAATTTCATAGAGCGATTTTAATACATCTTTAATTGTAATACTGAAAATGTGTATGTATATATGTTTTTTTTGAACTTTTGTGTGTATATCTATTTGCAGAATGTACCTACTATGTCTCTTCTCCCCCCACCCAAATCCTATCTTCCCCAAGTCCCAATACAGTTGACCTTTGAACAACACAAGGGTTAGGGATGCTGACCCCCTGCCCCATGTAGCTGAAGATCTGTGTATAACTTTTAACTCCCCAAAACTTAACTGCTAATAGTCTACTATTGGACCAGAAGCCTTATGGATAACATAGTCTGATTAACACATATTTTGTATGTATATACACACACTGTATATAACATATATAGTCCTACAGTAAAGTCAGTCAGAGAAGAAAATGTTATTAAAAGTATAAGGAAGAGAAAATACAGTTATAGTATTGTACTGTATCGACTGAAAAAAATCCACATATTTAAGTGGACCCACACAGTTTAAACACATGTTGCTCAAGGGTCAATTATATGATCCTAATGAACAAAGCTTGTATTTGAATCTAATCATCTTTAATTTCTATTATACTACTAATGCTTACTAATCACCCAAACTGAAACAGTTTTCTAAAGTAGGAAGCCACTGGAAATAAACTATAAAATTATATTCACAAAATTGAAGATTAGATTTTAAAACAATGTTACAGGAGTCAATTATGGCTGTAATAAAAAGTCATTTCATTTCACAAATTATGGATAATCTTACTTGAAACAATCTTCACAAAGTGTATCTGGAATACAGTTTATAAATCTACTCATTAAAAAAGGGTGAAAGGAAGTGATGTCCAAAGAAACCTCATCACATGGGTAAACATATTCTCATCATTGGGTGAACATATTCTTACTTACAAGTCACGTGAAAGGTATCAAGCTTCATTTTTGGAAATGTACTACTCTCTACCCCTTAGCTCCTGGTTAGGACAAAGAATCACAGAAGGTATAACTCATGTCTCTACCTGAAAGGATAAATTTCTACACACGCTCTTATTCACCTCTCCACTTCTTGAGAACGTGGAAGTCTGTTGTTGCAGATTTACTTAAATTCTTTTTTTTTTTTAAAGATTTTATTTATTTATTAGAGAGAGAGAGAATGCACAAGCAGAGCGAGCACAAGCAGGGGGAGCAGCAGAGGGAGAGGAAGAAGCAGGCTCCCTGCTGAACAGGGAGCCCAATGCGGGGCTCAATCCCATGACCCTGAGATCATAACCTGAGCTGAAGGCAGATGCTTAATCGACTGAGTCACCCATTCTTATTACCATTACCATTAAATTCTAAGCTCTGTTGAACCTGCAGTTAGAACACATCTTCAGTCACCGTTGCTGAGAAAAACTTTATGCCAGTTGGTTTTCTGTTAATTAGGAATCTATGTTGAGTAAACTGTCCCATGGTGCATTTTTAATATAAAATAATTCTTCCATAGTTACAATGATTTTAAAAAGCTATTTGTGTACTTTGAGAGACTGAGGAAGTTGACCTGAACAACACACATCTTCAATGACAGTAGAGAGTGCCAAAGGTAGTGGTTCAAAGTTTGGGATAGATAAAGATTCCTAGAGAAGACACAAAAAAGCCTTAATGCAAGTAAGATATTAAAAACATCTGTTCATTATTAAACAAATGGAAAGGCAAGTTTCAAAAGATGGGAAAATATTCATGCTATGTATATTTGATAAAGGTTTATATCCAAAATATAAATAGAATTCCTACAAAGACACACAATCCAATTTAGGCAAATCTCATACTTCACAAAAGATATAAAAATGGCTAATAAACATGAACAAGCATACAAAATCAATTAGGAAATATAAACTAAAACTGCAATGAGATACTATGTCATACCCATAAAACAACAAATGTTAGCAAGTATATGGAGCACCTTAATTGTCATGTAGTGTTGAGAAATGATGCAATGACACTGAGAAACAGTTCAGTTACATTTCATAAACTTAAACATATACCTGCCTTAGGGCCCCCAAAACTCAGCTCTTACATAACAAAGAGAATGAAAATATGTCCATAAAAAGATGCATGTAAGAACATTTAGAGCAGCTTTATTCATAAAAACTCCAAACTGGAAACACCCCAGATGTCAACAGGGGTACAGATAAGCAAATTGTGGCATTTTCAACCAAACGACAATAAAAAAAGCAACAAACACTGATATACCCAACAGGGATGAATCTCAAAAACATTATGTTGAGTGATTAAAGCCAGACTCAAAAGAAATATGTACTCTAATGATTCCATTTATAATGGAATAGACAAGACACTTCAAGAATAGACAAGACTGATCTACAATAACAGAAATCACAAAAGTGATGGTCTACGGAGGGTAGGGATTGACTGGAAGGCAGTTAGAGGGAAATTTCTGGAGTGACGGAAAGATTCTACATCTTGATTGGGGTGTTAGTTACACGGGTAAATGCATTTGCCAAAACTCTTTAAATTATATACTTAAGATCTATGAATTTCACTATATATACATTTTACTTCAACAAAAAACCAAAAAGAACCTCCAATGTAATTTACTGGTATAGATCAGCATTTCTCAACCTTTTTGTTCTGAAGATCGATTTAACACTTAAAAATTGAGGATCCAAAGAGTTAGTTATCTTTTACTGTGAGCTATAACTACCACTACTTACTATATTAGGGAAAAAAACCCCAAAACACTTTTTGCTTATTAATTTAGTAACAGTATGACCAATATGTTAAATTCACATTTTTATGAATAACTACATTTTCCAAAATAAAAATGAGTAAGAAGAGTGGCATCATGATAGATCATCCAGACCAAAAAATATATATATAATATATACAAAATATATATTATATAATATATATTATATATATTTATATATATATTTTTTGATATGTAAAGAGAACACAGTGGCCTAATGACACATTAGACCATATGGACTTAACAGATAAGTACAAAACATTCCATCCCCAAATAGCAGAATATACATTCTTTTCAGGTGCACATGGAACATCCTCCAGTAGGTCACATGCTAGGCCACAAAATACCAGATTTAAGACAAACCATACCAAGCATCTTTTGTGACTATAACAGTATGAAGGTTTTTTTTTTTTTAAATATTTATTTATTTGAGAGAGAGAAAGAGGGGGTGGGGAGGCAGAGGGAGAGAGTCTTAAGCAGACTCTGCACTCAGCACAGAGCCTGACACAGGCTTGATCTCATGACCCTGAGATCACGACGTGAGCCAAAACCAAGAGTCAACTGCTTAACTAACTGCACCACCCAGGTGCCCCATAACTTAACAGTATGAAACCAGAAATCAATGACAAGAAGAAAAAACTGGAAAAAACACAAATGCATGAAGGGTAAACAACACACTACTAAACAACCAAAGGTCAACAAAGAAATCAAACAGAAAATCAAAAATTACTTTGAGACAACTAAAAATGGAAACACAACATTCCAAAATCTAGGACTACAGCATAAGCAGTTCTAAGAAGGAAGCTTATAGTGATGCAGGCCTACCTCAAAAGAAATATCTCAAATAATCTAACCTTACACCTAAAGGAACTATAGGAAGAACAAAGCCCAAAGTTACTATAAGCGAGAAAATAATAAACATCAGAGTGGAAATAAATGAAACAGAAACAAGGAAAAGAGAAAAGATCAATGAAAATAAGAGATGGTTCTTTGAAAAGATAAACAAAATTAATAAACCGATAGCCAGGGCTCCCTGCTCGGCGGAGAGTCTGCTTCTCCCTCTGACCTTCCCCCCTCTCGTGCTCTCGCTCTCTCATTCTGTCTCAAATCAATAAAAAAAAAAAATCTTTAAAAAAAAAAAAATAAACCGATAGCCAGACTCATCAAGAAAAAAGGAGTGTCCCCCAAAATAAAATCAGAAATGAAAGAGGAAAAATTATACCACCACAGAAATACAAAAGGTTTTAAGAGACTATAATGAACAATTATCTGCCAAGTAACTGAATACTCTAGAAGAAATGATTAAATTACTAGAAACATACAATCTTCCAAGACTGAAACAAAAACAGAAAATATGAACAAACGGATTACTAGTAATAAAACTGAATTATTAATCAAACTCCCAACAAAAGTCCAGGACCACATGAATTCACAAGTGAATTCTACAAAAGATTTAAGGAAGAGTTAATACCTACCTTTCTCATATTCCAAAAAAATGGAAGAGGAAGGAACATTTCCAGGATTGTTCTATGAGGCCAGAATTACCCTGATACCAAAACCAAAGACACTACAAAAAAAAATTAAAGGCCAATATCCCTGATAAACAGAGATGCAAAAATCCTCAACAAAGTATTAGCAAGCCAAATTCAACAATACATTAAAAGGGTAATACACCATGATCAAGTGGGATTTATTGCAGGGAGGCAGGATGTTTCAATATCCACAAATCAATCTATGTGATATACCACATAAACAAAATGAAGGGTAAAAATCATATGCTCATCTCAATTCCTGCAGAAAAGGCATTTGACAAAATTCAACATCCACTTATGATAGAAACCCTCAACAAAGTCGTATTCAGGAATCGTACCTCAACATGATAAAAGCCATATATGACAAACCCACAGCTAACACCATATTCCCTGGTGAAAAGCTAGACGCTTTAAGATCAGAAACAAGACAAATGCCCACTCTTGCCACTTTCATTCAAAATAGTACTGCAAGTCCTAGCCACAGCAATCAGACAAGAAAAAAAAGTCATCCAGTTGGTTAATGAAGAAGTAAAATTCTCACTATCTGCAGATGACCTAATACTATATAGAGAAAACCCTGAAGACGCTACCAAAAAACTATTAGAATTGATACATTTAGTCAAGTTGCAGGGTATAAAATATACAGAAATCTGCCCTATTTCTATACTAATAATGAAGTAGCAGAAAGAGAAATTAAGAAAACAATTCCATTTATAATTGCATCAAAAAGAACAAAAATACCTAGAAATAAATTTAACCAATTTGGTGAAAGGCTTGTGGTCTGAAAACTGTAAGATACTGATGAACGAAACTGACAGTGACACAAGTAAATGCAAAGATACTCCATGTTCATAGACTGAAAAAATTAATATTGTCAAAATGTCTATAATACCCAAAGCAATCTACAGATTCAGTGCAATCTCTATTAAAATACCAATGACATACTTCCCAGAACTAGAACAAATAATTCTAAAATTTGCTTGGAACCACAAAAGACCCCATATAGCCGGAGCAATATTGAGAAAGAAGAATAAAGCTAGAGGTATCATGCTCCCTGATTTCAAAATATACCACAAAAGCTACAGTAATCAAAACACTACCATACTGGCACAAAAAGATCCCAATCAATGGAACAGAAGAGAGAGCCCAGAAATAAACCATGCCTACATGGTCAATTAAACTACCATGAAGGAGGCAAGAACATATGATGGAGAAAAGACAGTCTCCTCAATAAATGGTGCTAGGAAAACTGAACAGCTACATACAAAAGAATAAAACCTACCACTTTCTTACACCACATACAAAGACAAACTGGATTAAAGGCCTAAATGTAAGACTGGAAACCATAAAACTCCTAGAAGAAAACACAGGTAGTAAACTCTTGGATATCAGTCTTAGCAGTATTTTTTTGGATATGTCTCCTCAGGCTAGGGCAATAAAAGCAAAAATAAACTATTGGGACTACATCAAAATAAAAAGCTTTTGCAGAACAAAGGAGACCATCAACAAAATGAAAAGGCAACCTACTGTATGAAAGAAGGTATTTGCAAATGATATATCTGGTAAGGGGTTAATATCCAAAATGTATAAAGAACTTATAAAACTCAATACTAAAAAAAATTCCATGCAAAAGTGGGCAGAAGACATACAGATGGTTAACAGACACATGAAAAAATATTAAATCAACAGCACTCATCATAAAAATGCAAATGAAAACCACAATGAGTTATCACCTCACACATGTCAGAATTCCTATTATCAAAAAGGCTAGAAATGACAAATGTTGGCAAGGAGGTGGAGAACAGGGAACCCTCATGCACTGTTGGTTGGCTGTGCCCATTACGGGGAACAGTATGGAGGTTCCTCAAAAAATTAAAAACAGTACTACCACATGAGCCAGCAATTCACCTCTGAGTATTTTTCTGAAGAAACCAAAACACTAATTCAAAAGATATATGCACCCTTATGTTCTTTGCAGTATTATTACAATAGCCAGGATATGGAAGCAATGAAAGTGTCCACTGATAGATAAGTGGATAAAGAAGATGTGGTCTATATACAACGGACTATTACTCAGTCATAAAAAAAAGAATGAGAGCCTACTGTTTGTGACAGTGTGGATGGGCTTAGAGCATATTATGCTAAATGAAAGAAGTGAGAGAAAGAAATACCACATGATTTCACTTATAACAAGTGAATAAACAAAACAGAAAGTCATAAATGTAGAGACAAACTGGTGGTTGCCAGAGAAGAGGGAGTGTGGGAGGGTGGGCAAAAAAGGGGAACATGATTAAGAGGTACACACTTCCAGTTAAAAAATAAATAATCCACAGGGATGAGAAGCAAGCATTAGGAATACAGTCAATAATACTGTAATAAGGGGCACCTGGGCGGCTCAGTCATTAAGCGTCTGCCTTCGGCTCAGGTCATGATCCCAGGGTCCTGGGATCGAGCCCCACATCGGGCTCCCTGCTCCGCGGGAAGCCTGCTTCTCCCTCTCACACTCCCACTGCTTGTGTTCCCTCTCTCTGTCAAATAAATAAATCTTAAAAAAAAATACTGTAATAATGTTGTATGGTGATGGTAACTACTTATCGTGGTGAGCACTATGTACAAAAATCTTGAATCACTGTTGTACACCTAAGACTAATATTGTTTGTCAATTATACTTCAATAATAAAAAATTTAAAAAAAATTATCAAGTGAAGGGCGCCTGGGTGGCTCAGTTGGTTAAGCGACTGCCTTCAGCTCAGGTCATGATCCTGGAGTCCCGGGATCGAGTCCCGCATCGGGCTCCCTGCTCAGCGGGGAGTCTGCTTCTCCCTCTGACCCTCTTCCCTCTCGTGCTCTCTCTCATTCTCTCTCTCTCAAATAAATAAAATCTTTAAGAAAAAATTATCAAGTGAAAATAAAAAAACCCTACAAACATTCATTCACAAATATTCATTGAATTCCAACTACTATGACTGGTTTTGATGATAACAGGAGGCAGAATCAATAAAATATTCAAGAATGTATATAGTTGAGATACTTCTGTTTCAAAATGTCATTTTCTGGGGGCAGCTGGGTGGTTCAGTGGGTTAAGCATCCGACTCTTGATTTCAGCTCAGGCCATGATCTCTAGGTCATGAGATCAAGCCCCAAGTTGGGCTCTGTGCTGGGCGTGGAGCCTGTTTAAGAGTCTCTCTATCCCTCTCCTTCTGCCCCTCTCCCCACCCTTTCTCTCTCTCTCCCTCTCTTAAAAACAAAACAAAACAAAACACAAGAACAATGTAGTTTTCTGGATTCTACTTTAAAATCTGGCACTTCTTGGGCGCCTGGGTGGCTCAGTCGTTAAGCGTCTGCCTTCGGCTCAGGTCATGATGCCAGGGTCCTGGGATTGAGTCCTGCATTGGGGCTCCCTGCTCAGCGGGAAGCCTGCTTCTCCCTCTCCCACTCCCCCTCTCTCGCTGTCTGTCAAATAAATGAATAAAATCTTAAAAAAAAGAAAATTAAAAAACTTGGCACTTCATCTAAATAGTTTTAAAGAGATCTGAAATCATTAAGATATTTGAAACCAATATTAAATCTTATTTTAATAAGGTAAAGCTAAAAATCTCCAACCACAATTCATCTATAATAGTCTACATGACTGCCTAAAAAATGGATATGGTTTTTCATATTAATGTTTAAATCTGGGAGTAAAACCAGTTTCTTTGGCCATTTAACTCAAAGAATTTCAGCTTAAAATGCTTCAATTTGATCTTACCATTATGAAAATTATTACTATCATACAATTAGAAAAAATAAGGTCTGCCCTCCAAAGTTGTTAAGATTTATTTCCACAGTCTTAAAAATACTATTATTCCTTAGTCATGTAACATAAATTAAAATTGTAGTTGTAATACATGTGGAGATTTAAGATCTTTGGAGAAAAAAAAGGTCTTCGAAAGCATCTTATATGCGAAATATTTTATAAGCTAATATATTGAAATCAACATAATTAAAAGACCTAAAATTTACCTACACAGGGCAGTTAAATCCCCAAATCTACCTATCTTCATTTTAATAAAAGTGAGCTTCGACAGGTCTTAAGAAATAGACCACATCACTTACAACTCTTCTCTTGCATGACTGGTATTATAATGTACCTTCTACCAAGTTCCAGGTTTGAATCCACACAACACAGGAACTCCAAGTTCTCTCAGCATTCTGAAGTCTATTACCAGCCAGTGCCAGGACTTAGGGCTAAGTCGGACGGGAAGGTGATGGGGTTAGATGACAGCTGGGTATGTAACCTGCTCTGAGACATCTTCAACTAAAATTAGCCTAGAGTCTTGGAAGCAAGTTGGTACAAGTCTAAGAGGAGAGCTTTAAGACTAGTCATATGCCTTTCTAATTATTGCACATCTTTTCAAAAAATCTAACAACTTAGTTTCTTATTTTAAGCTTACTGGGATAATTTCATGTAATTATTGAATATTACTATTTGGTTTTGCCGTATTATTTTTCTAACTTGAGATTTCTCATTTTTGATCTTTTAAATTAGACAATGACTAATAATTAGACATAGTCTAAAATTAGACTATGACTAATAAATCTTAATAAATCTGGCTCTGCATAGCAAAGAGGTTAGGTGGTTATATTTGTTTTACAAAAGGTTTTACTTGTTTTGATTTTAATAAGTCAAAATTGCATATTCAGAATTTCAAACTATTTTCATACTGGCTTTGTAAAACTTAGGATTCATTGACCAATTCAGTAACATAGTAAGTGTACTTCCTACTCCTGTTAGTTTATCACCATTACTGGATTAACAGGAGAGCCTAGAAAACCATCACATTTCCAAGCCCAAATGGACTGATAAGAACATACAGTAGTCGCCCCTTATTCATGGTTTCACTTTCTGCAGTCTAGAAGCAGAGATCCTCCTTCTGATTTATTGTCACAAAGTCAATAGTAACCTAATGCTACGTCACAATGCCTAAGTCATTCACCTCACCTCATCACGTAGGCATTTTATCATCTCACGTCATCACAAGAAGGGTGAATACAGTATAGTAAGATATCTTGACACAAAGAATACATTCACATAGTACAGTATACTGTTATAATTTTCTACATTGTTAATCTTTTACTGTGCCTAATTTATATATTAAGCTTTATCATAGGTGTGTATATATAGGAAAAAACAGTGTACATAGGGTTTGGTACTATCTGTGGTTTCAGGCATCCACTGGGGGTCTTAGAAGATACCCCCTTGCAGAAAAGGGGAACTACTGTACCTATGAACTAGTCTTTCAGCTTAGAAAGAAGAAACCTTTTTGGGCAGCTGGACCCCTCACTTTAGGCCTACTTCATGGTGCTCAGCATTAGTTGAGAGGAAGGCAGGACAGAAAAACAGACCTTCACCTAGGGACAGGGAGCTCACCCTATCTCTAAGAGTAACTAGATTTCATGCAATGCGTGCTAGAACAGATGTGAAGTAACTGAAATGAAGCTAAGTGAGTAGATTGTGGTAAGGCCATTTTGACCTAAAGGAAGTGGTTTTAATGACACGGAAACTGATGAAACGCGTGGTGTGTATGGCACAGAACGGAGCCAGTGATCTTCCTCCCTGTCTCACACAAAGGCTTACTTCCCTAAGCCTCACACTGTGAACAGCTAAGGAGCAGAAAGGCATCAAGATGGTGAGCAGAGGGGCGCCTGGGTGGCTCAGTCGTTAAGCGTCTGCCTTCGGCTCAGGTCATGATCCCAGGGTCCTGGGATCGAGTCCCATGTCGGGCTCCCCGCTCAGCAGGAAGCCTGCTTCTCCCTCTCCCACTCCCCCTGCTTGTGTTCCCTCTCTCCCTGTCTCTCTCTCTCTCAAATGAATAAATAAAATTTTATTAAAGATTTTTATTTATTTTTTTAACAGAGAGACAGCGAGAGGGGGAGTGGGAGAGGGAGAAGCAGGCTTCCTGCTGAGCGGGGAGCCCGACATGGGACTCGATCCCAGGACCCTGGGATCATGACCTGAGCCGAAGGCAGACGCTTAACGACTGAGCCACCCAGGTGCCCAATAAATAAAATTTTAAAAAAAGAAAAGATGGTGAGCAGAATCTTCTACTAATACCTCTCCACATTCCAGAAAGGATCCAAGGCTGTTTTATTGCTAGCAATTTGTTGGCAGGGGAGGGAAAAGAAGACTTTCCTAACTGTATCAGAATTTTATTAAAAAAAAAAAATTTTTTTTTTTTCCTTAGACTCTATACTAAGAAATGTCCTGTCTTGGAACCTGAATATGCTCCAGCTGGATAGGCAGTACAATGTATGGTGAGACCCTAGAGCAGATCTGAGTGCTTGATGGCCACCTTTGATCCTTGAATGCAACTCTGGAGCAAGACTGTGTTTAATGGGCTGTATGTTACCCAAACATTGAGGACAAGGGCTTTGGATCCCTGAAACAAGAGTTTGGGGACTATGCAAAAAATAGTTAACAGGAGAAGACACAAAGAGAAGCAGAGATGGACTGAAAGATAGAGGTGCTAATACCACTCTGCCTCTTTTCTTGACTCTGGACCTTTTAGGCTTATCTCCCTTTAAGCCACACCTACTCTTTCAGAATGAATGTTAACTTTGTTTGTGATCTGCTTTAGCCAGTTCAACAGCCTGATTTAAGTTCTTTTTTTTAAATGATCTGAGATGCTTCTGACTGCTTACCATCAAGACAGGTAGAATTTCTAGGGAGAGTTGAATTTCTAGTTCCTTCCTACTCTGTGACACATAATACCTCCATGGTGATATCCAACATGTATGTTAGTTTCCCTTCGGTTTCCTTTCTGATTGCTTTGGGCACAGTGAAATACCTGTACTGCAAAGGACAGCATTCTTCCTCCTTCCTAAGGTTTCTTCTGCTAAGAAAGACTACACAGTGTCCTAAAACACACAACCAGATCCAAGTAGTGTACCTGGCCTTCTGAGATTTTCTTGTTCTTTCTGATAGATTATGTCAATCATATACTGAAGGAAAATAGCCCAAAAGCTTGGTTTTCACGAACAAGAGAATGCATAATCACTGAGGAAAAAATAAGTAATTTCCATAAAAACATTACACCTGTAATTATTCCTGCATCCTTTGGAGTTTTCTACTTTGGTAGGAAGTTGGTGGATAATGGAGATTATAGGAAAATAAAATTGTTTTTCCCCCTTAGGACTGTTTAAGAACAGATACCAGATCTGTTTAAAATTGGCAGAACTTGCAGTATTTTCACGTGTTTCTTTGTATGCTCATGTTAATACAAGTGGAAGCTTATAAAGGCCCAGAGACTAGTTTCATGTCCACTTTAATTTGTAATTCTGCCCAGCATTGAGCCAACAGCAGATGCGTGCCTAATAAAGGCTTTGGAACTATGTTGTTAATTCACAGTAAATTATCACATAAAAGAAACAGAACTGAATTAAAGGCTGGGACAAATTAGCTTAAATTTCAGAAGCTTTTGTCTAGGTATATAAACCTTTGTTATTCTAAATATCTATGAAGATTCTAAATCTTAAGAAAAGCACAAAGGCGCTGAAATCAGAAAACCTGGTTTGAATGCAGGCCCTGTCATTTATTGGCTAAGTGATTTGGGGCAAGTTAATTAAACTTCTTGTGATTCAGCTTGTTCATTTATAACAACTGAGGATATGATAATACCTGCCCTTCCTATAACTGAAAGATATTTTGAGAATCAGAAGCTATGGAGTTTGTACAAGTACATTATATACGTCAATTTATAATACAAATGTAAACAGCAGCCATTAATATTATGCCTAATACTGCAAACAGCCCTGGGTTTGAATACATTTGGAAGATAGCAGTTTCAGAAACCGATAGACACAGGTTCTAGCCATCTTGCTCCCGGACTGTACTTTTGTAGGGCATGGCCCATTTTAGAGATGAGGCAGATTAAATGCTTACTAAAGCCAGACACAGCTGTACTAAGTCACAGAGCCAGAACGAACCCCAGAAGGGAAGAGAAAGCACATTAAGCAGATGGTTCTCAATCACCTTACGATCATGTTACACTTTCACCTATTAGAATTTGTGGCAATATACTTAAGGTGTTAAGAGACTGACAATGCCAAAGCACAAAAGCAAAACAACACTGTGAAGAATCTTTGGTTATTAACGGTCTACTACGGTTCACCCACAGAAGTCTGTTTTGCTGAGAACGGTTAACTGCCTCAAATGTGCTCTCTTATGGTCAGGCAAGGACACTATTTTACTTCAGCACTGGTATGACGTTATGCTCTCTCTCCCAACTCTTCCTAAAAGCTAGGGGTACCCTACTGTACCACATATCACATTATCTTATCTTATTACATCATAACAATATGCATTCCTGGTTAAGTTATTTACATTTTCCACATTTGTCAGATGCAGTGGCACAATGCTTCCCGGTTAAGAACCAGGATGTGTAATTAACGGGAGTCACTGCTGCATTCACAAGGAATTGCCTTTGAGAATACTTACAATGAATGGCAACATGAAATTTCATCCTAAGGTTTCAAATCCTGCCTCAACATGGTGTTATAGCAACATGACTCTACAGCAGATTATATTGCACGATTAGGATATATTACATTTTATGCAGTCAATAGGTTTTTAAAGAGTTGTGTTTTTTTTTAAGATTTTATTTATTTATTTGACAGAGAAGAGAGAGAGCGTGCACGCACACAAGCAGGGGGAGCGGCAGAGGGAGAAGCAGGCTCCCCACTGAGCAAGGAGCCCAATGCAGGACTCAATCCCAGGACCCTAGGATCACGACCTGAGCCAAAGGTAGATACTTAACCGATTAAGCCACCCATGTGTCCCAGAAAGATCTGTATAAAAACCAAATTTTTCTGAAGATTTAAAGGCACAAGGCAATAAACTGTTAAAGGAACTCTTTGTTTTTAAAAACAATCACTTCTCAATTTTATTTACCTTGGAAATCCTTATTATATGTGGTGTTTTTTTGAAAGAGGAATATTCCTCCTGAGCTAACAAGCAAAGCAAACAATACTGAAAAACTGTCCCAAGAGGCAGTTTTCTCCTTAAGGCAAAATTTAAATTAGCACAGCTCCAACAATGTGGATTGTTGATACTTTTCAATGTATTTGTAAAGACCAAATCCCATACGCCATCAGAAGTCAAGATGCCCAATATATGCATTACTGGAATTAAGAAATGGAGTAGAAAAAGGCAGGGCATTAAAAGACTAAGTTACCCTGAAAGATATTTCCTAGGCACTCAAAACCCTGTGTTCATCTGGAGGGTGTATGTTCAAATAGAACATGATGCTATGCAAGAATGTCCATTTTATTAAATATTTAACTTCTTCCCTTTGATATTCTGAGGATTTTAGTGTCTATAAAGCAAACGAAATAGAAATTGGATATTTACCTAGGAGATTCAAAAAGTCTAGGGATCAAAAGGAGAAGTAATGAGACCTCTGTATGGGGAAAGTAATCTCCAGGGACCAAGGAATGAATAACAGAGCTTTAAGCCTCTAGTCACCTTTTGTTTATACTTCTGACAATGTAAGTTTACAACCAGCTTTGTGGAGGTCAGGCAGCCTTTCTTCTAGCAACAGAAAGAAAAGCCGTATTTCAATTTAACTGTATCGTTATAAAATGATTGAAATCAACCACAGAAGAGTTAAATGTGGGGACAATCTTCCTTATTTCACATTTATTAAAGGTAACTATGTTATTCCAAGATCAACACTTTCATTTCAGCTCCCTCTTTCCCAAATTTCAGCTTAAAGGACAATTTAAACTTCTAAAACTCATCCAAAAACCTTTTAAGTTAAAAGAAAGGAAGAAAACAACTCCCTTTACCTGTTTTTGCCGAGGGTTTATCAGTTTTCTACTTTACCAGTACCTCACATTTAATTAGACAAAAATCACTATAAGGGCTTTACACAGATTATCTCTTTAATTATCATAAGCCAGTAAGGCAGGCCCTATTATTACATCCATTTTACAGATGAGGAAGTTGAGTTTCAAAAAAAATTATAACTTGCTTAGGTCAGAAAAGTGGTATATGGGATTCAAACCCAGGTACCTCTTAATAACTACATTGTTCTAATTCACTTAAATATTTTTTCAAAGAGCATATATACATATGTGTGTAAAATTCAGAAACAAAAATAGGATTAGCAGTGTCATTTATTAAAGCGTTTTAGTAAATGTATTTTCCACTATGTGTTAGGAATTAAAAATTCTAAGAATTATCTTTCCTATTGGCAAACCTGGAAAAAAATATTTTCAGCCCATGTTACATTTAAAAGCTAGTTTCTCCAATGATACTATAGAGCACTGCAAACTGGTGAGTTTAACATTCCTATAGAAAAATGGGCAAAGGATATGAGCAATTCACAGAAAAAGAAATACAAATAGACCTTCAATATACAAAAAAGATGCTAAACCTCCTCCGTTCAGAAATGGACACTCTATAGGAACAAGGACTTTGTTCATTTTTGTAACCTCAGCATCTTGAATAGAATAGGGGCAATTACTCAACCAAATATATTTGTTGAATAACTATATATATGTATATTTTTTTAAAAGCAGGGTCAAGAACTGTATGTATGAAGAAAAAATATTATATGCAATAATAATGATTTCATTTGGTGAAAGGAAGGGGCATGGCTAGCTTAAAAAGTGAGAGTTAAAATTTATGAAATATGCCCGATTACATTTCTGAACTTTGAAGCACATGCGTGTATCACCAATTAAAAATTTTTTTTTTAATTTTTTTTTTTAAAGATTTTATTTATTTATTTGAGAGAGAGAATGAGAGATAGAGAGCACGAGAGGGAAGAGGGTCAGTGGGAGAAGCAGACTCCCCGCTGAGCAGGGAGCCCGATGTGGGACTCGATCCCGGGACTCCAGGATCATGACCTGAGCCGAAGGCAGTCGCTTAACCAACTGAGCCACCCAGGCGCCTAAGAGAATCGTCTCTACTTGAAATATGCATGTGTAGGCACATACACATATGCAATTTTTACGTATTGTAGAAAAATAACCCAACTGATTAATATCAAGGATTGTGAGACCAAAAGAATTGAAATGAGTGTATGTTGAGTGGAAAAAAAAAAAGTTGTACAGTATCTTTTATAATTAAAAAAATGAATATGAACATATCTTAACACTGCTTATATTAAAAACTAATTAGGAGACTGTAATGATTACATTTAGGGGGAGGAGGGAAACTAGATTTTTCTAAACATATCTTGTTCTGCATTTTGACTTTGAAATCATGTAAATATTTCACTTAACTCTAAAAAACCTAAGTCAAAAGGGAATCTCGAAAACCTGAAAGCATATGAAACAAATGAACCTATCTGTGTAACAAGTTAGTAGTTTAACCACACAGAAAGTGACCTTCAAACACAATACTGACTGTACATCACAGAAGGAATATATTAAAAGGAACTATAAAGAAATCTGAAATTCTTTTCAGCAACCATATTGTTAGTAACAGTATTTCTACATGAGTGTGTGTGTGTGTGTGTGTGTGTGTGTGTGAGAAAGAAACTAACATACTAAAGCAAATAGGTAATTATATATTATATAAATGTCATTGGGAACCATATATTGCAAATAAAATCAAAGGAATTAGAAGGAAAACCCTAGAATCCAAAATTTTAAATGGAAGTATATTGGTATGAATTCATGAAGCACTTTAGCACTTTTCCTTACAATGGGCAGGGGCTCACCTCTCTCCAGTGAAAAGGACTGAGAACTACTGGCCAACCCAGTAGTACAGAACATTCTTACTATAGGAATTGTTATAGCTAAGCATTATTTCCCACTAAAATGAAATGTGGCTCCTTAGAGAAAAAGCCAACTCTACAAGACCAGTGCTCTAACCCCTGAGCTATGGAGCGAAGAAAAAGCCAACTCTAAATATGGGGCAGGAAGCATACTAGATAAGCCTGAAACATCTCTTTGTATCAGAAAGCAAAGCAGCGGTCAGAGACAACTGACTTACTGTATTAAAATTATACCTAAAAAAAAAAAAATTATAATTAACTGGGGTCCTGTCAGAAGGACACAGAGGGGCTCCCTCTGACCAAAGATGGGAAAAATAGCCACAAGAGATTTATGCAACCCAATCCACACTTTCACCTATCACCTCTGGAGGATGGTAGGGAACCAACATATTCTTGAAAACAGATAATGGGAAGTTTTTTCTTTACAAAATGGTTCCACCTAAGTAGAAGGAATGATAGAAATAAAATACAACCATTTTGCAGACCCCAATAAAACGAGGATTTAGACACTGATCAACAGTGGCTGCTAACTGTTGGACAACTTTATATGGATGTGTCAGACTGACAATGCCTGACACCCCAGGAAATCCAATCTCAATGTTATAAAAAGGAAAACCAGAGTGTGCTCCCGATGGACGTAACAGCAGGTCCACCTATGAAGCACTTTGTGCCAAACAATTCAAACCTAAATCTGGCTGAGCCTCTATACATAACCATCTGTTTATAGACAATTCAGGAGTAAAAGAATATGTTAAGTGACAGCATGGGAATGCAACAGGCAGTATCCAAATTGTGGGTTACTCTACAGGACAAATGACCAGGTTTCTTCTGTAAATAACTGGCAAGAAAAAAATGAGGAAGAAGGGAAGAAGTCTAAGATTAAAAGAGATTGAAGATACATATAAACCAAAGGCAGTATGTGGATCTTCTGGATTTGTATTATTAAATGACATTTTAGATCTAATTACTAAGTGGCATTTATGAGACAATCAGGAAAAAATAAATACTGACTGATGATAATTAAAGACGCTGGTTTTTTAGGTATCATACTGGTACTGGTTTTAGAAAATAAGAGTCCCAATGTTTTAAAGATTCAAACTAAAGATTAAAGTATATTTGGGATTTGATATAATTTTTAAGATAATTTCTTAAAGTACAGAAGGTGGGGGGAGTCCGGAGATGAAACAAAGTGGGGCACATGATAGACACCAAAGATAAATGATGGATATGAAGGGTTCATTATATGATTCTACTTGCATATGGGTTTGAAAACTCCAGTAGTTTCTAAAATGGGATTATGTGCCGGAAAATGTATTTTTTTTTTTTTAAGATTTTATTTATTTGTCAGAGAGTGAGAGAGCGTGTGCGAGAGCGTGCATACACAAGCGGGGGGGGGGGGGGGCGCGGCAGAGGGAGAAGCAGGCTCCCCGCCAAGCAAGGAGCCAGATGCGGGACTCAATCCCAGAACCCTGGGATCGTGACCTGAGCTGAAGGCAGATGCCCAACCAACTGAGCCACCCAGGCATCCCCAGAAAACGTATTCTTTACTCTTCTTCATATCCAAGGCAAAAAACACAAATCATTAGCTATTTGTTATTTTGCTCACTCAAGCCTAGCTTTGCAGATTATGGCTGCCCTAGAAAACTACTCTCATCTGCCCACAAAAAAATCACTGATCTAGAACAGATTTGAAAGAGCCCTTAGAGTCAGGTTAAAAGTATATCTCACTATCATTTCCTTACAGAATGCTACTACTGGAAAGATTTAGTTTTTCCAACAATGTTTTAAAGAGCCCCAAGCCCAAAAGAGGTGTTTTAGGGGTCAGGGCAAGGAGGTGGTCCTGTGGGCCTCACCACCTGCTTTTAAAAAAGCAACTCCTCTAATCTGCTTTTTAAACTAGGGCTGAAAGAGGAGAATTCTGTGAAAAGATGTCTCAGCTTTCCTAGAGTAATTTCTGGCAATAAGTTTTGGGGAGGTAATTATCATGAGTCTAGACCCCTACTGGTCTTTGCCTTTTCCTTTCTAATATACCCCAAGTGACTCCCTGGCCTAATAGCTCATTAGTTCTAGATAAGCTTTTTGCATTTGAACCCTTTTAGTTGGGTGCCTAGCCCCCACTTGCCGAGTTCTTACTGGTCCAGGAATCCCCGAAGGTGTTTTTGTTGGAGAGGTGGGTGTCCCATGTAGTTGGAGTGGCCTGTGGGGCATCCAACCTGCCGATCTGTCCCAGGGGTCTGCTCTCCACGGCCCCACTCCCCCTGCCCCCCATAGCCAGCTGCAGCTCCAGGACTGCCAGGTCCACCTCCCGAGCACTCAGCAGTACCCTGGCCCAAATTCTACTTCTCTTTGGGGGTCAAGCATCCTTCTCTATTACTTCTCCTGGAGTTTCTCGCTCTTCTCCATCTCTAGCGCTCTGCTCTCTCAGGCTGCTGAGACAGGCTTGTGTCCAGCTTGTTAAAAAGGTAGGCCCCATAGTAGCTCTGTGTGTTTTAGTGATACTATCTTGTAAATTTTCTAATTAAAAAAAAAATTACAGCTCTCTACTTTCCAGAGTAAATAAGTACTCTGGGACAAAGAGAAGGCTGAGAGTGCAGATTCACTGTGTCCTTGGAACCTCTGGTCCCTCCAGCCGACAGGCCCTACCACAAATCTGGGTAATCCTGGGCAGGCTCTTGCTCTTTCTTCTATGACTCTTGGGTCTTTTGAAAATCAGAGATGTATCTGGACTCCTGCTAATGTGACCCTGATCACTACATGACAATAGGGAGTTATCCCAAACATTTCCTGACAGAGTATTTTCTTCTGTGTAGGGCACCAGAGGACATCTGGGGGTACAGGGGTGGGTGACTTGTTACTAACACTGTGCCCTGACCTAATCAAGTCTAAAAGCAGATAATCTGTCCTGTATCTGCAGGAGATTTCAAAACCAAGATGGTTTTATTCTAGTGATTAGATGTATTCAAAGTTGAATAATTTTTTTTATCACTAACAACATTTTCTCACTTCTCAGTCTTGGAAGTTATTGTCTAAGCTTGTATTCTCAATCTCTTTAAGGGTTTGACTTCAACTTGACAGTATATTCTTTGTATGACTTCTTCTAAATAGAAGACAGCTGTTAATCTGGCAACCTAATAATTCAATTCTAAAAGCAGTCATGAAGGATAAATAAAGGGTAAATGAAGTGATCATCTGGAGTCCTAATCTGCCATTTCAGCAAAATAAACCTTTGTGATTTGTAGCCACATTTACTAAAGAATAAAAGGCTTTATTCAAGTAAATATATCAATATAAATACAAGTACATTAACTAGAATCAGATATAAATTTAGTCCCTATCACATTTCTGTTGTAATAAATTTTTCCCTATTTCAAAATTGCGGATACTTTATATTTCCCTCCAAAAGTTTTTAAGTTTTGCTCTTTCACATTTAAGTGTTTGGTTCATGTGGAATTTATTAACATTTGTGTATATGAAATAAGGATCTGTCTCCTTTTTGGTTTTTTTGGAGGGTGCCCATTAAGTGACTATCTCAGTACCATGTACCTAACAATCTGTTCTTCCCCTCACTGACCTGCCATGCTAGCTCTACTAGTAAACCAGATTTCCTAGACAGGTGGGTCTTGGGACCTTTTACTTCCATTCTACAGGTCAGTCTGCCTCCAGGACAATCCTGCACTAAAGATTTACCATCAGTCTTGACATGTGGTAGAACAAATGCCTTCCTTTCCCCCAACCTGGTTCTTGAGCAGTTGTCTTGGCTCTTCAAAGCCCTATGTGCTTAAATATATATTTCAGAATCCATGTTTCAACTTCCAAGGAAAAGGGCATTGAGATTTTAATTAAAATTACATCGAATCTGCAGATCAATTTGGCAAAAACATCTTTATGACAATGATTTTGCCTTCTCAATAAGTTTTAGGTCTTTCAGGTTTTTTTTTTTTAAGATTTTATTTATTTGAGAGAGAGAGAGAGAGAGAGAGAGAGAGAGAGAGAGAGAGCAAGAGAGGGAACACAAGCAGGGGGAGTGGGAGAGGGAGAAGCAGGCTTCCCGCGGAGCAGGGAGCCTGATGCGGGGCTCGATCCCAGGACGCTGGGATCATGACCTGAGCCGAAGGCAGACGCCTAACGGCAGAGCCACCCAGGCGCCCCAGTCAGTTTTAATATTACATTCTTTGCAAAGATTTATTCCTAAGTATGAGACTTTTTAATAGATACTCTCAATATGCACCCTCCCAGTTTTAGCTGCAGTTTGTCTGTTGATAGTACACAGAAATGGAAGAAGCTGATTTTGTATAAAAGCAACCTTGCCAAACTTCCTTACCACCTCTACCAATTTGTCTGTAGATACTTATGGTTCTGTTTATTTCTTTATCTCCTGGGTATGTTAGATCTCTGACTATGGCCTCCGAATAATGCTGAATAGCAAAGATGACAGCAGACATCTTTGTCTTATTCCTGATACTACAATTACTGTGCTTAATATCTCATTAACTAATTTGTTTCTTGTAACTTTTAACTAGATCAGAGAGGTTCTATTTGTGGTTTGCTAAGATATTTATTAACCATGAATGACTTTTTTTTAAAATTTCTTTTTAGAGAGAGAGAGAGAACGAGCAGGGGGAGGGACAGAGAGACAGAGAATCTGACACAGACTCCATGGTGAGCACAGAGCCCAGCATGGGACTCTGTCTCATGACCTATGAGATCATGACCTGAGCTGAAATCAGGAGTCCAACCCTCAACCAAGTGAGCCACCCAGGCGCCCCTGCTTTTTATCTATTAGGATGATGGCATGTTTTTCTCCTTTTATTTATTAATGCTATTAATACAGTAAATAACATTTACAAAATCATAACATGGATCCAATGTTTCACAGTCTAATCTATTCTACATTAGTATCTTTTATACCAAATCCAGAGACATGATGAAATAAATACCCTCATTTTTATCAAACATAACAACTTGGGTCAAACTGCTAATAACTTAAAAGATTAGAGCTCTGAATACATGTCATAAATTAGTCCAAGAGAAGAGAACTGATCCTTTGGAACACAGCCAAGATGATAAGAAGCCCTGTAAATATAAACCTGACTATAGCATGGTGTAGGCTAATTTTCCACAAAGCAACTCAACCCCCCGCCGCCCCATCCCGTCCCCTGCTTGCTGTCTCCCTCCCTCCCTCCCTTTCACAAGTTAGAGACAAATGAGCACAAACAGGGGAGTGGAAGAGGGAGAGGGACAAACAGACTCTGCGCTGAACAATGGAGCTCAACTCAGGGCTCGATCTCACCACCCTGAGATCACGACCTGAGCCCAAGTCAAGAGTCAAATGCTTAACCGACTGAGCCACCCCGGCGCCTCTATATCTGCTTTTCTAAAAACATCACCAAAATTCCTACTGATTCAAACTACTCTTCATATCGTCACAATAAATGCCCATTATAAATGCAGATTACTTATAATACGATTGAGGACACAGGCAAGAGGGATTTGATAACATTGAATACTCCACTTACTTTCCTATTCTACAATGAAACTTTTAAATTATTTATAACATATGCTCTGTTTATATGACTAGAAAGAACTTCATGCAAAAGATGGGCTTAAAAAAAAAAACCATAACAATTACTTTTTAAAATAGGAAACTGTTATGTTTTCCCCATATACCTAATTGCTGACAATTTCCTAAACTGCCTTCTTTTAAATAACTAAAGAATATTTTGTCACATTTACAAGCTTAATAAGTTGCAGCTCACTTATCAAGTTTAACTTTTCTGGTGAGGTCACTACCTAGAGCTGCATTCCTTTGTAGTTTTTCTTAGTGAGCTGCCCTGATTTCACTTTTGAGCAATTCCACCTTAACTTTCTCATCTTACCATTCTGGGTTTGACTAATTAAGACGCAACACAGAATATACAAATATAGTAGAATACATTCTGTCAAGTGCACAGTAACTACGGTTGTGATGAAAGCACACACACCAGGGCTCCCGGGCCCTAAAGAGCAGTAGAGAAATGCCTCTCCCGCCCTAGGCTAGGAGAGTGTCTAAGCACAGTGGCTCTTTCTGCTATTTCAACAATTATTTAAGCTATTTTGTAGGTTTCTCACATCAAAAGATTTCACCTGTGTTCTCACCAGACCATCAGGACTTATGAGTGGTAGGCCTGCCAGGTTTCCTGTTAGGGATTTCATGTCCTACAAAGAACTTCTTAGCCCTGGGCTCCCAAAGGAGCTGACAGAAACTGCGGAAGGCAATTGGGAAAGACACTCACTGCTTGCCACATAATCTACACACAGTATACTTGGTCGGTAAGTGCTTTTAGAGGACACCCTCTGGTTTTAATTAGTTCGTTACCTGTAACTCACTGATGTTTTCAAAATAAGCATACACTAAGACCATTTTGTTAGCAAGGGGCAAATACACATAAATCAGAAGTGATATGTACATTTTTTTCCTGGAAGAACAATAATTGAGACCAACTGGGACCAGAATCGTGGCGCAGAAGTGGAGTGAGAGTTACACAACCTACAAGTATTAAACAAAAACTATCTTGTAGAAATTAACCGTTAATAAGTTCTTACCCACAAAGTGCTTTTTACAATCACACCAGGATCTATCCTTAACCTGTAATTTGGTCAACTATTTTACGAATAGCAGCATGCACTCGTGCCACACTGTGCGTGCACACTCGTGCGGAGACCGGGAGCTCTGGTGTCTGCTGGGTCTCAGGAATTTGGGACAATCTCTAGGATGAAATCATCAAGGGAATAAAAAGATACTAATGTTATTAGACAGTGTAAAATGGATCTGTTCAACAAACTGGAGCTTAATAAAAGTCTTTGTTTAAATGTAACTAAACTGTATCAACAGGCAGGCAATATTACCATCCACTCTTAATAAAACCAACAAGATCAAATGACCAGAAACTAAAATAGCACGGGGAGGCAGAGTCATAAAAGATGTATGATGAAAAGAGGAGCCCAGCATCAACTGCAAAAGCCAGTTCTGGAGAACCTAGCTAAATTGTCAACTAAAGGATTTATGTTCCCCAAAACCATGGCTGCTAACACTAAGCTATATGCTTTGTTCCTACAAGTACAGATGATGTTCTTCTCTTAAATGCACAAAGTACTTAAGCTAAATCCTTTCTCTGAGGTGGTAACAGCAATATAAACACAGAGCGGGGGGGGGAAAAACAAAGAGAAGGCACGCTTTTCTTCATGAACCAGAAGTATTTCATAAGAAAAAGTCAGCAGCGGTAACCATTTCAAGGCCATCCTACCTGTGTTTTTTGATGCCGTTGGAGAGAGCATCCCCACCACCACAGTCTTGTCCTGCTGACATTCTTTGTTTTCTACTGCTCAAGGGCTCTCCTTCCTCTTCCGAGGAGCACGCAGTCACAGCTTCCAGTCGACTCAGGGAACGCTCAGACTCGGACTCTGGCAGAGCAAGTTCACAGTCAATGAACCGAACTTGGGTACGAGGCTGCAGTCACAATGGATAGCTCCCTTAACGCATTAGGCTTTGAAAGGTAAGCAGCCTACTTTGTCCTTCAACAATCCATCCGTTAACCACCTCCTCGGGGATTTCAGAGAACCTGCACCCAATAAGGCTAAAGTGGATTTATGAAACAGATATAGGCTTATATAAACTTACAGTTAAACGATTTTACACATTACAAGAGATTTCCAAAGATTACCCAATTCTTTAAGAAATCATATTCATCCCCAAATTTCTATTTTTACGTTCCCTCTCGAAGCATCGTAAGCATAACTTACCAACAAAGCATTCATTTTCTAAAATTCACACATAAGGAAAAAAGCTATAGTGGCTGTACTTGTGGGAAGTTTAAATTACATCTGATACTGTAGACACACAAAAGCGAAGGTAATTTAAAAATACTTCAAGAAATACTTCTTCTGGTATGACATTATTTAAATCCTCAAGAGCTAAAGCTCAAAGTGTCCATATAAAATCCAATTATCAGGCAGGCATTTTTAGGATAGAAATACCACACTCCTAATTGGCTATGTATTCTGGGTAGAGCCATCTGCCTGTTTGGGAATACTAAGACAACTTATTTTTATACAACACATTATAGTTTTCAGGCATGATCACATTTTTCGTCTCTTTTTAGCACTTCCAGGGTGCCTTGGTGACAGCAAGGCAGGACTATGGGGTTAACCAGTGTGCTGATGGTCTCATGGTTTGTGAGTTAGGTGAACCAGGATTTGAACCCAGGTCCTTCTGACTCATTTAATTAATGCTCTATATATTTCAGCTCAATGCAGCAATCTCCCAAAAACTCTAAATTGTACCCACATTTCTATTAAAATATAAATTCAAGGTAACTTCTAACTCCCCTTCTTAAGCAAAGGACTATACACTCAACTGTCCTCAGCTCTAGGCAAGCACTCTTACACACATTCAAGCAAACTTCCTTAAACGAAATTTATTGACCATCTGCTTATATTATAGCTAACCTGGTCAGGAAATCAAATTTTTTTAGTACTTTCTTTTCCCTCTGCAACATTCTATAACTTAGCCAACATCAAAGAACCTTACTTTTATCACATGAGGTTGATTACATATCTTCCTTGACTTACAATGGGGTTACGTCCCAATCAACTCATCACCAGTTTAAAATATTAAGTCAAAAATGCATTTCAAACACCCAACCTACCCAACATCACAGCCTAGCCTACCTTAAATGTGCTCAGTCATTTACATTAGCCGACAAACGGGCAAAATCAGCTGACACGAAACCTATTTTATAATAAAGTGTGGAATATCTCATGTAATTTACTGAATGCTATACTGAAAAACAGAACGGTTGTCTGGGTAGAGAATGCTTGCCAGCCGATGAGTTGTTCACCCTTGCAACTGCGTGGCTGACTGAGAGCCACAGCTCACTGCCCTTGCCTAGCGCTAGCTCTGGAAAAGATCCAAATTCAAAATTCAAAGTATGGTTTTTACTGAATGCATATCGCTCTCACATCACCATAAAGTTGGAAAGAAAATCCTAAGATGAATCACTGCAAGTCAGGGAACACCACAGTAACAACTGTTGGACAAATACAATTGTAGGTTGGACAACACATCTTGAGCTCTGAACTCCGGACCCTCTGAATGGTGTTAAGTTACTTGGAGAAAGTCTTTCAATGCCAGTGAAGTTATTTTTATTTTCTGTAAATATAATTTTACTGGAATTTCTAAAAATATACCTTTGTTCAGTCATACACCTTATAACAAAGAAATAAATATTTTAAAAATAAATTTAAAGAGACTTATTTTTCATTGTCAATTTTAGCAGGCAGTCACAATCTTTTATTGAAAAAAATTAAAGAAAACCTGAATAGCCAATAACAAAGGACAGCTGCCCATTAGATGAAATTAGTTGTTAAAACTGCATTTACAAAAACAACTTAATAAAACCGAAAAATGCTTTTAACAAAATGCTAAGACAAAAATAATCAGGATACCATTTTGCAACTCTAAAATACAGAGCAAGAAAAGTAACTTTACTCTTTTTTAAAGAGAAACCAGGCTGGTTCAGAAGTACATACAGATGAGAACACTAAAACAACAAAAGTCTGTCTAGGGCACCGTGAAGTAAGGGGATCGGTCAATTTTCTGGGCTAAGTAGATGGGTATCAGGAAGGACTACGTGGGAGAGGTGGTACCTCAGGTAAATCTTCACAAAAAGAAGGTGGAGGGAAGAGCGTCTTTCAGTGGAAGCTGGCTGAGCAAATCCTGTATCAAAGATGACAACAGTGGTCTTGAGTTGGGGGTGGATTTTTCACATCTACATTTTCAAATTTGTTTCATATGAAAAAAATTAAGAATTTGAAGAGTCAAACAAAATAGTTTTGTCTGTATTCGTTAGTATTATTTAAGATGCATCAGTACTTTATAATTTAGATGTCATGAAAACCAAAAAGCACTGAAGCAAAAAACCTCAGGCATTTATTGAACAGCACTATGCACAGGACAATGTGCTTGCTATTCAAGAGCTACAAATCCTAAGACATACGTTCACCCAAAAAGAAAATTAACAAAAAGCAGATATACAGTAAACACCAAATAAGAAGTAAGGCAGTTAAGAGCTTCTATGAAGCAAAGAGACTTTTTCCAAAACAAGACTTGAGCTTAGTGAACGTTAGCTGAAGACCTACTACCTTCATCCATACTACTGAACGCCAAGCTTACCCCCAGAGCTACACCATCAGATGGCAGGACAGACCCTGGTCCTCCATGCCTGGTGGTACAACTTGACCCCCCCGCCCCGCCCCCTCCTAGTCTGCCTTTCTTCTACCCCCTTTCTCCCAGTTGTTCTACCTCTCCCCTCCCCCAATCCTTCCTCCCAACCACCTTCCCTCTCTGATAGGAACAGACTATCCCCACCCTTCCCCTGAAGGGCTCTAACAAAGGTCACAAATTACCTGAATATTGCAAAGTCCAATGGTCATTTTCCAATTCTTAAAGACTCACTGACTCATCCACAGTATCTGACTCTGCTTCATTCATTCCTCCCCTTCCCTTAACAAGAGCAGGCACTGTGGAGTCAAAGAACAGTAAGATCTGGTCCCCGCCCAGGGTCTAGCAGAGGTGTACTGTTTTGTGAACACCTGAGTTCAGTAAATTTTTCTAGGTACAATAAAAGAAGTCTGAATGGGGACAGTAGGCCACATAGAGGGATCAGCAGTTTTACAGAGCAAAGGACAAGGCGTCTAGAAAGGACTGTGTGAAGCTATCTAAGATAAATAAAAAGCAAGGCAGGCAGTGGGACAACAAGAATTTAAAATAAAGCAAGGAGGTAGCATCCCAAGCATGCCAGGAGGTTCTGTATACCTGCTAGGTGTCAATCACAGATTTGTCTCTGAGTATTCCAACTTCAAAGGTAGAGCAGGAAACATGATCAATAACATGATTTACGGTGCTCTTGAGATAGAAACTAACCAGCTGCTTAAGAACAAAAGCTCATCAGCAGAAAGATATCTAATATATACAGTGTGAAATAGTCTGGACTTTTTGGCAAAAGGAGGTCATTCTTAATAGACTCTGCCTTCATAGCATTAGTCACACTAATCTGTCTTCAGTAGAGCATCACTGCATATGGAGATCCACAGCTCTAGATATATTTAAATTCAAACATGTTTAGCTATAAATACCTAAAAGGTCATAGCCACTGTGGAGGTTACTGAGCAAGGTAAAGCCTGCCCACAGAAGTAATTTTCAAATCTCCCTGTACCAATATATCAGTGAGGGATCTAAGCACTTCTGAGATCTTAAATCTCAATCTTAAAACTTCAGGTTTTTCAGTTTTGCCCAGACATATAAATACCAAATAAACCAGACCTTATCTATCATCCAATGTTAATGGGCAATATAGTAATGTCTTGGGGGAAAGCATAAAGCACTTGGAGAGAGTGCTTAAATGCCTGCACTGTGGTGGTTACAGAGCTCTCTTATGATAGTGTAAGGCCACGATACACGCGCTTTTAAAAAGAAACACACAAGGCAGGAGACAGGGAGTCAGTCTTTACTGTGTATGGAGTTGGGAGTTTCAGTCTGGGATGATGAAAGAACTCTGGAGATAGGAGGCGGTCATGGTGGCACAACAATGTGAACATACTCAATGCCACCGAACTTAAAAATGGCAAGTTTGATGTTATGTATACACTGCCACAATAAAACAAAAATGAAACAAAACCATAACAAATAAACACACAAAAACCTGCCAAGCCAAAGATCTATCCTGCTGGATGCATGAAATCTATTCTGGTCCTGTTATCTCTCACATCAATGCCACTGAAAAACAAAACCACACAGAAGCAAGACAGCTTGATTTTTCTACAGATAAATGCAGCAAAAGATATGTATCTGAGCGATACACGTAGCTAGATTTCAGGCAGAGTTAGCCCTTCACCATTCTATTTCCTATGGCATTTTCCCTTACAAACATATGTGTTTCTATAATAAGTAAAGTTGCCCCAAATTTTCAGGATTCTTCATCACCCTCTGAGAAACCGGGTAAGGGAATTTATGCAACCGCCCTATGTTATTTACTGAACTTCTGATGGGCAACTAGGGAAACTGGTATAACGTCAAGTAATGATGAGAAAGGGAAAACCTCCTGCGGCCTTATTTGTGGCTCTGTTTATTCCCCACCTCGTCACGAAAGGACGGTGGCTTAATTGATAATTACATTTTATAGAAAAACTGTCAGAATAATACTTTGAAGACAAAGACTATATTTTACAACATAAATTCCTTAGCCTAGGCAGACAAGCATTTAAAGTAGAAACTCTGCCTGATTATTTTCTCAAGGAAAACAGCAATATTAATAGAAAGTCTGTATTAATGTGGCAAATCTCTGAAGGCCTAGATCTTGAAAATTCTGTCCGCATTAGGACTCAATTATTTTGAACACAATCTCCTTTCACTTTACAATCTCTTCTTCTCATCCAAATAGCATGGAAACCATTGCCTGTGACTGGGTTAATGTGACTTTAAAACATTCAACACATTTTATACATTAAATATGTACAGCTTTTTGTATGTCAATCATACCTCGATAAAGTATTTTAAAAACTTCAGAATTAAGAGGATCATTAGCTCTACCCTACTTTTTTGAGTTTTTCCTCCTATTAAAAGGCTGAAAGAAGAGGTCATGAAGTTTACAATGTAAACATGCCAGCAATTCTTACGTTATCCTGATCAATTTTTTTTTTATATGACCTTTGAAAACAAGTTTGAGAACAAATAGTACAAAGGAGCAAGATGTGGAAGAACTGTGGATAAGGTCCAAATAACCTTTCCCCTGTTACTTAAGGTAACAGGAAATGGTCAGGAGATACACATATTCAATTTAATACTTTTATTGTTGGCTTCCCACATACTGGACACATTCTAAAAATGTCCAAAGTAACCCAAGGTAACCCAAACTTAAAATATCCATGCCAAATTTTAATTTCACTTTAAGGTACAATTGTGTAAATTCAAAAATAATATAGTAAATATAAAGAACACAAAGAAATAAATAAAAAGCAACCACATTTAAAATAAATTATAAACTGAAAGTCAGAATGAGTCCAGAAAGGGCTGCCAAGAGGCTACTACAATAATTTACTAAGGAAGTGACAAAAGCTTGAAACAGAACCTTGGCAGCAAACTTCAAGAGTGAGAGACATTCTAGACATATCCTCCCTGAATGATGTCGAAGGTCAAAATCAGTCAAATGGTACAGTGTTGCTTATGACAGAGTTTCTTAAAAATATTGGCTTGTCCCCAAGCAACTAAATCTGCTGTTTTCCACAACTTGCAAAATCTGTACATGTAATTGAAGATGAAGAATTCCACAAACCATAGAGTATGAACTACTGGGAATCTTACATGTATCTACTCTGGATGATTAAGTACAGAGCTTCCCAGTTTGTCTTGCAGACATCCTTAAAATTATTTTTGAGAAGGTCACATATGCATTCACTTTACAAAGAAAATAATTCTAGAACTAAGGCTCATTATAGAATAATCCATAGTTATAAAACAAAATATTTTGTTACTTCAACTTAATAAATCAATATTTACCAAGTATCTACCACACACCAGGTAAAGAGCTAGCTGCTAAACTAGTGCAGGAAGATTAAGGAGACAAGACTGGTTCCCTCCAGGTATTCAGAGTTCAATAAGTAAGACACATAAGTAAACATATGTTTATACAGAGCATTTGTGGGAACAGTTGAAGAAGTCAACTGTATGGGAACCAGGGTACATTTCCAAGCAGAAAGGACATGTAAGCTGCAATGATGACCAGTTTAAGTCACAAAAAGAGAATATTAGGCACGAAGGGAAGAGCAAACAGCCCTCAAGCCTGAAAGAACAAGTGTGTGTCCAAGAATATCTGGCAGAGCTAGAGAGGAGGGTGGCCGGAGGGGAAAGATACAGTCATCAGAGCTGAAGCTTTAAAGTGAATCAGATCAGTTTGGACTTAACCTGTAGTCATCAGCATATTTTTCTAGGGAGTGATGAGATCAGTTTTAGACTTCACAGATAGCTCTATCAGCGTCCCCTGGCCATGCTAACAATTACCACAAACTTGGTGGCTTAAAACAACAAAAATTTAGTCCTTCATAATTTTGGAGACCAGAAATCCAAACTCACCTTCAGTGGACCAAAGGCACAGGGCTGGCAGGACCACCATCCATCTGGGGGCACTAGGGGAGAACACATTCCTTGTGTCTTCCAGCTCTGGGGGCTGCCTGCACTCCTGGGCCTGTGGCCGCATCACTCTATGGCAGAAGTATCTTGCTGACATTCAGGTCCCACACAGATAGATCATCTATGATCATCTCCTCATCTCAAAATCCTTAATCACATCGGCCAAGATCTTTTTTTCCAAAAAAAGGTTACAGGTTTCCAGGAATAGAAGGTGAACCTTTTCATGGGGGAGCCATTTTTCAGCCTCCCACACCTGACAATGTGACGGCTGGTGGGGACAAAGACTAGAAGCAGCCAAACCTGTTAGATGAGTACCATCCTGGTCTCTGGGGCCCAAGGGAGGGGGAGGTGAACTAAGGCACTGTCAGGGAGGACCGGGGGGAGGGCCAGGCCAAAGGGAAAAAGATGACTTCCACATCTGTCATTTTCACAGTGGGAAGATGCTGTTGCTGTTCGCAAAGATGAGGAATGCAGAAGGCGGCAGAACATGGTGCCAAAGAGATGGGGATCCTAAATATGTCATTATCCTCCACAACCAACCAGTCTTCAAATGCAGTCATTTTGGCCTTAAAAATATATCCCAAAATTTCATTCACTCAAATATCTGAACTCCTAATGCATGCCAGACTCGATACTAGTCGCCAGGCATGCAGAGTTCCTCATGGAACATACTATCTGGTGGATGGGCAGGGCTGACAAAAACCAGATAATTGTACAGAATTTCAACTACGGGAAAATGGTGCAGGGAGCCTGCAAGTGGGGATATGATCAAGTCAACAAAGTTGACTTGGCTTCCCTGAGGAAGACCCTGACCCCTGAACAAAGGTCAGAAGGATATGCGTTCACTAAAGCAATAAAGGGAGAGAACTGAAACCTTCCATTCTCACTTAAATTGCTTTTATTCAAACTTGTCATCTCTCATCTAGGACACTAGAACCCTGAATCAATCTTTACTCCTACAACACAAATACTCTACTAGAATGTGAACTCCTGAGTAGGGACCACATCTTATTTTCTTTGAATTCCCAATTCTTAGTATAATATAATCATAAGAATTCTACAACATTTACTTAAAAAAACATATGAATCTTTATAAAACACTAATCCAATGCCCCTCTAATAATTATGTCTATTGGCTCCCCACCACCTATATGCTAAAATTCAAATTCTTCAGCACAAACTTATCATAAGACTCATTACCAGCTGGTCCTAAATTAACTTCTTGGCTTCATCTCATCACTACTTCTCAGCACCCTGAACACTCACCCCTGCGTTGGCCACACCACATTTCATGAGGTTTCTGAAAACAATTTTTCTTTATCTCTGCATGTGCTGTCCTCTTACACAAAGAATATTCTACCCTGTCACATCCGTCTGGAGAACTCCTTACTGACTCTTCAAAACACTCCTCAAATGTAATGCTTTGTCCAACATTCTCAAGCAGTTAGCAGCCTCTCTTAATTTCTGTAACCCTCCTGACATACCATTTGGTAGTACTCATTAACTTGTTCAACAAATATTTATCGAGCACCCCTTTCTTTGTTAAGCACTATCCTGGAGGCTGGGAATGTATCAGTGATCTAAACACACAAAATCCCACCCTCACTGAGGAGCCTACACTCTAACTGTAGGAGATCAACAAACAAATGAATATTATGTGAAAGGTGCCTTTTTTTTTTTAAGGGCAAAAAAAGGGGAGGGGATGAAAACTGATACAGTGAAGGTCTTTCTGAGCAGAAGAATGAAGTAAGGGAGCAAGTACTGTAGATATCTGGAATAAGAGTTCCAGGCAGAGGAAATAATGAAAAGCAAAGGTCTAACCAGTATAAAAAGACTGAGATCATACCATGCATATTTTCAGACCACAACGCTATGAAACTTGAAGTCAATCATAAGAAAAAATTTGCAAAGATTGCAAATACAGGGAGGTTAAAGAGGAGTTTCTCGGTGACAAACAATGGCCTCAGATGGCACAGGATGGAGAAGGTATGAGAAGTTGTAGGTGACGTAAGCATGGAAGCCGTATGTGAAAGCAACGGACCACAGACATGGAGTAGGACCGCTGGGCCACCACAGGGCACAACGTGGACTTTAGCGGCCATGGGCTTACAGCCAGACATGCTGGTGTGGCCCTGGATAGGTCTCCAGCCTCACCTAGTCCCTTGAGGACTGGGGCTAGAAGGGGGAAAGGGATGGTACAGCATTCTGCCAGCTGAGGACAACGCAGGCAGAGAAAGGCAGGGAACTGATCCCCTGTTGCCCCAAGCAAGCTAGGCCTCAAAGGAGGGACATGAGGGTACACGTGGAGTGAATGGTGGGGTAAAGATGGAGATGATGTGGGGCACCCAGGTGGCTCAGTCAGTTAAGCGTCTGCCTTCAGCTCAGGTCATGATCCCAGGGTCCTGAGATTGAGCCCCACATCGGACTCCCTGCTTGGCAGGGGAGTCTGCTTCTCCCTCTCCCTCCCTCCCTGCTCGTGCGTGCATGTGTGCTCTAAGTAAATAAAATCTTTTTTTAAAAAAATGGAGATGATGTGGTGCAGTCAAGACATTGTTGGGATCAAGGTTTCTGAGAGAGTGGGTCCAAAGATGGGAGACAGGTGTCAAACTGTGGGCCATACAAAACAGGATGGCGTTGAAATAGTTCCTGAGAAAGGCAAACTTGAAGGTCCCATGTCAGAGCGAGCAGCTGGGGTGGGCTGGCTGACTGTGAACCCCCCAGATTGAGGGACCGGGTCTTATCTACCTTGGTATCGCTGGGCCTAACAAAGCACGTGGCACACAACGGGCACTCAATAGCTGTGTCTGCTTAATGCAATCCTCTCAATGCTAAGGACGGTACAAAATGCATGTGGCTTACAATAAATATTTAATGGAGACATCAATCTAGTCAACATTTCAGAAAACGAAGATGGGCCCAGAAGGTCAAGCCAAAACTGAAAGGATAAATTACATTCAGCAGTGTTTATCAACAATACATAGACAATGTAAGTAAGCTGCTGGATAGTTGTTTAATGCTACAAGCACAAAACTAGATGAAGAGGCCCTGCCAGTCATCGGATTTTCTCCAGAATATTTCTTCATGTTACAAATGGAAGGTGTTTAATAACAGCCATATTCTGTGGTACTCAATTTGCTATCATGTCAACTAATTAATATGTTTTGTACTGGGCAGTAGCGAAAATAGAAAAGTTAATACGACAAGGTCTCTGTCTATAAGGGAAATGTAGTGTTGCTGAGGAGATAAGGAAGGAATGCACAAAAAGTTACATAACCAGAAAAAGAGCAAGAACAAGGTAGTATGGCTAATTCTCAGAAAAAGGGGAGGGGGCAACAAGAGAGAAGTGAGTGCTAGGAATACAGAGGTGGGTGGTGTTGCCAGGCCCTAGACAGGTGCAGACAACAGTAAAGACACACAGAACATGGCCAGATAAGAAATGGGCAGCTACTTCAAAAATAAACTGCAGGAGGAGACAATGGTGACCACTCTGATCAGATCCTGTGTCTTCTAGATGTAAAATGTCAGTGCGGATGGTATCACTTGTTCTCCACTATGACCTCTAGTACTTACTGGATTAAACTTTACTTGACATAGGTCGTAACTGGTCCCATGTTACTCCCCTCCAGAAGAAACCAAAATCGTTACATTACCACTTTCCATTTTGAGAGTTTTGACTTAAAAAGACCTGAGCACCCACCCTTGCAACTGCTGAGAAATGCTAAAACTGGCTTCAATTTCATGACATAACTATCGGTTTGGCTAGTCTACACTATTGGATTGTATGCATTATTCATGCACATTTCGACAAAAATAGCATTAAGAGGAAAACCTAGCAAGAAAGCCTTTGTTGAGCAACTGATCTCAACATGTTTCTAAAAAGGAAAGTGAACAGACAGTAAGAAAACCAATATATTTTGAAGTTATAATATCCAAAAGGCAGGAATTTTGGTGAAACTGCTATCTCCATCAGAGCAATTCTAAACAATAACAGCCACAAAATTATTTAACTGGTAACAAATGTTTCAAAAATAATTCCTTAGAAGATTATCAGAGATTCGCCAAACCAAGCAACCTGAATTGTCCCTCCCCTTAGCTACTTTTTCATTCACCCCACCCCGCACCCCACTCTCTGTGAGCAGGTCTCATAGCCCCAACCAGACTGTAAATTGCTCCAGAACAAATTTTATGTTTTAGCACCACCTCACCCCGGCCACTCCCCGTCTGCCATCCGTCCTCTCCTCCATGGAATTCAGAGTGGATGGAGCGCACACACTGTATGAGATCAGCAAGCACTACTGATTTTCTTGTGCTTGCACTGAATACCAATATATTTTTAGGGAGGACAGAAATATCAGTGGCATTTGTTCAAAACCTGCGTTCAACATTTAGAGAGGGACTCAGGGATTTAGGGAGAAGGGTAACCAGCATAGTACCATGAAGAGGTGTCAGCGAGGGAGCACAAAAGAACTGGTCAATTCTGCCACGGGGAGTCAGCAAAGACTGCTCCGGGGAGGAGGGGATTTAGAGGTGTTTGAGAGCTCTGGTAGGAGAAGAGGGCAGCAATCCAGTAAAAGTGGAACAGAAAGGGTAGGAATATGAAGAAGGACCCACTCTCTTCTTCCCTTAAGTGGTTCTTTCTATTATTTCTATACTTCATTTGCTTGCAGAACAGTTTTTTCCACAGAACCAGTTTCCCTTTAATTTCTCCTCGTATCTTGTTGCTTCAGTGTGCATGACTGGCTCAGCCCCCAGTGTACCAGGAAGTGATCGCTTTATAGTAAGACCCGCAATTTCACTCAGCATAACCATTTCATTTCTTTTCTTAAACACACATACATACACTTACACACACAAAATTAGATGTTGCTACTTTTAAATCATGTTACACAACAGAATTCAACCAAATTGTGAATAAGAAATCTATCTGCTTCACGCAATTTTATGACATCTTTAGTCACTGAGCATACTTGAAAAATAATGTAAAAATGATCAGGCGATCCCACAGTGCTGGAAAAATTAGTCTATACTGTACGCTTGCATCAAGGTCTTGTCTCACCCGCTGTATTAGATTTTCATTGATCCTGCTTAACTGCAAAAACCTAAAGGGACATAAGAGAAAAGTAGCTAAGGGAAAACAGGAAGTCACATGGCCTTTAAGTCTAAACAAATAAAATTATCCTGTTATTTTAAAGGAAGTAACAGAAGTTGTAAGCAACTTTAAAAAAGAAGATTAAACATTTAGTCAAAATAATTTACCAATATTTTAAGAGGAGAATCTTTAAAAGTATTTTTACATCTTTCAAATACTAGCTTGGGTTTATCTTTTACTATGAGTCAGCAATTAAAAATAAGCTGTGAATGAAGTATAGGTTCGCATATGTTTTCTTGGTCTTATTTAACTCTACATCTAGTGGCCTGCTGTCACTAGCATGCTTCAGGGCTGGAGGAAGGCTGAGGTGGCTACTGCAGTAAGTCAAGGGAGTAAGGGGACAAGACCGATTTGAGGGCACAGGCAGAATGTGGATGTCAAGAGCCTTGAAGCCCTGTTAAGGAGTCTGACTTTTATTCTCAGTGCAGTGAGAAGCCACCGCAGGATTTTAGGCAGGGGAATGCAATGAGGGGACTGTCTACAAAGTGTCACTGTGGTGGTGTATACAGAGTGAACTTCAGGAGGGCAAGGCTGGAAGCATGGTAGTTAAGAGGCTGGACATGAGTGGGTATGGCCCACGTGATAATGAGAGCTCAGTGTGCCGGATGCTGTTTTAAGTATAAATATTTATCACGGTAAGCTCATGACCCATTTGCAGATGAAGAAATGAGGCACAGAAAAGTGAAGTAACTTTCCAAAGGATATAGGAATTGGTAGAGCCATAATTTATCAACAACCTCCAGCCCCAGCACCTACCTTTTAACCCTATAGTAAGAGAACATACATGGCTTTGAGGTATGATTTTAAGATAGAATGGACAAGCTTTGGGCTGGGTTTCATGGATGTGGCACATCAATGTCACAAACTGCTCCTAGGTTTCTGGCTTTAGAAGAGGAAGGAGGTGCCATTTACCAAAATGAGGCAAACTCCAGGAGGAAGAGGAGGAGGAGGATCTAGGAGAAAGATCAAAAATTCATTTATTTATCGAGCTGATAGCTGAGTACGTAAGTCTCTAACAAGAGGTCAGGGTTAGAGATGTAAATTTGGGAAGTGTGGTGGTCAGACTAATGGTCCCCCAAACATGTCCATGTCCTAACCTCCAGAACCCTGTGGATATATTACCTGACATGATAAGAGGACTCTGCAGATGTGACTGAGTTAAGGACCTTGCGATGAGGAGGTTACCCTGGATTACCTGGGTGGGCCCCCTATAATCCCTAAGGTCCTTGAGAAAAAGTGAAGGAGAAAAGTCAGAGTCAGAGAGAGAGAGAGCCTGGAAGATGTCACACTGCTGGCTTTGAGGATGGAGGATGCGGCCTCAAGTCAATAGATGCAGGTAGTCTCTAAAAACTAAAAAAGGAAAGGAAATAGATTCTCTCCCAGAACCTTCTGAAGGTTCTAAACCAAGTTCTAACCAAGACCTTGACTTTGGGACTTCTGAACTCCCCGACTCTAAGAAAACAAATCTGCACTGTTCAAGCACATTCATGGTAATTTGCTATAGTAGCAACAGGAAACTAGTACAGGAATTTTAAGTTAGTATTTAAAATGATGTGGTATTGAAAGGGAAGGTGGAAGAACAAGAACCAAACAGAAGTTCTTGAGAGGGTACAAGGACATGGGTACATGAACAAATGAGGAGGGGATGGCTTTCACTAAGGAAGGACATTTCTTCTTTTGTGACAGAAAGGAAGAAGGAAGCAGGAAAGGAGGCTGATGTGCAAAGATTGTAGTGAGAAGATGAAGTCATTCCCAAATGATGGCTTTTATGATCTTAATGAATTATATGGCTAGGTCATTAGCAGCCCAAGGCTTGAACCCAGGGCATCGGACTCTTAACTTTAATGAAATTATACACTTCATCAAATGATTTTTAAGATTTCTAGTAGGAAATAGTAGGAGCGGCCACAGAAAGGGAACTCTGTGCAGGCAAATACAACACAACTCAGGTGAGTCATTCAGGGCAGGAAGGAGCAAAGGCATGGCACCTGTCCCTCTCTTTCATTTCTACAATCATGGTAGAACACGCTGATTGACCTAGACACTTGCACTCAGCCTCAGGATCCTTCTCAACACAGCAAACCATAAAGCAGCAAGTACTGCAAACCAATCTGAATTGGCACTTGAGCTGTGATGTATGTGCCAGTCCTTACTTGGGGACTACAGTTTTTATCTTTTCCTCCCAGAGGAGATGATTTTGGAGAGTGTTTTGAGTGCTAAAATATGACTGAGAAGCAGAAAGATGACAGTAGGTGCTAAATGTCTATCAAAAAGAGAATGATCAAGAAAATAGTGGTGAATCATATCCCAGACTTTTACACAACCTTTAAAAAGACTGAGCCCAAAGATGAATCATGGAACACTACATCAAAAACTAATGATGTAATGTGTGGTAATTAACATAATAAAGTAAAAAAAATTTAAAAAAATCTTTTTTAATAAAAAGAATAGAAAGAATGAGCTAGAGTTGTACTACCGATGGGAAAGATTTCCAAGATATGTTGTTACATGAAAATGCAGATCCGGAACAACCATACAGCTACTTCCACTCCCGACTCACAACAAAACAAAGCCGTACAAACACGTATGGGGGACTGCTTTAAAAAGGCCCGAAAAAGAATGGATCAGGCTGTCACTAAGAACTTCCAAGGAAGAGTGCATAATTAGGATAAGGGATGAATGGAAAACTTCACTGGGTAATGCACGTATTTTCACATTGAATTATTTATAACAATTTTTCTTAATGAACATTAAATTAAAAAAAAAAAACATAAAAGATGAGCTGAAGTGTCTGGGCTCTTTTATATTCAGACCCCTTTGCATTTAATCCTATGATCCTTCTAGTGACCTTCCTTTTTGGATGCCCCAAACGGAAGGAATACAGAAGATAACACTACTGGACTTGGCACAGGGCAGGTGTGAAAAAATGTTTGTAGCCTCCAATGTCACACCCCCCTTCCCCCCACCTCCCTCACTCATGTTAAATACTTCCTTTGCCCTGTCACTCATCCCACTGCTTTCAAATCCTAGCTTTACTTTCTCTTCCCAGTGAGTCACTCTTTCACAAATGCCTTATCTAAGTGACATCATCATCAGTATAATCTTCTCTCTATTCTAAAATCTGGCTATTAAAATTACTTTTCCCATTCTTTTGATTATATCATACTTCCCACAATAAAGGTCCTATTAGCTCTGTTTATCTTATATAACGCATCTCTTCTCCAAAAGCCCACCAAACAATCATTTTCCCTGACTTAGATGATCACACTGTTTTCATTTCCTCAACCCGATCTTCTTTAGTTCTCAGTTCCATTACCTCTCACTGTGCTTCCTTTAATCTCCTACTTTGAATGTGATCCTTTCACTCCCTATTCACCGGGGTCTCTTGCCTCCATGGTCAAGTTATGTAAGACCAGTAACTGCGTACATCCATCTATTCTGTAAGAACTTGATTTCCTCACATAAGAGAGTTGTTCTCAGCCTCACTCATCTCCAGCCACTCCCCCCACCCACACCTACCTCGAAAACTCTGAAGTAAATTTCTCAAAGGTCAAAACTACTTAGTGGGCCATCCCCTCCCAAGTCATTTAGCTCCCCCACATACGTCTATTTTTGGAGCACCTAGTATGCATCAGGCCCGGTCCTAAACACAGTTTAAGCATAGGAACTCATTTAATCCTGACTCAGCCTGTTGAAATGGATATACTTATCCCCATTTTAAATATGTGTCAACACAGAACCTGAGAGGTCACAGAACTTGTCCAAGGTCACACAGCCAGCTAATGTCAGGCAGGATTCCAATTTAGACAATGGAGTCCATGCTCACCAGTTTGTCAGTTTTTTGGCATGTATTTCTGAGGCAAAATTAAGCACTTTTCTCTGCTCCAGTCACACTATGGTCTCCCTCTACTTTGGCACTCAGCATACTGTACTGTAACCACATGTTACTCATCTGTATCCTTGAGGATACAGAGTACTCTCTGATGACAGTAACTGTCCCCTTTCTCTATCCTTAGACATGTAATAGCACCCGGAACTAGGAGGTATTTAATGGTCACTGAATAAAGGAAAAAAAATCAAATTCATGAGTTTTAACAGCACTCCCTCTCTAGCCTAGCAGACACCATCAATGCAGGCAGACCCATTTTCAACTTTCAGGCTCCTGCCTCAAGAACACAACATGAAAGATCATTTGGGGAGCGGTAGTGCTACCTCTCAGCTGCTCGGTCCAGGACACTGCAGGTGGCATCTACTCTCAGCAGACATTTAGGTGGTGGGCTTCAATTCAATTCACCAACAACACAGAAGGCAGGATGCTAGAGTTACCTGACAGCGCATCATAGAACTCGTCCTCACTGAGGATGCTGCGAGGTGGTGAGCCTTCAGCCAGAGACCGTTCTAATTCATGATGCTCGGTGGCCAGAGTCTCCAGTGCTTCTGACAAAATTTTGTTTTTTTCTTGCTCCTGCTCCAATTTAAAATTCCTCACCTAGAACAAAACAGATATAAAAGAAAAGACTTCAGAGTGACAGGAGCCACAGACTTATGCGTGAAGGATATAAAATTTATCTGCTTTTGATCCAGTTCAAACGCAACATCAGAAATGAAAACAGTCATGTTATATACACGCATGTATGAATGAGCACACTTACTAAGCCAATTCTGTTCTTCCTGTGGGGCCTTTTCTTACAACAGCCCTAGCTAATGAAAACAGATTAAGACTAGCAAATTTGGCTCAAAGGATCAAGATTCTAGTATAAGAACATGAGTCAATCCAGAAATCATAAAATTTTTTAAAAACAGTTATCTCTCAACATTAATCATGAGATTAAGTTAGTTAGAACAAAATAATTAAAACCATTCTGAGTATTAAAACATGTACCACATCAAAGCATTAAGATATAATTGGGCCACCTGGGTGGCTCAGTCGGTTAAGTGTCCGACTCTTTTGATTTTGGCTCAGGTCACGATCTAAGGGTGGTGAGATCAAGCCCCGAGTTGGGCTCGCACTCAGTGGGGAGTCTGCTCAAGATTCTCTCTCCCCCTCTGTGCCGCCCACCCTGCTCGCACTCTCCCTTATTAAAAAAAATTTTTTTTTTAAAGCCTAAGATATAATCCTCTAGTTTACTTCCAAAATAGCTGATACGCGAAAGGAAACGAGTGGCCAGGCAATGACATTTGACTTCAATTTTTCAATTCCATATTTTGGTTACGGTTCCATATTTTACCTTGAATTTCGTACACTAGCAACAACAACAAAAAGATTATAAACAAGGCAAAGACTGGTTTCGTTTTTCATCTTTTAATGAAATGATCTATTCATCCCACCTAATTCAAGAGCATCTCAAACTTTAGTTAACGAACACCTCCTAAAATTTCAGCAAGCTGACCCTCCCTCCTACAAAATAGCAGGTGCTAGATTTGGTGCGGACAGTTTCACCTGTCTTGGTATAAGAACTCTAGGAATCACAACTTTTCTGTAATCTCCCTCAACTTCCAGAAAAGAGATCTACCATTACCCACTGTGCAATCTCAGAAGTCTTGTGTTCTTTAGCTGCTTCACCTAAAAATTAGATTTTTAGACAAAGGTGGAATCCTCTACCAGTAGTCTTCAACTTTTTTTTTTTTTTAACTTTAGCGAAGCAGACTCTTTCTCAAAAATAACCCCAACACAGGAAACAGATGTTTTAAAAAGGTGCGCTGGCTAACACTGGTTAGGAGCACTATGGCTTTCTCTCCCCCCCATCCGAAGTGGGGACTGTTCCAACAGTTTGAAAGCTCTGGATATGGGGACTCCACAACCTCCTCCAGGTGGAAGTTCTGATGGGTCCTGGAAGCCACAGAACTCAGCTGCTCTTTAAATTAGTTTCTCTGCTGAATCTTACCCTTTCACCTCCTGACACTCCCTGGCACCTTCTCCTCCCTGTAGTTCTGACTCCAGAGTCCTTTGTGGCCCTGAGTTGCTGAGAACCGCACACCAGGTTCAACACTGAGAGTCCTGGACATAACTTAAAAATAAAGCTTTAATGAAATGCTACGTTCATAAATGAGAGTAAAACCTTTATTATCTTGGGAATAGTTCCAGTCCTCAGGCACCTTAGTGTTTATGCTTACAGCAATGAGGTTATTACTAGACCTGTGATCACGAAATAAGAATAGCAATGAATGGTAAATCAGCAAAGACATGCAAAACTGAAAAAAAAACCATATAATTACAGTTAAGAAATTGCAAAATACTTGTAAATATTCCTATAATCTATATTTTATCTCCAGAGGAGAGAGTACTCTTATTATGGCTGGAGTCAACTAAAAAAACAAAACAAAACCCAAATTGTTCTCCATCTCATGGGTAAGACAACTCATTTATTTGTAAACAAGGACTACAAAGTTGAGCACAATGTCCAAAACCATCCTTTCTTCAAATGGAAAAGATCTTTACAGCACTGTTATATATGTAGATTCCAAAAATACCACTGCAGGAGGATCCAAGCTCCTTCACCCCTGCCCACCTAGCTCACTTTAGCTTTATCTTTATAGCTTTTCAAATATCAAAATGCAAATGCACTGTTGATACTGAACCTTTCAACATATGAATCAACTAAATTAACCCTTCTAGTTCACAAATACATTAGTTTTATACCTACATTCATCTAGACTTTAGAATAGTGGCAAAATAAATGATCAAGGCCCCCAAATACCATGTTCCCTCTACAAAATCTTATTCAAAATCCAATTTATCCTTTATCCATCTAAAATAAGCACCACTTCATTTCTGCTACTTTGGACATGTGTTCTTACTTGTTCTTAAGAGGAGTGAAAGGGGTGGGAAGCAGAAGAGGCTCTCACCACTATTCTAGCTCTTACCTTGTTTCTATCTCATTGACCTGACTGCACTTGTCCTTGTTTCAAGCCTAACAGGATCTTCCGCACTGAAGATCCCACTTCCTCTAAAATTACACATAAAATGGCAATTTCTTTCATCATGTACAGTGATGTATCTAAGAATAGGTATATACATCACAGAAACTACAGTAAAGAGCTCTTTATTGCTTTAGAGAAGCATCTAAGAACATACTTAACTGCCATTGATATCTTTTAGCCATTTAGAAAGATCACTGGAACAATGTAATTACAAATCCTCTACAATCTCAGTATTTCAGAAACACCAGGGGACAACCTGGCATTTAAAAATTAGCACAGAAGCCCAACATATGTGTTTATAATTACAGAACATTTCTAGAATACGGGTGACATTTTTCAAATTAAATATAAAATTCAAATATAAAATTTATACCCTCAGCCCTGTAACTTTCCCATAACAAAAATCAACATATAACAAAGTGAACGTAAATGTCAAACTTATTAGGAATAATTTAAGGACTGAACCATCACACTCTTAATAATAAACATATACATGCTCCACCTCTGCACCACTTTAGATTCATGCATATACAAGCCTTTCCACTAGTCTTCTCAAACCACAGCCACATGATCATCTTACATCTTATTCCATTTCATGCTGGCAGGTGGAAATTCACAGTGAACACTTCCAAAGTGTTCTTCACCCAGTGAGCAGATGCTGGCTAAAGAATCAAGGGTTTCAAAAACAGTTACGTGCTAGTCAGTGCACACACATTTTATCTACTCTCATTCTATAAAGTACCCTGCTATTTCCCCATGTTCCACAGAGGTTAAGTCGGGCAGAGACAATAATTAAATCTGGCAAAAACACACTAGGTGGGGAGCAGGTGATGAGTATTCACAGAATATTGTGTCCAATTATCCAAGTACAGGTTAGGTGAGATTCTGGTCTTGATCAATCTAGTCAAGCTCTTTCAACTGGCCACACTCCCATCAGCTAAATAGCATTAGCCTTACTCTTGTTATTGGATGCATGCCTATAACAACACAGAATATATTAGCTTAACAGTGAAATACTAGACCTTGAATTTAAAACCTCTAATTTCATCTCTCAGGTAAGGAATTACATTGACAATTATTTTTGTGGCTATAGGACCAACACTATACTGACTTCAAAACTTTTTAAGAGATATGTGCTTTAGATGACTCCCTGCTATGGTCACATAGCTGTTAAAGTGGGTCTGGTCCTTTATGGTTGGTAAGGGCTCTTCTGCTCCTAGAAGACCACCTAACTGTTTCAGTGTACGAGGATGGAGCTCTCGTGTGAATGACCGTCAGAGTTACTTCTGGCATTTTTTTTTATGTCTGTTTCCAGTTATTAATTTTTTTGGCATTTTTTTTTTTAATGTCTGTGACCGTCAGAATTACTTCTAAATCCACAGCCAGGCTGATCACCCCCTCACCTCCAGGGTTCAGGAAAATTAAGGTTTGATCCCATGTCTGAAGCATAATCAAGTGTAATAATATATATCCTCACGACTACAGAGTATATACTTACTTTTACAGATTTACAAAGCATCTTTACACGCTTTCAAGTTTTCACGGATTCTAATGCCCTTCTATGCTATCCCATAACGGCCTTTACAAGTGTAATGCATTTCCTTATGTTCCTGAAGACCTTTTCTTCAGTCCTTTTTACTACTAAAAAAAGACACTTCTTCAAAAACAACTATGCCTCCATGACCAAAGCAGATCTGTCTGATAGACTACGGAGATGGAGGCAGGATGCGCAAGGCAGTTGTAGTGGGGGAAGAAGGACTGTATAAAGCTTGCAGATGGCCTTAAGAACTCTGGCTTTGATTTTGAGGGGAAACTGGTGGAGGGCTCCGTACGGAGGAGTAACATCATCTGATTTACATCTGAATATGATCTCTCTGGCTGACCTTGTGGAGAACCAGGGGGAAGTCAAGAGTAGAATCAACAAGATCCCTTCAGAGGCTGCTGCAACCGTCCAGGTAAGAGATGGGTAAGAACAATGAAGGTGTTCCTAAGTAGTGAGATTCTGAATTGTCTTTGTAGGAAGGCCTAAATGATTTGCTGACAGACTGCCTATGTATGGGATAGTAAAAAAAAAAAAAAAAAAAAGTAAAAAAAAAGGAATCAAGGATGATTTCACAGTTTTGGCCTAAGAACTAAAGATAGAGCCACTGTTACCTAAAATGGGAAAGACTGCAGAAGGAACAGAGACAATCAGGAACTCCGTTTCGTATATGTTAAGTGTGAAATGCTATCAGACATCCAAGTGTAGGTGTCAAGCAGACAGATATCAAATCAGGTGTTCAAGGAAGAGGTCCAGGCTGGAGACAGAACTCTGGGAGTCATTTGCAAATATATTACAAACTGTAAGAGTAGAAAGAATCATTAAGGGAGAAAGTGAGGTGTAAATAGGAAGAAATCCAAAGACATACCATCTTCTGACTGGAGATGTGAAAGAACCAGCACAAGGAAACAAAAAAAGAGAGGAAGAGAGGCAGAAGGAAAACCAGGAGTGTGTGGTGTCCTGTAAGCCATGTTTCTATACTGATCAAAGATTCAAGACAGAGGGGGCAATTAATGACGTGGGAGAGACAGGAGAGAATTGCTGGAATGATGTTCTGGAGTTTGAAGAGAAATGTAGATGTGCACAAATTTAGATGGGTAGGTATGGGTAATAAAGTTTTCTCCTAACTGCTTTTGTCTCAACATGCATATGCGAAATATAGAGAATAAGAAACAAAGAGGTCATCAATTTACAGATCCCAGCATGTGATCTAAGAAGCCTCTAGTCTCTTAACGTTATACACAACATAAAAGAGTCTGTCCTGAGATTAAAAATGAGATCATTTCCAAGCCTTTCAAAGCCTCATTTACACTAACCTGGTCAACCCAAAACAGGGCAGCTGTTCATTTTCCTGTTGCTTACAGTCAATGGTCACTGGCTCTTGGCACCATTAAAAAAAAGGTCCCTTTCTTACTGGCATTGCCATCTTCCTCAACCTGGCTCAAGACAAGACAAAAGGGAATCCCATTGGGAATTACCTCTGTGCCTCTCTGCCCTTAGGCTCTGCCTTGAGAAAGAAGATGAGGGCCTGTATTTGGTTGTTGACTTACTGACATATGCTAAGTAAAACCACCTCAATGGAGCTTGTTAAACTGCTAATAGTTTCTGCTAATAATCTGTTAAAGTCAATTACTTCCAAGTATATCTTCAGACATTTAAATCAAGGAGGAATTTGGGGGTCACTGGCTACTCCTATGTGTAGGACAGAGCCCAATAAGTAGGCACTGAAGAAATATTTGGTAAATAAATGGGAGGTTTTTAAAAGCAAGGTGGTAACAATCCTTGGAAGAATATAAACTCAGAATATTTAATATTTATTTTTGTCAGATTGATTTAAAAATAATATCCCAGAGAAATAAAATCAATGAGACTAGTAATATATAATGTAATATAAACGTAGAACTATTTACTTCCATCGTATACTACCAACAGTAGATTCAATATATATTTACTCTACTGCCTTGTTCAGTGGTTCTGGCATTTAAAATAATTTGGTACAAGTAAGAGCTAATAAATAATTTTTTCTTCCAATTACAAAGTTGAATCATTTGACGATGATTATAACACTTACATAAGGTGCATCTAAAGTCTCCACAAGTATGTTTATTTTATATTCCAGAAGTAGCACTTATAGGATTATATTCCTAAAAGCACTATGCACATTTCAATGCACAATTTCCAATATATATTCTACTTTAAGGTATAATGTATTAAAAGTTTCAAAAGTTTTCAGGTATGTGTACAAAAAATGCTAAATTGACACATGTAATGGCATATATTAAACACTTTAAACTTTCAATGTAATGTAATAAATTGGTGTTGGCTAGATAAAAATGGTACAATTCTAAATCAGCCTATTTAATAAAGATTCTGAATTTTTTGAAGTTTTTTTAATCATGTCTTTTTAATTCTCCATCAAAATATTTGTTGATAATTGAATTCCCTACTGTTCAGAATGGTTCTTGGAGCATGCTTAAAACTAAGTATTGAAACAATATTTTTAAATGAATAAACATTAAGTTACATAGTAACAAGAGAAGTAGAGGGGGGCACTGAAGCAATGCAAAATAATTTTTTTGACTGAAGATGAAGATGTGTTGAGACATTCAAAATCTGAAAGAAGCCATCATCAGCAGGCCTACACTATGAGAAAAAAACTTAAGTCCTTCAAGCAAAAGAAAAATGATACCAGATGGAAATATTCATCTATACAAAGGAACGAAGAACACCAGAAATGGTAAACATGTGGCTAAAAAGACTTCTTATTCATTTAAAAAAATAATTTGGATAAGATCTCTTCAACTAGTATTTATATTTCAATGTTTACCAAGAAATAATTTAAGTGCAGGACCCTAAGCAGAAATGTCCTAAAAATCTCATTATTTTAGCTTCAGTATGAGTTTATTTAGGGAAAGAAAAAAAAAGAAAAAAGAAAAAGGACAATTTCATAAGCATTTGTATACACGATGGTTCTGTGTACACAGGGCTAATTTTATATCTACTACTGATAAAGTATATGCACAGCATTTCACAGTTTAAAAGGCACATTTACATACTATTAGTTCATTAAATCCGAACAACCCTATGAGGAATATATGGGTGGGTGTGTATGGATGTGTGTGTGTAAACTGAAGATTATATAAAGTTTAAGCTCCTTGCCATAGGTTATCAGAGGAATAAGAACTGGACCAAGATCTTTTAACTTCAAATCCCATAAGCTTTCCAATCTATGGTGTGGCAGTAACATCGCTGATGGAAATAAATGATCATAAGTCTTAGAAGCAGAGGGTTTCACTTTGGGGAAAAGGGGGGGGGGTGTTTGTCCAGGAAGGTAATGCTTACCGGTTTGGTGGACCAGGAAAATGGGGGTGGGGCATGCAAAGCAGACTGACCTGGACTACAGCAAAATATTCGTTAAAACCATCACTTGGACCCCTGTCAGGGATTACATCACTGTAAAATGGCACATTCATAAAGCAGATTAGAAACTTGGCTGAATCCATGCCCTCCAGGAGATAGATTTCTCATTCCAAGAATGAGTAGATCTGTCCTGTTCAAAAGGTGGCTTAAAGCCAAGGTTCTCTATCATGAAGAGTATATCTAGATCAGCTATAGGATCTGTTCGGTTTTCTTTTTTTTAATTAGTAGGCCCAGTTTTAGCCCAGACCTACTGAATCAAGACTTCCAAGAATGAACAAGGTTTGTGTACCATTACAGAAATTGCTAATTTCTCCTACTCTCTGTGGGAGAATCCCAATTTGTTAGCTGGCTATATTGCCCTCCAGCTAAAAGATTATTTCTCAGTCTTTCTGGCAGCTGGGGCCATATGACTAAGTTCTGTCCACGAAGAATGAAAACATTGTGAGGAACTCACCAGATCACCTTAAAGGAAGGGCACACTCCTATTTTTGCCCTTTACTCCTTCCTGATGACCATAATTTGATATATGGAATAGCCCCTAACATGGGAAACTGCTATACCAGGCCCAGACTGCCCACATCCTATCTTCTTTAAGGTGGAAAAAGAATCTCTAACTTCTTTAAGCTAGTATTAGGTGGCCTGGAGTTTCTTGTTTGTTTAATGCTAATACTAACATTAATACATGTAATTTTTTTTTTTTCCCCAAAGCACCACAGACCATTCTGATGTGCCTCCTGGGTAAGAATTAATGACTTAGGGGGCACCTGGGTGGCTCAGTCGTTAAGCATCTGCCTTCGGCTCGGGTCATCATCCCAGGGTCCTGGGATCGAGCCCCGCGTCGGGCTCCCTGCTCGGCGGGAGGCCTGCTTCTCCCTCTCCCACTCTCTCTGCTTGTGTTCCCTCTCTTGCTGTGTCTCCCTCTCCGTCAAATAAATAAATAAAATCTTAAAAAAAAAAAAAAATACCCGAACATCATAACCAGTAAGGCAAATTAAAAAAAAAAAAAAAAAAAAAAATTACTGACTTAGGAGAATTTCCATTTAGTTAAAAAAATTGGGGGCGCCTGGGTGGCTCAATTGGTTAAGCGACTGCCTTCGGCTTGGGTCATGATCCCAGGGTCCTGGGATTGAGCCCCACACTGGGCTCCCTGCTCTGCAGGGGAGCCTGCTTCTCCCTTTCCTTCTGGCTGCCACACCCCCTGCTTGTGCACTCTTTCTCTGTCAAATAAGTAAAATCTTAAAAAAAAATTTACTGAACACCTACTACTCTTTCAAAGTAAGTGCTAGGGATACAAAGTAGAGTAAGAGATTGGTTAATCGAGGGAGAGATTATAGTCTGAGAAAAAGACACTTCACATGCCTACCGAGCTCATATATTAAAAATGCTAATCCAGCATTACTTCTCAAAGCTTTTCAGTGGCTCCTTATTGCCTTTGGTTAGTCTCCAAATGAAGTGTGTGTACCCATGAAATATTAGAAAGTCTTTTATATCTGTCAAAAAAATTAAGACAAATTATATATACAGATATGATATACATATATAGGATATATACACTGATGACTGTGCCCTCACATGGTCCACATGCCACATGGCCAAGGGTAAAGTGCAGGAGGTACAGTAACTTCAAGATATTGTGATATACTACAGATTATGAGCTTGATTATGAAGATTTACAGACTATATTAACCCCCAAAATATATCCAGTATCATAAAAACCACTGCAAAGGAACTTCAGATTAAAGATAATACTAATGACATAGGGTGCCTGGGTGGCTCAGTGGGTTAGGTGTCCAACTCTTGACTTGGGCTCAGGTCATGATCTCAGGGTCCTGGGACTGAGCCCTGTGTCACTCCATGCTCAGTGGGAGTCTGCTTGAGATTCTCTCTCTCCCTCTCCCTCTGCCCTTTCCTGCTAGCCCTCTTCCAAAGGAAAAAAAAAATCAGTTAACCAGATATGTGTGGGATCATTTCTGGACTCTCTAATCTGTTGCATTGATCTGTGTGTCCTTCTTTTACCAAAACCATATTTTCTCAATTACTATAACTTTATAGAAAGTGTTGAAATCGGGTAGTCTAAATCCTTCGTTCTCTTTCAAAATTGGTTTGGCTACTATAGGTCCTTTGCATTTCTATATAAATGTTAGAATCAGTTTGTCAATTTCTACCCAAAAAAATAAATAAATAAAACGAAATAGAAAACCCTGCTGGAATTCTGCCTGGGGTTACTTTACTGACTGTATAAATCAATTTGGGGAGACCAGACATCTTAACAATATTGAATCTTCTGATACAAACAGGGATATCTCTGTTTATTTAGGACTCTAGTTTCTCTCAATATATCAAAAAGAGAATAAAAACAAAATCTCTTAATGGATGTACAGACCCAAATGTAAAGCTAAAATTAGAACACTTCTGGAAGAAAACACGGGAGAAAAATCTTAGCAACCATGAGCTTGGCAAAAATTTCTTAAATAGGTCACAAAAGCCATATATATTTATATACACACACACACATATTCATATATATATGAAACTTGGACATCATCAATATCAAAACTTTTTAAAGATTTTATTTATTCATGAGAGACAGACAGAGAGAGAGAGAGAGAGAAGCAGAGGGAGAAGCAGGCTTCCCCACTGAGCAGGGAGCCCGATGCAGGACTTGATCCCAGGACCCTGGGATCATGACCTGAGCCGAAGGCAGACGCTTAACCATCTGAGCCACCCAGGCACCCAATATCAAAACTTTTGCTTTTTAAAAGGTAATGTTAAGAGAAAGGCAAGCAAGAGACTGGGAGATAGTATTTGTAAACCATATATCCAATAAAGGACTTGTATCCAGACTATATAAGGAATTCCTATAACTTAGCAATAGAATGACAACCCGATTTAAAAATAGGCAAACGACTTGAACAGACATTTCTCTAAACATACAAATGGCCAACAAGTATACAAAAAGATGCTCAACACCTTCAGTCATTAGGGAATGCAAATCATTACAATAGTGAGATACCACTTTACACCCACTAGGATGAGTTTACTTTTTTTATTTTTATTTTTTAAAAAGGAAAATAAAAGGGGGGCCTGGGTGGTGCAGTCAGTTGAGTGTCTAACTCTTGGTTTCGGCTCAGGTGGTGATTTCATTGTCATGAGATCCAGCCCCACATCAGGCTCTGCACTCAGCATGGAATCTACTTGAGTTTCTCTCTCCCTCTCCCACTCATGCTCCCTAAAATAAATAAATCTTTTAAAAAATTTGAAAAGGAAAATAATAAGTGTTGACAAGGATGTGGAAAAAATGAAGCCTTGTGCACTGCTGGTGGGGACAGAAAATGGTGCACATGCTGTGGAAAACAGTTTGGTGATTCCTCAAAAAGCTAAACCTAGACCTACCACATAACCCAGGAAATTTGTTCCAATGTATATTCCCAAAAGAACTGACACATGTTCAAACAAATACCTGTACGAAAATGTTCAAAGCAGCACTATTCCCAATAGCCAAAAGCTGGAAACCCAAATGTCCATAAACAAATGAATAAAGTGTTATCTATACACAATGGAAAACTCTTCAGCTATAAAAAGGAACAAAGTACTGATGCATGCTACTATGTGCCTGAAGATTGAAAACAATATATAAGTGAAAAGCCAGACATCAAAAGTTCACATATCATATGATTCATGTATATGAAATGTTCCGAACAGGCTAATCCATAGGGACAAAATATAGATTAGTCATTTTCAGGGGATGGGGAGTGATGGCTTCCTGGGTACAAGGTTCCCTTCTGAAGTGACGAAAATTGTTTTGCAAGTAGAGGTAACAGTTGCACAACACTGTGACTTACTAAACGCCACTGTATTACAGCCTCAAAATAGTTACGTTTATGTTTTGTGAATTCTACTTCAATTTTTTTTAAAAAAGTAAAACTAAAAAAAAAAAATAAAAAGCCCCACATTCATTCATTTCCCATATGACCTGGCCATTCTACTTATTCCTAGGTATTTACCTAAATGAAATATTATGTCCACAAGACACTGGTACACAAATAGCTTTATTTGCAACAGCCAAAATCTGGAAATAATCCGTACATCTGCCAACAGGTGAAAAAAACTGTACACCATGAAATGGACAACTACTCAGCAATGAAAAGGAAAAAAACTGTTGATACATGCAACATGGATGAATCTCAGAATAATTATGCTGAGTTAAAGAAGCCAAACCTCTTAGGCCTCCAAAAAAGCACGAACTGTATGATTCCATTTATGTAAAATTCTAGAAAATGCCTACCGAACCCTAGTGATAGAAAGTTGATCAATAGTGCCAGTGTACCAGGGTAGGTAGGAAAGTGGGAGGTATTCTTTATCTTGATTGGGGTGACGGTTTCACTACTGTAAACATACATCAAAACTAAGTTACACTTTAAATATGCACAGTTTACTGTACATCAGTTATACCTCAATAAAACTGTAAAAACGATACTATTTGGCAAGAGTAAGGGCATAGTGAAAAGACCACTCATATACTGATAATGGGAGTTAGAATAATTCATTTTTTATGCAACAACATTTCAAAGAATATGTCTGAAAAAGAAAAATATTCATTCTGATATTACTGAAAACAACATAAGATATTAAACAGTAATGTACACTGTATTTGTGTGTTTGCAAACACAAATAAATTAAGACATACCAAAATCCTACCAGTGGTTTGCTGGGCTCTGGTTTTTATATTTCTCTCCATATTTAACAGAAAATAGCTTTCTGTATACTCCTGTGTATCTTCCATATATCTCTCATAACTTTACAATTAGAAAAATACCTTTAAATATGTCTACTCAAGAACTGATGTTTGCATCAAATTTGCAAAAACTGGCATTGCATCAAACACAAAATGTTTGAAAGGTACTTTCCAACAGTGCAGAATGCATGGCGTTCTGAGGCATTTAGTATGAAAATCCCAACTGAGATTCTGTTAAGCACACTCCTGTCTCATTATGGTTGCAAAGCTTCTACCTAAAAACAGCTTACTCTTATATAATCACTCACCACAGATTTATATATTTTATATATCCTCGAAATAAATTTCTTTTTTCAAGATAGGCCACAAGAGTATAATCATTTTTTTAACAGCAGAGAAGTTTAATCATAATCTAAACAAAGCTTATCTTTAAAAGTTATTCATAAGTCTTCTGTAGTTGAGAGTTCTGTTGATGAAAATTAACAAAAAGTTATATATAGAAGTAACACCAAATCCATTTTAAGTGATTTTTTAAAATTTACAGTAAAATCTATTTTAAGTGTATAGCTAATGAATTTTCACAAATATATACCCCATGTAATTAGCACCATTACAAAGATATAGAGTATTTGTAGTCCCATCCCCCACCCCCAATTCTCCTGTCATTATAGTCAGTCTCCTGTTCTCCCAACCCCAGCCTCAGCAACCACTGCTCTGATTTCTAGCACCACGCTTTAGGTTGGTCTGTTCTTGATTTCAAATAAATGGAATCATGTACAATACACTCTTTTGTGTCCGGCTTCTTTCACTAAGTATAGTGTTTTTCAGAATCACTCACGTAAGTTGCAAGTACAAGCAGCTCTCTTTCTGCTACTGCTGACCATTCCACTATACAGCTATACCTTGAGGTCCAACTCTGTTTTTTCTAATGCCTTCAGCTCGGTCTGGAAATATCGTGTATATATGGAACATTGTTAAGTCCAGAAAGACAATAACTTTTTACAGAATTTTGATGTTTTGTTGTTTTACCAAGTGTTCATAGTTCTCAACTCAGGGCAAAAACACAAACAAAACACTAAAAATATGCTAGAATCACAATTCAGTGGGTTGTAACTCCACCTGAAGAAAACATTTTAAATACCTTAAAGCAGTGCTTTCCAAATTTTCAAGTCCTGATACAGAGAGAAAACAATCTTTGTAGGGCATATGGAAGAGACCAAGCACCTACCTGGTTTGGGACTCTGGCCATTCTAAGTTGGAAAGATAATTTATCTAAGCTCTCTACTTGGGTTAAGATTTAAAGAACAGATATTTTTATTTTAGAAACCCATTCTGGTTTTTACAGAACATAAAAATCTTATGAGCACACAAAATTGTATGTAAAATATTGATGAAGCAAACAAAATGATTTAAAAATCCCCAAAGTCCTAAAACAATGAATGTGGCTTATTTTCCCTTCAAGGGGAGCACTTAAAAATTTTTCTGTTTCCAGGGGTGCCTGGGTGTCTCAGCTGGCTAAGCATCTGCCTTCAGCTCAGGTCATGATCTCAGGGTCCTGGGATCAAGCCCTGTGTCCAGCTCCCCACTCAGCAGGGAGTCTGCTTCTCCCTCTCCCTCTGCCCCTCCCCCCCCACCCCCACTCATGCTTGCGCTCTAATAAATAAATAAAATGTTTAAAAAAAATTTTTTTCCCCTGGGGCGCCTTGGTGGCTCAGTCGCTTAAGTGTCTGCCTTTGGCTCAGGTCATGATGCCAGGGTCCTGGAATCAAGTGCCACATCAGGCTCCCAGTTCAGCGGGGAAGTCTGCCTCTCCCCCCCCCCCCCATCTACCTCTCCCTGCTCGAGCTCTCTCTCACTCTCCTTCCCTCTCTAATAAAATCTTTTAAATTTTTTTCCCTTTTTTCAAATTTTTAAAAAATTGACCCAGGATGGTGAACTGGTGCCCAAGTGTCCTTTCCAAGCCCAGTATGATACAACTTCTAAGCAAAGGAGTGTCATGCTTTCAGGCAACAAATATTCACTAACCACCTACACCACACCAGACATTACAGGCTGCAGAAGACCAGCAATGAACAAAATAGACAAAAATCCCTGCACTCACAGAACTTACAGTCTACTGGGGGGAAACAAACAAGTAAAAATGTTTAGTGTGTTAGATGGCGGAAAACACTGAAAGCAAAAATGAAGCTTCCTGGGAAGGGGAAAGAAAGTCCTGGGAGACAGGATGGGCAGAGAACTCAGTGATCAGGTGCCAACTGAATTAAAGGCTAACAAAAGTAAGGGAGAGAACAAGGCAAGGACCTGGGAGAAATGTGTTCCAGGAAGGGGAACAGTGAATGTTCTGAGCAGGAAGAGGCTCCCAAGTCTGTGGGACAGGAGAGGGCTGCTGTCCTCAGAACAAAGCAGGTTGGCGGAGGCAGAGGCAGGGGGAGGGGGTGAGTATTAAGCAGAAGAGAGGCTGAGAGGTAGGGTAGCATGGCCCTTCCCACGGGGCTCTGCAGGCTACCACAGTAATGGAAACTCTTTCCCTCCAGCAGGATGGAAAGCCAAGTGAGAAATGCCATGCTCTACACTCAAACTTCATGTGGAATATTAGCTTTGTTTCTGGATGACAGTTTTAGGAAAAAAACAGAGATCGTTGAAGAATAAGAAAAGGAAGGATCTGGAAGGCCTGACAGTTGAAGGAACTTGGAGATGCTTCGCCTGGGAGAAAAGAAGAACTTACTGCTTGCTCCAAATAGCAGAGGTATTGTCACAGGAGACGGAACATACATGTTTGTGGTGTTGTAAAGTACAGACATGAATTAAAAGAAAAATGGAAAAAGCTTCACCTTAATGTAAGGTTTAACCTTCTAGTATTCTTAGCTTTCCTGCAGTGGGATAGGTGGTCCTAAGAGAAAATTCATGTATAATAGTAGTATTACCAGCAGGAAGAGCAGGAGCTAACATCCAGGTGTGTTTACTATATGTCAAAATCACAATAAATACTTGGCATACTATCTCAAATAATCCTCCCACAATCCTGTGAGGTAGGTCTTATTAACAATGAGGAAACTCAAGACTGAGATGACATGATCTGCCTAGGATCACGTAACCATTAAGTGACAGAGCTGGTATTCAAACCCGGGTCTGTGGGACTCAGGCTCCAAGCTCATAAGGACTGGAGTACACTGCCTGTCTCCCCATTGCTGACAGTGTTCACAAGCAGGTAAAATGACTGGCTAGCTGGGCAGGAAGTTGAAGAGAGGATTCTTGCAAATGGAGGAAAATTCGATGACCCCCTAAGATCCTTTTGATAATTTTGTGGTTACATTTTCCCCAGTTTTCTATTTTTTAAATTTTTCCCTTGACTTCCAGGTTTATAGAAATTTTGTCCTCCTAAACATGGCTAAAGATCAAATAATTTCCCTACAGAGTATGTTAAATTCCCTGTTCAAATGATGCTCAGGTTAATCATTTTCTGGTTTTGATATTTTACTTTTTAGTTCTCATAGACAAGTGAAGGTAGGCTTGACTTTTCTTAAGTATATCAATTTCCTTGTTTTATAATTTTTATCTGTGGTGATTCAAATATATCTTAATTTTCATTTTCCTATGCTGACTCTATAGACAAGATAAAATTCTTCTCTATTAAGCAATGATCTTTCAAAATAAAATGGCACTACGTCCAAAACGAATGATGTAATGTATGGTGATTAACAATAAAAAATAAAAAATAAAAAAGTCTGTTTTAAAGAATGTAAAAAAAATTATAATGGCAAGGCAACATCTGCTATCTAAAGTACAGAAAAATAATAAAGGTAGAATATGGATATTTAGACCTAAGCCAAGTCTTAAATCCACAGAAACCAAGGATCACCCTTGCTTTGTGCAGCTGCTTTTTCACTAACTGGAGGGGAAAAAAAAGAGGGGACACCAGAGAGATTTAGGGGTGTGTGCCCTCCACCACACTTCAACAGGGCAACTTTTGAATGGTTTGAAAAATAAAGGAAAATCATGGCTGTGCAGGGCAATTATGGGACAATGTAAGAAGAGATAGTCTGTCAACCGTGGGGTTGACATTTGGATCAAACAGTAACTCTACTTATTAAAACATTTTTTCCACACTTCACACCCGTTAGGATGGCTACTATATCAAAACAATGGCAAGAGAAAACAACAAGTGCTGGGTAGGATGTAGAACAATTAATATCATTATGCACTCTTGGCAGAAATGTAAATGGTATAGCCATTATAAAAAACAGTATGGCAAGTCCTCAAAAACTGAAAAAGACAATTATCATACGATCCAGAAATTCCACTTGAGTCCATAATCACAGGAACTGAAAGTAGAGACACAGAAAGGAATCCGTACACTCCTGTTGACAGCCACACTCTTCACAACAGATCAAAGGTGGAATCAACACAAGCGCGACACCAATGGATGAACGGGGAAGGAAAATGTGTATATACACAAAATGGCGTGTCACTCGGCCTTAAAGAGGAAGGAAATTAGTACACCTGCTACACAAGACGGATGAACCTTGAAGGTTTTATGGTGAGATGAACAGCAGGCACGAAAGGACAGATACTGAGTAATTCCATCCGTAGGAGGTTCCTAAAGTAGTCGAATTCATGGAGACAGCAAGTAGAATGGCGGTTGCCAAGGGCTGGGGGAAGACGGGAATGAGGAATTATTGTTTAATGGGCATAAGAGTTTCAGTTTAGACAAAACTAAGAGCTGAAACTATGAAATGAAAAGAGTTCTGGAGACGGATGGTGGTGATGGTTGCACAACACTGTAAAGGTACCTAGTGCTACTGAACTATGCGTTTATAAACAGCAATGATAAATTGTATGCTCTGTATTTTACCACAAATAAAAGGAAAACCTTTTTTTCCAATTGGTCTAAATACATAGTGAGTTTGATATGCATTAGTATGAAAAAAAGGGTCCAATTGTAACATTTACCATATATTTTAACTTGGATCCTTGGAAGTTATCTATTACAAAGTCAATAACAAAATGCATACATCTCGACATAAAGTAAAACCACAGTATAAAGCACAAATCTATTTCTAACATTGTAACAACTATTTACTTAGTATTTACTACTTGCAGAAAAATCCTAAAATACAATCATCATACTTGAATGGACCCTGGGACACAACCACATTTAGGTAATTCACAATAGAATGCTGTAATCCAGTGATTTTCAACTTGGGAGGCTATGAAAATACACAATTACTGATAGGGTAGTAGGGTAGGACCTACAAGTGATGGAGCCTACACAGATACTGTGGATGAGCCACCAATCTGGCTCTGAATTCTCTCAAGCCAAAACAGAAAGAGAAATACAATTATGCCCTTTTAATTGTCCACAAGGAAAAAAAGATTTATCAGTTCTTTAGGGAAAACAAACTCCCTCTTTGCTCTTAGCTCTAATTTCTTTTTTCAGGGTAATGTATATGGGATTAAGAGTATTCAAGGGCAAAATAATAATTTCATTAAAGCTAATTTTCATTTTGAGATGCCCCTCAGTAGAAATTGAGGGTGTAATTCCAATTTACAACTCAGCAAGGGCTATTTTTCAGAAAATCGAGAAAATATAGCCCAGGCTGCATCATTCTGAGATTGTAATTTTAGGATAAAATATAGATTATCCAGAGGAATGGATGAATTCAGTATCTTCTAAAAATGTGACCTCCAGGGGTGCCTGGGTGGCTCAGTCATTAAGCGTCTGCCTTTGGGCTCAGGTCATGATCCCAGGGTCCTGGGATCGAGCCCCACATCAGGCTTTCTGCTAGGTGGGAAGCCTGCTTCTTCCTCTCCCTCTCCCACTCCCCCCGCTTGTGTTCCCTCTCTCACTGTGTCTCTGTCAAATAAATAAAATCTTCAAAAAAAATGTGACCTCCATCAAGTACATTTTTTTTTTTTTAAAGATTTTATTTATTTTTCAACAGAGAGACAGACAGCGAGAGAGGGAACACAGCGGGGGGGGGGTGGGGGTGGGAGAGGGAGAGGGAGAAGCAGGCTTCCCACTGAGCAGGGAGCCCAACGTGGGGCTCAATCCCAGGACCCTGGGATCATGACCTGAGCTGAAGGCAGATGCTTAACAACTGAGCCACCCACGCGCCCCCATCAAGTAAAATTTTCACAAAAAGACAGACAGCATTTCCTGCCGAGAGCCTGGAATACAGGTATTCTGTGCAAAATCTGAAGACATTGCAATATTCTTGGCCATCTGCTTATTTCTAAAGCTGGTATCCTTTTGTCAAATTGAGATATTAGCTAGTAGATGGCCACATCAGCTTTGAAACAAGGTGGACTATCTTCTCTAATGCATAAATTTTCCTAATTCAGGCTGTGTGTGATACAGTGGGGTTGTTCTTCATCCCTGACTGGATTTAGCTCTAAGGGTAGCTCCCACTTAGCTACATAAACTTGGGGAAGTAGCTGCCCCTCTCTCCAGGCCTTACTTTCCTCATCTGTAATACAAAGGTGAACAGATCAATTATGTCACCATTTCAAATTGCATTTTATAAAGGTGCCTTAGTGAAGAAGGAGGTGCTTTTACTTATATCTGTCTTATACACCTTATGTATCTACCCTAGGCCCCAGTGAAATCTTTGCTAGATGCTTTACAATCTAAGATTGATTCTAGGGATTCTGGGATTTTAAACAACTAATCCATAACAAAAACTACAATAACAAAAATAAATGAGAAAAATATTCAAAACCAAATAATTTCTACTCCAAGTAAGACATTTTACTACAGAGTTCAGAAACTTAATTTTTAATTAACAACAACAAAATCTCCTTTGTAGAAACATTATTGTAGGTGAAGGGTGATTTCTCACACAAGCTCAGAAAGGCAGTATCCTTTGTATCTGTTATATCCCATATAGCAAATAATAACTAAGTAATGATGTCACTACAGGATAGTATCCAGCCACCAGGTAACAACATGTCCATGTCTCTAGTTCCCATCTACCAGAGGACAGGCACCTCCCCTGAATCTCAACCACTGAGCACAACTTGTATGCTTCCTCTCATTCCTAGGACACCCACTGCTTTCCATCAGGGTTTCTTTGATCCAGCCCCCCATGCCACAAACCACTTTCACTCCACTTCTCTGCCCCTGAATTGAGCACAAAATCCTTTCAAGATATTTTTCTGAAAACAAAGCATGGGAAGACTGTCTCTTATCAAGTCTCACAGCAACTCCTGAAGTAGAGGGAAGGGGTCTGTATTAATAATTCTGTGTTACAGAGGAGGAATACAAGACCTTAGAATAAGCCACCCGGAGTCATACAGCAAGAGGGTCACTAATACTGGCGCCTGCGCCTCAGGAGTCCAAATAAGAGCAGGTCTATATTCTACCATCTATGCTTTCTTCTAGGCCTTGCCCATAGTGCCCTGACTTCATCGTCATCAACCGGATAGACTGCACGAGGACTAACAAAGATCATGCAGTAAATAAGGGTGAACCTTGGAGCATCTAAAGAAAATCAGATACAGGTTATCTGCTTTTTCCTCTTTGGTGCTGGAGCCAAGGCTATGAGAAGGAAAGAGAAAGATGGAATACACTGAAAAGATCACAGAAAAATCCTCCAAGTATGGGGGGCAGCGGGTGGAAAATTGGAAAGACAGTTGAAAAAAGGGAGAAGGCAAGGGAATGATGATCATTCTTCCACGCAGACTGTCAAGAGGCAGAAAAGAAGTTGTGACGGTGAAGGTGAGAAGCAAGTCGGGAAGGAAATAGAAATGCCGACCACTGAAAACAAGAAGAGTCAGGTAAGAGAAAAATAAAATTGCAAGTAGTTAAAACCTTGGCAAAAGCTTTACATGTTTTTAGTATTAGAAGGGCAGTACTCTACATATGTTAGCAGTCCTCAGTCTGGAAAGCTGAAGTCTAAAAATCAAGTAATGGGTAAAGCTGGCAGGAATATATTCCCTAAATTACAAAATACTAGAATTATGAAACATACAACCTGAAATCTGGAAAAGACCAAAAATTCTGAACAAAACATCTACTTCCAAGAGACAGAGGATAATAAATGTATAGATACTAGGGAAAATAAACTCAAAGGTAACCATAATAATTAGTTTAAAAGAAAAAGATCCAACACCACAGCTAAAGAGAGTTCTCTGAAAATTAATCAATCAAAGCCTTAATGAGACTGATTTTAAGGAGAAATTTATTGGAAATATCCAAATAAATATTAGGAAAAAAATGGAAAACATTAGGAAAAAATATTTAATTACAGATCCAAAATAAGTTAAAAAGACAATAAAAAACAATACATTTTGAAACTTAAATGGAAAGGATAAATCCCTGGAACTAGATAACTTGTCATAATTGACCCAAAAAGAAATAGAAAACTAAAATAGTCCCATAACTATAAATATGTCTACTTAATAGTTTAAAAAAAAAATCTCAGAAAGATAATTTTATATAAGCTCTTCCAGGGAACAGCAAAAGAGAGAATACTCCCAAACTCATCTTATGAAGTCTGTATAACCTGGATAGTAAACCGTGATGAGGACAGAACAAAAAAAGAAATTACAAGCTATTTTCACTCATAAATGGATGCTAAAATCCAGACGAAACCAAATCGAGGAGAATGTTAAAGATAATATGTAATGACCAAATTAGGTTTATCCCAGGTACACAAAGAAGGCTTGTCATTAGAAAAAGTCTAAAAATATAATTTAAAAAAATATATAATTTGCCACCTTAAGAAAAACCTTATGATTCTCTTATTAAATGCAGAAAGAATTTGATAAAATCCCTTCCATTAAAAAAAAAAAACTCAACAATGTAAGAATGAAAAAGAACTTCATTAATCTGATAAATGATATTTACTAAATATCACTCTTAATAGTGAGTTGTTGGAAGTTAGAAGTGTGCTTTTTTCAAAACCAAGGATGGATTCCCACCATCTCAGCTTCTATTTGGCATTATCCTGAAGGCCCTGGCCAGTACATTAGGAACATGAAAAATAAATGAGATGTAGGAATTGAAAGAAAGGAGCAAAACTGTAATTATTCATAGATTATAACTGTCTATAGAAACCACATCAGTCTACCTTCATTATTTCTACTTTCTTGCTTCCCATTTACTCTGCTACTCATTGCCATCTAGCTTCGTCCTATGTCATGCTTCCAGAACTTCCTTCATACAAGACCAATAATGAACACATTTCAGTTGTTACCTCAACTTCTTGACCCGATTGTCCCCAATGGCCTCCGCTGTTCTGGATTTTTCCTGCCTCTCTGGCTGCTGCTTCTCAGTGCTGTCCACTGGCTTTTCTCCCACTTGTCTTTTAATATCAGAATTCAATCCTTTGATTTCAAACTTTTTCAAGCTATAGGTCTCCTAGGTGATATCCTTTACTCAAGCTCCATGTTTATTCAGGTGACTTTCAATACTAATAATTTGTACATTTTTGTTGGATGAATAAGGAGACCCTTACTTGGATGTCATCATGTCCAAAGGTGAACTCATCCTCCCCCTATTCCCTTTACTCCCTCCTTCAGTCACCTTCCACCCACTGATTTATATACCATAAGTCTGGGGGTCATCTAGGACTCCACCTTCTCCTTCATTCCTCATATGCAACTATTATCAGCTCCTAGGTTATCTCTGAAGTCTCTCTCTGCTCTGTATCTTCCTTTCCTTTTTGTTAGCCAACAACTTGGTTCAGACTCTCATTATCCCTCTCTTGAATTCCTGCACCTGGTCACCCTGTTTTGAGGCCTTCCTCTAATCCTTCTTATAAGGAGCAAATATGATTAAATCTCTCCCCTGATTAAAATCTTTCAATGATTCTAACAGCCCAAGATAATATTCAAACTCTTTAGGCATATTTGATAAAATCTTTCAAGAAAACCCTTCTTCTATTCATCTAGCCTTGACCAGTTAGCAAGGTATCTGACAAGATAAACACTCTGTAAAAACTTATTGAATTAAGGAAAAAATTTATGTAACTGATATCAAATCAATGGTGGACCGTTATAAAAATGTATAGGGGTTATATCCTTACCACTCTCACATTAAAATGAGAGAAAAATTATATCTGCTATACCTCATTCAAAATTCATCAGACAATATAAATCAGGCACTGCACTCTCTAATAGGAATACAAGACAAATACAATTGCAGGCAGGTTACAGACTTCATACCACTGTTGATACAAAAACTTAGGAAAAGATCCTGGGTCATACCAAGCATGACAAAGTTAATAGCACACACACACATTCTCTCTCTCTCATCCTGCTGAAATAATTACCTTATGTATTTTTGTTCAAATACTTCATAAATTATCAAAATGAAAACCTGCTTCATGCTACATAAACTTCCTATTAAATAAATTTAAAAATATTAAAAACATTTAACTTATGTCCTTCCTGCTTCCAAAATTAATTTGCAGTATATTTCCTGACTACACATACAAACTAAAAGTTTAGGAATAATGTAGAATAATGTGGACCAAGTAAAAAAAAATCTAAATTTCTAATTTTTAAAGGAATTAAAAATTCTTATAATCCTCACAGAGCTTATAAACACAATTATATATTTGAATGTCAAGATACTAATAAATTTATAAAAGCTTTTTAAAGAATATAGATGGCAAATGTTATAAATTGTACACAAACCTTAGAGCATGCTATTGCATAATTATTTTATTATTTTACATACAGTATTCTAAACGTGCTTGACTTTATTTATATACTACCCTGGCAGTACACGCATGTGCTTTTAATATGGAAAATCTAATGAACTTTTTAATTTTCCCTCATTCTGCAAGGTGTACAACTGAGGGTACAGAAATTATGTGGGTCACTTTCACCCTCAATGAAATTCCCTAAAATTAACCTTTAAAAATGTTCTAAAGAGGGGAGACTAGAGTCCTGCAATCATATTCACAGTGACACAAATTCCTTTAAGATCCCAGTCTAGTAAAAGTAGTACTGGGACAAAGGCTGATATACCTCTCTGGCCGTCATGTTCAGATTAAATGTCTTAAAAAAAAAAAAAAAGATTAAATATCTAAATCAAAACCCAGCTGACGTACCAAAGTCATCAGCTTCACGGCTGAAATCAAACATTACCTGGACCGGAGATTAACTTCGGTGTGCCCTCAAACTGAAAAGAAAATTTACACTTAGATACCCATATTCTAGCCTACACATTCCTCCACCAACACGCATTTTAAGCATTTTTCTCTTTTGAAAAAGATTCCTGCTAAGTTACCCTATGTCTTTAAAACAAAATGCCTTCATTCTGTCTTTGAACCTAATTCAAGTTAAGAAACTTTTAATAGCTTTAATAACTCAAAAGCTGTACTAAGCTCCTCCCTGGTATCTTTCCTTTCCTACTACCCTCCCTCCAAATCCAGAAAAAGCCAGCACAACAAAAAACACAAAACAACTAGCCACATGCTCTGAATGCTGGGGAACGTGATTCTCCACTGGTTTAGCCTACAAAGAAAGCCTATGAGTAATCAAAAATCCTTAATCAAAACAAAGTTAAAAGCTACCTCCCTCCCCACTCCCCAGCCCCAGTATAATTTCCCTTTCTCTCTTTAATCCACTCGTGCGTTTCCTTGGAATTTTAGCAGCCTCCGAACGGATGGTAAGTTCATCTCAATGTCAGCCAGGGCAGAGACATGCAAAAAATCACTAACTTGGAAGGTTATTTAGGACAATAATGTCTTTCACTGCCTTACTCCTCCCACTCCGGCCCCACTTGACCTACTACCAATATTTAGCTGGGAAAAAAAAAAAAATCTGTCCAGTCTTTCCCCCCAAGTGGCTCTTCCTGTGGGAACCTGACTCCAAGTACCAAGCCTGCAGGAAGACCCTGGCAGGGTCTCCCGGCATCACGCACCCCTCCCCACTCACCCGCAGCTGCACTCCACTCCGCACAAACACGTCCAACTATTCTTGGATCTACTCACATCCCTAGATCTGGTCCGGCCGCCCTCCCTGCTTCCTCCCCCCGGGGTGTCCTCTGCCGTCCCTCCTGAGGCTGACCTCGCAAAGCCCCCAGTGGGCACACATACACTCACCCACCTGGGCCGGATCTGGGGCTCTCCGCCGGCGCGCTCCGCCCTGCGCTCCTCAGCCAGCTCCAGCACAAATGCGCTCGGCCTGTTCCTCCGCCTCCCCTCCAGCCCAGCCCGGAGGCGCGACCCAGGGCGGCACCGCAAGGTCTCCCTAAGTCACCTTTCCTCCGCCCGCCCACGGCTTCAGCGAGGTCAAGGAGAGGCCCGGCCCGCCCGCCCACGGCCCAGGACTCCCGCGCCGGCCCTCGGGCCACCAGAGGTCCGTGCAGCGCCTCTCGGCCGCAGAGCCAGAGCCACCCTCCTCCAGGGCTCGCCCGGGAGAGTGCGAGCAGCGCGGCGAATGGCCTGCAGCAGGCGGCTCCGCGCGGTCGCTGTCGTCGTCCAGTCCCTCCTCCCCCGGCCCCCCTCCCGCGGGGCCCGCTCCTCGGAGGCGCAGGTGGGGACCTGCCCGGGACCACGACAGCCTGCACACAGCCCCTCCAAACAAGCGATCGGACTGCTGGCCCGCAATTCTCGGGAAGGAAGTAAGGAAACTGCTACTCGTGCTCTGCGTGCATCCCGCGGAGGCTCCTGCGAGGTCCTAGAGCGGGCTGTGTGCTCAAGCCCTCTCCTGGCGACGCCTGCCCTGACAACTTCTAAATGGCCAGCCCACTCCCAGGGAAAACTAGAGGAATCCTCTTTGGACTCTTGCGCCTCAAAGGTAACTGACCCTTACTCAGGATTACACTGAACAGTGGAGGTTTCCAATTCCACAACAAAGACTGAACTAGACTTCATGTATTTATTTTTTATGCACTTTGTAAGCTACCATTTGAGCAATGAAGAAAAGAATGGTATTAATCCTACTACTGTGAAACCCACTTATACGGAATAGATAGTTTCTTATTCCAGCCAGGCTTGAAGGGTACATGAAGATTCAAAGGACAGCAAAACCCACCTCCTAATACTACACTTAAGTGGGATGTTCAGGCTACTGAAATTTCTGGTTAACTATGAGGTTCTGGTGGGAGTGGAGTACACATAACTTTTTGTTCCAACAGTTTTAAACAGTATAAACCTGTCCTCAAACTTTAGGGAGCAGAGTAATACTGAATCAAACTGAGTATTTCTTTGACAAGATCCTAGGGTACTTTAAGTTCACTGTTCAACAGCGGTGGTTCTAACTGTGCTACAGATTAACATGTAAAAGAGGATACAACAGTATGCTAGAAAATTTGGAATTAATGTCAGTGAGGTTTCATGGTTTCTTTGAAAAGTCAGTTTGCTCCCCCCCCCCATTCTAAACTGATAACTAAGTGGTATTGTAAAAAGTCACATTTGGCACTAAAAGCAGCTGCTACAGAATCTTCCTCCTGGGTTCTAAAAATTAGAGAATGAATTCAGTTTACAAAAGTAGTACTAGGCAGCAAAAACAACAAAATGTTTTAGAAGGGCAATTTACAGAGCACCTAAACTGTGCCAGGCACTGTATCAAGGAACTTCACATAAAATAACTCATCTGTATTCTCTTCAGATTTGGAAATGGAATTCCCAAACATATATTAATTTGCTCAAGGTCAAGACAGCAGAAAGTAGATCCCGATTGGTCTGATCTTTGTATTCTTTCCTTTGTACATTCATTATGCATTCAGTCAGATATTAACTGTCTATTCCAGGTCAAGTACTATACTAGACACAGAGCCTACAGAAATAACTACGATATAGTTGCTTACTTAAGGGGCTCTTTAGTAAATATATAATCAGACAAGTAAATATATAATGATACAATGTGGTAAGTGCTACAGTGGCAAAGATTCCTAGAATAGGAGGGATTTCTAAACCAGTTCTGAAGGGTGGAACCTGGGATGAAGAAATGGTGGCAGTCATCTGACAGAGCAATCCTGAGAGCTCTATCCTCATAGAGTGGCAGTGGGGGATCTGAGTGTTGGGTGGGAGGAGAGGGAAGACAGGGAGACAGACAGCTGAGAGACAGGAAGGAAAAACGACAGAACTTGGTAAGCGTGGGGGAATAAGGAAGAAGGACGAACTGAGGACAGCTCCCATGATCTTGGCTTGGGTTCCTGGATAGGCAGTAATTCTGTCTCTGAGTTGAATGGATAATTTAGCGTTAGACACACTGGTTTTGAAATGCCTATGATATAATCATATCTAAATGTTTAAAAGGCAGCTGGATATACTGGTTTATAGCTCAGGAGAGATCTAAGGTGGAGATATCAGAGTCATCATGGATTTCTGTTTGAAGGAGTGGCTAAGATCATCCAAGGAGAATGCTGAGTGAGAAGGCCACCCACAGAAACCAGGGACACTAACACTCAAGGCACAGGCAGAAGAAGAGATCCTTCAGAAGAAAACTGAGGAGGAGCTGCTCTAAAGGAAAGAGAAGCCAGAAGAGGTAAGCACCATGGAAATCACTGAGAAGAACTCCAAAAAGCAAGTAGTCATCAAACGCCAGATCCATCACAGGACGAGCAAGGTAATTTAAGGGTATCCTCTGATTTAGCAGTAAGGAGATTATTGGCAAGAATGGTTTCAGTGGGCTAGTTGAGGAATAAAGTAGAAACAGAAATTATCACATTTTCCAAAATAGAATTGGAAAGGAATGTAGGGAGACAGAAGCTGTAAGGGAGTAGAGGATTCAAAAGAAGAGAGGAGCTGTTTTTGAAGCAGAATGGAAGGAGACAGATGCCAACGAAAGGAAAGAAAAAAGAGACTGGGGGTTGGGAGTGGCAGGGAACTGGCAGCAAATACAGTCACTGCCAGGGTGCCTGGGCGGCTCAGTCGTTAAGCGTCTGCCTTCGGCTCAGGTCATGATCCCAGGGTCCTGGGTTTGAGCCCTGCATTGGGCTCCCTGCTCAACGGGAAGCCTGCTTTTCCCTCTCCCACTCCCCCTGCTTGTGTTCCCTCTCTGTCAAATAAATAAATAAGATCTTAAAAAAAAAAAATACAGTCACTGCCTCCATGTTTAACAAAGAATTTTGCTCAGAGCAGAGGGAGAGGAGGAGACTGAAGAGATGACAGAGAGGTAAAGGCCCAAAAGGTATAAACATGAAGAAATGAAAGAGAATAGGAACACAAAATGACTAAAGGCCTTTGAACAGCCCAGGAAACTAATGAATATTAGAGACCTCGACTTTATAGAGCTGGAAGCTCACAGGAGGGCATGGTTTCTCTCCAAAGATATCAGCATCTGGTCCAAAGTAGCAATACCTTTTGGTTTGTCCAATTTAAGGTCCAGATTTCTCCATTATACCACAAACTTAGCATCACTATCATCCCAATCATACTTTTGGGTTACAGCTCTTGAGCAGTCAGGAAATGTAACATAGAAGCATAAAATATTGTATGAGTGAGCTTACACTAATTTTAAGTAAGCAAGTTCCTACTTCAGAAAAACTGGTTTGATTAATATCAAAGGGAGCTCGATGATACACAGAACAAGAAGGGGACCAATGATGGCACTGTGTGACATTTTAGCCACTTCTGACCACTCTCTGGTGAGGAAAACTACAGAAACAAAAATAATTCATAAAGCCAGTTTCTAGCCTTTTGAAAATTTTTTTTCTTTAAGTAGACTCTACACCTAACGTGAGGCTTGAACTCATGGCCCTGAGATTAAGAGCCCTGTGCTCTACCGACTGAGCCAGCCAGGCGCCCCACTAGCCTTTTGAATAGAACTCTCAAACAAGGTTAAAGACAAATTACGGCATTCACATCTCTCATGTCTCCCTATATTACCCTAAAAACACCTAATAAGTTTCCCTTTAGTAAATCAATCACAAGCTTTACAGCTTGCTTCATATACTATGGTTTTTTTTTTAACAACACAGTGTTATTTACAAGTAAAATATGCCTACCTAATGCACCCCATTTATAGAGATCTATGGAAACCTTAAATATCTGGGTCATATCAGAGCATCCCCAAATAAGCAAAGAACACTCACATACCACAGAAATAGAAAGCCCCAAATCCAGGCACTAAGGCTTATGCTCTTTATAAACCCCTAAGTTTCTCATACAGAGCCAGCTTGCTCTTACTGGGGACATAATTTGACCAAGTTTGGTTATCTGGTTTTCTTTTTCATAAACAACATTAGAAAGAGTAAACAGAAGAGATCAGTATTCCACTACTACAGACCGGCACACAGCCGAGCTAAAAATCAAGAGAAAAAAATTTTAAACCCCATAAAGTGCAAAAGTGAATTCAAGGGCATTAGCAGGATTGGGCCATTTAGTCAAATTACAGAGTTCTATAAACATTATCCCCTGAAGGCATCTCTGTATTAAGACACAGAGTAATTATGAACATACAGAAAGGACAATCCTGAGGCCCCCAGAAAAGATAAAATTAAGTGCTAAAAATTTAGCATAAGATGTAAATGCATAACATTTAAAATAACTGTCATCAAAAAGATTAGAATAAAAACAGTTTTGCGGCCACAAGAGCTGGGATCACTTAGATCTACTGGATCCCCATTACATGCCAGGTAGTATACAAGGTGTTTTGCCAAGATGATCATACCTGCTTTTCAAAACACTCTTTTTTGGTTGATTGCCACTTTAAAAGAGTAATTGTATATGAAAACTGTGGCAAAGAGAGATTAAGGAGCAGAACATGGAATTAGACCCAGGTCTCTGTGAGTTCAAAGCTTATGATTGTTCTTTTAACAAAATTTCTAGATAACAGAAATACAATTTATGATTCCAGATAAATAAGGCATTACAATACCTAATTATTCTGTGATCACCTCAAGGACACTATTAAATTCCTATGTTGTAGGTCTTAGCCATAAAAAAAACTACCTTCAATGATGCCATTTATCTATTAAATATTTGGGGGCCCTTTTCATTGTCTATAATCCTATTTCTCAGAAGGAAATCCATAGAACCTCAGAGTTGCTATTTTATAGCATTACTGAAAAAGAATCTTAAAGATACTTTGCAAGTTTGAAGCAACAAATGCCATTTCCTAAATGAGTACTGTGTGCGCCACACGGTATGTTAATACGCTCTATATACCTATTATTCATCTATATACATTTGACCCCCACACCTGACACTGAGGTGTTTATACATTTTCATTTTACAGAAACTTGCCCATGGTTGGTTGGGGAAAAGACTGAGATTTTAAAAAGGTCCATTAGACTTTCAGTCTTCAGTGCTTGTTAATGACTTACAGTATGGTCTCCTTTATTTGAAAGATGGAAATATCAAGGTTCAGAGAACTTAAGTAGCCCTTTGTTATTGAATAATAAATAAGGATGAAAAGAACACAATCATTCCACAAATACTCAAATCTTCTTTAGATAATACCACCTCCTCCCAAAACGAGTTAAATCCAATGCTAAAGACACATAAGCTCCAAAATACCATCAGAGAAAAGGGGTCACAAGTGTTAATTAGATAGCATCTTATAATAACTGTTGATTTTTACTCAGGGCTTACTATGTGTCAGGAACTATGCTAAGTATTTTGCTTATGTTATTTAATCCTCATGACAAATTTAAAAGTCTAATTAGTCTAAACTTGAGGCTAATATACTCTTGCACATCTGGATTTTCAGAGAGGTAATTACCTAGGCTACATTTTTAAGCAGTTTAAAAATTAGTATAGGTTGGCTTAAGAAATTAAATTAAATCTAGAATTTACCTTGAAACTACACACCTCTAAAACAAAGACATTATTGATACATCCATCAGGTATCACATAAGAGACGTTAATGAGAATTAGTTTTTACAATGTATTAAATATTACCTGAATTCCTTGACATCATAATTTGTTCATTTCAAAAATGTTGGACAATGCTATTTAGATTTAGATCACTAAATCATGCCTCATTTAAATAACCTAGAATATGAAATCACCAAAAATAGAAATGCTGAGATGGGAGGGGTTGTTTTCAAACAGTATTGGAAGAATTAACCATTTAAAATGTTTAATGAACAATTACGTTTTCCTGTGATAGTTAATAAAATCCTATTGAAAGACTTTCTGTAAATTTGTTTTAAATGATTTTCAGATCACTCACTTTTCTCCAAATTAAATATGGAATTTGTGGAGTACATAACAAAGCTGGCGTTTAAAAAATTCTTATGTGAATTCACAAGGCTTCCGTTGTAATCACAATAAAATTTTAGATCTTTACATATGAGAGAAATATACAAAACCATTTTCATCTATCTTGTTTTATCAAAACCTAATATCTAATTAAAAGGTATAAATAAATTGTAACAAGAATGAGAAATTTGGTGTCTTAATCTAAAAAGCTGAAGATTGAACATATATGTAGAAATTAACAAAATGGAAGAGAAAGCCTATAGCTGCTTGGCTTGCTTGCATTTAACATCATGAAAATGAGAAGGGGGGATAAATTAAAACAAGAAAAATCCTAGTCCAGGCAACCAAAACACATCTTTGCAACTTTTCAATCCTCAGAAAAAGAATTACTAATGGATAAACTTACCACTCTTATTAATATTTGGAATAGTGAATTGGAGAGAGCAGGGGTGAACTGAGCTCAGTTCACATAGGTAAGTTTAATAGCGCTCTATTTTCTGAAGAAAAGTATTACATATTTTTCATATAAAACCTCTGGTTTCTACAATATTTTCACAACACTCTTGTTGAAATGCCACAAGAACTCTGAGTAGAACTTTAAACCATGGTTGATAAATACGGCTATACAAGTAAATTAAATTTGAACACAAATTACTTCAGAATCATCTTGCTTAATCAAGAATGAAGGAGTTCTAAATTTTAGTGAAAATGAAGCTTTCATTTTCTTTATTAAGACTATTTTCTCCTACCTTTGGTCAAATTGAAAGCAGTGATTTATTGGACAATCCAGTATGTGAAACACAATTATTAAAAAATTCAACTCCAAACTACCTACCCTTTCTTGTTTAGTGAAGAGATTAAGGCAATCACTCAAGGCTACACAAGTTTCTCTAGAAGCTTCAGAGACAACTTCAACTTTCTGAAGAAATGATGGAAGCATGTCTATAAATAACAATAAACACAATTAGTGGGATTTTAACACCACAAACATTTTTAAATTACTTTTTTTTCTTTTTAAGTAATCTCTACACCCACCATGGAGCTTGAACTCAGGACCCTGAGATTAAGAGTTGCATACTCTACCAACGGAGCCAGCCAGGCACCACAAACATTTTTATGTCTACTAACTTCATGTTTCCTTCCAGCTGGCTGCCTTAAACAAAGTATATAGTATATTCCTTGAGCATCATTATTAGCACCTACTGTATGCAGGGTGCATAAGTTGGTACAGTAAAAGAAAAGATGAAGCCTTGTCCTAGAAAGGCCTTATATCCTGCAAGGAGAAGAGTCACAACTAAAAAAAATAATAATATAATAAAATGAAAATTTAAAAAAATTATAGGAATAAATAATGTAATGTTTAAGGAAAGCAGCTGATTAACATTTCTTTTCATGATATTCTATGCTAGATAAGTAATTTTATTCAAAAGCCAAGTGCTAAAAAGAGCTAAAAATAATACTGTAGTTGATATGAGGGCTAACCTATCTAAAGGTGGCATTAACACAACTCTCTTTAGTGTTTATTGGATAAATGTCTGGCATGGAATAGGTCTTTTCACTCTTACAAATGTGTCCCTCTGGGGTCCAGTATCTTTCAGAATATAAATTGAGAAGAAAAAAATGGTAATATCACCACCTTCCCCAGTTCCCTAAGGAAATTTTAATCCATTTACCCATTACAAAAAAAACAAAAACCCACAAGACCCAAAACAAAAATCAGAATGCTGACAACTGAAAGCTGCAAAATGCACATAGATCATTTAAAAAAGAAGTAAAATGTCATATCCTGTCCAGATTCATGCTAGGGAAATGCTCTTAGTTCAAACAGTTTTGGACTTTGTGTTAATTATATATTAAGATCCTTTAAATGTGTCCCTTCAGTCAAAAATAATATTAAGAAAGCTTTTCATCTAAAAATAACTTAGGAGGCAAGAGACAAATATATACCACCCTCTGTCTTTTAAATAATCTCGATTCATTTAGAACAGGGTTCTTAAAACATGGTAAACAAGGTCAATAAGCAAAAGCAATCAAATCGAAATGCCAGCAATTTGCAATTATCAGGCATAAAACAGTGGTTCTCTTCAAGAAACAAACATTTTCATATGGAAGTGGAAAGGAAAATAAAATCTACCAAGAACACATAACGAATTATTTAGTCATTATTCCTAGGTGATAAAATTGTTACTATTGTTCTTCATTCTTTCCTTTAATTTTCCACGATTTCTAAAGAAATGTGATTTTAGCAAAGTCCTTTTCTTAGAAAAATTATTTCTCAAAACTCGTAAGGCAAAAGGGGGAAACAAAAGGAAAAGGTCAGAGTGAATGAAGGTATGAACAGCCTTTCATTAATATCTGGATATAAATACCAAATATAATTTTATCATATTTTTCTTTTTATGGAATACAGTTTCCCAGAGTTAGCTATTCTTAATAACACCCAAACAATTGAAAACTACTATATCCTAAAATAAATTTGATTTTACATACTTTATTTTTCATTTTGAATCTTTGATACACATTGTGAAGATTTATTCTTTACTTAGTTGCTAAACAGCAAAAAAGAATATCATATGCCAGATGCCACAAGACTTAAATAGCACCTCAACAGATGTCTCACACAGAGCTGTGGATTGAGTACGGTGAGGGGATGTACAAAAAAATCAGGCACAGCCTCTGCCTTCCATAAATGCTCTGGGTAATCTAGAAATTTTCCACTTTCATGGCACAAATGGTAAGATGGGAGCACAGTCATTCATGGATGTATTTATCAAATATCATCACATGCTTAATCATCTATAATCTTGTATGTTTTAGATATTTAACACTTTATATACTTGTTGATTAGCATAAAACATTAAATGTCAAAATTAATTTGTATGAACTTCAAGATTTTAAATAAAACTGATTCTGTAACCTTTTAAAAAATACTCCATGAAATATATATGGACTTTTAGGAATCCATTATTGAGGAATGTATCAAATTCTTTTGTCCAAAACAGAGTCAGAAGTTACCTAATTTCTCTGACAGTCTGGTGTTCAAGCAAGATTTTGAAATTCACACTAACTTGCACAGGAGGTCTGCATGAGAACTGATCCTCTAGTGCCAGGGCAGTGCTTCAGGGGCCAGGTGGCTCATAGTGGCATGCTTCGTAGATGATGTTTGCATAGTTATAAAAAGAAGAAATCGCTAGGCTTCCCGAAAAGTTACCAACTGGAAATCACTCCAAATATTATCTTAGCCAATATTTAGAGACTGAGTTGTAATGAACAATGTAAAAAGGCTAGTATGTAAACTTATTTGGCCTATTATAAGAATCACTTAATTTTGTACTAAAAATATTTTTGAACTCAGGAAAGATGCTAGAAGATCTTATGCAAAATGCTTAACTTTAGAGACATATACAAAAAGCTCACAATCTGTCACTTTCATAACACTGTACAATTTTTAATTGCGTATGTTTTAAAAATATTGGGGAAATACTTATTTCTTGTTATGTTAGCAAACTAAACCTAATACAGAGGACCTCCATTGTTCTCCTAATATGTAAAAAGTCCATACTCATAAACTAACATTTAAGACACTCTAAACTGAATCGGTTTCAGCCAGACTGTTTTCCTGGAAATACTTGTTTTCCTAGAAATATTCTTTCACTTTATTGCCTCCAAACCTATGTTCAAGATGTTTCGTCTTCCCCGAATACTGGAAATAATAATTATTCATATTCAGAAGTTTCTCCACTTAAACCTTTTTTGTTCAAGGCCAAGTTCAAATGCCATCCTCTTCATGAAGCCTTATTTTTTTTTGGAAGAAAAAACAGCAATGCATCTGATTATGTATATAAGAGACATGATCTAACCTGCATACAAAGAGGCATTTTAAAAACAGACTTTCACACCTAATTGGAATTATATAAATGCCTCAAGAAAATCCATACTCTCCTCAGGAGAGAAAGATATCCGCATATAAAAATCAACTGATCTTCTAAAAACTTTTACATAAAACTGTAATTTGAAAAAAACTGAGAAGTCCCTATAGAATATAAATTTTTGTTGTTCAAATTAAGATGACTAGTGTGAACACAATCACCCACTAAACAAGCACTACTAAATCATTCTGTCTATATAGAATCTGTACTAGCTGCAATGGAAAATATAAAACATAAAGTTCAAAACTGCGTGTGTTAAATGAGTTATAGCATGAGTTAAACGAAAAAAGGTATCAAGGATATTATAAGATGTAGACAGCAAACAAATTATGCACTTAAAAAATGTTAACTATTCAGAGAAAGGAATAACCATTATGGGATGGAGTAATGGAATATAGTCTGAGAATAGATAGGATTTGAGTTGGATCTTGAGGAACAATACTTTTATTGCTAAATATAATGTGCAATAAAGTAAACATACCTAAAATATTTATTATTTTCAGATAGTATAGAAACCATTAGTCCTGAGAAGATCATATCAGAACTGTGACTGAGGGGAACTCCAGAAAGGCGAGAGGCTCTGTCTGTATCTACCACTGACTGTGTGGCTGCCCCATGGCAGGTTCGGTGCTGACTTGTACAACCTATATACTAACTTGACAAAACAAATTTAGTACTTATTTCTGAGTTCAAAAGAAGTGAGTTATAAATTTACAAGGTAGATAAGTAGGTCATTCATTTCATTCACTCAAAACATATACAGCTGACCCATGACCAACATGGGAGTTGGGGCACTGACCCCCTTGCAGTTTAAAAACCCATATATAATCTTTGACTCCCCTGAAATTTAGCTACTAAGCACCTACTGTTGACTGGAAGCCTTACAATAACAAATATTCTAGAGAAAGCGTTAAGAAAATCATAAACAGAAATTACATTCACAGTACTGTGCTGTATTTACTAAAAAAAAAAAAAAATCCACATATAAGCGGACCCATCAGTTCAAACCCGTGTTGTTCAAGGATCAACTGTATATATGTCAAGTCCTATAGGTAGCATGCACTGTTAAGGTGCTGACGACGATCGGCAAATAAAACAGAAATTCCTGCCTTGATGGAGTTTATATTCTAATAGGAGAGGCAGACTATCAACTACTATATATAGCAAGTTTGGTAAGTGACAGAGGAAAAAAGCAAGGTAGGGGAATAACAAGTGTTGAGGGGAGTTGCAAGTTCGGACAGGATGACATATCAGTAAGTGTCCTGACAGGAAATGGCTGGCAAACTGAAAGGGCACCTGAACCACGTTTTAAAGAAAACGTCTTTAAAAAAGATGACACCCAAAGGGGACGGTAAGTGAACAGACTGGCATGCAGGACAGTAGCCACTGTGGAACGGAGAGGCAAAAAGAAAGGACAGTGTTGCTAAGGCCAGCAGGAGCTGGAGTCACAGGTGCGGGCTCTTCAGCCAGGGGCTATTACACCCCATGCAGCCCAGCTGTAGGGAGGGAGGAAAATGCCTGACTGCTCTCACCCCCTCCACCAATCCCGATAGGGTCTCCCTTTTGCTGAGTCCAATGAGAAGTCTGAGGGCAAGGAAGCCCCAGTAATGCAGTGTGTAGTCTGTAGCCAGAAGGCTCTGTTTGAGTCAAGACCTGGGCAGGTGAGGACCTGAGTATCCTGGAGAAAAGACTTCCAGGTAGAGGGCCAGCACAGCCCAGGCTGAGGCAGGAGCATGCTCAGCCTCTCCGAGGGGCAGCCAGAAGGCCAGTGAAGCTGGAACACAAGCAAGCAGGGGTAACTAGGAGATGAGAAGAGAGAGGCCAAATAGGACTGGAAGAGTCTGTGGGTCATCAGAAGGACTCTGTTTTTCTTAGTGAGATAACACAGAATCTACCTGATGTTTTGAGCAAAGAACATTATACACTGGTGTTTTAGCAGGGTCCTTTGGGCAGGGACTGGAGGGTCAAGGGTAGAATCTGAGGGGCCAGTCAGGAGGCTGTTTCAACGCTGTGTGAAAAACAATGATGGTTTGGGCCTCAGGGACAACAGTGAAGGAGGCGGGAAGTGTGTTTACTCAAAGCCGATATTTTGAGCAGAGTTTTAAGTAGGTTGAACAAAAGTGCTTTTCCTTTAAGATTTTTTTTTCTTTTAAATAACTGAAATCATTCTAATTTCTTTAACCCAGAATTCACTATCTACATTTAGTAACATGCAATAAACTGTATGCATTAAAGTTGGCATATAAAGTATATCTTTAGAAAGTAATTTAGCAACGTATCAATAGGCACACAAATGTTAATATGCTTTCATCCACTAATTCCACTTCCAAGAATCCTAAGGTAATAAAGTGATGTGATCAAATTTAAGTGTATATTATTCATAATAGTCAAAAACTGTTTAGTACAGATGGCTAAATTTAGGGTTTCATGGAAGAAGAGACTACTAGCCTAGTACTAGCCTAAAACTAATAAAAATAGTTTTATTAGTTTGGGTGATTTTCTTTGTTTTTGTAATCATGTTCTTGATAAAGATAAAATAGTAGAGGTTTTAGCACTGCATTCACTGAATCTTGAAGGATATGTTGCCAATGCCAGATACATAAATTTTGGCATTCATCCAGACAGAAATTAGGCTTAAGGAAATAAAGTACTATTTCAATAGAGGACATTTTGGACCAAAACATAGAATGAATATAGATGGTCCCTGACTTAATAGTGGTTTGACGTAGGATTATTTGACTCAATGATGCTATGAATGCAAAACACATTCAGTAAAAACCATACTTCAAATTCTGAATTTTGATCTTTGTCTGGGTTAGCAATATGCAGTATAATTTCTTGTGATGTGGGTCAGCGGAAAGGGCCACAGCTCCCAGTCAGCCACACCACCACCAAAATAAACCACTGATACACTTACAACCGTTCTGTATTCAGATATCCATTCTGTTTTCACTTTCAGTACAGGAGTTGATAAATTACACGGCATTTAACACTTTAATATAAAACAGGCTTTGGGCGTGCTGGGTGGCTCAGTTAAGCGTCAGACTCTTGGTTTCACCTCAGGGCTTTATCTCAGGGTCATGGGATCAAGCCCTGCCTCCAGCTCTGTGCTCAGCATGGAATCTGCTTGGGATTCTCTTCCTTTCCCTCTCCCTCCCACTCTGTTCCTCCTCCCACACTTACATGCTTGTAACACTCTCTCTCTAAAGAAAATCTTAAAAAAACAGGCTTTGTTTCAGATGATTTTGCCCAACTGCTGGCTAACAAAAGTGTACTGAGCGTGTTTAAGGTATGCTAGGCTAAGTTATGATGTTCAGTAGGTCAGGTATACTAAATGCATTTTTGATTTACAAGATTTTCAATTTACAATGGGCTTCTCAGGACATAACCCCATTATGAAGTTGAGGAAGATCTGTAATTGTAAATAAACTGAAAAATGCTTTTGTGATTGGGCTCTGATAGTTCTTAAATGCCATGATAAAGAGTTTGTATTTTAGGGGCGTTTGGGTGGCTCAGTCGTTAAGCAGCTGCCTTCAGTTCAGGTCATGATCCCAGGGTTCTGGGATTGAGCCCCACATCGGGCTCCCTGCTCAGTGGGAAGCCTGCTTCTCCCTCTCCCACTCCCTCTGCTTGTGTTTCCTCTCTTGCTGTGTCTCTGTCAAATGAAATCTTAAGAAAAAAAAAAAGGTTGTATTTTATTCTATAGTTTCAAAGACCCATGAAACACTTTTTCCAATGGGAAAAAAATTTTATGATCAAAAAAGTACTATTCTAAAATTAATCTGGCAGCAATAATGCCGTATTTTCACAGAAGCTGAGTTGTAGGAGTTCCTAAAAGGCTTTGGATTCCCTTTAAGGATGGAATGCATGGGGTCCCAGAAGGCAAGATGCCCACAGAGGAGGCTGCTGCAGGGACCTGGATTTGACAGGAGACAGAGCAGAACGAGTACGGCAGAAGTTGGAGTAAGACGTAAGGGAGTAGCGTCTAAAAGTTCACATAATTTTGTATTAAAGTGTAAGACAACCACAAGGTCTGGATTCTGTCCACAAACATTTTAGTTCTTCATTTTGAGAAGTTATTGGCAAACTATGTAGACAGTTTGGAGCAGGCTGTGTATTTATCAGCTACAATCTATCAGCGATAAAACACATGGTGCAAGATTACTCTGCACAATCCCTTGGCATTAAGGTAACATAGTTATCTTCAACTCTAATTCCACTCATGAAATCATCTTAACCCCATTTACTATTTATATGATATGCAGATTTATCTATCTACAACCATCTTACAGAAAATGTTTACAATCGTGTATAAATCTATTGAATTTCATTTTAGATATATGAAATAACGTTGTCAGATCATCAGACATCTCAAAGTTTTCCAGATGGCACTGTCTGAAGTATCTCTTTTGTAATATTGAATATTATGCACATCTCTAAAAATGCAAATGATGCATATCATCATTATGAGTGACAGGTCATACAGATAATCTGAACCAAGAGATCTCAAAGTTTAAAAAAAAACTACTTAATTTTGTTGTAGTTCTGATGTCATTTCTTTGGTCCATGTTAAAGGAATTAATCCTTATATTTCATCTAACTCTGGACATTGCCGACATCTTTTAAACATCATTAGTATCTCTTCTTACTTTTGATGGTTCTTGAAAATGGTGTTTTAAAAGCTCATTGATGGTCACAGTTGTATAACTGTAAATATATAAAAACCACTAAAGGGTACACTCCACATGGGTACATTTTAGTCTGTGAATTGTATCTAATGAAGCTGTTCTTACTTAAAAAGTTCATTGAGGATGAAGAGTGCTAAGTAATATTCCAGCCCATAATAATAAAAATAACTTAATTGCTGTCCTTCTTAAAGCTATCATTGTTAATACAAATAAATGTTTACAGAACTGACATAAAGAGATGCCTGAGGTCCATTTGGATAGATATAAAATATCTATGTTCAGTTTATTCTAATATTAGCATTTCTTTGCATTCCCTGGGCATATATAAACTAAACTGAGAAGTCCACAGAGGGAAACTGGTTCGTGATTAAAACTGATAGTTAACTCAATTGAATCAATTAAATTTCAGTGAAGTTATTTATAAACCCATCAGAGCTCAAATCTAAAGCAATAAGGAGTCTAAAGTCTAAGAAACACAGTTTTTAGTTCACAAATACTTTTTTGGGGTGCCTGGGTGGCTCAGTTGGTTAAGCATCTGCCTTCAGCACAGGTCATGATCCCAGGGTTCTGGGATCGAGCCCCACATCGGGCTCCCTGCTCAGCGGGAAGCCTGCTTCTCCCTCTCCCTCTGCCTGCTGCTCTGCCTACTTGTGCTCTGTCAAATAAATAAATAAAATCTTAAAAAAATAATTTTTTCCTCGATATGTAACTTTTTAATTGGATTTTTGATTTTGTATTGTATGTTATTTTGACTTTTGGAATATTTATAGTCTACTCTTGATGATTCATAACCAGTGGAGACTGAAGACATAAAAAGTTACTACTGAAAGGTAGATTAACCATTAGACAGTCACGGTCACATAGACATTCACAGAATCATAAAAGGCTAAGACCCGAGAACAACCAACCCCTTCATTTACAGATGGGGAAACTGAGGCTCAGAGAAGTTAAATGTACCGTTCAAAGTAACAGCTGGTAAGTGGCAGAGCAAGGATTCAAACACAAGACAGTTTAAAATTCAAGTCTTCTTGGGCACCTGGGTGGCTCAGTTGGTTAAGCAACTGCCTTCAGCTCAGGTCATGATCCCGGAGTCCCAGGATCAAGTCCAGCAACGGGCTCCCTGCCCAGCAGGGAGTCTGCTTCTCCCTCAGACCCTGCCCCCCTCTTGCTCTCTCTCTCCCTCAAATAAAATCTTTAAAAAAATAAAAATAGGGGCGCCTGGGTGGCTCAGTCAGTTGAGCGTCTGCCTTCGGCTCAGGTCGTGGCCCCAGGGTCCTGGGATCGAGCCCCATGTCGGGCTCCCTGCTCCGCGGAAAGCCTGCTTCTCCCTCTCCCACTCCCCCTCCTTGTGTTCCCTCTCTCGCTGTGTCTCTCTCTGTCAGATGAATAAATAAATCTTTAAAAATAAATAAAAAAATAAAAATAAAATTCGAGTCTTCTGGAATTCGTAATTAGGAGTCTCATTACATAGCCAAAATGAATTTATAGCCCCAAAATGTTAATTTTTCTTAAAATAAAATATTAATCTACAAACCAAGCCTCTTCCAGTAGAAATTTTAAGTCGCTTTTTAAAAATTTCAAAATAGTCTTATCAAACACAACTTTGAATTCAAAACCGAAAATTAACATGTATAGCAAACAAAACTACAAAGGATCAACATCTAGGATAATGGGTTATGTTAAACAGTGGGTGTTATTTTGTAGTTTGCCCCCCAACTTTTTTTTTTTTTTTTTTTTTTTTTACCTTTATCCATGTCACACTCCTTAATCATTTTCAGAAAGGTGGAAATTTCCCTATCTAGTTTCTGTTGGCATGTTTGTGCTTTCTGGGAAAACAAAAACAAAAAGCAAAATTAAAACTTATTAATAAAGTATTTTTATAGTACATATGCTTTACTGTTTCTGTCAAAACTTTTAGTTCATATGTTGATATACTACAATAATTAAGATATATTCTTGAGAAAAGATAAAAATTTCCTTAGAAATTGAATACTGCATTTAATCACATACAGATTTAAAAAATAAATCTTTCTAAATTTTAAATACATTCGACATTTGTCATGTAGACAATATACCACTGCATTCTTTCCAAGAACTCATACCATATACATATGAGTTAGATTTCTCCCGATTAATCCTTTTTGTAAACTTGATTAAATTCATCGAGGAATTATAAAATGCATTCCTTAAGAATATACTTTAAAAAATTGTTTTTGTCGGGGCGCCTGGGTGGCTCAGTTGTTAAGTGTCTGCCTTCAGCTCGGGTCATGATCCCAGGATTCTGGGATCGAGCCCCTCATAGGGCTCCCTGCTCTGCGGGAAGCCTGCTTCTCCCTCTCCCACTCCCCCTGCTTGTGTTTCCTCTCTCGCTGTGTCTCTCTGTCAAATAAATAAAATCTTAAAAAAAAAAAAAGGGTTTAAAAACTGTTTTTGTTAAAAAAATCTAGATAGTAGTAATATTTAGAAACCACAGCTGATTTTCGTTCAGCCATCTAAGGACATTTTCTTAGTAAGTCAAAGTTTATAAAAATAAGATTAATTATAGGAAACATTCTTCTTGCACCTTGAAACTTCTACATTTTTAGATCCCTAAAAGCAAAACAGAGTTTTACGACACAAGTTCCACCCCATCTTAGTCAAAATTTAGAAGTCCAAAATGAAAAGTCAGGTAAACACATTGATTATATTAATGTAATTTTGATGGTAGTTTTATTTAGTTTTTCTTTCAAGAGGTAGGAAGAATTAGCAAGAAAATTATCATTGTAAAGTCAGTTGGTTATGGCAATGAAAAATGTTTATTCTGAGAACCTTGAGTTTGTTAATATTAGAATCACATTGTTGTAGGTAGAGTAGTATTTATCCTTATAAATTCCCCACTTTGTACTCCTAATCCCAACTGGCTCATCACTAAACATTTTTGCCCCTCCTAAACCAGTCCTACATGACAAAGGGACACAGGTAAGCAGCCTTTTCTTCTTTTTCACCGTATAAAATTTTTGGTGCTTATAAGCTCAGTTCAACCACAGTGGAATTATTCATGGTACCACGTTAGTGACAGGCAATGTTCTCTTTAAAATCTACAGTACTCTGTGTTGAGAGCTCTAACAACATAAATATACCTACACTACACAATTTAAAACACCCCAGAAAGGGAAATGGTGTGCTGGATCACTTTTTCAGACACAGCCCATAAATACAGGTTGAAGGCAGGGAAGAAGTTGATGTGGAGGAACTGAAATAGGCACTGCAACCAAATGTATCACTCATAATTTATTAACAGAAAATTGTCATTTCTACTCTATCCATAGTTAATACTCCTGCCCATGTGCAAGTCAATGCTACCGTTTTCTCTTTTCCTTTCTATGGTGAAAGTTAGCTGGATACATAAAAGCCAGCACTGGCTTCATCTGCAGACTGGAAATCTGTAATGAACAGGATAGAGTTCCTGGGGGTAATAAAGACAAGAACATTCTCCATAACATCCTCCTCAAATACCTGAATCCCATTCATCTTCCCTTAGCATATCTACCTGACAGTTACTAAAAAGAGCCTCCCTGGTAGAGGATTTATTTTTTTTCCATTTTTTTATTTTTATTTTTTATTGAGATTTACTTGTTTTAATAAAAGGTACACATTAGGTCAGCTGGAGAAGATTTGATCTACACATTGTTTCACAGTTAGGTGTAATGTGTCTTCTGTTCTAAACGATTGGTGTGGTTTTGAAGGCAAAAGGAACAAAAGAGGTCATTAATACAAATAATATGTACACATCATCTAATTTGCTATAATTTCCCCTTAGCAGCTATCGGTTATATTAGGAAAACCTAGAAATCTATTTAGGAAGGTTAATGTTCAGGAGATCTTTGCAGAGCCGAGCATCGTGTCCCATTCTTAACTTCTAAGCCATTCACCTTATGTCAGACATTCTTTTTAGGTTTTAATTTTTTTTTTTATTCTACATAAACAGCATCCCACTATAAGCAATGACCTTATACCCGAGCATGATGATATTTTAAACCCAAGTTGTCTGGGCACAGAATTCAAGAACAGAGTATCCACAGACTCAGGGCCCAGAGAGCAGGAGGTACCCAGGTGAGCAGCTGAGCACATTCACAACACAGGCCTCCCGCTCCTAGTTCTGCCCACCCAGATATTTGTTGTTTTGTTTAAGCTGATGTTAAACCACTTTATTATCCCTGGCTTAAGGAAAACAGCTCAAAAATGTATTATCAAGGGCTAGGAAGGACTGAATAGGGTAGGGGAGAGGTCAAATTCCAGGCTATTTGCTATAGACAATCTACATTTGGTAAGAACAGAAGCAGACTGCCTCTACTCAAGCAATTAAAAGGGACAAACTACTGACACAACATAGTGAAAGAAGACAGGTTCCAATGAGCACATACAGTATGATTCCAATTACAATTCTAGAACAGACAAAACTGATACCACCTATAATGATAGAAAGCAGATCAGTGATTGCCTGAGATGGAGGTGAAGTGCATTGCCTGGCAAGGGGCCCCAGGGAAATTTGAGGTGATAAAAATGTATCTTTTTTTCTTTTTTAATGGAAACTTACTTTATTTTTTTTTTAAGATTTTATTTATTTGACAGAGAGCGAGAGAGCACAAGCGGGGGGGGGGGGCAGGAGAAGGAGAGGGAGAAGGAGCCCGATGTGGGGCTCGATCCCATGACCCTGGGATCATGACCTGAGCCGAAGGCAGATGCCTAACCATCTGAGCCACCAGTCGCCCCAAAATGTCTCTATCTTGAGAAGTGGTGGTTACAAAGGGTATATACATTTGTCAGAACATGTCAAATTGGACAAAACGCATTCATTTTATTGTACATAAACTTTTTAGAGATTATAGAACCCTGATGACATTCCTCTTTACAGAAAACAGCCAGGATTGCAAGGACTCATGCCCCAAGTCTCACCTCCAAGGCTTCCTACCTCAAGCCCAATTCCATTTCCCCTCAGTCTAAGTCAATACATAGCACATTTATTCTTCTTGGTACCTGGGGATCATTACGGCCCTGCTCTATAATCTTCTTAATGTGTTATTTTGTAACAGATATTTACACAAAATAAAAAAATTAAATGAAAGGATAGAGAGAAAAAGGCAATTCTCACATATCAGCACAATTTAGCATCTTCCGCTCATTAAATCCTTATAACACTGAGTTCAGATCCTACAGAATCGAGATATCGTCAACAAATGAAACCCCCACTTTCCTTGTGCCACCCCAAATCTAAGAGCCTATCCCAGTTTTGTCCCATAGTACGTTCTACAACGACAGAAGCATTCTACACTGTACTGTCCAGAGTGATAGCCACATGTGACTATTGAGCACCTGGAACTGTGCTGAGTTAAAAGGAGTTGAATTCTTAATTCTAATTTAAGTAGCCAAATGTGTCTAGTAGCTATCATATTGGACAGCATTTCTACACCAACACTGTGCTTGAATTTGTCTCCCCATTTTTATATTTAAAATATTTTCAAGTTGTCATTAAGGCAACAACCATAAGGCCAGTATTTCTATGATTTGTCTTATGCTTTTCTCTCTGGAGACCTAACCTTAAGGCAGTGACAGAGAGATAAGAGAAATACTGTTTTCAATTTCTTGGAGGTCCTCATTTTGGGTGAAGATAAAATGAGACCAAAAACATCACATAACCTGGTCACTTTTTCAGTGTGGACATTTTTCCCTCATAATGTCTTGTCCAAAACCATGTTGAGGAAATAAGGTTAGTTTTATGTCCATTCAGATGGCTTTAGAGTATTTTAATCCTAGAGTTCCTAATTTCCTTTAGAAAGTCTATAAGCATCTAGAATAGATCTCGTTTCACAAAGAGGTTCCAGAACACCCTTACAACTTAAGAATCCAATGATGAAAGGCATTCCGGAGCCAGTCTACCACAAGCTACAATTCAACAAACTTAACAGCTCATTTGATTTTATTTTTTTTAAAGATTTATTTATTTGAGAGAGAGAGAATGAGAGATAGAGAGCACAAGAGGGAAGAGGGTCAGAGGGAGAAGCAGAACCCCGTCGAGCAGGGAGCCCGATGTGGGACTCGATCCCGGGACTCCAGGATCTTGACCTGAGCCAAAGGCAGTCGCTTAACCAACGGAGCCACCCAGGCGCCCTCATTTCAGATTTTAACCTTTTTTTGGACCAAACTTCAGGAGTTGAGATAGAGTCAAGATTCACAGAATTAGCATTCAAATCCTGTTGGACAGAAATATGTTTGTAACCTGCAAAACATGAAAGGCTAAACACTGCTGTAACTCTCCCCAACTTCAGGTGCTATAAAAATCTAGAAGGCAAAAACTTCATGGTTTTAAAGTTAACATAAGAGCATGATATTCAAGTGAATAAAATAAAAGGTATAGTGGAAGTTGATAACATGAAAAACTGATAACTATGCCAAAGAAACATTTTTTTCAAGAAAGTTTTTTTTAAATGATATGCAAGTTAGTCCGCTTTTACCTGTAGCTTCCATTAAAAATGTCTTAAAATTACCATAATCTTAGGAAAGATTGGTATGCTTTGTAAGTCCTTCCAGGTTTTATCCTTTACCTTATTTTGAGGATAAATAGGAAAGGACTTCTTTTCACGTAGGGAGTCCTGACTAAAAGTTAAAATCTTTAGCACAGTTTTGGGGCTTTTTTTTTTTTTTTTTACTTGTTTAACATGATTCTGGCCATAGATATGTAAACTTTCTTTTTTTACCCAGTTTGATACTTTTGCAAAGTTCACAGTCTGAAAATTATGTTTCTGGTTGTCACACTACACATTAGGCTTTAAAAAAAAATAGAAGTAGCACTGGTAAAGCGAATGTCAAATTCTGGCAATGTCTTCAACAAAACATGGAAGAGCTCAAATTTTTTAACGTTCCATCATAAAGTAGGATTAGGGACCGAAAGAGCCAAAATCTCTTTCTGATTTAAGTTTATAGGTCCTTACATCAATAAAACTCCTTAGGTATTAGCAAACTTAACTTCATTAAAGTTGTTGATTTAGAAACATTCAAATCCTGCATCTAATTCATTTAATTAAAAAAAAAGATTAAATTTAGTAGGCAAATTGATATGTCCTGACATAATTATTTGGAGTGAAACTCCATCATCCTTTTGTAGTTCTAATTCTTCCAAACCCAATTCCCATTTAAAAGGCAGGGCCAGAAAATTGATGCCCAGAAAAAAATACCTATTTCATTTCAATAACACATGCTGATATTTCTCTTTGGCTAAGACATTGATGTCACTTCAGATAAAAGCCTGTCCTTTTATTACTGACGCTTTATCTTACCTCTAATCAATGAAGTTACAGATTACAAGCGGTTTTAAATGAAACTACCAGCCAGGAAAGGTATCACTATGGTTGCATTATTTAAACTCTGAAATATGCAGTGAAGTCATAAAGGGCAGCAAGTCAAGCTCTGCATGCTCCCCCTACTGGCAGTTTTCAAACAGAATGACAATCCGATTACAGCAATGGAAAAATTTTAACCAAAAAAGATACATATGGGTACAGGCTAGTATCTTTACAGCATTATCTACAGAGACATTTGATAGTATCATAACAGACACTATAAATAGCATAAAATATTACTGGATAAACAGCAGTATTATCTCCACTGTCAGATTTCTTAATTTCAAAACCTCACATTAAAAAATTCTTGGTGACAGAGTTAGCTATAAAAGTCAGGCTTGGTTTTTCTACATACCTCTAAGGATTCCTTCAGGTCTACAGCTGAAATTGCATCTTCCTCTTCGTCATCAGTCAGCTGGTCCTGGGAACAGTAGTGAGTGCTATAAGCAGAATGATCTTCTATTGCTTCCAGCCAGTCCTGAAATAATCCAAGAATTTAAATAAAAGTAAAATGCATTTTTACTCAAAAGAGATAATATGGCAACAATTTAGAAAGCATAAAATTTACATGGAGAAAATATTAAAGGCTCAAAAAAAAAACAAAAGAAACCCAAACCAAACAACAACAAAAGAATGATGCAGGTCTCTTGTCCATGACATTTCTGGATAAAAAATTTCCTAATACTTTAAAAAATATCATCTGTAAGTTTACATATTCAATAATACTAAAACACACATTATAAAAGCTGAGTAATGGGTGGAAATTTTTTCACTTAAAATTATAGATTCTCAATACTGTTGGATACGCTATTATATACTAATATATCCAGAAATACTATTTTACTAACTTGTAATCAAGTTATAAGAAAGCCAACAATTGCCTTGATGCTTTAGCTTTTACTAATGTTTTTAAAATATCAGTGATTTCACAAAAAGAATATTTGCCCCAAAAATGTGTGTTACTTCCTCTTCATTTTTTACAGCATTACTCAAGGTCAAATTTTACCACTTTATGATACGGTCAGAGTGTCAGAAATTTAGATCGTTTAGGGTTCTTTGCAGGGCCAAAGTTAACCACTTTGGAAAATAGATTCTTTTAATCCCTTACACAATTTACAAAAAAACAAGACAGGTCTATAAATACTCCTTTGATCTAAAGGAATATGGAGTCTCCATTAAATAACTGCACTGTGAATTTCTGTCTCATAAACCCCAATTTTCTTGCTTGCTGCTGCTGTTCAATTTACCACAAAGGAAGACTGAGGCTATACTGTAATAAATCAGAACACCTAAGCTGAAACCAGCTTTTGTCACTTGTAAGCTGTGTGACCTTGAGAGAGCACTTCAATCTTACTGGCTTCAGTTTCTGTACCTATAAATGAAGAGGCAGACTACATAATCATTCAGAATTTTTTTCCAAAAATGATTCATAAAAATCAAAATAATAAAGATAATTATGAACAAAAAATATCTGCAGGTACATGTTGATAAAGAAATTAATTCATAAGCCAAATTTCAAGCTTCATGTAATTGCCCCATTAAAAAGGTAGTCAACAAGATTTTAGATGCTAATATTCAATTGAACTTATATTTTTTGTTTTTAAATGTTAAGTTTTATGAAAGATAAATGAATCCATAAAATTACCTCTCTTGACTGTTGAAGGCTATTCTTAGGAACCCTGAAGCCATGAAGAGTGTCATCGAAGCATTTAATAAAGAAGAGGCAGCTATCAGTGGATTTTACCTTGGATATAAAGAAGTCAGTAAGACAGTATCATTCACGCACATAAAATAGGAGATATATATAGATATAATTTGACAGTACATATAACACATAACAGTATTAACATAGCTTAATTATACCCAAGTGAACATTTAAAATACCAACTGGTAAAAATTGGGAAAAAAAATTGATGCATTGGGAATATCACATGCATTGCAGCTAACATCTGGCTTTCATATTCGTAGTTACTCAAAGTAAATACGAATAGTTCATTAGGTATGTAGTTTTAGTTTTGTCTTTTATGTTTAATAACTTAGCATGCACTTGGGCTATAAAATTCTTTAAACACCACAGCTCCAATTTCTTATTCATACCATTCTCCAGAACCTTTTGAGCTGAATGTACAAAACATTTGAACTGAGTGTAAAAGAATAAGTACATATGAGATTGACAAAGAAGGGGGAAAGGAAAAAAGGATAAAAAATTGTGTCTCACTGAAATATAAGTTTGGAAAGTGAGGGGATTTAAGAATGGAAAAAGAGAGGGGCGCCTGGGTGGCTCAGTCGGTTAAGCGGCTGCCTTTGGCTCAGGTCATGATCCCAGGGTCCTGAGATCAAGCCCCACATTGGGCACCCTGCTCAGTGGGGAGTCTGCTTCTCCCTCTCCCTCTGTTGTTCCCTCTGCTTGTGCTCTCTTGCTCGCACTCTAATAAATAAAGTCTTAAAAAAAAAAGGAATGGAAAAAGATAGACTTCTACTTCAAGGCCCTACAAGAGTACCACCCTCCTCCTTGCAGAAAACAACTATAAAAAGCAACTGCTGGGGGTGGGGGGGGGCTGCGTCGGTTGGGTGTCTGACTCTTGATTTCAGCTTGGGTTGTGATCTTGGGGTTGTGAGATTGAGCTCTGCACTGGGTGTGGAGTCTGCTTGGGATTCTTTCTGTCCCTCTGCCCCTCCCCCTGCTCATGCACACTCAAAGTCTCTCTCTCTCTCTCTCTCAAAATGGATGAATAAAATCTTAAAAAAAAAAAAAAGCAACTGCCTTAAGGAACTGGAGAGTGAACAAAAGTTGACAGACTTTGATGGGGAATGCACATGCTCTTGGAGGAAAGGAAATAAGTAACTATGCAAATAAGTTCCCATCCCCAAGGTTTTTCAACTGGGACATACAGTCCACAGGGTGACAGGAAAGCAGCACAGGCACACATGGAAAAACCCAGTCTTTCTGTCTTTGAGAATTAATAAGGGAAAGTCAGGGATCCAGAAATACTAAAGAGTGGGGGTAATCCTCCAAGGGAAAAAGAGATCCCCGAACTATGTTTTGGGATCTGTTCACATGTCTAATTGATGCTGAGAAAGGATTCAAAGCAGTCTCTTAAATACAACCTTTCGAAATGCAGACCAGAGCTGCCACCCAAGAAACAGAGTTTACAACCTAAACCCAGCCAAGAAAATAACTTGCTAAAACAGGTCATTTAACAGAGAAAAATAACAGAACCCAGAATCCCCAGGACTTAACATTCATACTATTAAGGATACAATCCAAAATTACCTGATGTATGAAGAAGAAATTGGAACATATTCTCAAAAGAAGTCTAATTAAAAGGCAGATTTTTCAGAATGGTTAATAAGGACCCAAATAGATACTATCTACACAGATAGAAAATAAAGATATACAGGGCGCCTGGGTGGCTCAGTTGGTTGGGCGACTGCCTTCGGCTCAGGTCATGATCCTGGAGTCCCGGGATCGAGTCCTGCATCAGGCTCCCTGCTCGGCAGGGAGTCTGCTTCTCCCTCTGACCCTCCCCCCTCTCATGTGCTCTCTCTCTCTCTCATTCTTTCTCTCAAATAAATAGAATCTTTAAAAAAAAAAAAAAAAGAAAAGAAAGATATACAGGTTAAAAGGAAATGGAGAGAAAAAGAGATACCATTCAAACAGTAAGCATAAGAAGGCCTGAGTGGTTGTATATTAGGCAAAATAGATTTCAAAAGTAAATATATTACAAGAGATAAAGAGGGCTACCATATAATAAGAAAAGGGTCAATTATTCAGGAAGACATCATTAGTATGTATGTGTTCAATAACTGAGAAATGAACAATTCCACAAGCATAGTTGGTTATTTTGATACCCCTCTCGACAATTGATATAATTAGCCAAAAATCAGCAAGAATACAGATCTGAGCAACACTATCAACCACCATGACTGAATATTTATAGGACTCTAAACCCAACAATAGCGAAATATACACTATTTTCAAGTGTGTTTACTGGGATAATCCATACATAGAGCCATCAAGCAAGTCTCAATACATTTGAAAAGACAAAAATCATATAGAATACATTCAATGACCAAAATGAAATTAAATTATAAATCAGAAACCGATCATAAAAACCCATTACTTGGAAATTAAACACACCTATAAGTATTCATTGGTTCAAAGACAACATTCCTATTAATAGAAATTTCTATTAGTTTCTAGTAGAAATTAGACAATATTTTGAACATTATAATGAAAACATACCAAAATTAGCAGCATGAAACTAAAACAGTTACAAAGGTAAAAGTATAGCTTTAAATGGCTGTATTAGTAAAGAAGATAGGCCTTAATCAATAAGCTTTGACTTTGAGAAACTATTAAAAAAGCAAATTAAACCCAAAGCATAGAGAAATTTCTTAAAAAGAAAAATAGAAAACAGAAAAACAAAAAAATTTCAAAAAAAAAATCAAGAACTACTTCTTTGAAAAGATCAATAAAATTGATAAACTGCTAGCCAGATTAATCTAGGGAAGAAAAAAAGAGACACAAATTACCAATATAAAAAAAAAGAGGGCACAACACTACCTACCATACAAACATTAAAAACATAGTAAGGGAATATAAGTAACAAAAAGTTTGATAACCTAAGAAAAGGGACAAATTTTTTGAAAGGCAAAAATTACAAACACCAACCCAAGAAGAAATAGAAAATTTGAACTAGCCCTTAGCAACTGAACAAATTTGTAATTACTATCCTTCCCATAAAAAAACAAAAACAAAACAAAAACAAAACAAAAAACAAAAAAAACCCCCCACCTTCTGGCCCATGAATTATATCAGCATTTAGGAAACAAATAAACTTAATCCTACAAAAACTCTTCCAAGAAACTGAAAAGAAATATTTTCTAATTCATTATATGAGACCAGTATTTCTCAGATTCCAAAACCACACCAAATATATCAAGAGAGAAATATAAACCAGTATCCATCAGGAGCACAGAAGCAAAAAATCCTTAACAAAATATTAGCAAACAATTTATTAAAATAATGTATCATGACCAACTGAAATTTATCCCAGCAATATGACTGGTTTATTAACACCCTAAGATCTAACAGTGTAATTAACCATATTAAAATGAGTAAAACCCTATGATCATTTCAATAATATGCAAAAAATATTTAATAAAAATCAACAGATCCTCATGGTAAGGGCTCTCAGTAAATTAGGAAATGAAAATAACTTCCTAAAGCAAGTTAAGGGCATCTATGAAAAACTTATAGCTAATAACTCAATAATGAAAGGCTCAATGCTTTGTACCTAACACAAACAAAACAAGAATGCTGGCTCTCACCAATTCTATTTAAAGTTGTACTGGAGGTCCTATCCAGTACAATAAAGGATAAAAAACAAAGGCATATGAATTGTAGAGAAATAGATCTTTTTTTGCAGACAACATGATTGTGCATGTAGGAGACCCTGAGGAATCTGCAAAAAAAGCTACCAAAACTATTAAGTGAATTTAGCAAGGCTACAGGACTCAAAACAAATTTATATATAATAGCAACAAAAAACAGAAAATGAAAATTTCAAGTCCATCATAATAGCTTTAAAAAATAAACACATAGGGCGCCTGGGTGGCTCAGTTGGTTAAGTGACTGCCTTCGGCTCAGGTCATGATCCTGGAGTCCCGGGATCGAGTCCCGCATCGGGCTCCCTGCTCAGCGGGGAGCCTGCTTCTCCCTCTGACCCTCTTCCCTCTCGTGCTCTCTCTCATTCTCTCTCTCTCAAATAAATAAAATCTTTAAAAAAAAACACATAAGCATAAGTTTAACAAAAAATTATAAGACGTTATAAAAGGAAATTAAAGAAGATTTCAATAAAGGAGAGATACAATATTCATAGCTTAGAGGTCTTGATGTGGTTAAAGAAAGAATCCTCCCCAAGTAAATCTATATATTTAATGCAACCCCAATCAAAACAACCATTCCCCAACACTGAAAATTGATGAAAGACATTCAACACATTGAAAAGCATTTATTCAAGAAAAATCTACTGAATCTCTCAGAACACTGGATGTTGTTTTAGCCTGAGTCTGCTCCACTCCCCCCTCCTCCTTACTCTGTGGCAAATTGTATCATGATGGGGCAAGCTTTAAATACTGGGGCTGACTTTATTTAGAATACGGCCCTGAAAATTCCAAGTCCAGGGCTTTCTCAAAACAACAGCAATCTTGGTAGCCAACAATCAGGAAAAGCCATCACAGAAAATATATTCAGCCAAGCAACAAACTGGCAAATGAGCCAGACATTTAAAAAGCTCTCAGAAAAATGTTCAAAAACTAAAGTAAATCATATGTAAAGAACTAAAAGAAAGCATAATGATAATAACCCATCAAATAGAAAATATCAATAAAAAGATGCAAGTTATGAAAAAGAACCAAATGGAAATTCTGGATGTGAAAATTACAAGAACTATAATGAAAAATTCACTCAAGATAATCTGAGATGGAAGGGAAGAAAAAAAATCATGGCAGGGCATTATCATGTGTACCAACAAAGTCACAAAGGAGAGAGAAAACTGAAAAAAATATTTAAAGAAAGAATGGGTGAAAATTTCCCAAGTTCAATGAAAATATTACACATTCAAGAAGTTCAATAAACTCCAGCACAATAAATCCAGAGAGATTTATACCTAGCCACATCTTAAACTATTGACAGCCAAAACCAGAAAATACTGAAAGTAATGAGAAAAAGGACTCATCAAATACAGGGAAAGCACAGTAAAATTAACAGCTGACTTTGCATCAAAAACAATGAAGAACAGAGGTAAGGGGATGACATATTTAAAGTGCTGAAAGAAAATTTCTCTGTCTTATAAAACTATTGTTCTAAAATGAAGGCAAAATACACCCCCAAATAAAAAAAGACTCAGACAATTCATTAGGTATACCTAACAAAAGAGTAAAAAAAAAAAAAAAGTTCTTTAGACTAAAAGAAAGTGACACCAAAGGGGGTGGGGGGAACTGGACAAGTTAATTGCATAGGTAATTCTAATATAATATATATTTTCTCTTCTCAAATAATTTAAAGTGATTTACACAACTGTAAAATTGGTTGAGCTTGTAACATACTGAGGTGTAATATATATGACAATAATAGGATAGAGGATAAAGGAAGGAATGGAGCTATATCAGAACAAGGAAATGACCCCAAATATGCACTGAGACAAAAAGTAAAAACAACCCAAATATTCATTAACTGATGAATGAATAAGTACTGTCTATCCATACAATGGATTATTATTTAGCCATAAAAGGACTGAAGTAATAACAACATGTCATGATATGGATGAACCTTGAAAACATTATGCTAAGCAAAAGAATCCAGAAAAAGGCCACATATCATATGATTCCATTTATGTGAAATGTCCAGAATAGGCAAATTTATAGAGACAGATATTAATGGCTGCCTAGGGGTTAAAAGGGGGTGGTACTGACAGGAATGGGGTATGACTGCTAATGGGTATGAAGTTTCCTTGCAGAATTATGGAAATGGATCTAAAATGGATTGTGGTCTCCACATGGTCAGCCCAAGTCTCTGACCATACAAAAAATTACTAAATCATTTCAAGTGGGTGAACTGCATACGATATGAATTATAGTTCAATAAAAATATTTTAAAACATAAAATTGTATAAAGCAATAGCTATAACACTGTATCACTGAGTTTTTAAACACGTAGAGTCATGATATATATAACAATAACACAAAGGAAAGGGTAGGAAGTAGAACTGTATTAAAGCATAGTAAGTATGGAAGGAAGTAGTAGTTTGTGATAAAGATGCATATTATAATACCTAGAGCAACCACTAAGAAATAACTTTAAAATATAGTAAAATATAAACAAAAGGAAATTGTATATGAGACATATGTATCTTATGTAGAAGAGAAATGAATATAGAAACAGCAAAATGGCAGACAGAAATCCAACCATATCAATAACAACATTAAGTACAAATTCATTAAACACTTTAAGATTTTACTTTTAAGTAATCCCTATACCCAACATGGGGCTCAAACTCGCAACCCCTAGATCAAAAGTCACACTCTCCACTGAATAAGCCAGCCAGGTGCCCCTCATTAAATATTCCTATCACAAGGCAGAGGTTGTCAAACTGGATAAAAATACCAGATACAACTGCATGCTCTCTGTAAGAGACCTATTTTAGATTGACACACACAAATAGGCTGAAAGCAAAAGAATGGAAACATATACAAAGCAAACAGTACCCGTATGAGAGCTGGAGTGACTGTAGTGATTGTTATGGACTAAACTGTGTCCTCCCCAAATTCATATGTGGAAGCCTCAACCCTCAATGAGACTCTTTGTAAATAGGGCCTTTAAAGAGGAAATTAAGATTAAATGAGGTCGCAAGAGTGGGGCCCTAATTCAGTAAGACTGGTATCCTTAATAAGAGGAAGAGAAGCCAGGGATGCCTGCACACAAAGAAAAGCCATGAGAGAGCGGCAAGAAGGCAGCTATCTGCAAACCAAAGAGAAAGGCCTCAGGAGAAATCTCTCCTACATATCAGAGCTTAAACTACAAAATTCATAAGGAAACATAAGGGTAAAACTTCAAAGCAGTGGACTTGGCAATGATTTCTTGGACATAACACCAAAAGCACAAGTGACAAAAGAAAAAATAAATTGGACTGTATCAAAACTAAAAACTTCTATCAAAGGGCACTATCAACAGAATGTAAAGACAACCCACAGAATGGGAGAAAATATTTGCAAATCATATACTGATAAGGGTTAATATCCAGAATATACAAAGAATTCCTACAACGCAATACCAACAAAAAGCCAAACAGGCCAGTTAAAAAATGGGCAAAGGACTTAAAGAGATTATTTCTCCAAAAACAATATATGATACCCAATAAGCACGAGAAGATCCTCAACATCACTAGTCATTACAGAAATGCAAATCACACTGCAATTAGATACCACCTCACACTCATTAGGATGTTCATTAAAAAAAAAAAAAAAAGGAAGTGCTGATGAGGATATGGAGAAAGTGAAATTAGAACCCTTGCACACTGTTGGTGTGAACATAAAATGGGGCAGCTGCTTTTAGAGAACAGCAGGGAAATTCCTCAAAAAGTTAAAAATAGAACTATCACATCATTCAGCAATTCCACTTCTAGGTCTATATCCAAAAGAATTGAAAGCAGGATCTTGAAGAGGTATTTGTACATCTGCGTTCACTGCAGCATCATTTACAACCACCAAGAGGTGGAAGCAATTCAAATACCCACTGACGAATGTGTAAAGAAATGTGGTTTATACCTACAATGGAATATTATTTAGCCTTAAAAAAGAAATCTTGTCACATATTACAGCACAGATGAATCTTGAGGATATCAGACTAAATGAACTAAGGCAGTCATAAAAAGACATATACTGTATGATTCCACTTGCAAGAGGTATCTAAAGTAGTCAAACTTATAGAAACAAAAAGTTAGAACAATGGTTTGAGAGGCACTGGGGGTTGGGGAAATAGGCAGTTAGTTGCTCAATGGATGTAGTTCCACTTTTGCAAGATTAAAGTTCCACAGATCTGGTGCACAACAAAGTAAATACAGTTCAAGCTACTGAATTGTATCCTTAAAAATGGTTAAAATAGTAAATTTTATGTTATGTGCTTTTTTACAACTAAATTTTTTCAAAAAGGAAAGAAATTCTGACACATGCTGTAACATGGATGAACCTTGACGATATTATACTAATTGAAATAAGCCAGTTACAGAAGGACAAATATTGCCTCTTTCTACTTATCTGAGGTACCTAGTAAGGTCAAATTCCTAGAAACAGGAAGTAGAATGGGGACTGCCAGGGCCTGGGAATAGAAAGGAGTGGAACTAGTGACTGAAGGGTACAGAGTTTTAGTTTGGGAAGATAAAGAGTTCTGGAGATGCATGGTGCTGATGGCTGCAACTGCACAATGAAAAAAATTAAGAAACTGATAGCTGAAACACTCATATTAGGAAAAAAGATCTCAAATCAATAACCTAAGCTTCTACCTTAAGAAACTACAAAGTAAACAGGGTGCTTTATAGCCATCCTACAGTGAATGCTCAGTAGTTTGTGTTGATATGTGACTCATAAATGTAAGCTTTAAGCAGACGTTTACAAAAAAACACAAATTATAAAACAAGGTGAGGGATAACATAGCAGAAGCTAACCAATTCCACAGAGATTAAAGAGCAAGAAATTTTAAAAGGGCAAGTGGAGCAACTCGTTTGTTTTTTGACTGAAGGCAGACAAGAATGAGATAAAGGGCCAACTGAGGAAAAAGCTTGTCATTAAGTAGATGTGTCTACGGCGGGAACAGAAGAGAATGGCCAGGACTGCACTGAGAGAGAAAACAAGATGACACAGGTGAGAGGAGAGAAAGGACCCTGGCCCTCTGGTCCACTGTGAAAGGAGCACAGCGTGGGAGGACACGGAAGGGGCCGGCTGTGTAATGAGGTGGTCCCGCTGGGGAATGGGCCACGTCTGTGACTCCCCAAGGGGAACACCTGGCCTTCTGGGGGTGTTTGCCCTGAGAAAGGCAGGTGCCATGCTCTAAAGAGCAGATGGACTGCCACAACGTGTTGACAACTCTAAAGGATGTGAAGTAGGAAATAAGAAAGCATGTCTAGGCTCCAGTCTTAGACTAATCTCTAAAGAGAAGAAAGTCCTTTTTTCTCCTGGTTAGTAAAAGTAACCAGTAAAAAACAGTGAACCTAGAGAACCCAAGAATCCCAATTTTGATGCAGGCTTTAAATTTTAAAACCAGAAAAACTTCCATTATCCCAATTTACCCATGTATAAGTACACAGATATATGTATGGCGTACATACATCTGTATACATACATATGCACATGTGAATATACACACATACACGTACAAAAATGTCTAAGGCTCTTTATGTTTTCAGGTAACTTATCTCTCATCCACAACATGTGGAAATAAAAGTGGATTCTATTTTTAAAACAGATATTCCACAATTTTACTTGTTCTCAAGTAAAAATATACACAAATGCCTCCTACCCCCAAGATTTTACAAGGCAGTTTTATAAAAATAATTTTGGTCAATCACTTGCAAAACTGATTTCATGGTTTGAGCAAAAGATGCATGTGTCATCCTACCGTGCATACTGCTTGAGTTAGGTGCTTGCATCCCTGGCGATAAATATTACGGACTGCATCAGGCCTTCAAAATAAATATTAAATTATCAAGACAAAAGGAAAAGATGTTAAGTGAAACTTTCAATCTTTCAAAATTTAGATAATGAAATTTAATAAGCATCAGGATAATACTTACTGTTTCCTATACCATGAAAGGACTCCATGTTCTAACACTACCCAGAATAACCTCCAGCCAAAAAATCTTGAACTCTAAGGAAAAAATTGGCAAAGATTTTCCAAGCTGACACATCTAGATTCAAATACCTGACTGATAAAAAATAAGTTATGACAGTTCTATTGTTGTCTTTCATCTAGATAGTACTACTGAACATTAAAAAATGATCAAACATGGGGGCTCCTGGGTGGCTCAGTTGGTTAAGAGTCTGCCTTTGGCTCAGGTCATGATCTCAGGGTCCTGGGATCGAGCCCCGCATTGGGCTCCTTGCTCAGCGGGAAGCCTGGTTCTCCCTCTCTCTCTGCCTGTTGCTCCCCCTGCTTGTGTTCCATCAAATAAAATTTTTTTAAAAGTTTAAAAAAAATTTTTTAAGGTATCAAACATGAACGAAGGTACTCAGTGTAGTAATGAAAACATTTTATCACTACAGAGGGACAGGAATAGAAAAAATGCCATACTAATAAGACCAATAACACCAACTGTTTATAGTTCTGACAATATTGTTCAGGGATATTTATGGGAAGATTTTCAATTGTGGACTTCAAAGTCTGGAATGAAACACTACATAAAGAGTATTCTGATTTTATACAATATAAACATATTTGTGCATAAATATACAGAGGGAGTGCTTGCAAGTGCAAAAGAAAATGCATGCTCTAAAATAATTCTAGAAAATAACTGAACTCCAAGATGCAAAGAAATTTTTAGAACCAGATTTTATGTGTGTGCCCTGTGACAATTCAAGTATTAAATTTCCTAATAAGTCCTCCCTACTTCAATATTCATAACAAAAACATTGTAATTCTATGATTAAGGAAAAAAATATGTTCTCCCACTCTGTTCTGTATAAGCTTGTCACCTAAAAGTGTCAGACCATCAACACGAAGGACACCAATTGCTACAATAAATGGAAGCCTAATGAAGTACAGCACTACAGAAAATGGTTAATGTTGTCAGATCCAAGAAAGATTAAGTCAGAAATAATTTTTAAATTTTTAAAAAATTTTATGAGCGAGCATGAGAGCAAGAGCGTGAGCGAGCGAGTGAAAGAGTGAGCGAGTGAGAGCAAGCAAGAGCGAGGGCACAAGCGGGGGGAGGGGCAGAGGGAGAAGCAGACTCCTGTTGAGCAGGGAGCCTGATGCTGGACTCCATCCCAGGACCCTGGGACCATGATCCAAGCCTAAGGCAGACACCCAACTGACTGAGCCATCAGGCACCCTTTAAATTATTTTAACAAAAACGGAGTACCTGAGAATTCTTTCCAGTTTTATAAATAAAATAATCCCAGCCTACCTTCCAGAGAGGGCCTTCATATCGTTTCAACACTTTGTAGACAACCTGTTAAAAAAATGTTTTCATAAAAAATGCCATCTATATATTTCAAGAATTCAAAATCTTTTTCTAAAAAGGATCATATGCAAGTAATCCGTTACTACATACTTTATTACCGATAAGAATGTGTTTCATTTCAGCACCCTGGGCAAGGTCAAGGGGTTTCTGATCTGTGTAAAAACAAAGAAAGAAATCAAGAGCTTAATTGTATATAAAACAGATGCTATTAGAGCATATAATATTCTTTAATTATTACAACAACCACAGTTTTTTCTTCTCCTCCCAAGTTACCCACCTGAAGCTGCCATCTCAACTCTTTCTGGCCCCCATTTTGGCAGCTAACTATTAAGCCAGCAGGCAAGATTAACTTCAGAACACTCTGTACAAGTTCTGTGATCCTTCAAGTCGTCTTATTTTAAAATCATTGCATTAGCTTCCCATGGCTGCTATAGCAAAGTACCATAAACTTAGTGGCTTCAAACAGTACAAATGAATTCTTTCATAGTTGGGGAGCTCAGAAGTCCAAAATCAGTTTCACTGGAGCCAAAATCAAGGTGTAGATGGGGTCTCACCCTTTCTGGAGGCTCTAGGGGACAATCTATTTCCTCGCCCCTATCTAGTTTCTGGAAGCCACCTGTTGATTTTGTGGTCCCATCCTCAAAGCACATCACTCCAACCATAACTGCCATCCTCCCAGTAAGGACAACTGTGATTACATGGGGCCCACCTGGATAGCTCAGGATTATCTCCCTATCTCAAGATACTTAACTAATCACATCTTTAAGGCAGCCATTATTTGGCCTACCATGGCCACTCTTAAGCTGCTTCACCAGAGAACAGGTAGCAGAGAAAGCTCACAAGCTAAGAGCATGATGGTCCACAAATGAGGACAAAAGAAAAAAGTGATAATGGAGAATGAAACCACTAAGGCATTATGGGAACTTTTGCAACGTTATACATGCGAGCACTCTATGTTTTGCCAAGCAAGAACAGAATTTGTTAAAGTTACTTTTTTGAGTTCTGAAGTGAGCAGGCCACTATAGGAAGCAAGCTAGCCAAAAAAAAAAAAAAAAAAAAAAAAAAAAAAAAGTACTCTCCTAACCTGGGAGTAGAAAATGGCACTTTCAAAGTAACACACCTAACTGGAACTCAGTTTAAGGTAATATATTCTATCAAATAAACTTATTTTTTTGTAAATTTAAATTCAAGTTAGTTAACATATAGTGTAGTATTGGTTTTAGGAGGGCTCTCATCACAAGTGCCCTCCTTAATGCCCATCACACATTTAGCCCATTTCCCTGTCAACCTCCCTTCCAGCAACCCTGTTTGTTCTCTATAGTTAAGAGTCTCTTATAGTTTGCCTCCCTCTGTTTTTATCTTTTATTTTTCCTCCCTTTCCCCTATGTTCATCTGTTTTGTTTCTTAAATGCCACATGAGTGAAATCATATTTGTCTTTCTGACTTATTTCATTTAGCGTAATACATTCTAGTTCCATTCATGATGTTGCAAATGGCAAGACTTCATTCTTTTTGATAGCTGATCAAATAACCTTTTTATAAATACCAAACACTGGCTGTGGTGTTAGGCAGCTTTTTGTATGAATTTCTCCTAATGAGGATCTACTATGTACCAACTAATATTTTAGGCACTGGGGATTCAACAGTGAACATGACAGAAAAAATTGGGGGGGGGGGCAGGGTAGCATGGGAAGAGAGAAAAAGATAGTAAATCAATAAAAATTACATGGCAGAGGTGCACCTGGGTGGCTCAACTAGGCATCTGGTTCTGGATTTTGGCCCAGGTCACGATCTCAGCCCTGCAATGATCTCAGGATCAAGCCCTGCATCAGGCTCTGTGCTCAGCGGGGAGTCTGCTTTAGATTCTCTCTCTCCCTCCCCACCTCACACCCAGCTCTCTAAAATAAATAAATCTTTTTAAAAAATTACATGGCAGATAATAAACCATGTTATGCTGATACTTTTTAAGTGAATGATGTGATACAGAATGACTAGGGTACCACTTCAGACTGGAGACTGGGCAACTGATCAGGGTAGGCCTTTCTGAGGAAAAGGTGTTTAAATTGAAAGGAAGGATCTGGTCTTGAGAAAATATAGGGGAAGGGCATTCCAGGATGGAACACTAAAAACAATTTACTGGGCATGAGAGATAGAAGCCAGAAGCCACATCATGTCAGGGCTTTGTAGGTCAGAACTCTGTGAGTCAATACAGGGCTTTAGGTTATTTTAAATATGATGAAAAGCCACTGCAGGGTTTTAAGAAAAAGAGGAACATGATCTGACTTATGTTTAAAACCATCAAAGTGTAAAAAAAAAAAAAAAATTTAGAAGGGTAATAGGGGGAAATGTGAACTATGGCTATTTGATGGTTTTGTAAAATTGTTACTAACAGGATGTTATTGTAGCAATGTTTTTTAACAGCTCTGTTGAGATATAATTCACATACCATATAATTCACCCATTTAAAGTGTACATTTCAGTGGTTTTCAGTATATTCAGAGCTGTGCAACCAACATGTGGCTATAGTTTTTTCTAAAGAAGCCCTATCTTTTATAATTATACTGAAATATATTTTTTTAAGATTTTATTTTTAAGTAATCTTTACACCCAACACAGAGCTCAAACTCACAACCCTGAGATCAAGAGTCACATGCTCAACTGACTGAGCCAGCCAGGCGCCCCTATACTGAAATATTTATACACAAAACAACATAGTAACAGGAGAGTGGCCAGTTTGAGAATTCCTGAAGGAGAGTGAAGAGCACATCAATTAATTACACTATTTTTTAAGCTTTGATAACTTCAGTAAAAACATTTTTTAAAAGATCACCATGGCTACAGTATGGAAAATGCCTTGTAAATGTGGGCAAGAGAAAAGCAGAGAGAACAGTTACAAAGCAATAGTGATAGTCCAAGTGAAAGATAATAGTGGTTTGGACTAGAGAGTTAGCCATAGATAAAATGGAGACAGAGGAAAATAGAGAAGTTTAAGGGTTTCAGATTTTAAAGGTAGATTTATAGGACTGCCAATGGGTAAAACTTGGACTAATTATCACTTTAGTGGGGAAAATAAAGTGTTAACTGAGAAATTAATAGCCACTTCAAGTTTTCTAGCTAGCATATAGGAAGAGGTCTTATAAAAAGGTCTGCCAACTGTTATTTTTATTCTATCTACAGGGCACTTTTGAGAAATTATTCCTTTAGGCGAAGGGGAGGAGGACAATGTGATTTCTTTCACAGAATTCTGCCCTACACCAAAAATAAATTCTGAACTCCTGCCAACTAGCTGAAATTCCAGTACTAAGCCTTCATTTCTAGATTCAATGCCTAAAGTGCCTGACACACAGTAAGAATTAAATATTTTAACTGAATGAAATAGCCTCCCTACCCAGATGAGCACCATAACCAGTCAATTCAAAATTGTACATCTTTTATCAAACAAAATAAAAACCAGGCATGATCCAATATTTAAATTTTTACATGTTATAAATTTGTTCTTTAGTGAGAACACTAAATAAAAATGTCAACATTCCTCAAAGGAATTTATACAGAATGTAATTACAATAACATACCAATGGTATATTTACTACAAACCCAGAAGAAATTATTTTAAATGCCATCTAGGAGAATAAACAGGTAAGAATGTCAAAGACAATCGTCCAAAAAAAAAAAAAAAAAAAGAGAAACCTTATCAGATATTTACACATTACAAAAACAATCATTAAAAATGAGAAACTTGAGGGCACCTGGGTGGCTCAGTTGGTTAGGTGACTGCCCTCAGCTCAGGTCATGATCCCAGAGTCCTGGGATCGAGTCCCACATCAGGCTCCCTGCTCAGCGGGGAGTCTGCTTCTCCTTCTGACCCTATCTCCTCTCATGCTCTCTCTCTCACTCTCTCTCAAAAATCTTTTAAAAAAATGAGATACCTGCAAAAGAGAGAGATGAAGCAATGAAAGAGAACAGAAAACAAAAGAGCCTAATTTTTTTTTTTTAAGATTTTATTTATTTGAGACAGAGTGAGAGAGAGCCCAAGCTAGGGGAGGGAGAGGGAGAATAAATTCTTAAAAGGTAGGAGAAAGGCATAAACAATGGACAAGGAAAGATTGCTCGATGAAGGGTATAAAGACAAGTGATTAGCAATTTGAGAGTCTCACATCCTAACACACACTCCCATATAAACGTTGCTTACTCAAAACCCTGCAAAAAACAGGGCTGGGCCTCTGGCTACTTTCCCAGATTTACCCCTCTCCCCCCACTTGCCCTGCCCTAGGCACCGTGACAGCTTTCTTCTTTAAATGTGCCAAGTGCTCTCCCACCCCAGAGCTTTTACACTTGCTTGTCCTCGGTTTTCAATGGTCTTCTGCCAGATATCCTCAGGCCTCACTCCTTAACTCAGCTCTGTGCTCACAGAGGCCTTCCCTTACATGCTTTCCAAAACAACGGCGCCCCGCCCCCGACATCATCACTCTCTATCCCCTTCATCCTGTTTTATTTTTCTGCACCTCACTGCCTGACATTATATGTGTATTCACATTTTGTCTATATCCTCCCACTAGGACATAAGCTCTGAGAGTGTGGGGACTGTCAGGTTTTGTTGGCTGTGGATCCCCAGCACCTACAATTGTTCTTGGCACACAGTAGAGGGTCAGCATTTGCTTAATGAATGAATGTGATTACAGATAAGCTAGGAGAAAACAATCAAATATTTACCGAATCTTAAGTCTAGAAGTGTTCAAAGAAATCAAAGAAGAGGATCAACAAATTTAAATAAAAATGCAAAACATTTCTTTAAAAAAAGAAAAAACTGGGAAAATTTAGTAGTCGAAAAGCAGATAATCATTGTCCATATTATTGGCGTTTTGGGTGGTAAATTATATCCATGTGAAATACTATCCAGAAGGTGAGCTAAGAAGACTATGCTTCTGGAGACAATATGGAAAAATTGTTGATACTTGATAAAAAGCACGAGTTTAATATGTCAACTCTATTTACAAGCCATAAAACAGAAGGAGTAGACACTTTGAGGCATTTGCCTCACTCTTTCACCAGTATCTGAGCACTGCTCTTTCCACACCCCCTGGGGGAGACATAGCAGCCATGGTTGCACCATAAGGCCCTGCCCCAGAGTTCCAGCTGTCTGTATCAGAGGCAGGCCCCAAACACAGTGGGTGCCATTGGATTATCTCCCAATAAAATTTAAAACTGAGGTTAGGAAATCCTGGTCTACTGAATGGAGTTCAGGGCAGTCATCTTCCAGCATATATACTGGAAAACTGATCTGCTAAGAGAAAGAAATGAGAGATCAAGCATTGAGAGAAGGATACACATACAATGAGTGGTAGCCTTCTTGATTCCTAATAGCTCCTGATTCTATCCCTTCTGATGCCTGCCTTGTAATACGATGAGATAACTCTGTATTCTGATATTAGTAATACATGACCTTCCTTTTGCCTATACTCTTGAGCTGGTATTTATTATTTTAAACTTAAAAAAAATTTTTTTAAAGTAGGCTTCATACCCAGTGTAGAGCCCACTGCAGGGCTTGAACTCACAATCCTCAGATCAGACCTGAACTAAGATCAAGAGTCAGATGCCCAACTGGCTGAGCCATCCAGGCGGCCCTATTATTTTAAACTTTTTTTAAAAAGTTTGGTCTACCAGAGAATAATAACTAACGATTAAAAGCTAAGTGTTTATGGGTATTTGGGTCATAGATGATTCCACTTTGTGGGTGCCTTCATTTTCTTCATTTTGAACACAAGCATTAGTTTTGCAATTTTTAAAAAACTGTTCTAAAATAGGTATGAAGTGAGAAAGTTATACAATATGCCAAAGAAAAAGACTATTTTAATAATTTGGTGTTTTTTTTTTCTATAATGCAGACAGTAGGACTTAAAATACTTTCTCAGAAGGTGTCATCCTGACTTTTATCAAGAACACTTATAAACTATAGGGTTAAAGTATATTTAAACACCAACAATCAAATTTTTGATGTTTACAGGGACATTTCTTTAGTTTAGACTGATATTCACATGGGACTATTAATTCTTGTTACACTAGAATGCTTTTGGAATCCAAATTTTGAAGGAATAATCATTATAAACCACCACCTAAAAAAACTATTCAAGTCTTTGGGAAATTGGTAAAGGCACTAGGAATCATACTGTTAACATCAATTTTAGGGTACTGACTCTTTTGGCACTTTCAGGATTCCTTTGCTTAATTCCCAGGTAGGAAAATAACTTTAGTTCTTAACTAGTAATTAGTAGATAAAATTTAAATTATGTAATGTAGTTGTTCCCATTGCTCTGTAGTTCATAGAGCCCGCTAGGGAAGTCCTTTCCAGGTATCTGTACCCAACTTCCATTATATTTACAAGCTTATCCTTCAGAAAAAGCCTGGAAAGACCACAAATACATGAAGGTTAAACAACATGCTACTAAATATTGAATGGGCCAACCAGGAAATCAAAGAAGAAATAAAAAATACATGGAAACATATGAAAATGAAAATATAACAGTCTAAAACCTTTGGGATGCAGCAAAAGCGGTCCTAAGAGGGAACTACATAGCAATACAGGTCTACCTCAAGAAGTAATAAAAATCTCACACAACCTAGCCTTACACCTAAAGGAGCTAGAAAAAGAACAACAAAGCCTAAAATCAACAGAAGGAAGGAAATAATAAAGATTAGAGCAGAAATAAATGATATAGAAACTAAAAAAACAATATAAAAGAAAAATCAATGAAACAAAGCTGGTTCTTCAAAAAAATAGAAAAGATAAACCTCCAGCCAGACTTATCAAAAAGAAAAAGAACCCAAATAAAATCACAAATGAGAGAAGAAAAATAACAAACACCAACACAGAAATACAATTATAAGATTATATTATAAAAAACTATATGCCAACAAACTGGACAACCTAGAAGAAATGGAGAAATGCCTAGAAACATATCAACTACCAAAACTAAAACAGTAAGAAACAGAAAACTTGAACAGACTGGTAATCAGCAAAGAAACTGAATTGGTAATCAAAAATCTCCTGGCTTCACAGGTGAATTCTACCAAACATTTAAAGAAGAGTTACTATCTATTCTTTTCAAATTATTCCAAAAAACAGAAAAGGAAAATTTCCAAATTCATTCCATGACACCAGTGTTACCCTGGTACCATAACCAGATAAAGACACCACTAAAAAAAAAAAACCTAGAGGCCAATATCACTGATGGACATAGATGTAAAAATGCTCAATAAAATATTAGCAAACTGAACCCTACAATACATTTTTAGAAAAATCATTCACCATGATCAAGTGAATTTACTCCTGGGTTTGCAAGGGTAGTTCAATATTTGCAAATCAACATGACATATCACATTAGTAAAAGAAAGGATAAGAATCATATGATCGTTTCAATAGATGCAGAAGAGCATTTGAAAAAATATAACATCCATTCATGATAAAAATCCTCAACAAAGTAGGTTTAGAGGGAACCTACCTCAACATAAGAAAGGCTATATATGAAAAACCCACAGCTAATATCCTAAATAGGGAAATATTGAGAGTTTTCTTGATGGTAAGGAACAAGACAGGGATGTCCACTCTCAGCACTTTTATTTACATAGTCCTGGAAGTCCTAGCCACAGCAGACAACAAAAACAAATAAAAGGCATCCATATTGGCAAGGAAGAAGTCAAACTTGCACTATTTGCAGATGACATGATACTATATATATAGAAAACCTTGAAGACTCTACTAAAAAAAACTGCTAGAACTGATAAATGCAGTAAAGTTGCAGGATATAAAATCAACATAGAGAAATGTTTCATTTCTATATATCAATAATGAAGCAGCAGAAAGAGAAATTAGGGAATCGCTCCCATTTACAATTGCACCAAAAGCAGTAAGATATCCAGGAATAAAGCCATACAACACTGATGAAAGAACCTGAAGATGACACAAAGAAACAGACATTCCATGCTCATGGACTGGAAGAATATTGTTAAAATGTCTATACTACCCAAAGCAATCTACACATTTAATGCATTCCCTGTCAAAATACCAACAGTATTTTTCACAGAGCTAGAACAATCTTAAAATTTGTTTGGAACCACAAAAGACCCTGCATAGCCAAAGCAATATTGAAAAATAAAAAGCTGGAGGCACCACAATTCTGGACTTCAAGTTAAATAGATGTAGTAATCAAAAGAGTATGGTACTGGCACAAAAACAGACACATATCAATAGAACAGAATACAAAACCCAGAAATGAACCCACAATTATATGGTTGATTAATCTTCAACAAAGCAGGAAAGGATATACGATAGGAAAAAGAATGTCTCTTCAACAAATGGTATTAGGAAAACTGGACAGCAACATGCAAAAGAATGAAATGGGACCACTTTCTTACACCATACACAAAAATAAACTCAAAATGGATTAAAGACTTAAATGTGAGACCTGAAACCATAAAAATTCTAGAAGAGAGCACAGGCAGTACTTCTTTGACATCAGCCATCGCAACTTATTTCTAGTTATGTCTCCTGAGGCAAGGGAAACAAGAGCAAAAATAAACTACTGGGACTACATCAAAATAAAAAGCTTCTGCACAGTGAAGGAAACAATCAACAAAACTAAACATACAGAATGGAAGAAGGTATTTGCAAATGCCATATCTGATAAAGGGTCAGAATCCAAAATATATAAAAAAACTTATAAAACTCAACATTTTCTCCACTCATTGCCTTGACACCTTTATCAAAAATCAATTCTCCCTATATATAGGTTGCTGTCTAGACTCGCTCCTGTTCTACAAATCCATATATCTATCTTTATACCATATCACACAGTCATGGAATTGGGTTATGTGATGGTTAATTTTGTGTGTCAACTTAAACAGGCTAAAGAGATGCCCCGAAAGCTGATAAAACATTGTTTTTGGGTCTGCCTGTGAGGGTGTTTCTGGATAAGATTAGCTTTTGAACAAGTGAACTGAGTAAAGAAGATCTGCCCTCACCAATGTGGGTGGGCATCATTCAATCTATTGAGGGCCTAAAGGCAGAGGAAGAATGAATTCTGTCATCTCTTGAGCTGAGATATCCTTCTCTTTCTGCCCTCTGACATAGGAGCTCCTGATTCTTCAGCCTTTGGACTCGAGGACTTGCACTGGTGGCCTTCCTGGTCTCAGGTGTTCAGACTGAATTACACCATCAGCTTTCCTGGTTCTCCAGCTTGCAGACAGCATATTGTGGCAGATATCTGCCTCCATAATCACATATATGCAAGATACATATACACACATCCCACATACATGGTATATATGTGATATATGTGTATCTCTCATGTATATCTATATGGATAACTAATTGCCCCAGCATTATTTACTCAGTTCTTTCCTCATCCACTTTTCATGCCACCTTTGTCATCTATCAAGTTCCCCATATGTACATATTTTAATTTCCAAACTATCTGGTCTGTTCATCTTCATGACCCTGAACTAATACCAAGATCTAAGTGATCTTATCCATCCCCTTACTAACTCTACATGCTGACAATTCCCAAATTTATATCTCCACCCAGAGATCTCTCCTAAGCACAAACTTCTATTTCTGACATCTCACTTGGATTGTAGAATAGGATTTCAAATTTTCAACACCTTAAAAACCAAACTCCTAATTCTCAGCCATTGCTATGCTAGCCTACCCTTCCCTGCAGTCTTACCCTACTCTGTAACTAGAAATTCCCTTTTTCCAGGTCCTCAGCTGAAAGACTGTAAATTCGCCCTCAATTCCTGTCTTTTTCTCATACCTCACATATCCCAGCCATCAGAAAATCCTGACCACTCTGCCTTCAAATTATGTAAAAAAAAAAAAAAAAAAAAAAAAAAAAATCCAAGCATTTACATCATTTGTGTGGCCACTATCCTGATCCAAGTCAATATCCTCTCTCACCAGATTATTCCAATAGTCTGCTTCCCTTTCTCATCTTCCTAGGATTTATTCTCACAACAGTCAGTGACCATTTTTTAGAACCTAGGTCTGATCACATCACTGCTGCATTCTAAGCCCTCCCACATCTTCCCATCTCACAAAGAGTAAGAGCCACAATTCTTATGATAACCCACAAGGCCTTTCATCATGCAGTTCCCAATGCCTCTTTAACCTCCTCCTCCAACCACTCTCCCCTCACTCTACTCTGGACAAACTGGTCTCCTTGCTTTTCATGACAGACATCACATACACCTCCCACATCTGCTGCCTAGGACCATCCTCATTACCTAGGTATTGACAGTGCTTCAAGTCTTAAGTACCATTCTCACAGAGCTTTTCCTGCCACCTTTCATAAAGCAGCAACCCTCGATACACCCAACACACTCCCAATTCCTCCTTCCTTGCCTTTTTCCCCTCTCCTAGGCACTGATCTCATCTGACATAATGTTTGCTTTTCAATGGCTCTCTCCTATTAGAATGTAAGCTCCCTGAAAGCAGGGATTTGTTTTTTTTTTTCACTGCTCTAGATCCCTAGTTCCTGGAATAGTATCCAGCACATAAACACTAAGTATTTGTTGAATAAATGAATATTTTACTTCCAATAGGGTTCAGAATTAGTCTTTTTATCCAGCAGGACAACCCCCCATCTTCTCTTTCCACTTTAAAATTCACTGCCCTGGACTTTTCTATAGAAATGAGAGTCAGGTAATCAAGTCCTATGAAAACCCTTTGAGGATTCTGGTTGGGATTACTTTGAATTAATTTGGAGAGAACTGTTAGCTTTTTGATTTTGAGTTTTTTCCCCAAAAACATCATAGGTTTCTCCATTTTTAGGTCTTTTATATCCTTCAATTGGAACATGGTTTTTGTTTTTTTGCCGTTACCAAAGCATTGCATTTTTTAAAGTTACATTTTCTAACTCCTGCAATTAAATCATCAAGCTCTTTTTCTACTGCGTTAATCCTCCTTAACTTTAAAAACATGCTTAAATCTCTCTGCCTAAAAAATCTTCCTCTTGGCGATGAAACCATTCCTTCTGTTCTCAAATACTGCAGAGAAGCAGATGAGTAGTGCTATCTCCGCTTCCTCATTGCCTACTCAATCCTTAACCCCTAACCCTGCTGTTGCTCAACTACCCAGTGGACACTACTCTTTCAGAAAGGACCTCTGGGCACTGAGTCACTGAATTCCACAGTGTCTAAATATCTATCTTCTTCAGTGTAAGTTGCGCATGACAACAAATACACCCTACCCCTTTATTCCACATTTTAAGTCTTCCTTTGGCTTCCATGGAACTGATATTTCCCTCACATCTCCTGAGTGTTTTCCCTTCTCTATCCCCTGGTTTCACTTCTTTGATTCCAGGAAGAACCTATATCTATCCTAAAGATACAGGGAAAGCCTCTCTGGGGAAGACAATTTGAGCTTTTAAAATGAGACTAGGGTTTACCACACAGACAAGCATGAAAAGGGCATTTCTGTCAGGGAGAAGAGCACAGGCAGGGTAGGGACAGCATGGTTAACCTGAGACTCAAACAGTTTGCCATGTCTAGAGCTGACTATGTCCAATACAGTGGCCAGTAATCACATGTAGCTATGCATACTTGAAATGTGGCTAATTCAAACTGAGATGTGCTGGTAAGTGCCAAATATACACCAGATTTCAAAGACTTAATATCAAAAAGGAGATGTAAGATCTCACTATTTTTCACTGATTACATGTTGACATGGCTTTTGGATATACTGTTTAAAATAAAATAGATTATTAAAATTTATTTCATTGGTTTCTTTTTACTTTTTAAATGTGCCTACTAGAAAACTTAAAATTACATATGTGGCTCTCATTATGTATCTATTGGTTAATGCCATCTATAGCATAAAGGACAAAGGAAGGGAGGAGAGCAGAAAATTCTATCATCAATTTTTTTTCCTTTCTATTCCCATTGAGGTCAATAAAAGTTCAGGCCCTAATTACCTCTCACCTAAGACCATTCCAATGGTCTTACGGACCCCTCCCTATAGTCTTGGTTCTGTCACAGCCCATCCTAGATACTGTAACCACATTAATCTTTTTAAAGTACCTCATCTCTCCACTGCTCACCTATTTCTTTATCATGGTCCCCTGAACTTCCAAATTAAGGGGTAAAATGATCTGGCATCTTAAGGCTTTCCACCATGCAAGCCTAATCTGCATTTATAGGATTACCTAGTACTGCTACCCTGTACATGTGTGGATGTACCAAAATGAGGATGTCACCTAAACTTGACTTGAATTTTTTTATCTTCATGCCTCTGTCATACTCTTCTCTCTGCTTAAAATACCCTTTCCAAAATTTAATGATATTCTGTTTATGTTTAAAAAGAAAAATATTGAGTGGTGCATTTTGTTAGAGCTACAGGTATTTAGAGAGGATTTAAAAAAAAAATCCTACTAGGACTTCAGTCTATACTAAATACCTATTCCTTCATGAAGCCATTTCTAATTACTTAAGCCTTCAACAAACATGTAACATGCAGAAGGTGTCATGTAGCTATACATTACTCTAGATCCCAGGTAAACCAGACAGTAAGGTATTAGCTCTGCCTCTAGGAATCCAGTCTCATGGGATGCAAATATGTAAGTCAGCAATTATCATGGAGTATGATTTTGGCAATGATGGAGGTGAAAAAAGGGTCCTGGTGGACCACTGCCAAATCAAGTCCTAATCCAGGTTTGGTGGTAGGCAGGGGGAAGCATCCTTAAAAGTGAATGGCCCTAATGCAATGTTCCCCCTTTGAATACCCAGGACACCATCTCTGATACTGTCATGCATGTAGAGTTGAAACTCATTACCTGTACATTCCACACTTGCCTTGGTGCCTATTGCTAAAATTTGTAACCCCAAAATCAATACTTATAGCAATTTCTCGGTCATTCACAGGCAAATCCAAAGTGGTGAAAAATTTGAGTCTTCTCATGTTCCCAGCTGAGGTAGAACAAGGTGGCACTCTGCCTTCCTGTTTCAGCTCTCACACAGTGAACAAATGTCCCTATCACAGTCTACCTAGTACTGCCACGTTTTCAGTATTTCTGCTTTTTGTTGGTAGTTTCACTGTTGAAACTGGCCACCAAACATGGCATTGAATTGTTATCTAATGTTCCTAAGAGCAAGAGAGCTATGATGTGCTTTATGGAGAATATATTATATTAGACAAACTCTGCTCAGGCATGAGTGATAGTGCTGTTGGCATAAGCTCTATGTTCATGAACAATATATATTAAAGTGTTTTAAAACAGAAATACACACAAAATAAAGTTATATATTAATCAGTATAAAAATGTTGTGACCAGAGGCTTTCAAGAATGTAACTCCATATTCCCCCTAGGACCAATGGCTCAGTATTCATTAATTCTCTGTTCACAACTTGGCAGAACATATCTATCTTAAATAATGAGAATCAACTATATTCTCTTTCCCTTGGCGGGGGGGGGGGGGGGGGGGCGGCCTATTTTAATCATTACTGCCCCCTATGGAATAGGTATTATTCAACAGTTAACTCTTAAACTAGGAAGGAAATTAGTAAGTTTATTTTTTTCTTTTGTGTGAATGCCTTGACTTCAAAATTAAGTAGGAGCCATATAGTTTAACAAAGGCTGGATATTAAAACAAAGCAATTTTATATGGCACGGATTTATTTTTATAGCTTCCAAATGACCAAAAATGTCTTTTACCAACATGCTTACCATTTTTGTTCTTCAGATTTGGGTCTGCTCCACTTTTCAGAAGCTTTAAGGCACACTGCTTATGAGCCCGGTAAGCTGCGCAATGCAAGGGTGTATTTCCTAACTGATCCGAACAATTAACATCAGGAGGATTGGGCCTGTTGAGCTAACGAATGAAAACATGCAATGCAGAATTACATATGAAAGATAGACTTCCTCCCATAAAACACATTAAGGTATAACTGCATGTTCCGGGGCGGGGGGGGGGGCCTCAAACTATAGAAGCTGATGAACACCAGAGCTCTAGGAAGCTAGACGGTCAAGGGCTTCTTCCTCACTAAACCAGCAAATTCATGTCACTCCCCATGTTTGTCCTCAAGGTGCCAGGAAAGCTCAGGCCCCACATTCCCGTGACCACAGACACCACGCACTATACCAATGGCACCCCACCACCCCTGAACATTAAGATTTCACTAAGATTTGCTCCCTTCTACCAGTCTTGTGATTCATACTTGGGACAGCAAAAATACAAACCAGAAACCAGTCTCCCATAGGCAGTCATTCAGAAGAGTTAAACTCATAAATGTTAAATGTATAAATGTTAAAGTTCTACGGAATTTGTTGTTCCCAAATGACTGCTTTAAAAACTTCTTTACACAGTCTCCATTTCACAAAGCTTAAAAAATGTTTGAGGCACTTTATTGGAAACCAAAGAGGCCTTTTCAAATGAGCTGAAATAACTTTAAAGCAAACGGCAATGCTTCAGTCTTGAATTTAGAACCAATTTGGTTTCATGTTTAATGAGACTATGCGGGAAATGGAAACTAGAAAGTAGGTCTCCAAAAGGAAAAAAAAAATGGGTAAAGTTTTCAGTCTGTTCTACCATGATATAAATATTCCCAAATATTGTCCCTTCTTTATATGTTACTTTCTAAAAGTGTAGCACACCTTTCAGAAATTATTGCTTATCAAAATTAGAGAAACTTGTTCCTTTATTGGATCCTACATATTGTTTCAATTTTAATTGGCTTACTCTGGAAAAAATTATCCTTACATTAAGTATTTGCCTTGAAAAATCAGTTTCTTAATCCATCAGGTTTTCAGTAGGGGGTGGGGATGTAAATAAATTCAGAGAAAAATATAATCATTACAATGTATCCTGCTTATACTATAATTATGCCAAGTGTTTTTAGATACTTAAGGATGTTTGTACTATTATTATAATCTCCAGTATTTTGGTCCCACAATTTGACTAAATTATGAAGTTAACATTAAGTTAAAATTTTCCTGAAGGGTAAAGAATACACATTGTTGTTGCTGTTTTACCAGAGCTATGAGTTCTGCTGTTCTGCCTTCTCTCGCTGCTGCCAAAAGTTCTTCTTCAAGCTTTCTTTGTTGAGTCCTTTCTACAGCTGTGAAAGGAAGGTACATGTTACTCCACTTCTAGTTAGATTCCTATAGCAAAATCATTACAAAGGTGTAAGAATAAAGCGATCTGGGGGAAAAAGTCACAATGTTTTGTATTATAATTCAAATGCAGTTAAAGACTTTATTGTTATTCTCATTGCCTTACATTTCAGATAACAGAGTTTAAACTTCTTTCAGATTCAGATGAATTTATGTTTTCAATTCAGAGGTCTTTAAGTATCTTACTACAATACCCATCACAAATAATTATGACTTACTTTTGCATGCTGAAATACTATTACATATCTGCCTTGGAAAGGTAGATATACTGGGGAGTAGCATTCATACCTTCCAGAACCTTAGAATCTGTGAAAAGTAACAATAAGAAATAGCACTGGTAGGAAGATGTACAAACCATATAAATAAGTAGATTTATATATACTTATATACTTCCACATAAGATTTATTTTAACAAATTTTATAGCACTTACTATATACCAAGTGCTATTCAAAGCACTTTAAAAGTAGCTTCCAGTTATAAAATAAGTCATAGAGATGAAAAAATATAGCATAGAGAATAGAGTCATTATTGTAATAACCTTATATGGTGACAGAAAACTATACTTATCATGGTGAGCAATGTGTAACATATAAAATTGTCAAATCACTATGTTGTACACCTGAAACTAATATAACAGTGTATGTCAACCATACTTCAAAAATGAGTTTGGAAAAAATATATTAATTCATTAAATCCTCATAACTATGCTATGAAGTAGGTGTTACTATTATCCTGATTGTACAGATGAAGAAACTGAGGCACTAAGTAGTTAAGGAATTAAACCAAGGTCACACAGCTGGAAAGAGAGGAGTTGCAATTTGAACTTGTGCAGGCTGGTTCCAGAGACCAGGCTATTATTACTACTCTAACCTGCTTCTTAAACCACACTTGCAGGGAAAGAGAACAACAGGCAATCTGATTTCAGAGACTGGAATATGCAATAAGGTCTCTTTCTGCTAGATTTTAATTCTGTTCTGGCTTATAAGAAAGAAGCAATTTCATAGAAAGGCTCAGTAATCTCACTTCAAACATGTGCACAAAATCCTGGTGCCAAGACTGCAAGGGAGTAATTACAAAAGGTTTCTCAGGTCTTCCTGGCTGAAGTCAAGTCATGAACAAAAAAGCAGGTTGGGGAGCCAAGGGACTGGGGAAACACTACCTTGAATATGGCAATAGCTGGAACTAGTTTAAAGAAATGACTAACATTCCTAATGTACCATTATCTTCTAGTCTCACGTTTTTATTTCCACACCCAGACTCCCTCCCCACCTCAGAGGAAGGCACCCAAGCGTCTGCATAGGCTCTCAATGGCTTCTGCTTTTGCTGGGATTCACGCTCTTCACTGTTTCCTCTTACTGGTCCCCTGGCTACTGGACTGTGAGCTCTGAGAACAGTCACATCCCGATCCCTGTTGTACATGCCTCTACTATTACATGTACTACTCAGAGCTGTCATTTATCCCCTCAGTCATTCTTGCAGTCAGATACTGTTCTTACTCTGCTGTGTATCCTAGGCATTTATGAACGTGTCTGGCTCAATGCATATTTGGCCAATAAATATTTGGTGAATAATCAAATAAATGCTTACTCATGTTGGTTCTAGACTTTAGGAAAAGGAGGTGAAGGGTACCCTAATGCTTCTTTCTACATTGCCTAGGTGTATAACTGAAGGAAAATGGGGATTTGGAGTTGAAAACCATGCATATGTTCTTGTCCTGTGCTCATTAAGGACACTGAAAGATTATTGACCCAGCCAATGAAAAGGAAAAATTCCAGTTGGGGAAGTGAGGCTTCTAGAGTGCAGGTAACATTCTGTTTCTTGATGTGCTATTTACATTGACGTGTTCTGTTTGTGAAAACAATTGAGCTGTACATTAATGATGTATACTTTTATACATCTATTTTATACCTCAATAAGTGTGTTTAAAGGAAATATTCCATTCAAAAAATTATTTGTCCTATAAATTTTAATTTTAATATGACAATAAACTATTTTTCTTTTGAATCTGCATCCAGAGTTAATAAGGATGCAGAGATCATGAAGTCTAACTCCATCCTAACAACACACTTATATACATGCACAGGGTAAGTGAAATAGTAATATACTTGAAATGCAGGCAAGAACCTGGCAAATGTACTTCACCGACAAAAGAAAATCACAATTTTGCAATCTCCATAGTAATAAATGGTTCAAGGCAAGAATTATTAAGGCTAAAAATCAACGATTAAGAGATTTGGTTAAAAAAATAATAAAAATAAAAGATTATTGGTAAACTGGAAATTTACATTTTTCTTACCACAGATTATTACTTACAAAGGGAGGAAGTACCTTTACTGTGAACAATGTTATCTGAGTTATGAGAGATAACATTACCAGTAATAGAACAAAATGACATCATGTATCCTAATGTGATGCACTGATAAAGGATACCACCTCACCATTCCTGGCAAAAATGCATATCCTGAATCTCATTATATGAAAAGAAAAAAAAAAAACAACCCAGACATTCTACAAATACTTCTACAATTGCCTTCTTCAAAAAGGTCAAGATCATAAGGGCAAAGGCTAAGGAATTATTCCAGACAAAGGAGACTAAAGTAATGTGACAACACAATGAGAGATTCTGGATTGGGGGAAAATTTCTACAAGGGACATTATTTGGGCAATTGACAAAAATCTGAATATAAACTATATAATAATGTTAAATTTTCTGAAATTGATCACTATATTGTGATTATGTAAGAAGATATCTTTGTTAAGGGATACATACTGAAATAGAGCTAAGGTATTACTGTCTCTAAATTACTCCCAAATAGTTCTGCAAAAAATTAAAAGTAAATAAACATTAAATAATATATAAAAGGATAAGCCAGATAGGGCGAAATGTTAATGACTGGTGAGCCTAAGTGAAGGATTTATAAGTGCTTGTACTATTCTTGAAACTCTCCTGTAGGTTAGAAATTTCTCAAAATAAAATGAAAGACAAATGGTATGTAGAAGAAGGTATTCCTCTCTAGTGCCTGACAAGTAGTCATCTACCCTTGTCTGAGTAACTCCAATCATATGAACATACTCCTTGAATGCAACCCAAGACATTATTACAATACACAGGACCCAAAGATCAACTCCTAGGCACTTGGTCAACTGGGGTCAACCTAGCTCTGGTCTAGATAAGATTACACAGATAAGATTACAATGTAACAGTTCTTTAGATACTTGAGTATGATTTTGCTGTGACAGTTCCTGTCTCTAGTGCATTACCCTACCATGTGGTTTCCGTTCTACCTATAGTCTTGGAGGGCTGTTAGATGCACTCCCTGAAGTCTGACCCATTTAAAGTGATATGCACAAATTATATCTGGCCAAGGTGATCTCATCAGAGCAGAATCAATTAAGTTTCTACTTCCATTTCCCAGGCTATCATCTTATTAGCTGACAAATCATAATGTCTGTAAGTCAACTAAACCCTTGTCCTTAGTGGATTTGGGTTTTGGGGAGTCAGTAGAACATGTCTTTATGATCAGCCCCACTAAATATCAACTTGTCAGGCTAAACTAACATTCCACTCTGTCAGGAAAACCTCAGTTTCAGGTTCTCATCTTGCTACAATTAAAACAACAGGACAAGGGCGCCTGGCTGGCTCAGTCAGCAGAGCACAATTCTTTTCAGGGTCATGAATTTGAGCCCATGTTGAGCACAGAGATTACTTAAAATAATAAAATGACAGGACATGGTCAAGAACAGGACCTCATCCTCCCACTTAGATCACAATATATTAAAGGGCAGGATCACATCTAACATGTGCAATCTCCCAAAAAAAAATCACATAATACAGAGCCTTACAGAAGATGTTTTATGTTGATATGCTTATTCATTTTAAATGAAAGGGTTTTATTTTAAAGCCAAGAGTGAGTTAAGACAGTGACTTAAGGATGTCTGACAAGCAAACATCATTTTAATGGGAAAACAAGAGAATATTTTAGTTTTCAAGGACAACTGGAAAGTCGTAAAAAGATACTGGTTTTTACATAAAAATAATTAAATTGATGGGTATTAAAGAGGGCACATACTGAATGGAGCACTGGGTGTTATACGTAAACAATGAATCATGGAACACTACAGCAAAATAATAATAATTAAGAAATAAATACCGTTTAGATACAAAATTATCTTGCCTTTCTCTGAATTACAAAGCAAAGAAACACAAGATACGTGCTTTTTATTACAAAGTAGAAAGTAAGAAATCTTCTCTAGCATAGAAATACTACCAAAATTAATTACAGCAAAGCCATGGCCACTCAGAGGATAGCCTAACATATGACAGTTTCCCAATGTAAGCACCAAAATATGTTTTATTCTATCTTAGAGAAACTGCTCTAAGTTACTGCAGATTCATACCTTATTTAACACAGTTTAATATCTGAAGTTCCTAGCTATGATGCTGATTCATCAAGAAATTACTGTGGGCCGTTGTACTTCAATGCAGTCATCAGGATAACGGAACTGGCCAGAATGGTCTTCCCCAACATCAAACAGCTCCCAAAAGCTGTACCTCTCACAGCTTCTCTGTCCCGCACTTCATCAGGATGCTTCTGCAGCCCACTAGTCATACTTCTTCTCATGTCTCATTTTCTACTTCTAATTTTGTTGAAGATTTGATCATACAACATTATGACAAGTTTTAAAAACCTGTTTAAGTTTTAAAGCTGTGAGGAAACTCAAAACAATTTTGTGTCTAATCAAGGACTCCAAGATCATATTATCTTTAGAGTATAAGTTCAATTTAGTCTATTTTGGCATCCCAGAACCTATTTCTACTTATATTCTGGACGTTGCCTATCATTAAAGTAAATGATATTTATGTTAAGATCCATAATATTTACCTTCAAGCATGTTTCTGATTTCTTTGTCATAAGTGACTTCTTTTGCTGTCTGTCCACTCCCATTAACAACAGTAGCATCTGCATTATATTCTAAAAGAAGCATTACCAACTCCTAAAAAAGCAGAGAAACTGTTTTTAGCTATTAAACTAAGACTTTATTGCATTATAGCCCTTTTCCAAATTACTAATTACTATCAAGCTTCTATAATAGAGACAAGTACCACAGGAATCTGATTTAAGCACATCAGTTATGTGTACAGTAGGTGAATACAGTAAGGAACTACAGTAAACTCAATATAGCCCACCCTTGTACAACACAGGTTTGAACACTGTAGGTCCACTTATACGCAGATTTTTTAAATAAATACAACACAGTACTGTAAGTGTATTTTCTCTTACGATTTTCTTAGTACACTGTCCTTTCTCTACCTTCCTTTATTGTAAGGATAGAGTATATAATACATGTAACATACAAAATACGTGTTGATTAACTGTTTATGTTATTGGTAAGGCTTCCAGTCAACAGTAGGCTATTAGTAGTTAAGTTTTGGGGGAGCCAAAGTTACATGTAAATTTTCAACTGTGTGGGGCTCAGTGCCCCTCACCCGTGTCGTTCAAGGGTCGACTGTACTACAATTCAACTAACTGTAATAACTGATGATTGCCTAAACAACTGCCAATCCACAGTTAACAGAAACAACTTCTATAATTGATTTTTTAAGTAAATCATCTGTTTTACCAAATTGGTTCATGTAGTTAAACTAGATGTATAAGTTAATAAAGCCATTATTAAAATTATAGCTGATAATACATTTAACATTATTCCTACGATGCCTATTTAAAAAAACCTAGGTCTGTTAGGGAAATTATTTTTTTTCAATATCTGATTTAAGATATAGAACATCTTCTGATGTGATATAGACTGACAGGATATACCACCAAAAGAATGGTTTATAATGAAGCAAACGATTTCAAGTAAGTATTCAAGAAACTGTATCATTCATATTTACTCTAAGCAGTTAAATGCTTTTAGAAATTTCAAGCTAATTGGTAATGTATGTAAGTCCAGTATCACTGGTGTGCAGTTCATTGATACAACTTAACAGGGCAGTAGAAATGCAGAAGAATGCAGATTTTCAGGAGATTATTACAGATTTGATGTTTAATGTTACTGGAATGTATAGCACTCAGGGACGGGACGGTGGTAACACATCTGCTTTCGTTCTACACGAGGGCAAGATGAATGAAACGCAGTGCTATTCTGTCATATTGACTCTGCACAGATACATAGGAAGTGACATCCTGTGTCATTGCATGTTACGTTTCCCCCATGAGTTACATATTTACTTTGGGTCAAAAAATTTCCTATGTTCTTTCCAAAAATTTTTTTGTACTAAGAAATGCCTAAATACAATCTAAAAAATACAGAAAGTAGAAAACAAAATACTCATTGTCCTAGTCATTATATGACTACCATAAACATTTTGGTGTATTTCTTTCTAATTACTTTCCTATGCATAAGTTTGAGACTTTTTAATATGTATTCATTTTAGAGAAAGCACAAGTGGGGGGAGGGGCAGAGGGAGAGCATCTTCAAGCTGACACTCTGCTCAGTGTGGAGCCCCCTGCAGGGCAGGGCTCAATCTCACAACCCATGAGATTACCACAAGCCTAAACCAAGAGTCAGACACTTAACTAAGAATGAACCACCCAGGCACCCCTGAAGCTTTCTTTAAACATAATTTTATTCATATGACAGTTGCTTTTGTTATACCTTTTACCTAATATATCATGTATTTTCCAGCATATTATATAGTATCTATGTAACAGTCTATATACTTCTTACAGCTGAATGTTATTCTATAAAATATATTACCACATTTAAGAATAGAAAAACGGTTAATATTTTAATAAAGTGAATTCTAATAAAACCTTAGTGTTTGCTATCATCTTTAGGGTAGCATTTTTGGGAGAAATGTTTTCATACTAGTAAAGTAAAACAACACACAGAATGATAGAAAATATTTACAAATCATGTATCAGATAAGGGACCTGTATCCAGAATAAAGAACTTTTACAACTCAAAGAGATAGCCCAATTTAAAATTAGGCAAAGATAAAATGAACAATCAGAAAACAAAACTAAAACAATTCCATTTACAATGGCATCAAAAGAAATAAAATGCTTAGCAGTAAACTATGGAGGCAAAAGACTTGTACACTAAAACTATAAAACACGGCTGAAGGAAATTAAAAATGGCATAAGTGGGAAGACATCTAGTGCTCAGACAGTAAGACTTAAGACTTAATATTAAGATGTGACCACCACCCAAAACAATCTATAGATTTACTGCAATACCTATTAAATCCCCATGATACTTTTTCCAGAAATAGAAATCCCATCCTACAATTCATATGGACTCTCAAGGGACCCTAAAGAGCCAAACAGTATTAGGAGAAAAAAAAAATAAGTTGTAGATATCACACTGCCTGATTTCAAAACTTACCTCCAAGCTACAGTAATCAAAACTGTGGTAATGGCCTAAAGACATAATCTGGGTATGGACATTTTCCAAGTGTTTCATCTGTTAGATGAGATATTAAATAGGTTGAGAAATAACATTCCTTAACTTAAATGTGCCATGTGGTACCAGACTTGAATAACCCTAATCTTTTTAAAGATTTTATTTATTTATTTGACAGAGAGAGACACAGCGAGAGGGGAACACAAGCAGGGGGAGTGGGAGAGGGAGAAGCAGGCTTCCTGGCTGAGCAGGGAGCCCGATGTGGGGCTTGATCTCCAGACTCTGGGATCATGACCTGAGCCGAAGGCAGACACTTAATGACTGAGCCACCCAGGCATCCCAACCCTAATCATTTTTTAAGCAACTTTGAGATTTCATACGCTATACAATTTGCCCATCTAAAGTACACATCTTTTCGTTTATGTCCCTGCTAAGCAGGGAACCCAACGCAGGGCTCGATCTAAAGGCCCTGGGACCATGACCTGAGCTGAAGGCAAATGCCTTACCCGACTGAACCACCCAGGTGCTCACAAAATCCAAATTTTTACTGAAAAATATCAACAGAATTTCCTCTGAAAAAAGATGATTTCCTAAGATCATAATAAACTTAGAGCAAATTTAAGGCTAGATTTAGGTTTTAAAAAACAATTATTTCTAAACAAATGAAAGACATAATACTACTCGATAATTAACATTTACTATGTACCACTGTTCTAAAAGTTTTACTTTTATTAACTCATTTAAATTTTCACAAAAATCCTATATGGTAGGTCTATTATAATACCTCTTTTTAAAGATGGGAAATCTGAGGCACAGAGGTCAATATGTGCTATATACACTTATATGAAAACATCACAAAAAAGGTACAAAACCACCACAAATTCAACAAAGTTCACTGTACAATGAAGCCCACCAGTCAGCAAGTCCTACTCATGCTTACTGAACCTCTACAAGCTTTGAGAAATGTCACTCTTAAACATGAATTGATAGCCAATTACAACCAGATTTGAGATCTGATCAGCACAAAGAACAAAGATCAGACAGAAGGAAAAAAAAACGAGACAAAAATGAAGAAAACCTTATAAAGAACTAAAATAGCCTCAAAAAAGGAGATATTTCCTTGTAAACGAGAAATGAAGGCTTCAAAAAAGGGACATTCAGAAAAATAGAGGAGTCTTAAAAATTAACAGCAAATTAAATATTCAATAGAAAAACTGGAAGATGAATTTGAAGGTATCTTTCAAAAAATGGGGGGTCAGGTTGAGATACCTAAGAGGGAATATAGGTGAAAAAAAGATAAAAGAATTAGAGAATCAGTCATAAAGGTCTTTTAACTGGTCACCTGGAATTCCAAAAAGATAAAACTGAATAGAAATGTACATGCACAGCCACGTGCAGATTTTTTTTTTTAAAGAAGCAACTCACAAAGTCTTAAAGATTTTTTTTTCCTTTAAAAAAGATTTGAGAGCACGAGCACGTGAGCACAAGTGGGAGGGACAGAGAATTTCAAGCAGACTCCATGCTGAGCCACGCTGAGTGGGGTTCAATCCCACCACCGATGAGATCATGACCTGAGTCAAAACCAAGATTTGGATGTTCAACCAAATGAGCCACCCAGTCGCCCCTTAAAGATTGCTAAGATGTGCTAAACATTAACTGCTACATGTAAGGCAGAGACACATGATCAACGTAACTGAACACTTAGGTACCAGTCTCTGAAATTGCCACAAGAAAAGCCTGTTTCATAAATTAACTGGGACTTGCAAATTCCACGTGGGATTTAGAAAGCTGGAAAGTGCATCATATCCCCTTCTAGTTTAAAAAAAGAGGAAAAAACAGATAATCTACAAAACGATTACTTTGTCTGAACCCAGAGAACTGATGGCATAGCAACCAACTACAGGCATATCATATTTTATTGGACTTTGCAGATCTTGTTTTACACAAGTTGAAAGTTCATGGCAATCCTGCATCCAACAAGTCCATCAGAACCATTTTTCCAACAGCACTAGCTTACTTTAAGTTTCTGTGCTACATTTTGCTAATTCTCACTTTATATCAAACCTTTTCATTATTATTATATTTGATCAGTTTTGGGGCACCGTGAACCATGCCCACAGAAGAAAGCAAACTTATCAATAAACGTTGGGTGTGCTCTGACTGCTCCAGTGACCAGCCGTTCCTCATCTTTGTCTCCTGGGGCCTCCCTAGTCCCTGAGACACAATATTGAATTTTGGCCAATTAGTAACTCTACGATGACCTCTAAATGATCATTCAAGTGAAAGGAAGAGTCACACACCTCTCGCTTTAAATCAAAAGTCAGAAATGATTAAATTTAGTGAGGAAGGCATGTCCACAGCTGAGACAGGCTGAAAGCTAGGCTCTCGGGCCACACAGCCAAGTTGTGAGAACAAGGAAAAGTTCTTGAAGGAAATTAAGTGTTACTCCAATGAATAGAGTGATAAGAAAGTGAAACAGCCTTATTGCTGAGATGGAGAAAGTTTGAATGGTTTGAAGACCAAACCAAAGCCTTAATTCCCTTAAGCCAAAGCCTAATCCAGACGCTCTTCAATTCTGTGAAGGCTGAGAGAGGTGAGGAAGTTGCAAGAGAAAATTCTGATGCTAGCAGAGAATGGTTTAAGGAAAGAAGCCGCCTCCATGACAACAAAGCGCAAGGTGAAGCAGCAAGTGCTGATCGAAAAGCTGCAGCCAGTGATCCAGAAGCTCTAGCTAAGATCATTAATGAGGGTGGTTACACTAAACAACTGATTTCTAATCTAGATGAAATAGCCTTAGCTAGACTTTCACAGCTAGAAAGAAGTCAATGCCTGGCTTCAAAGCTTCAAAAGACAGGCTGCCTCTGTTAGGGACTACTGCAGCTGGTGACTTTAAGTGAAGCCAATGTTCATTTACCATTCTGACAATCCTCGGGCCCTTAAGAATTATGCTAAATCTGCTCTGCCTGTGTTCTAGAAATGGAACAGCAAAGCCTAGACGACACTGTGTCTGTTTATAAATGGTTGACTAAATATTTTAAGACCACTGAGCTTAAATATTTGAGACACACTGCTCAGAAAAAGATTCCTTTCAAAATATTATTGCTCATTGACAACGCACCTGGTTATTACCCAAGAGCTTTGAGGAGGATGTACAATGAAATTGAGGTTGTTTTCATGCCTGATAACACAACATCTATTCAGCCCATGGATCAAGAAGTAATTTCAACTTTCACGTCTTAGGACTCAAAAAATACATTTCATAAGGCCATAGCTGTCACAGTGATTCCTTTGATCTGAGCAGAGTAAATTGAAAACCTTCTGAAAAGGGTTCACCATTCTAGATGACATTAAGAACATTTGCGATTCAAAAGCAGCAGCCAAAATACTATTAACGGTAATATGAGTTTGGAGGGGCACCTGGGTGGCTCAGTTGTTGGGCATCTGCCTTCGGCTCAGGTCATGGTCCCAGGGTCCTGGGATCGAGCCCCACATCGGCGGGGAGCCTGCTTCCCCCTCTCCCACTCCCCCTGCTTGTGTTCCCTCTCTCGCTATGTCTCTGTCAAATAAATAAAATCTTTAAAAAAAAAATATGAGTTTGGAAGAAGGTGGTTCCAGCCCTCATGCATGACTCTGAGGGGTTCCAGACTTCAGTGGAGGAAGTCCCTGCAGATGCGGTGGAAACAGCAAGAGAACCAGCATTAGAAGTGGAGTCTGAAGATGTGACTGAATTGCTTCAAGCTCATGATAGAATTTTCACAGATGAAGAGTTTCTTCTTATGGATGAGCGAAGAGAATGGTTTCTTGAGATGGGATCTACTCCTGGGGAAGATGCTGTAAAGATTGTTGAAGTAACAAAAGGTCTAGAATATTAAAATTAGTTGATAAGGGCAGGGTTTGAGAGGATTGACTCTAATTTTTAAAGAAATTCTACCGTGGGTAAAATGCTACCAAACAGCATCACATGCTACAGAGAAATGGTTCATGAAAGTAAGAGTTCATCCATGTGGGAAAATTCATTTTGTTCTATTTTAAGAAAATAGCCACAGCCATCCCAACCTTCAGCAATCACCATCAACATGGAGGTTAGAACCCCACTAGCAAAAAAGATGACTCACTAAAAGCTCAGATGATGGTTAGCATTTTTTAGCAATACGGTATTTTTAAAGTATAAAGACTGTGTTAGACGTAATGCTATTGCACATTTAACAGACTACAGTGTAAATGTAAATTTTACATGCATTAGGATACCAAAAAGTTCATGTGACTGACTTTGTTGTGATATTTGCTTTATTGAAGTTGCCTGGAAACAAACCCACAGTATCTTTGAGATATGCCTACAGTAAAATCTAAGGAAACTGCCCCAAAATAAGCACTGGCTCAACTATGGTAGAGATGGCAGTAAGACAGGGATTGCCAAACAAGCAGATAAAAGAATTCAACTGAAATTCTTAATGAAGTGCTACAGGCTGAAACACTAGCATGAGAACACAGAACCTCTGTGAACCACAGGTATAAGGGAAACTCTTACCCACCTGCAGACTCCTCCTGGTGCTTTAAAAAAAAAAGGGGGGGGATTGAGGTTCAGGCAGTTGACCAGAGAAAGCCTTACCCTCAGTGGTGCAGGCCCAAAGGAGGGAGCTGCTGCTGCTGCTGCAGAAAAGGCATAAAGCCCCCAAGCAAGCCTTTCTGCCTTATGTTATTCCTTAAAGAATAACACTGCTGTGAGAAGGGCAGCAAATCTTTCATCCTCAAGGCACAGTGAAGATTCTTTCAACCACGAGAGGGACAGGAAACAATCAAGGATCCATGCCATGAAAGGTCTACTGTTACTGGAGGAGCAGGATCACTGATGAAGAACCATCTAAGAAGCCCCTGTCCCTTAAGCAGGGACACAAGGCCTAAGATGTAGGCTGGACCAGGACAACGCAACTCACTCTGTCTCCTCCTCTCACCCCAAGACTAGCAAGTACTGAGAACAAGCAAGAGTAGTTCATTAATGGTGGAGAAGCAACAGCATGGAAGAGAAATGCTCTCTGAAGCACAAGGCACACTAGGAAGACCAAAAACATGGGGTGAAGCAGGAACATACAAAAAAAAAAAAATCCTCCAGAAAAAATCAGCCTGCAACTTATGCAGAGCCAATACTGAATTTGGAAACAGAAATTTGAAGCCAGTGGTGCACTGAAGGTAACCATGGCAACAAAACCCAAGCTCAGATCTACCCTAGACTAGACTGATTCAACTTCCCACACTAAGAGGTATGCCCATTTCTAGGCCCAACACTATTTACCTCTGTCTCTACTAGCTTACACACACTGTTTAACATCCCACAAAAAGTTACCACACAAAAAAACAGAAAAGTGTCAAGAGACACTGTCAAGAGACAAAGTGATCAACAGAACGACACAGAAATGACCAAGATGTTGAAATGATCAGATAGAGAACTTAAAATAACTATGATTACATTAAAAGGTCTAGTGGAAAAGGTAGACTACATACATAAAGGAAAATGCTAGAAATAAAATTCACAGTAACAGAAATAAGGAATGCCTTCAATGGTATCAGTAGACATCAGTACACTGGTCAGGAAAGATCAGTAAACCTGAAGACAGTATTTGGCTAATCTCTACTGACCTAAGAGGAAAAAGCGGAGAGAGGGAGAGGAATGGGACAGAAAAAAGAAACAGAACTAAGCACCCAGTGGCTGTGGGATGATGTCAGCCTAACAAACGTGTATTAAGCTACTGAAGAATTTGTATGATGTGGCAGCTTCTCAATCCAGCAAAAACGAGTAAAAAAGAAAAGAAAAAAAAGACAAAAGTAGTATCTGCCACCATATACCCATATAATTTGCCCTCAGGAATGCCATGTTGTTGGCCATTTCCATAACTCTCTGCAGGCCAGTCCTCCTGACCTTGCCCCTCTGAACTCACTGCTCAGTACTGTAATTGCATCCACCTGGCTTCTGTTTAGGTGCTACACCTCCAGGCCTCTGATGTTTCAAGGTCCTATGACGCACTGCATATCCCACTGCCATTGGTGAACCATCGATGAAACCAGTGTCATTTCCTAATGGCAGCCCTAGACTTCAGAGGATAATCTTCAATAAGGTTCTTGATGATCATGGGTGCCTTTTCCACCAGTCATTTCTTCCCGCTTTGGTAAATGACGTATCCTCTAAGGCCTTCCAGGCACAAAATCATCCGGTATGATCTTATGTACTATGTCCAATCTGGCAAGCTATTTAAAACCTTCTACTCTCTGCAGTGGCATTTCTGGCTTTTTGACATCTATAGGGGGCCACTGCCTTGTGTATGCTGCTAGGAACTAACCAAGTAAAAACAATTCATACCATCAAAAAAGTCAATAATGGTCAGAAGCTGAAGACAGTCGCTGAAGAAGTCATGACACTTGGTCCAGTTTTTGGAACTGAATCAATTTTGGACTGAAAACTATTAAAGGAGAGACCAGATTCTGGAAGGAGATTTTGCAACACCAAACCAAATGTACACAGCCACGAATTTCCTAGACTATTCCCAAAGGGACTAATGACAATTTACTCAAGTAACTACACTGGGGAAAAAGGAATATCTGAACATTTCAGAAATTATTAAGTATAAGGTTCAAGTTGACACTGATGCCAAGAGACCCAAAGTGTCATCTGGCTCCTCACTTAGAAAGGGGACATACAGGGGCGCCTGGGTGGCTCAGTTGGTTAAGCGACTGCCTTCGGCTCAGGTCATGATCCTGGAGTCCCGGGATCGAGTCCCATATCGGGCTCCCTGCTCAGCAGGGAGTCTGCTTCTCCCTCTGACCCTCTTCCCTCTCGTGCTATCTCTCATTCTCTCTCTCTCAAATAAATAAAATCTTAGAAAAAAAAAAAGGGGACATACAGGAAGGTGAGATAATAAATGAAACCTTGGCCCAGATCTGGCTCACAGTACATGCACTGGGTCCACAATCACATCCAGTAGTCACCCCCGCACCAGGCCATGAATACATAATTGGAATAGACACACTTAGTTCTTGGCAAAGTTTCATATGGCTTCCTTGGTCTATAGGGTAAGGACCAAATGAAAGGACCAAAATTGCCCTCCCCCACCCCATGGCCAAGATAAATCAAAACTAATATTCCACATGGGTTGGAATGGCAGAAATCAGTGCCATCTTTAAAAACCTCAAAACGCAGGGGCACCTGGGTGGCTCAGTCAGGTAAAGTATCTGATTCGTGATCTCAGCTCAGGCCTTAATCTCAGGGTCGTGAGTTCAAGCCCCACACTGGGCTCCTCATTGGGCATGGAGCCTACTTTAAAAACAAACAGAAAACCTCAGAATGTAGAGTTGATGGTCCCTATCATATTTCCATTTAATTCACCAGTCTAACACTACAAAAACCAGATAGAATGTAGAGGATGACAGTGGACTTTCATAAATTCAAATAGCCCCAATGATAGTCACTCTGCAAAACATGCTATCTTTGCCAGAGCAAGTTAATACTAACTAAGGACACGGGACACAGCAACTGACTCTCTTTCCCAATTAGGAAAAAAAGATCAAAACCAGTTTGTAGTCTCATAGACAAAGTATACATTTACAGTTTTGCCTCAGAGCCATTTGGCCATCCTGCAGACCATCACACTGGTTGACTTTACCAATGACATCATGTTAATAAAACCAGATGAGTAAGAAGAGACTAGAATGTTGAAAGCCTTGGTAAGACATAATGCTCCAGGAAGTAGAAAATAAATCTTAGGAAGAATTCTGGGACTATGTCATGTTAGTAACTTTTTAAAGGTTCAGTGGTCTGGCTGATGCCAGGACATTGTCTCCAAAGTAAAGAACTATTCCATCTTGCACTTCCCAAACCAGAGAAGGAAGCACAATGCCTGACTGGCTTCTTCAGGTTCTGGGGCAGCAGAATCCACACCTAAGGGTAATGCTGTGATCCATATGCCAGGAGAGGAGTAAGGGTGCCTGAACACTCAGCTCCTATATCAAAGGAGAGGCAAGAAGAGTCACCATTTTAGCAGAGGTAACTGAACTTGAACATCAGAAGAAAGGACTCTACACAATGGGGAAATGGAGTATATCTGGCATGCAAATGATACACTTAGGTGTCTCTCGGTATTCCCTGATCCAGTTTTGACAATAAATGAGCAAGTGTGGAAACCCCAAGCTTAGGAAGGGCGGGGCCTTCTCAGATCTCCAGTGATGAGGGCCTGAGTCACAGCACTGATAAGTCATGAAGACCAGATGTGCTAGCCAAGGGGAGGGTATATCTAGAATGGACAGTAGAGGAGGGAGAAGAGGATTCAGTGGTGGCCTAAAGGTCAACTACAGCAACAGGGGCTACAGTCTGCCCCACTATCCTTCCTCCTCTAAGTTTCTCCTAGGGGGAGAGGCCCACTGAAACCCTGAAGGGGCTGCGCCCAGAAGCCTATAAAGAGGTGAATGTGAGCAGAATAAAGGGTGGGCTGTGGTCGAAGCTGTGCTGCACAGTCCAGCCCCGCCCTGAGAATAAAGGACTTAGTACCCTAGATGCTGGGAGTGCCCAGGAGGCAGCCACTGCCTTTAGTCACTCCAGGGATCACCTCAGCTGAAAAGGGCTGCTTCAAACAAGTTCACGTCCCTTCCCAGGCAGCCTGTACCCACTGACTGACCATCACCAGGGTTGAGCTCTCTCACCTCAAACTGGGACAGCTCTGAAGGGTCACCTCTCCTGCAGAGCTCCCTCCCAGTTGGCTGAGGTACCCCCTTGAGAATGCATCACAGCTCAACTTCAGCCTCTGCCCACTCCTGCTAGCCTCCCACCCTCCCACAAGTGTGATCCCAAAGCACTCCAATTAATCTGTTGCACACTCATCTCCAGCTCAGCTGGCTTCCTGGGAAGCCCAAACTGTGAGAGATGGCAATGTTTATGCCTGTATTTCAGGGTTGTCATTCTCTATTAAATGAAACAATACATATCAGGTCATTTGTGCAGTGCCTGATACAGAGTAGGCATTTAATACATAAGCATGAGATGGTAATTTAGGGAGCAAGATAGATAAGCTTATATAAACCTCGGGATTATATGTAACTTCTATATGCCAGGTGACAAATACATAATTTCTGAGGCACACAACATAGGAAGAATTCATTTTAAGTATATTCTCAGTTCTGCTAGAAAATAGTAAGTCAACACAAAGGTCAGTACCGCAATCCAATTATTTACTGTATCGATTGTATCCTTATTCTTTAATGATCATTAAAGATGTAAAAACTTAGAAGAACAAATGCTAAGCACATCTAAAAATTTTGGTATGTTAATTTTTACTAACTAACACTAGGGGTCACTAATTACCAAGAAAAGCCCGAAGGCCCTTCACAAAATTTGGGGAGGATTTTATATATTCCAAAGGACAAGAACGTAAAGTGCTTTAATAACAAACCAAACCCCTTTTCAACTCATTCTAGTTATTAAATCACAGACTCTCACTACCATATTTTAAATTATATTCATGGTAAAGGATCACATCAGAACAAGATAATTGGATTCCTTTCATAAGCACAATTAGAAAACTTTCTGCAAAATTCAATCATGTTTAAATATTAAGCACATAAATTTTTAAAGTTTCCTGTGTGAGGTACCCATTTAGCTTCAGCTAAGTTTTCTAATGCAAGAGATAATATGATATATATGCTAATGCTTGAATCAAACTAAGGTCCAATTTAGCATAGTCTCATGTTTGAAGTTCAAGAATCCATCAGAAATGGACAAATACGGGAAGAACCAAGTACAGAAAAATGAGCTGATCTGATGTAGGTATTTAGATACGGGCAGAATGACATGTGCTGTGCTTGTCAAAAATACAAAAACTGAAATGTGTTAATTCCTTGAAAGCAAGATTAATGCAATCTAGTAGTAAGACATGCACAACAGTAACTACCAAGTAGAAGATGAAGAAAGTGATGTAATATGCCTAGGAAATCTGGAAAGGCATAGCTTTCTTCCAGCTGCAGCAAGTGAGGAAAGAATTTATGGAGACAGCATCTGAGCTGCACTCTCAAGAATGCCATCTCATCCCCCATGGTCCAGGTCTACCCAGAGAACTTGCTTACACAGAAGAAAAACGAGCAGTGCAGGGTTATGAAGGTAAAGAGCAAGCAGTTTGCATACGGATCGGGCAAATTAAACTATCTGCAGCTCATTTTTGAAATCCCATAAAGTATAGCAACTTACCCACTACCTTTATTCTTTACTGTAAAAGGTACATGTTTCTCAACTTTAGCAAGATTCTATATCTGATTCACAAGCATCAACATATGAGCAGATAGGGTGTAATGGTGTAAAATGCACTAAATAAAACATGCTTATTAAGCACATACTTACAAGGTTCATTCATGGTAATTTATACAATTAGTTAAATCTCAGAATAAAAAGTGTGAAACAATATAATAAATTTATTGACTTGAGATAAATGCACATAAATCTTAGTATAGGATTTTAAAATAATCTTTAGGGATATTAAACTATGGTCGGTAATCAAATAAACCTTCTATCATACATAGTTCATTTCCAGATCAAATAATTGGAAAAAAATCAGGAAAGGGGGTTAAAGCAATTTTTGTCTAGGGTGGTGTGAAGAGATAGAGAACTGTTATCCTGAAAAAGGGGTGTAAAACTGATCAAAACTCATCATTTCATGGTGCAGGATGTTCAGTAAAGACAAACAACAAATTGAGAGGCATATTCAATGGAACTAGAATGTCAGGAGAGCTCATCAGGCATCTTTAGCCTTGAAGCAGCAGGCTATTCCCAACCCTCACTCACCCCCAATTCCTAATACCATCATATTGGGGGGATAGGGTTTCAACATATGAATTTTAGGGGGACACATTCAGTCTGTAACAGAAACCATGCTAAAACATTAAAACAATTTTTAGAAAAAGAGGAGAGCTATCAGCAGGCCTGGCATATTCCAGATTTCACAGATGAAGACCAGACAAATTAATAAAAAAAGAACAAAACAAAGTGGACAAGTCAGAACTGAGTTGCTAAATGCATTATAAAAAATGTCCAGTTTTAAATAAAAACTTGTCAGACATGCAAAAAAACAAGACACCCATAATGAGAAAACTGCAGATAACAGAAACGGACTGACAGTCGTCCTGTACCTGTAGCAGATAAAGAGTGCAAAACTGCTATTATAAGTATGCTTAAAAAGTTTAATATCCAGAGGAATTAAAATTTTACACTAAAGAATATTTGTGTAACACAAAAGGCGGCAGTAAAGGAGGAACAAAAAAACCTGAGACATATAGAAAACAAATACAAAATCAACGATAAAAACCAAAAATTATTAACTAAATGTGAATAGACTAAAAACACTAAATCAAAAGGCAGAAACTGAGAGACTAAATAAAAACACAACTGAACAGGTGGCCAAGAGACACACGAAAAGATGCTCAACATCAATCATCATCAGGGAAACGCAAATCAAAACTACAATGAGATATCACTTCACACCCATCAGAATGGCTAAAATCAAAAAGACAAGAAACAAATGTTGGCGAGGATGTGGAGAAAAAGGAACCCCCATGCACTCACTGTTGGTAGTAATGTAAATTGGTACAGCCACTGTGGAAAACACTATGGAGGTTACTCAAAAAAATTAAAAATAGGAATACCAGATGATCCAATAATTCCACTATTGGGCATTTACCCAGGGAAAATGAAAACACTAACTCGAAAAGATGTACCCTTACGTTTACTGCACCATTCTTTACGATAGTCAAGACATGGAAGCAACCTAAGAGCCCACAGTAGACGAATGGATAAGGAAGATGTGTTACACACACACACGCACTCGCGTGCGTGGAATATTACAAAGCAATAAAAAAGGATGCAATCATGCCATTTGAGACAACATGGACCTAGAGAGTATTATGCTAAGTGATAAGTCAGACTGAGAAAGACAAATATGCTATGACTCCACTCATAAATGGAGTCTATAAAAAATGAACAAACAAAAAGCAGAATCAGAACTATAAATACAGAGAACTAATGATTACCAGAGGGGAACAGAGCTGGGAGGTGGGTAAAATGGGTGAAGGGGAAAGGGAGATACATGCCTCCAGTTATGGAATGAGTAAGTCACTGAAATATAAAGAACATAAGGAATACAGTCCATGATATTCTAATAGGGATGTAATGGGACAGATGGTAGCTACACTTGCTGTGAACATAGCCTAAGGTATAAACTTGTCAAATCACTGAGTTGTACACTTGAAACTCGTGTAACATTGTGTCAACTGTACTAAAAAAAAATCCCTCACACAATTGAATTATATGCTGTCCACAAGAGATACTTTATATTCAAAGCTAGATGTTGAAAATAAAAGTAGAAAAGATATATAATGCAACCAGTAACCATAAGACAGACTAGCTATATTATCATAAAACAAAATAAACTTTATGACAAGAAATGTTACTGAAGGCAAAAACATTTTGTAAGGATAAAAAGGTCAATGCATGAGGAAAATATACACTATGTAATATATTCCATATAACCCCATTACAAATGGATATGGGCCTAACAGGTCCCAAGATTCATAAAGCAAAAACTGACAAAATTGAAACTACACAATTCCAGAATTATAGCTAGATTTCAATACCACATTCTCAATATTTGCTAAAACAAAGTCAGTTACGTATATACGATTTGGACAACCCTTTCAAGTCACCCAATGGACATTTATAGAATGCTCCACCCCCAAAACAGAATATACGTTCTTTTCAAGCAAAGAACATTCTCCTAGATATAGCAAATGCTGTATCACAAGTTAATTCCTAATAAATTTTATTATTTTTAAGTGGGCTCCATGACAAGGCACTTGAACTCACAACCCTGATTGAGACCTGAGCTGAAATCATGAGTCAGACACTTAACTGACTGAACTACCCATGCACCCACCTAATTTTAAAAGAATTTCATATTCTTCAATAAATAAATGTTATCTGATCATAAGAGAAATAAGAAATCAACAATGGAAAGAAATTTGGAAAAACTTAAAATTGTTGCCAAATATGTGGCAGAAATACTTCTAAATAACCCTGACTTCCCTGTGGGTTAAAGAAGAAATCACAAAAATGTCAGGAAGTATCTTAAAATAAATGGAAACAAACACACAACATGTAAAAATGTATTGTGTATACAGCTAAAATGAAAATTTCTAGCTTTAGGGGCGCCTGGGTGGCTCAGTTGGTTAAGCGTCTGCCTTTGGCTCAATTCATGATCCCAGAGTCCTGGGATCAAGCCCTGCATCGGGCTCCCTGCTCAGCGATAAGCCTGCTTCTCCCTCCCCCACTCCTCCTGCTTGTGTTCCCTCTCTCGCTGTCTCTCTGTGTCAAATAAATAAAATCTTTAAAAAAAAAAATCTCTAGCTTTAAATGCCTATACTAGAAAAGAACAAAGGACTCAAATCAATAAGCTAAGCCTTCATTTTAAGGGAAAAAAATAGAAAATTAAAAAGCAGAAGAGACACATAAGAACTGAACAGAAATTAATGAAACAAAAATAAAGAATATCAATAAAATCATGTCAGTTCTTGAAGAACAAAATTGATAAATCTTTACCAAATTAACCAAGACAAAAAGATTACACAAATTAGCAAAAACAAATGAAATAGAGGCTATCATTACCAACCCTATAGATGTGAAAATCACAGGAGAATATCAATAACTTTATGCCAAGAAATTAGACAACTTAGGTGAAATGGAAAAATATCCAGAAAGACAAAATAACCAAAGTAGACTCAGAAAGAAACAGAAAATCAGAACAGACCTACATATAGTTAAGTTGTTTCAGTAATTTAAAATCTTCCCACACGGAAAGCCCAAGCATAGATGGCTTACCTGGTGAATTCTATCAAATATTTAAAGAATAATACCAATCCTTCACAAACTATTTCAGAAAACAGGAGAAAAGAACACTTTCCAACTCATTCTGTAAGGCCAAGATCACCCTGTTACCAAAGTCAAATAAACAAATCTCAAGGAAACAAGACTATAAAGCAGTAGCTCTCATGAATACAGACCCAAAAATCCTTAACAAAATATTATCAGACAGAATCCAGCAACACATAACAATTATTATCCAATATCTAATGGGATTTACACAGGAATGCTTAATATCCCCAAATCAATTAATGTAATATACCATATTAATAGATTAATGAAAAAAATCACATGATCATCTCAAAAGACAAAGGAATAGCGTCTGACATCCATTCATGATAAAAACTTTCAACCAACTAGAAATATAGTAACCCTTCCTCAACCTAATAAAGAGCATCTAAGAGAATCCCACAAATACCATACTTACCTGTAAAAGACTAGATACTGGGGCGCCTGGGTGGCTCAGTCGTTAAGTGTCTGCCTTTGGCTCAGGTCATGATCCCAGGGTCCTGGGATCGAGCCCCACATCGGGCTCCCTGCTCTGCGGGAAGCCTGCTTCTCCCTCTCCCTCCCCCTCTTGCTTGTGTTCCCTCTTTCACTGTGTCTCTCTGTCAAATAAATAATAAAAAAGTCTTTAAAAAAAAGAAAAAAGACTAGATACTATTCCCCTAGGATCAAAAAACAAGGATTTCTGCTCTCATCATATTTATTTAACAGTATACTAGGATCTAGTAAAATAAAGAGCAGGGGAAAAGCATCCAGACTGGAAAGGAAGAAGTACATTTGTCTTTATTTCAGATGTTACGACCCAGTGTATAGAAAATCCTATGGAATTTACAAAAACCTAACAAGTTCAGCAAGGACACAGTATCCTGTTCAGATCAACAACAAGGACACAAGATACAGATCAACAACAAAAGATCAACTTGTCTTTCTATATAGTTGCAACAAGAAATCAGAAAAGGAAATTAAAAGAAAAACTCCATTCAAAATATTATCAAAAAGAATTCAATGCCTGGAAATAAATTTAACAAGAGTATAAGATCTGTTGAAGTTGAAAACTTCAAAACATTGCCAGGAGAAATTAAAGATCTAAATAAAGGGACAGGTATTTCACATTCATGGATTGGAAGACTCAATATTGTTAAAGTGGCCATTCTTCCCAAATGGATCTATAGATTCTAGACAACACAACCTCAATCAAAATGCCAATAGGTGCTTCTGTAGAAATTAACATGATCCTAAAATGTATATGGAAATACAAACTTTTTTTAAAGATTTATTTATTTGAGGGGGGTGTTGCACAGAGAGAATCTCAAACAGACTCCACACTGAGTGCTGAGCCCAATGCCGGGCTGGATTTCATGGCCCTGAGATCACAACCTGAGCCAAAACCAAGAGTCAGACGCTTAACCGACTGAGCCACCCAGGCGCCCCTGGAAATACAAACTTTTGACTGACAATAGCCAAGATCATTTAAATTACAGTTGGAAAACTCAGACCACCCAATATCAAAATTTAATTATAAAGCTACTGTAATAAAAGCAGTATAGTACTGATGTAACAATAGATATAGATCAAAGGAAGACAACAGAAAGTCTAGAAATTTATGGTCAATTCATTTCAACAAGGGTGCCAAGACAATGCAATAGGAAAAGAGTCCTTCTGGTAAAACAGTGAAAAGATTATAAAATGTGGTATAGCCATAAAATGGAATGTTATTCAGCCATAACATGGAAGAAATTACTGATACATGGATGCTATGGCATGGATAAACTTCAACAATATCATGCTAAATTAAAGAAGCCAGACACAAAAGTTTGTATGATTTCATTTATAAGAAATATCTAGAAAAGACAAACATCCTAGAGATAGAAAGCCAATCAGTGGTAGCCTGAGGCGAGGGAGAGCAGCAGGGAATGAACACAAACAGGCACGAGGAAGCTTTCTGAGCTGATGGAAATATTCTAAAACTGTATTGTGAGGGCTGCGCAACTGTGTAAATGTACCAAGAATCACTGAAATGTGCGCTTACCGGAGGTGAGTTTTATGCAACATAAAATTCTATCTCAGTGAAATGGTTTTTTAAAAAAGGAATAATCACGAGTTCCCCATCCCTAGAGGACAGAAGCAGGCACTGAAGGAGCTCCTATCAGGATGCCAGAGTGGAAGAATCTGACCTCACTGTTGATTCTAAGAGCTTGTGGCCTTTTGACCCAAAGTGCTGGTTTATGTACTTCTTGTGGCTTTGCCCAGTTGCTACTCATAGGGTCCTAAACAACATGTGACTACTCTTCCAAATATTTCACTTGCAAACACTGAACATGGAATGTTTTCACCTTTCGTCCTGTAAAGGCAGCTCGATGAAGCGGTGTGTCTCCCATGTCATTCAATACATTCACTTCTGCACCAGCCTGACAAACATGAAAACTTTAGATATCTTCCACATGTCAAGAAATACACAAAGGTGAAAAGAATTCCTTAAAAAGATAAATATTTTTTAAAGAATTTATTTTTAAATAATCTCGACACCCAACGTGGGGCTCAAACTTAGAATCCTGAGATCAAGAGTTGCACACTCTACCAAATGAACCAGTCAGGCACCCCAAAAATACATTAAATATTTCAAAACTAAAATAATGTTAATATTCATTGGTTGTCACTACTAAAATTCAATTCAATTCATCGTAAAACAGTAAAGCTTCCTGAAAGGTAAAATTCTGATAGGTAGAAGAGTAAAAAGCTATTTTCCTTCAAAAATGTACAGACCTTCACTCTACTTTACAAACCCCCATACTGAAAAAAGAACTGTCTGAATGAAATGCCAAATTTTCTCCACCAACTTAGTAAGTTTTCAGTAAAGAAAAAGATCCCAATATTTAAACATACAGCCCAATTTTAAGACACAAAATAATTTCAGAAATACCAATGTGAAAAATTATCAGAGAACTGAAAAATGTGAGATCTTAAATCATACGGTGCTCATTAAGAGATTCTGGCATCATTTCTGAATTACTTAGGATGTGCTTTGGTTGTTTTTTTTTTAACTGTTATATTAAAAACTAATATCTTCACATTAATTCATACATTCACTTTTGCAATTTTAAAAAGTCAGAAAAATCAAATGACAAAAAAAAAACCGAGTTTTAATTAATCACCAGGCTAACCTAATTCATGTACTTAGCAAAGAACAATTAAGTGTGTTACTGTTAAATAAGCCATTATGGTTAGTCGGCTTTTCTAAGCCTTTCACAATTTCCATAACAGCAGTATTTATTTTATTCATTTAAAAATTAAAGCTATAAATATACCTTTAACAGATCCTGGACCACTTGTCTATGTCCAAAATAGCATGCCAGATGAAGAGGTGTCCAGCCTAAATTAGACTTACTTCTTCCTAAAAATGGAAAAATATAAGGCATTTTTGTTATTCAGATAATTTTATAATAAAATTTCTCTTTACCATGGTACTCCCATACACTGGCCAATCTCCCCTTCACAGTGCACTGCTGATGAATGAGAGGCAAGAGACAGGATATAGTAAGAAGTATAACAAGTATAATGGATTAGAACCCACAAGACCCAGATTCTGATGACACCTTCCTAACTCCACGTCCTCATTTTTAAAAGGGTGGTGGGAGGCGTCATGGGAGTTACATTCAAAGTAGATGATCTCTAGTTGGCTCCACAGTTCTGAGTCTCTAACCATCTCACCATCATCTAGCAAAGATCTGGTTCTCTCAGCACAGTATTTCATGAAAAGCACCTCTGTGCCATGTTAGGAGGGTGGATGGAAAGAGGGAATGGATAAAGAATCTTTTCTGCAGCATTTGGAAAGCTGTTGGCTCTGCAAACAGTGACAGCAAATGGAGTCCTGACTCCAAATAAAATCTCAAGTAATGAGGATATTCGTTACCAGAGTGGTAGAGTCCAGCTACTCTTAACAAGAACCAAAGTTAAGAGCAACGAAATGCCGGATCCTTGCTAAGGAGAGGTATAGAATAACTGAGTGCAACAAAAACATAACTATACAATTCAATTCAGAAGAAAAAAAAACATAGGGCACTAAAGCTTAGAGCGGAGATAGCTCCAAAAGGTTATCAAAATTCCAAATGAGGCTTAAGAGCATGCAGCCTATCAAATTCCAAAGCCCAGCACCCTGGAGGGTCTACCAAAGCCCAGGAGCATGCTGCCGCCCAGGGGGCACTCCTCAGGAGGAGCTAGAGGTTTAATGGCTGCCCTCATTTCCTGGATTTCAGATTTTGAGCCAACAGAAACCCCAGGCACCAGCCCCAGTGCACCCAGAACAAGCCTCTGACAGCTCCCTGAGGGACTGCTGCCACTAATAGTGTCCTGTGATTGTTTGCCACTTACCCAAACACCCACAACTGTTTCCTCTAAAATGTATGCCCTCTAGAACCTGTAATTCCAGAGTGAATAAATTCTAGAGGCAGTTTTTTTTTTCATGGAATGTTTCTTTTACCTTCTGTCCTTAACTGAAACCTAGCTCTTCCTGATGACAAGGACCCTCCTCTACCTCTCAGGTGGAGCTTCCCCCAGATAATTCCCACACCCACTGGTCCTCACAGAACAGAAGTCATGCGAACTTCCCCATCAAAACCCAATGCTGTCTCTAGTCAAGGACTCCACTCACATTACAACCCCTCTTTTGAGACTTCTGCCATTAAACCTCAAACACCTTGTCTGCTGCCATCTACCAACCTCCCACCAGCTCGCCCCTCATCAAGTAACTCCGGGGGACAGTCTTTCTCCCCATGCAAACCGCGCCACTGTCCTAGGGGTGTCTACTACTTATTTGGTATCCTGGACTCTTGGTTTCTCAGCTTCCCTCATTTCCCGAAAACTTTGCCTCTGCTTGATGTTACATGCCCAGCCCTAGGGCCAGAGCCTGGATGTCATCATCATCTCTGAGCTCACAAATTCCCCACTTTCTAGCCTGTTCACACAGGTATACTCCAGACTTGTTCAATTGAATCAGCACTTCATTCCCTAACCACTTCTCATGTATGTAAACACCCCCATCTTTACTTTCTTCAATAAATCCATCATTTTGATCCCTCACTCCAACTTCTTTGCCCGTCCCCTCCATAACCCTGTTGTAGTAGCCTACAAAAACCCCAAAGACTGATAAGTACACTAGCTTGATTTTTCTGTAACTATACCCAGGATGCTGAACAGTGGTAGAAGAAAAATAACAGAACCCTGTGGACTCATGGCACTTTAAACTCGGGATCTCCTACTTCAGCTAGGCTCTAGACACTGCTTGGCAATCCTTCTTATACTCTTCAGGTGTCTCTCCTACATTCCACAACATGCACTTCAAGTCACCCGTGTTCTCCTCAAGCCTCTTACCCAAACACCTCTCCTTAACAAAGGGCCTCAGTCTCTCAGCTTCACAATAAGAAGGAAGGCTTTCAGGGAATTCCTGGGGCTTCCTGGAGCCAAATCTACCACCACACAACTATCTACAGGCATTCTTCCATCCTTCCTTTCTGATGTTTAAGACTAATCCAATTCCTGTATCCTGGATTCCATCCCTTTCTGCTCCTCAGGCACTCTTCTCCTTTATCATCCACCTCCCCCTCTTCACTTATGAGTAAGGAGGAAGTGAACACTCAGCCTCTTCCATCTTACAAGCAAGAGGAACAAAAGCCCTCTCTGATCCCATTCTCCCTGCCAGCTACTGTCCTCCTCGCTCGCCCCTCCCACTCTGTCTGCACTTACTCTTTCCACCCCCTTCATTCCCGTCAGTGCCCCACCCGCCATGGCAGACCAGGTTCATCTCCCACCGTATCATTCAAATGGTCCTCAAGTTTTAATCCACAAATGCTGTCACCAAATACCAGGGGCACTTTTCAGCTGCCACAGCACTGTGTCACTGGACAGCATGGCCCGCATGCCTTCCAGGCTGCCACAGCCCTGCACCCTATAGGGTTTCTCTCCCTGTTTCCCTGCTTCAGCACTTCTCTCAGGATCCTTTGCAAGTTCCGCTGTCCGATGAGTGCTTCATTACTGGTATCTCCAATAATGGTATCTCCTGGCCCTTTTCCATTGCTTTTACTGTTAATGTACTACTGACTTCAAAATCCCTCTTCCCCTTTTGAACTCTTTACTAGACACCTCCATTTGGAGACTACAAAACACCTTGTGCTCAAAAAGTGCAAAGCTGAGCTCACCTGTAATTTTATATGTACAGTGTTGACCCCTGAATAACATGGGTTTTTGAACTGCGCGGGTCCACTCACATACCGATTTTAGTCGATAAACACTTTAAATGTATTTTCCTTGTGATTTTAACATTTTCTTTTCTCTTATTTTGTTATAAGAATACAGTACATAATATATATATATTAATTGACTTATCAGTAAGGCTTCTGGTCAACAGTAGGCTATTAGCAGTTAAGTTTTTGGGGAGTCAAAGTTCAATGTGGACTTTTTACTGTGCGGGGGGGGCGTTGGTGCCCCTTCACTCTGTGTTGTTCAAGGGTCAACTGTACTCTCACTAAAGCTACCTCTTCCTCCCCACATTTGTTTTCACAATGAATTGCCCTTATTCACCTTGTTTCTCAAGTCAGAAATAAGTAACACTCTTGCCACTTTTTTCACCCCCCACATTCAGTTAGTCCTATTGATTCAACCTCCTAAATGTTAATTATACCTACTTGTTGCTATTTCCTCTAAGTTACTGTAACAGCGTCTGAACTGGTCTCCTCACATCTAGTGTTTCCAGGTAAGATTCTGGACCAAAAAATCGGAATTTCCAAAATCCTACATTAAAATACTTCATTTTTTATACTATTACTTACCATGGATATCCAAAAAATTTTGTACCCTTATCCTAGAAATACTGGCCTTAACCTTCAACTGCAGGTCAGTGCTTTTCTCACTTTCAACTTGACATCAGTAATTCCTTCCAACCAACAACATCTCTATGTTGATTGTTAAGCTTTAATTCTTGAAGAATTATAGTACATTTCACCATTTTCTCAATTTCTCAGGGTTTGGAAAAACAAATCCGAAAAGAAATCCTAGAAATGCCTAGCACAAGTGATCCCCATGGGGAAACACTACTCACTACCCCCTCCTACCTCTCCCTATTCACTTCACCTGGTGTGTCATTCCTCTACGTAAATCCTTTAAACTGCCCTTAAGACAAAGTCTGACTGACAGGTCTAACAATGAAATTTTGAAAAAGCATTCACATCTGTTTCATAGTTTTACATTTCCAAGTAGACGACTTTCCACAGATTTGCCTAAAATAGCCATAGGTGAGGGTGGGAAAGGTAGATAATACAGGGTTTTTAGGATTTTCAAATGCCAGGAATGTTTTTAGCTTTCAAAATAGCATCCCCAGATAAAGATTAAGAAATTAAGAACTGGTCTTTGTTGAAGCACCAGAAGGATTTTTAGAATTCCTTTAGCATACCAAAAACCAACTCATTTTCTGGAAAACTCAGATCATAGTTTCCTCCCTGCTGCAATCCTTCCCCACTGTGGGTGAAGCCAGAAGGTTTGTGGCCCTAGGACAGGAGAAGAATGTGACACAGCAGAATAAAATATGCATCTGGGACGGAGGACTGGGAGAAAGACACAAATGCAGAGACATGGCCCTCCTGTTCATGAGCCCAGAGAGTGAGATAAATTGAGGGAACACCAAGAACAGGCAAGTGGCATCTGGAATGACAGGGAAAGATCCCCCAGCACTCCCCCGCCCCGGCACCCGTCCCTCCACCTCCCCCCCCAACCCCAGCAGCCACCTGCAGGGCAGCCACAAAGTGACAGCCAAGGACTACCACTTGTATGACAAACAGAGACACGAGTTTGACTTTGCCCCAAGTTCAGCTACAAAAGCTTAAGGAGCACTAGAAAGAAAAGGGCCACAGAGGAACCAAAGGCTATAGACACACACAAACAAATCTCACCCTTACATTTAAAGGCCACCTTAGGGGAGATGGGGCAAGAAGAGTTGAGAGGCTCTGGAAGACCATTTATCAAAAAGCAATTGAGCTTGAGGTATCCAAAGACTAACATTAAGTCTTCCATGCCTCAAGAATGAGAAGGTGCTTGTTGAAATAGCAGGGTCATTTTGGAAAATAAATTCTATTTCTCTGCACACCTGAGTGCAATATTTACAACCTTGCTATACAAGGTGCATTAGGATTTGGCTGCTGCTTACCTATCTAACTTTATCCCTCACCCCCTCCTGCCTGCAGGCCCTTGCCACCTAGGCTGCCTCTCACCTCAGGACCTTGGCACATGCTCTATCTTCTCCCTCGAACACTTTTTCCATTTTCACCTGGTTAGTCCTACATACTCTTCATAGATTGCCTGAGAATCATTTCCTCCAAGAAGCTAATCCTTTAGTTCCAGCTTCATACCTCTCCGATGGGATCTCATGACACCCTAGGGTTCCACATTCTGGCACATACTGTGTAGTACAGACTAGTCTGATCTGTTAATCTACTACGCTAGTCTCAGTGAGGGCAGGGATCCTACCTAACACCACCTGCAAGGTACTTCACAGGACTCTGGGCATATAGTAAACACTCAAACCTGCTGCTCTAACTACAATACCCTATCATAGCATGCATCTTGTAACTAATAAAAACTGTCATCGACCCTAAACCTTAAGACTAGATCTCAATTTCTCTGACTTAGGGAAGACTACAAGAGACCTTTTACCCACTGTTATGAAGGTTCTTTCTAGAATAAGAGATGGGAATTTCTTTCTAGCAAGACCAAAAAGATTAGTGCTAAATAAATGACAGAGTCATACATACTCACAAGAGAAAAGCTAAAAAGTCCACCCAAAGCTTACCTTTGCAATTAATGTCAGCAATTACTTCATTTCTTTCCATGGTTTCTAATAACTGTCTAACTTCTTCAACATTGCCATTTCTGGCATGATGGAGAAGCTGCTGCTCTGCTTCAGTGTTCATTTCTAGATTTAAAAATAATATTATTATTTATCTGTTCTATTATTCTAAATTATCTATTACCTGAATATTATTTATTATTTATCTTCATTTTGCAGCTAATAAGACACAAGAACTGACTAAATGAATCAGTTGCAGGGCCAGAATTTTACTCTGAGACTCCTTTGCTCTTTTTATTACTGAAAAAATTCACTAGACATTCAGTCAAGTTTCTTAATCTCTCAAATCCTCAGTTTCCTCAACTCCAAATAACCTCATGAGCTGCTATAACATTGTATGACAAAATGCTTTTATAGACCCACAATATTTGCAAATAGTTATTACAACAATAACTAGACATAAAATTAAAATATGGTCATTACTATAAAAACATCCTAAAGCTGAAGTATAAATTAACACATTCAAAACCTGTGCAAAATATTCTGAATAGAAAAAACTCAATTATAAAAATCCAGGAGTGACCATACTTACCATTCGTTTTCTCTCATATTTTACCAAGCCTCAAACCAAATACAGAGGACAACCAAATTTAAAGCATTTGTCAAAATGTTATGAACAGCAATTCACAGAATACAGATTTCTTTCTTACTAAAAAATACAAATCAATTTTTTTGCCTGCAAGATTAGCAAAAATAAAAGATTATACACCTGAAACTAAGGTAACATTGCAAGTCAACAGTATCTCAATAAAAAAAAAAAAAAGATTAAACATGCCCAATGCTGTCACGGACAGAAAATGTGCACTCCAGTAAAGTGCTAATATGAATATAAATGCATACAATCTTTCATATGTTGGGGGTGGGTCCTAATTTGTCAATATCAAGTAAATTTCAAAATACACATACACCTGTGGAGGATTCTGCTAAGATGGCAGAGTTTGAAACACCAGAAATCTCTTTCCCCACCTAGACAATAATTGCACTGGCAGAATCTGCCCAATGCAACTGTTATGGAACCCTGGAATCTGCTGAAGGCTTTCAAACACCAGGGAAAGCTTGGAAGGTAAACTGTGGTTAATTCATGTCATTTTCAGCCCTTAGCAAGGCAGCAGCTACCCATCTCCCGTAGTACATGTATTCCTGGAGCAGGTTGAGGAGCCATGGTGAGCAAAAAGACCCCTATACACCAAACATTGGAGAGCTGGGCTCTGATCATTGCTGCTTCTGATCACAGAGATGCAGACAAAGAGGCAAGTATCCACTGCTGATGTGGCATCTCTCACTGCTTGCTGCAAGCCCCTCCAGTGGGTGGAACTTCCAGGGGATTTAAAGGGCCAGCACTCTTTTTTGTTTCCCCCCTTCATTTTTCTGTTCCTTCCCTTTTAAAAGCCAGACACTAAGAACTAGGACATTCAGGGGCGCCTGGGTGGCTGTCAGTTGAGCATCTGCCTTCTGCTCAGGTCATGATCCCAGGGTCCTGGGAATCAAGCCCCACTTCAAGCTCCCTGCTCAGCGGGGCATCTGCTTCTCCCTCTCCCCCTGCCCCTCCCCCCTTCTCATGTGCACTCCTCAATAAATAAAATCTTTAAAAAAAATATTGACTAGGACATTCAAAAACAACTGCATACATGGAGAAAATTAGAACATAACTGCTCATGACCACCAAAAGGCTCAGCAAAGACCTGAGAAGACCTTAAGTTTACAGCTCAGGCTAACCCTCAGCACAGAGACAGCCCACAACAATCCAAAAATACAACAAATTAGAAAATCTTGGGGAAGGAGGAGAATTTGCTATCTTGAGTTACTACATTATTAAATTCAAATGTCCAGTTTTCAACAATGAAAAAAGTTACAAGGCATACAAAGAAACAGGAAAGTAGGGCCCTTTCAAAGGGAAAAGCAAATCAATAGAAACTGTCTCTGAAGAAGATGTGAGGGCAAATATACTAGACAAAGATAGCAAAAAGACATTCGAAGATCTAAAGATGGAGAAAGTCAAGAAAATGTATAAACAAGATGAAAATATGAAAAAATAGAAAACCTAAAAGTAAACAAAGAAATTCTTGAGCTGAAAAGGACAATAACAAACAAAAAATTCACTTGAGGGATTCAAAGGCAGATTTGAACAAGCAGAAGATTCAGTGAACTTGAAAGACAGGACAATGGAAATTATTGAATCTGAGGAACAGAAAGAGACCAAAATCCGAACAGCGCTTAAGGGACCTGTAGGACACCAAAACGCATATCAACATGCATCATGGAAGTCCTAGAAGAGGTAGAACAAGGGATAAAGTATCTGGAGAACTAATCGCTGAATACATCCTCAATTTGATAAAAGACATGAATATAAACATCTGAGAAGGTCAAGGAACTCCAAATAAGAGGAACTCAGAGAGATATGCTACATAATCTAATTTTCAAGAGAGAGAATCTTGACAGAAGCAAGAGAGAAGGTGAGTCATTGGATCCAGGGTAAGATTATCAGATTTCTTGTCAGAAACTTTGGAGGACAGACAGCACTGGGCAAATATAAAGTGCAAAAAGAAAATTTTCAGCAAGAATTCTATATCTGGCAAAACTGCCTTTCAAAAGTGAGAGAAATTAAGACATTCCCAGAAAAACAAAAGCTCAGAGAGTTCATTACCACTAGACCTGCCTTTTAAGAAATGCTCAAGAGAGTTCTGCAAGGTAAAATAAAGTCACACTAGACAGTAACTCAAGGCTATATAGAGAAATAACTTGATAAAGGTAAATACATGTGCAATTACAGCCAGTGTTGTTATAATGGTTTATAGCTGTACTTTGTTTTCTACATGATTTAAGAGTAATACCTTTAAAGAAAAAATACTGGTTTAAAAGTATCATTACAACTTTTTATAACTTGTTATAATTTTTTATATTATTATAACTCCAAATCTTGTTTTCTATGTAATTTAAGAAACTAACACATTTAAAAGAATTACTAGTTTATGTTTTGGGTATACAGTGTATAAAAATGTAATTTTGTGACATCAGTAACCAAAAAGGGTGGGAACAGAGCATAAAGCAGCAAGGTTTTTGTGTGTGTTAAGCTAATATAAATTCAAATTAGTGCTATAACTTCAAGATGTTAAATGTAATCCCCAGGGTAACTCCCCCTCAAATAGGTAAAGAATACACAAAAAAGGAAATAATGTAAATATTTCAGTACAAAAAAACCAGCTAAACACAAAAGATGACAATAATGCAATAAAGGAGGGACAAAAAAAAGCTATAAGGCATATAGAAAATAGGAAAATGACAGAAGTCCCTCCTTATCAGTATTTTAAATGTAAATGGATTAAACTCTCCACTCAAAAGACAGATTGGCAGAATGGATAAAAACACATTATCCAACTATATGCTGTCTACAAGAGATGCAATTTAGATTCAAAGACAGACGTAGACTGAACGTTAAAGGATAGAAAAAGATATTCCTTGCAAACAGTAATCAAAACAGAAGTGACTATACTAATGTCAGACACAATAAACTCAAAATCAAAGAAGGTTACAAGGGACAAAGACATTATATATTAATAGAAGGTTTAATACAGCAAGAAGAAAGTAATTACAAACACCCAATGACAGATCAAAATATAAGACACAAAAACAGAAGAAACATTTTTATAATAGTCGGAAACTTCAATACCCCACTCACAATAGATAGGACCACACCAGACAGAAGGAAACCACCACCTAACTTTGCATATTAAGAAACTAGAAAGAAAAAAACTAAACCCAAAGCTATAAGAAAATAATAAAGATTAGAGCAGAAAGCAACAAAATAGAGAATAGAAAAACAGAAAAAAATTCAATGAAACCAAAAGTTGGTTCTTCAAAATTATCAACAAAAATGACAAACGTTTAGCTGGACTAAGGAAAAAAAGAATCTAATTACTAAAATTAGAAATAACAAGGACATTAATACCAACCCTACAAAAATAAAAAGCATAAGATACAGTGAACAATTATGCACCAACAAATCACATAACCTAGATGAAATGGACATATTCCTAGGAACACAAAACCTACCAAGACTAAGTCATGAAGAAATGGAAAATCTGAATAGGTATACATAACTAGTAAAAAGATCGAGGGGTGCCTGGGTGGCTCAGTGGGTTAAACATCAGCCTTTGGCTCAGGTCATGATCTCAGGGTCCTGGGATCGAGCCCGGCATTGGGCTCCTGCTCAGCGGGGAGGCCTGCTTCTCCCTCTCCCTCTGCGACTCTCCCTGTTTGTGCTCTCTCACTCACACTCTCTCAAAACCTAAAAAAAAAAAAAAAAAAAAAAAAAAATCAAATGAGTAATCAAAAATCTCCCAAAGAAAATCTTCCTGAACTTGACTGCTTCACTGGAGAATGATACTAATCCTTCCCAAATTTTTCTAAACAATTCAAAGAGGAAAAAATACTTTGTAACTAATCCATGAGGCCACCATTACACTAATACCAAAGACAGAAAGACACTACAGGAAAACCACAGACTGATAACCCTTATGAACACTGATGGAAAAATTCTCAATGAAATACTAGCAAACTGAATTCAGCAATGTATTAAAAGGAATACACACCATGACCCAGTAGGATTTATTCCTGAAATGCAAGGATAGTTCAACATATGAAAATTGATCAATGTGATACACTGCATTAACAGAATAAAAAACACATAATCCTCTCAACTGATGCAGATAGCACATTTAACAAAATTCAACATCTTTCATGATTTAAAAAAAAACCCTCAGAATTAGAAATAAAAGGAAACTATTTTAACGTAATAAAAGCCATATGTGAAAAACCCACAGCAAACATCATACTCAACGGTGAAAGATGGAAAGCTTTTCCTCTAAGATTAGGAACAAGGAAAGGATGCCCACTTTCACCAGTTTTAGTCAACATAATATTGGGCATTCTAGCAGATAATTTAGACAAGAAATAAAAAGCATCCAAATTGGGAAAGCAGTAAAATTATGTGTTTGCTGAGGACATTTACGGAAAACCATTAAGTGTCAACAAAAAAAGCTCTTAGAAATAACAAATTTAGGAAAGTGTTAGGATACAAGATCAACATAAAAATCAGCTGCATTTCTTTACACTAGTAATAAGTCATCTGAAAAGGAAATTACAAAAGTAATTTACAATACAATCAAAAAAGAATAAAACAGTTAAGAATTAACCAAAAAGATGAAATACTTATACAATAAAAACTACAAAGCATTGAGAGAGATGAAAGACAAATAAATGGAAATACATCCCATATGCACGGATTGGAAAACTCAACATTAAAATGTCAATCCTATGCAAAAAAAAAACTAGACATTCATTCAATGCCTATCAAAATCTCAATAATATTTTTTGTAGAAATAGAAAAACCCATCCTAAAACTTATATGAAATTTCAAGGAACTCTAAATAGCCAAAACAATCTTGAAAAAGGAGAACAATGCTGGAGGACTCATACTTCCCAATTTCAAACTTATTACAAAGCTACTGTAATTAAACAGTGTGGTACTGGCATAAAGACAAACATATAAAACAATGGAATAGAATAGGGAAGCCAGAAATAAATCCTTGTGTATATGGTCAAATGAATTTTTATAACAGTGCCAAGACAATTCAATGACGAAAGGACAGTCATCAACAAATCATGATGGGGAAACTGAAAATCCACATGGAAAAGAATAAAGTTGAACCTTTACCTAACATTGTATTCAAAAACTAACTCAAACTGGATCAAAGATCTAAATATAAGACTTAAAATTCAGGGCGCCTGGGTGGCTCAGTTGGTTAAGCGACTGCCTTTGGCTCAGGTCATGATCCTGGAATCCCGGGATCGAGTCCCACATTGGGCTCCCTGCTCGGCAAGGAGTCTGCTTCTCCCTCTGACCCTCTTCCCTCTCTCTCTCTCGTGCTCTCTCTCTCTCGTGCTCTCTCTCTCTCAAATAAATAAATAAAATCTTTAAAAAAAAAAAGTCTTAAAATTCAAAAGAATACATAGGGCAAAAGCTTCATGACATTGGTTTTAGCAATGATTTCTTGGATACAACAACAAGGACATGGGTAACCAAAAAATAGACAAAGTGGACACCATGAAAATTTTAAAATTCTGTGCATCAAAAAGACTATCAGAGTAAAAACACAAGTCACAAAATGAGAGAAAATATTTGCAAATCACGTATGTGATAAGGGATTAATATCCAAAATATACAGAGAACCTCTAGAACTCAAAACCCAATTCAAGGGGAGCCTCGGTGGCTCAGTCAGTTAAGCGACTGCCTTTGGCTCAGGTCATGATCCTGGGGATCCTGGAATCGAGCCCCACGCTGGGCTACCTGCTCAGGGGGGCATCTGCTTCTCCCTCTGCCCCTCCCCCTACTCATGCTTGCTTGCTCTTGCTCTCTAATAAACAAAATCTTTTAAAAACAAATCCCAATTAAAAACAAAACAAAAACACAAAGTACTTGAACAGATATTTCTCCAAAGAAAATATGCAAATGGCTGAGGCACCTGGATGGTTCAGCAGGATAAGCATCTGCCTTCAACTCAGGTCATGATCAGGCTCCCCGCTCAGCAGAGAGTCTGCCTCTAATAAATAAAATCTTAAAAAAAAAAAAAAAGAAAATATGCAAATGACCAAGACACAAAAAGATAGTCCATGTTCACTGATCATTAGGAAAACGCAAATTAAAACTACAATGAAATATCACCTCACACCCATTAATAAGGCTACTATGAAAAAAAAGCAGAAAGCAAGTATTGTCAAAGATGTGAATTAGAATCCTGTACACTGTTGGTAGGAATGTAAAATGGTACTGTCGCTGTGTAAAACAAATTAGTGATTTCTCAAAAAATTAAAAATAGAATTACCCTATGATCCAGTAATTTCACTTCTGGATATATACCCAAAAGAACTCAAAGTGAGGTCTCGAAGAGGTATTTGTACACCTATGTTCATGGCCGCATTATTCACAATAGCTAAAACATGAAAGCCACATAAGTGTCTACTGGCAGATGAACGGTTAAGCAAAATATGGTATATACATACAACGGAATATTTTTCAATGTTTAAAAAGGAAGAAATTTCTGCAATATGCTAAGACATGGATTAACCATGAGGACATTATGCTAAGTGAAATAAGCCAGTCACAGAAAGACAAATACTGTATGATTCCACTTCTGTGAGGTACTTAGAGCACTGTAGTCAAAATCAGAGAAAGTGGAATGGTGGTTGCCAGGGACTTGGGAGAGAGGAGAATGGGGAATTATTTATTGGGTATAGAATTTCAGTTTTATAAGAAAAGTTTTAAAGCTGGATGGTGGTGATGGTAGGACACATTATTAATGTATTTAATACTACTTAAGTGTACATGAACATTTCTAAGATGGTAAACATTATCTTATGCATGTTTTACAATTTAAAAAATAAAAATACACATATACCATTTACTTTCCCAGGGAAACTCTACTTCTAGGAATCTATCTTATAAAAATAAGATTATTTTATAAGCATGTTCATAAGGACTGCATTATTTACAATAGTTAAAAGGGTATTAACAAGTCCATATCCATCAACAGGGGACTGGTTAAATAAATCCTCTAGGAAGGCTAAAAGAAATATTCTACAGACAGGAGGATGGAAGACAGTTGAAGGATCATTTCAAAAAGTAGCAGCCTATGCACAGTGAACACCATGACCCCCAGCCCTCTTCCCTAATCAGCATTCCTGATGCTGACAAGCCAGGAGAAGACTGAGCTGGTTACAGTCTCTAAAACATAACATATTCCAAGACAATGGAGCTCCCAACAAATGGCTAAACCAGATGAATCTTACAGTAGAGTTGGCAGTCAACAAGGTTCCCCTACTTTCTCAATTTCCAATCAGCTTTCTAGTTCCTATTAAAAGCCAATAGCTAAGGGTGACAAGACATCTGAAGAAAACCTCTAAAACATGAAAGAGTCTAGAACCAAAGAGGCAAAAAAAAGCAACTTGAAAAAAATTTCAGAGAAAAAATTAAATAAAACCTAATCTTTAGAAAATGAAATTATATTCTGAAACAAAACCAAGATACTGTATGAAAATACAAAACTGCAGAAAAAGATACTTGAATATTAAAAATGATAGCAAAATGTCAATGAAACCAGGAGCTAGTTTTTTTTTAAAGATCAACAAATTGATAAACCTTTACTCAGACTGAGAGAGGGAGAGAACTATAAAATCAGAAGTGAAAGAGAAGTAATCAACACTACAGAAATAATGACTGTAAGAGAATATTACGAAAAATTAGTGCCAACACATTGGACAGAAGAAATGGATCAATTCCTAGAAACATAACCTCCCAAAACTGAATCAAGAAGAACAAGAAAATCTGAACAGATTATCAGCACTGAAATTGAATCAGCAACCAAAAAACTCCCAAAAAAGCAAAAGTCCAGGACCAGATGGTTTCACAGAAGTCGTCCACCAAACATTTCAAGGAATAATAATGCCTATTCTTCTCACACTATTCCAAAAAATAAGAGTAAGGAAAGCTACCATATTCATTCCACGAGGCCAGCATTACCCTGATACCAAAACCAGATAAAGACACTACCAAAAAAAGAACTATAGGCCAATATCTCTGATGAACACAGATGCAAAAGTCCTCAATGACATTAGCAAACCAAATTCAACAATACATTTAAAAAAATCATACACCATGATCAAGTGGGATTTATGCCTGGGATGCAAAGGTGGCTCAATATGCACAAATCAATCAAAGTGATACATCAACAGAGAAATGATCATATGGTTTTTAACCTTTAACTATATGCAGAAAAAGCATGTAACAAAGTACAGCATCCATTCTTCATAAAAATCCTCAGCAAAGTAGGTTTAAAGGGAACACACCTCAGCATAATAAAGGCCATATATAAAAAACCTACAGCTAACATCATACTCAATGATGAAAAACAGAGCTTTTCTCCTAACATCAGGAACAAGACAAGGATATCAAATTTACCACTTTTATTCAACATAGTACTAGAAGTCCTAGGTACAGCAATGAGACAAAAAATGAAAGACATCCAAATTGGTAAGGAAGTAGTATAACTTCCACTATTTGCAGATGATGTGATACTATATCTAGAAAACCCTGAAGACTCCACCGAAAAACTATCAGAACTAATAAATGAATTCAGTAGTCACAGGATACAAAATCATAGGAATTCATTGCATTTCTATGAATAAAGTAGCAGAAAGTGAAATTAAGAAAACAATCCCATTTACATTTTTTTAAGATTTTATTCATTCATTTGCGAGAGAGAGAGAGAGAGAGAGAGAGAACAAGCAGGGGGTGAGGCAGAGGGAGAAGCAGACTCCCTGCTGAGCAAGGAGCCCGATGCGGAACTTGATCCCAGGACCGTGGGATCATGACCTGAGCCAAAGGCAGACGCTTAACCATCTGAGCCACCCAGGCGCCCCCATTTACAATTTCAACAAAAATAATAAAATACCTATGAAAGAACTTAACCAAGAAGATCAAAGACCTGTACTTTTTTTTTTAAAAATTTTATTTATTTGAGAGAGAGAGAATGAGAGATAGAAAGCACGAGAGGGAAAGAGGGTCAGAGGGAGAAGCAGACTCCCTGCTGAGCAGGAAGCCCAATGTGGGACTCGATCCCGGGACTCCAGGATCGTGACCTGAGCCGAAGGCAGTCACTTAACCAACTGAGCCACCCAGGCGCCCCAAAGACCTGTACTTTTAAGCTATAAAACATTGATAAAAGAAATTGAAGATGACAAAAACAAATGGAGAGATTTTCCATGCTCATGGACTAGGACAACAAATACTATTAAAATGTCCATACTACCCAAAGCAATCTACACATTTAATGCAATCCCTATCAAAACACAAACAGCATTTTTCACAGAACTAGAACAATCCTAATTTGTAGGGAACCCCAAAGGACCTCAAATAGCCAATGCAATCTTGAAAAAGAACTGGAGATCTCACAACCCCAGATTTCAACATACACTACAAAGCTGTAATAATCAAAACACTGTGGTACTGGCACAAAAATGGACACATAGATCAAGAGAACACAAGACAGAGCCCAGAAATAACCCACAATTATGTGGTCAATTAATCTTTGTCAAAGGAGGCAAGAATATGCAATGGGAAAAAGACAGTCTCTTCAACAAATGGTGTGGGGAAAATTGGACAGCCACATGCAAAAGAATGAAACTGGACCACTGTCTTATGCCACACACAAAAATAAACCCAAAATGGATTAAAGACCTAAATGTGAGGCATGAATCCATAAAATCCTAGAAGACAGTACAGGCAGTAATTTCTCTGACATTGGCCATAGCAACATTTTTCTAGGTAGGTCTCCTGAGGCAAGAGAAACAAAAGCAAAAATACAGTGGTGGGACAATATCAAAACAAAAAGCTTCCACACAGTGAAGGAAACAATCAGCAAAACTAAAAGACAACCTACTGAATGGAAGATATTTGCAAAGAGACATACCTGATAAAAGGTTAGTATCCAAAATACATAATTTAGAGGTGGATGGCTGGCTCGGTTGGAGGACTGTGCAACGTTTGATCTCAGGGTCGTGAGTTCAAGCCCCACAATGGATGTAGCAATTAAAAAAAATAAACTTCATATATATATGAAGAACTTCTACAACTCAACACCAAAAAATAATCAATTAAAAATGGGCAGATTAACAGACATTTCTCCAAAGACGACATCCAGATGGCCAACAGACACATGAAAACATGCTCAATATCACTAATCCTCAGGGAAATACAAATCAAAACTACAATGAGGTATCACCTCACACCTGTCAGGATGGCTAAAATCAACAAAACAAGAAAGGAGTGTTGGCGAGGATGTGGAGAAAAAGGAGCTCTCGTGCACTGTGGTGGGAATGCAAACTGGTGCATTTGGAGGACAGTATGGAGATTCCTCAAAAAATTAAAAATAGAACTACCCTACAATCCAGGAATCACACTGCTGGGTACTTAGACCCAAAATTCAAAAAGACTGATTCAAAGGGATATATGCATCCCTATGTTTACTGCAGCATTATTTACAAAAGCCAAACTACAGCAGTCCAGTTGTCCATTGATGAAGATGTACACACAAATATTATTCAGCTGTGAAAAAGAATGAAATCTTGCCATTTGCAAGGACATGGATGGAGCGAGAGAGTATAATGCTAGGCAAAATAGGTCACAGAAAGACAAAGACCATAGGCTTTCACTCATATTTGGAATTTAAGAAATAAAACAAGCAAAGAGGGAAAAATGAGAGAGACAAACCAAGGAAGAGTCTAATAGTAATAACGATAAGAGAACAACCTGATGGTTACCAGAGCGGAGAGGATGAGGGGGATGGGGGAAACGGGATGGGGATTAAAGAGTGCACTTACAATGAAAAAAAGTAAAATGATAAAAATACAAATAAATCTTACCCACTTAAACAGTCCATTGTAATATCGTATTAACCACGGCAGTTGTTAATGCCTACCAAAGACGGGCTGCTACAGGCACTGGAGGCACAAGGATGACCACACAATCTCTGCCCTTCAGAAACAGGGCGAACATGCCAATAATCATCCCAGTACGTGCCAAGAATAGTAATGTGTGCAAGGCGCAGTGACTGTATGGGACAAAGCGCATGGTCAGCTCTTCGTCTGCATCAGTTATAGAAGGAATCACAGAGAAAGTGACTTTCAGTCTGGAACTTGAAGAATGAAAGCTCACCAAGACCAGCAGGGTGAAGGAAGCTGCTAACACGGACAAATGTCAGGAAAGGAACGGTCCTGGGTGAAGCTGTGATTCTGTGTCGGGAGTGAGGAGTTTGAAACTCCTGCAGGAAAACAGGGAGAGGTCCAGGCAGCAGCTTGAGCAGAAGCACACAGTTCTTGGCTAGAATTCACATGGTGGGAGTCAGTCGTCAGCGTATCAGTGGTCATTAAAGTCAGAGGAGTAAATACGATTGCTCATAGGGAGAAAACCAACATTTAAGGGAAGGAAGCCAGTGACTATGATCTAGCAGAGAAGGACTAAGGTTGGAGAAGGGGACAGAAAAGGGTGATAGCACTGAAACCAAGAGAGGATAGAGTTTCAAAGGGGTCAGAAGACGGGTGTGAAATGTTAAAGGAAGCACCAGGCCAACGTCTGAAAACGCTGGCTGGTTTGGCCGATCAGAGGTCACTGATGAACTCAATACTTGCAGTGCAAATGACAGAGGCAAAAACAGATGAGGGTACACTGAGTAATGAATGAGGGATATTAAGGAGAGAGGGCACCAGACTCCTTTAAAGTAACTTCATTCTGAAGAGCTAGTGGTAGCTCCAGTTTCAGGATATTAGATACCTGGGCCTGTTTACAGGCCTCAGGGAAAGAGCCAGAAACAGGAAAAGCTTGACATAAAGGAAAAAGGAGGGATGTGGGATTGAGAAGCTCCTAGAGGGGCCTCAAGTAGGTGGATAAAAAGCCCAAGAGAAAGCAGCATGGCACGGAGGCCACAGGCAGGGCAGATGGTGCTTAAGGGGCTGGTGGGGGAGGCCAGGTAGCCCAGGAAGAACTTCCATCCGATGGCTACCAATTTCCTCAGAAGAGAAACAGAGTCTTAGATATCTTTACAGGGTTGGAGAGAACTCTTACTATAAGACAGGATGGGGGGGGCGGGGCGCGAGTGTAAGAGGTAAATAAAATAGATTGTTTTATGTTAAAATTAAGAAGGGAATAAAGCCAGTTAAATTTCACCAAAACAGGAGAAAAAGAAAGAAAATCTCTTGCGGCTTTCTGCCTAACTCCCATGGGTTTTAATGGAGGTGCCTGTTTAAAACATTCTACTGGCAACTTGGACAAGCTGTCACTTTCAAAGCAATTTTAACCCCACATCCATCAAAACTAATTAGTCTATCAGCAGGTCTAGCCAATTCCAGAAGTTTGCTGACCGTAAAACTTAGGACTCAAGTAATATCCTTGAAGATAAATTCCTATTTCCCCTACATTTCTTTTATAAACTTTTATTACCTTAGAATGGGGGGGAACCTGACACTTTCTATCTCCCTGTAGAAACAAGTTTATAAAATCACATATACATTTAAAACTTACTCCCCTGAACAAATCATTTTATAAGTGTTAAGAGCAGAAAACAGTAAGAATACATTTTATAGCAAGATAATTTCTCAGTGGCTCTAACAGTCAAAATAGCACAACTCCAAAAATGCCTGTAATTGAAAAACTGAGTAAATCTCCTAAAATGCTAGCAGTACTAACTAGACCAGTATAATCATCTTTATGTTCCTTACAACTATGCTACAAAGAAACCATTCCAAACCAAGGCATGACAACTTCTCCATTTTAAGAATCATAACGAAGAATCCACTGCTGACTATGTAGACCTGAACTTTAGAATATCCACTACTACCTAAAACCATGTGCCTTAGGCAGGCATCCAGGTAGTCATCAGCACGGGATAGGAAGGTGTCCAATGTGACATCCACACGAAGCTGCAGCTTCCCTACCACCACCAGGGCCACCGTAAACTTCCCTGTCACTAGTGTCACACAAGGGGACTTAATTGAAGGCTTACCACATTCAGGTATTGCCCTGAACTCTGATGGCTCATTAATGAAGAAAACCAGACCTTAAACTAGGGGAACTTAGAAGTACTGTAGTGTACAAATCAGGTACTTTCCACATCTCTCAGGAGGTCTGACTTGCCCTCTCCATTCCCAACCTCAACCAGATCCCTCACCGTATTTGCCACATTTCAGTCTGTAAGGATTCATGTAGTCATTTCTTTGCAATTCCTTATACTGTTAAACTTGAATAGGACAAGGGTCCCATGTCCATTATGTTCCCCACTATATTCCTAGTACCTAGCAAGGTGCCTAGAACACAGCAGGAAATCAAACGTTAAATAGGTGGACAGATGAACGGACATAGATTTATTTTGTTCTCTGAGAACAAAGAAATTCTACCTCCCTATAAGAAGGCCTAAAGGCCATGCCTGTTATAAAGTGGTACACCTTTATTTAATAACAAAACTAGTTTTTTTTAAAGATTTATTTGAGAGAGAAAAAGAGAGAAAGGGCAAGTGCGCACGGGGGGGGGGGTGGCGGCAGAGAGAGAGAGAGAATCTAAAGCAGAACCCCTGCCTCCCCCCGCCCCTGCTGAGCGGGGAGCCCGATGCAGGGCTCGATCTCACAAACCTGAGATCATGACCTGAACAGAAACCAAGAGTCTGAGGCTTAACCAACTGAGCCACCCAGGCGCCCAAAGTTTTTTTTTTCCTTATATGCCACAGGAAATTAAAATCATACCAAAAAAGAGAACTTTAAAATATATATATATATATACACTCTAGGATTACTAAGCATTACTATTTAATTTGATACATCTCTAACTTATAAACTAATTTCTAGGAATAATAGTTAACTTTAGGGAAAAAAAGCCAAATAAAAGAATCCAAATTCACATGTTGAACAATTTTTAAAAAAACATTCTTTGGTATCATGAGCTTATTTCAGAAAGGGGCTTTGTCTCTGATGTTTAAGAAAAAGAAAAAGGCAATTCGTTAATGCAGCTGATCAGAATGGATTTGAGCCAGAGCCTATCAACAAATATTCTTCACCATCATCTTGTGGATATTTTCAACTGCTCTTTTCACATTCATGCAATTCCAAGCTCTCTTTTTAAAATACATTGAGAGGGCACCTAGGTGGCTCAGTTGGTTAAGCGACTGCCTTCGGCTCAGGTCATAATCCTGGAGTCCTGGGATCCAGTTCTGCATCAGGCTCCCTGCTCAACGGGGAGTCTGCTTCTACCTCTGACCCTCCCCCCTCTCATGTGCTCTCTCTCTCATTCTCGCTCTCTCAAAAATCTTAAAAAAAAAAAGATTTAAAAAAATAAAATACATTGATTTTTAATGACCAAGAGAATGTTTTCAAGGAAATAACTAGACAAAAAATATTTTGAGCTTCAAAAACTGGGAGACTCCAGACTATTTTGCCTTGTTTCCCATCCTGCCTGAGGAAGCTAGGCTTCTAAATTATTTTGTAGAAAGGAAATTTATATTTTGTTTTATAAACACTGTAAGTTACCTAATTAAACTGATCTCCATACTTGATAAGTCAGTCCATCCATGCCACTAAATGCCCATTCAATACAGCGGATAAATTCCGTAGCCCTCACAACTCTTGAGATTTGGCAAAGACCCTAAAACTCGTAGCCTAAAGGACAATCGTGACATGCTAAATTTGGCTGGAGGTCTACCGTAAGCTGAATTATTTTCCTTTATTGTTCAAGTTTAATTTCTACAGAATCAAAGTAGAAAATTCCTGAAGAAATCAAAGAATAAAGTTCAACAATCAGTTAATTCACCTGAGTACCATAAACTCAAAATACTAAACAATTTGTCCTTTGAGTTCTTAACAGTATTTAAAAAGTTAAGATTCAAAGATATCAGGCTAACTTTATTCAATCATACATAGAACAACATTTCACTGGGCATCCTAAAACGTCAGGAAGGTATAGCAGTTTCTCAAAAATTAAACAGAATTAAAATATGACCCACAATATACGCAAAAGAATTAGAGCAGGGACTCGAACAGATAATTGCTCACCCACGTTCACAGCAGCATTCTTCACAGTAGCCAAGAGGTGGAAGCAATCTAAATGTCCAGTGACAGGTGAATAGGAAAAAAGTGTGGTATATACATACAATGAATTAGTGTTGAAAATTCTGACACACTACAACATCTACAAACCTTGAACATATTATGCTAAGTGAAATTAGTCAGACACAAAAGGGCAAATATTATATGATTCCATTTATAGGAGGAACCCAGAGTAGACAAATTCACAGAGAATAGGATACTGGTTACTAGAAGCTGGAGGAGGGAGTGGGGAGTTCCTGTTTGGGATGATGAAATAGTTCTAGAGATGGATAATGGTAATGCTTGCACAACAATGTGAACGTACTTAATGTCACTGAATAGCATACTTAAAAATAGTAAAAAAAAAAATTGTATGTGTATTTTACAATAAAAAAAGTCAGGGAGCTCTGAAATATGGCTCTTACAATTGTCAAATAGGTTTTGTACTATCAAAGTCAAAGGACTGGGTGTTATGCACAAACAATGAATCATGGAACACTACATCAAAAACTAATAATGTAATGTATGGTGGTTAACATAAAAAAAATTTAAAGAAAAAGTCAAAGGGAACCTAATTATTCAGAATTTACCATGACTACATGTTGTGATTTTAAAAATTCTCAGATATACTGCTTTTATGCTTGGTATTATTACAATAATATTTGAAACAATGTATACTAGGAATTTTAGTGAGAAAAATTAAATTTATGAACATATTTTACAAACTAAATCTAACATAAAAATCTGTAGTGCACTTAGTTAGCACTGCATTCCAGAGTAGCTAGCAGCTCAATGGTGTGGGGTTTTTTCCCCATTATCACATTCTCTTAAAGTGAAAAAATCTTAAAAATTGAAGTTACTATGTAAAAACATGGCAATAGCAAGAAAATAAATTTTGCCCTCAATCTTACTAACTCCTAGCAAATAATCAGTGAGTTCTCTAATGGTACACCTGTATGTACATATGTACGCATATAAACATATACAAAACTATAAATTTGTGGGCGCCTGGGTGGCTCAGTCGTTAAACGTCTGCCTTTGGCTCAGGTCATGATCCCAGGGTCCTGGAATTGAGTTCCGCATAGGGCTCCCTGCTCAGTGGGGAGCCTGCTTCTCCCTCTCCCTCTGCCTGCCGCTCCCCCTGCTTGTGCGTTCTCTTTCAAATAAATAAATAAAATTTTTTAAAAAGTCGCTTAATTTTTAATTCAGTGAAACTTTACAACTTCCTTCCAATAAGCCTTTGTGCCCTGATAGACAGCACTGCTTCCTTCGGAGGAGAAATGATTAGAGAAGTAGCTAAAATTGTAATATGTCACACTACAGTTTGTAAACCATTGAAGTCAATGTAAAAATGTTTATTCCAAATTATTTACTTTATATTTGACATATTTACACTATTTTCTCTTCCTCGTATTTGTCATGTACTCACACGAACCTGGATGCCTGCTACAAACAAATTAAAAGAATAATCCTACTTGCTGTGTATTTATTTTACCTTTATTTGGTTTAAAGTGTTAATCGAAATTTGTGAAAATTATGTAAGCTTGTTGGCCCTGCTTTATGAAATTGTTTAAATTAATCTTAAGTTGCTATACATTTTAGGTGCTGTAATAACCAAGAACTCTTAGATGCAACCCTGATTTGGATTTGACAGATTCTGAAAACGATTAACTACTGTTTCAAGCAGTTTGGATCTATAGAAGCAAAAGGCAGAAAAGTCCACATATTTGATAAATCCAGTTCTAAATAGTAAAAATACTCTAACACGGAGCTTGTTACCTTTTAATGATAAAATTCCTTAAATTTTAGATAAAAGGTATTTAAATGTTCTCCATTTTGTTTCACATTTGAAAATTACCTTCCAAACTTAATCAAATTAGGTATACATAATAATATATGTTATCTACCATATCGTCAGAAGTGTCTCTTTAAAGAAAAGCTTTAACAAAGTAAAAACGTGCAGTTACTTTCCACTGTCACACGATAGGAAAATGGACAAAGACTGTTTTTACTACACAGATATTTCCTATCTGCTGCCTAATACAAGAACTCAAAGTGAGTGACCTGGTAGTTCCTCTTACTGAAAGTGTTAAAAATTACATATGGTGACAGACGGTAACTACATTTATCATGGTAAGCATAGCTTAATGTACAGAACGTGCAATAACCAGGATGTACACCTGAAACTAACAACACTGTATGTCAACTATACTTAAGTGAAAAAGCTTTAAAACTATTTCTTATACTTGCCTACCTTATAGTGGCTTAAGTCAGATAAGTGAGGGAAAATCCAACACTTCTAGGGATCAAGAGTATCCTGTAAGATACTTACATGACATCATAATCATCAATTTAAATTGTACAAAGTACCTGATGGTATCTAACACTTCATTAATGAATTCTGGCAAGATTGGTATAATTGGGTACTTACATGGCTCACACCTGCCCTCTTTCTAGGAACTGTAAAGAATTTACTAGTCATTCAAAAAGTTCTGATTACCACCAGACTTGGCTTGAAAGAACTGACATGGTTTCTAACCACTTCAAATTTCTCGTGTGCACTTGCTAGCTCATTCTCTCCTTCACATATTACTCGTTAAGCTGATTTCTACTTTCTACTACTTTTCTCAGTGAATACATAAAGTACAAAAGCTCAGCTTTTAATGTGAAGAGGTAAGAAAGGGCTAAAGTTCCAACTTGAAAAGATCAAATATACAGATGTAGCTGTAAAATAAAACCACGAACAGAAAAATTTAACAGGCACTGCACCATGTTATCCTAAAAAACAAAACAAAACAAAACCACACACCTGGCTGTATTCCCCTACTTGTTGATTCAAAACAAGTACTTCCTTCTGTCCTAAGGGAAGAGTGGGGGGAGTGATGCTTTTTAGAAACAACTTCTAGCTGCTCTGATTTATAGGTTTAAGTCCTGCTTGAATAATACCTCCAAGACTGAAGGGCCTCTAGACAAGGATTAGCCACCCACCACAAATTTCTGGGGACAAGATTCTGCTGAGATGTTTAACAAGTGTCATCTGATAAAGAGACCTTGGCAAAAGCCTACACAGAGTTAAAACAACTGCTCCAGATAAATCTACTCAACTTGCGGCAGTTAACTCCTGTTTTGAACATCAAATATTCAATGCTGCCAGGGAGAAAACAAAAAGGCGATAAATTTTAAAACTGTTACTGACAACTTTCTTTTTCTTCCCCCCTCCTGTAGAACTAGCGGATGAGAAGAGGATGGATTTTGTAACCATTCGGTAATTGACGCAGAGTTCTTTAAAGTTTCAACTGGGGAATTCAGAAATTACACCTACAATACTGGCTGCGTAAAATTCGTTGTTCTCAGGGTTAGTACGCAAACATCGCTAGCCCTCAGTCAACAAAATTATCTTCCAAATGCTTAGCAAAGAAGTGAGGATATTCCGAACTCTATCCATAATGCATCAACTACAATGCTAAGGCTGAAGCTTTCAGGAAAAACACATCACTGATGTTAAAGCTAATTATATTACCAAATCCACAACAGCCTAATAGCTAAGTTTGCTACATTGGAGCAGCCTTAAGTTAATATCACAACGCCAACCGTTCAACTTCACAACCCCGTCTGCATAAAGCAACGACTTTGACAATGAAAAACTAGGATTAACTAAATCAGAAAGACCCTTTCAGCGCCTTCTGCCAATCAATAGGGTCACGGGGTAAATGAATCATTGTTTCTATTGTGCAGCGGCAATCTTTCATACTGTTTCTGAATCCCTTTGATAGTCTTCCATGCTTGTCGAATTAACCACGAGGCACACTGAGATGGTCACATGGGCAGCTCGTGACTTCTACTGAGAATCAGTCGTCTCCTCACGGGAGTAGGAAACTAAAAGTTAAGATGCACACATCCAAGTCCCGAGAAAGCACGCAGCTGATGACTTGGTAAAGAATGCATGTGGCACCAGCACGAAGTCGTAGCACCCGGAGTGAAAGTGCAACGAACGCCAACATCTTGCTACTTTTAACAACTAACTTCGCTGCAGCGCCGGAGAGCCAGCGGCCGCAGGGAAACCGAACTCGGGCTGGGAGCCCAGCATCACCCCGCCACGACTCTGACCGGCCTCGGCGACGGCGCGGGAGAGGCCCGCGCACCCCCCACCAGGGGCGGACAGATCTTCCCCGGGCACCAGGCAGGGGGGGAGCCCGCTCACACAGGAACCGGCCACGGAAACTGACCTACGCGGTCACCCGGGCTCCCAGAGCTCCCGGGGTGGGGGGCCACGACGATGAAACGGCTGGCACCGACTCTGGCTGGCACAGCCGGAGACTTGTGGCCCTGCGGAAAGACGGTCTCCGGGGTCCCGGGAACGGGGCGGAGCGCGGGACGGCCAGGCACGGCTCCGCGAGATAGCACCGCCCCACCACGCCGCTCGCCCCACCTTGCCGCTCGCCCCACGACCGCGCGCGCACGCTCGGATTATTTGTGTCGGGCCCCTGCGGCACGTGACCGGCGCGCTGGCCTCCAGGCGTGTGCTTGGCGCCCCGAGCAGCGCTTCCGCCCCCGCCCGGCACGCCCCGCCCCCGCACGCTCCCGTCCCGCCTGGACCACAGACGCCGGTTCAGACTTTGCCAAGGGCAGCTAGGAGTGCCAAAACATGGTGCTCGGTCCACTACACCCCGACTCGGAAGAAGTGGACCTGATACTTAGAAGCGGTGGCGGGGAGAGGAAGCCTCCCAGGCTGAAGCCGGTGCTTCGAGTTAATGCTCTGGAAATTTATGAACAAATACATCACCCAGCTGCCTAGATTTTTTTCTTTTCTACTTTGTTTGCGACTTTACCCGTGGGGACTTAATTGGCAGTGTAAATTGGCTACACCTTCTTTTCACGTGTCAAAGGATGGTCTTCAAATGCCATTCAGGTGTAACTTATAAGATAGGTACCAGTGAAGGATGCTTAAAGAGAAGAGGATTTACAAATTTCCTTCACCTCCTCCCCTCATCAAATAATCTTTCATAAAGAGCCTACCTCTTCATACTCAATGCACAACAGGTCTAGCCAGAGGACATAATTACACAGCGTACAACATGAAGTTTCAAACTCTAGTATAATTGCAACTTCAAAAATTTATGCATAACTAAAAAAGACGAAATTATGAGCATATGAAAATTTTTGGACTTTTTTGTATTTTCCAGTGTATTTAATGATTTTTGTAATGAAAAATAAATAGGTATCATTTCTAAGGAACTATAGTTTTTCTGTCAATTCGATTTTGGAAACATGTATTGAGAACCTATTATAGGCCGGCTGGTCATTGCGCTTAATTTTAATTATTTTTAATAGTCACATGTGGCTAGCAGTTACCATATTGGTTCTAGAACGAGAAAGAAATTACTACATTTCCCCCAATCACGTCAAACTCTCTCTTGAGAAACGTTTGGCAGACGTAGAACCTCTGGAAACAGTTAATAAATATTTTCTCCAAACTCTTTTCTGAGCTTATGAGAAGATAGGTATTTTAATTTTGCAGATGGAATATGTGCTATGGTGAACGCAGTGAATTGTGCAAGACTGTTGAATCACAGATCTGTACCTCTGAAACAAATAATACAATATATGTTAAAAAAAAAAGATAGCAGAAGGTGAAGAATGAAGGGGGGAAATCGGAGGGGGAGAGGAACCATGAGAGGCAATGGACTCTGAAAAACAAACAAGGTTCTAGAGGGGAGGAGGGTGGGGGGATGGGTTAGCCTGGTGATGGGTATTAAAGAGGGCACGTTCTGCATGGAGCGCTGGGTGTTATACACAATGAATCATGGAACACTACATCAAAAACTAATGATGTAATGTGGTGATTAACATAATAAAAAATTTAAAAAATAATTTTGCAGATGGAGCATGTTACAGTAACTATGTCATCCTTATCTACAATGCATGTAAATAGGAATAGAAATGGAAGCTCTAGATGTATGGAGAGGGGCTTTGTGAGTAACTGAGCCTTGGCTCTGCCATTCCCATGCCTGCCTGACCCAGTTGAAAAATTAATCAGTTCTTCAGATGGTGATGCACTTCAGAATTGCCCACTGCCTGGTGCAGACTAGATCCACCTAGTATTCTTTTGTTTGCTTGATTCAGTAAACTTAGGAGCCCACAGCTTTCTACCACTGTTCTCCTCTCCACATCCCAATGATTCCCTCTAGATTACAGTACCTGATGTTTGTGTCTCTGCAGTTTTGTCTTAAGCCTGAAACACCCTAGAATGCACTTTGTGCCTTGTATGTTTTACGAACACTCCCCTGGTACCAGTGTGACTTTGAAGTGCTGTAGGAGCACACTAAAGGCTTGTTAAATCTTACTAAAAGGAGGATTTTATAGACTGAGACTTTGGGGAGGGCTTTGGGTAATTACTGCCTGGAATGCTGAAAAGCAGGTCAGATGTCATCAGGCAAATCCACATAAATTGTTGAGTTGGGGGAAATTAACCATCCCCTTATACCTACATATTAAGTACTTTGTAGTTATTACTCACTCCAGGCCATAAATGCTATGAGGTCATTGGAGGTTTTTCTCTCTTAAAAGCTGACTGTCTAAAAATTTTTTTGTCATTTGTGCCATTACACCCAGTTTACTTAATAACATAAATAAGCTGGCTTATTTTCAGATATTAAATTATTTTTAGCTAGACTTAATTCTGTGCCTGTCCCTCTTAAGCAACTGAACTTCTACCAATGATTGATTTTGCTGGGTCCCCACACAAAAAGCTCAGAAAGGTCTCCTTTACCTATAGTTTCCTGGTTGCAAGCAATAAGCACTGACATTGGCTAACAAGCAAATAGGGAATTGATTGCAGTATCAAAGAAAGGTCTGAAAGTCTGGCCTGGCGAGGGCAGGACTAGGGCATTCCAGGGATTAGAGCAGGAGAAGCTAGTCTATAGCTTTTCCAAGGAATAAGTTCTGATTATTTTTGTTTTCCTATACTATCTATCTTCAGAAGAGGCAAAATTAAGAGAGGGAGAGATTGACTTTGGCTGACAATCCCACAAGATTACCTTCCATAGGAGAAGTAACTCCTCACCTACACACACACACACACACACACACACACACACACACACACACACACACACAGAGTCGTGGTGCAGTGCTATAACGAGAAGAGGCAATGGTTGATGGGCAGCCACCATCACAGAAATGCCCATTACAGCCTCTTTTTTGTTTTTCAATCAAGCCCTTCTCTTTCATAGCTTTTCCCATAAGGCTCCTTGGGCAATATTTCCAGCTCCACCTTTAGCTCTTAGCTCTATTCCAGATCCACCTTTAGCTCTTAGCTCTATTCATCATGAAATACACCCTGCTTTTCCATCCTGGCTGCCTGACAATTACACTACCCCTTCTTAAAAGTCTTGGAGAGTCTGCCCCTCCCATAGCCCTGTTTTGAGAGCCTCCTTACGCAACCTGCTATTCTTGGCTTGGCAGAAGGCACAGGGTCAGGGCCTACCTGAATGGTCCCTTTCTAGCAGGTTTACCACAGATCTGGTAGATACTCTCTGCCCAACAGAAAAGCTCTCCACTGAGTAGCATTAAACCATCTGGATTCTCTCTGGGTCTGACTGTGAAGTCTACAAAGTACAGTCTTTAGCCAGGGTAGATGCATAAAGGCATAGAGGTGAGTGAAGGCAGAGAACAGAAACCATGGGATGGCTCGAAGGAGAGTAGAAAAAAAGATGATCAGGAGTAGAAGCAAAAGCGGAGAGACCCCAGAGTGTGGGAACTCTGGAGTAGGGAGCCAAGGGTGAGGCTCCCTGCTGAGAGGGGACTAAGTGGTGGCTGCCTTCGTATCTTCATCAAGCTTTCAGAGCGGCACAGATGTTTCTGCTTTTACCTCTATATTGTTGCAACAAATCCTTCTCTTTACCTGATGAAACCTAAGCATCACTCTATTCCTTGAGCCCAGAGAGAGCCTAACATGTCACCACTACCCCCCTTCCCTGCATTCTTCTCCCTTGTTCTTAATCTCTAACAAACAACCCTGTCAATGCGGCCTTTCTTTTCAATAGCCGCGTCTTCCTTTAGGGTCTCTACTGCTCCCTGCTCTTCTGAGCCTTCTAAAATCCACCTCTTTTCCAGAGTCTCACTAACCTCCCCTATCTGTTCTGAGTCACCTTTCAACACCTGGTAACAGCCGGGTCAAAGGCCCTACTCTCGATGAGTTACCATAGCATGAAATATTGGTTCATTTACTAAAGTCATGAAGATCTCAGCACAGGGATTTGATGGACTGGTCTTTGGGCCTGAATTGGAAGTATCAATCAAACGACAGACTTCTGGATCTTAGATTTGGAAAAGCCATCAGAATCATCTGGTCCAACCTCAAACCCAAAGCCACATCGCTGGCAACCACGTTCTGAAGAGGTATTTCCACAGCCTGAGGCTGGGAAATTCTTAAAGCGGCAGATCACGGTTTCCCAGGGCAGCTCAATTGCCAGCCTCCCACCGCCAAGATTGCTGTTGGTAGAAGTCTCTTCGCCCAAGGCAAACGCTGGCTCCAGCCAGCTCTCACCCGTGGGTCCTCAAGATAAAGCCAATTAGTTTAATTCCCTTTTCACAGGCCATTCTTCTAAAAAGTTTAAAGACTTATGGGGCTCAAATAACATGACATGTGGGGTAGCTTTTAATGAATGTTAAAATACACTACAGATGTACAGTACTGGATTCTCTCCACTACCGTAAACTCTCCTCATTCTTCTTCATACCCAACGAAGGAAGATTCCTAGACGGGCAGATCACTGCCTTACAGAGCAGCTTGAGGGGGGCAGAATACACAATCCCAGAATGTGCCACTTTGGTATGTGGATATTTTCAAGCTGAAGACAATTGGGCTCCAGCAGATTCAGGAAGAGATTTTTACTTCCCCCTTAACTGCCTAAAAGAATTTAGATCAGGGGCCTGTAGCAGGAAGAGAGCTAGTACTAACAGATAACTTTATATCAGAAAAGACTTATCCACATAGCATGGCAAACATTTGCTCTTCTCATCTTCTTCTGATTGTCTTCCTCCCCTTTGAAGCCCCAGGCCTCTTTCCCCTTCTCCTTAGCTCAGGATGGCATATAAGTCTCCATTCCCTGACTGCAGGGGAGTATCATGTTTTTATGGGGCTCCGGTACATACAAAATTTGTTTTTCTCGTATTAATCGGTTTTATGTCAATTTAATCATTAGACCAGCCAAAGAACCTAGAAGGGAAAAGTTTTCCACCCCTATAAGCTCAAACCACGTTCCCCCCACCACCCCCAACATGCTTACTGTTAGAAGTGCTTCTTGGGGCAAATGCCGCCTCCATACTGCTCACACCTGTTACGTTTAATTATACTTTCACAGGCCATTTTTCTAGAAATTTAAAGACAACTAGCATGAACTGCCTTGATTTTCTTTTCCAGGCTTACATTCATTCCCAGATGCTCCAGCCTGTCCTCACGTTCCAACTGGTCATGGCATTGTGATACACAGTTTGTACTTTTGTCTTTCAAAATCGAGTGCCTAGAATGAAGCAAGTCACGCCTGCTTCTGTGAAGCTAAAGAAAGTAGAGAAATCTTAGTTAAGTCCTAGTATGTGGCCTTTTTTTCCTCCCATCCTTAGTCTCTCTGCTCTCTACTGCCCTCTGTTGGTATCTAGTGTTTTCTCAACTAAAAGAGACTTGGAGAGAAAAGAGATTGCAGAAGGGAGCGGGGGCGAAGGAGGTACAGCAAAAATGTGATACATTTATACACAAATTCTTGGCCTCCTGAAGCTTACAATCTAATTTTGGAGGCGAAGTATACAATGAAAACTAACAAAAAAGACAAGCCACAGTAACACCCCCAAGGATTGGGAAGAGTAGATCAGTGAGGACTAGAATAGAGAAGACATTTGGAAGTGGTGGCTTTGACACTCAGCCTCAGCTTTAGATAGGAAATACCAGGAAGTGGGAAATGAGCACATTCTGCATAGATTTGAAAGATGCCGCAAGAAACGGAAAATTCAGGAGTTTCTCTTGGACAAGAGCTTAGGGCTAGAAGCGGACTTATGAATCACCCACAAATATCCATGACATGGCATGGGATTACCAGGGGAAAGAAAATTGGGATAATGACACGTAAAGACTTGCCAGAGCAGAGAATGTCATTCACATGGTGGATTAACTCACTCATTCATTAGTCAGTAAATAACACGTTAACTTAGTAAATGACATGATTTTGCAAGTAAATACATGCTCTGGGCTGAGAAAGAAAAGATGCCTCTGACAACAACCTTGCCGTTAAGAACTTACCAACCAAATCATGCAGATAAGACACTCCAAGACTTGTAAATCAGCAGGTACACCACGAGACGGAGAATAAGAATAGTAAGAAAAGTTTAGGTAAATGAGGAACAGGAGGAGGAAAGTTTTGTTTTCCTGCCAGGGCTATCAGGGAATGCTTTACAAAGAGATGGCTTTTTTTTTTTTTTTCAAAGAGATTGCTTTTGAAGTTAAGTCATTACGGTGGCTAGGATTTGAACTTGTGGACACGGGTTGGGAAAAGGCCTGTTAAGCAGATGAAATAGTCTGAGCAAAACTGGGGGGCGCGCATACAAGCCAGGTAGGGCCTTGCACGTGGGAGGCCATGCTGCAGGTGGGTGAGGCTAAACACGCACGGACTTCTCCGCTCTGCCTAACAGTCTCCTGTCGTCCACTGGCAGCTCTGAGCTGAAGCTGGAGGGACAGGGCGGGGAAGGAGCCTTGGAGATGCTCAAGTATGGGCGACAGGTGGATGGCTGAAAGCTCAGACGTGAGGCTTGGGCTAAAGATAACCACTTGAAGGCAGGCAGTTTGCAGGAGAAGGCCTAGGGAGCGAGAAGAACAGAGAATAAAAGGGGCCAGGGCTGAGCTTTGTGTCCGGCCCTTCCTCACATCCCTTACCCCACTTGCGCCCATGCACTCTCAACTCAACTCTCCTATGCTACCGAGGAGACCAAAGCCACTAGATGAGAACCCCCTAGACTTCTTACCGCCGAGGCAACAAGCTTACCTGCACCCACCCCCTTTCTTACGTTTCCTTTTCTGCTAACACATCTAAGGCCAGAGCCTGCGCCCGTGTTCGTGGCTCCTCTTCCCCTCCTCAGCACCGCATTCGGTCCGTTCCCTTTCTCCTGGAACTTCGTGTGCTCTTACAGTGCACCTGCTACACGGGGCTTCTCTAGCCTGTGCCATCTTTTGCAAACCGACCTGCCAGACAGTAGTACCCCATTTCTTTCTTTCCTCCTTCACAGTTAAAATTAAACTCCTTGACAGAGTGGTGTATACTGACGCTCTCCATTTCCTCTCACTCTCTACTCTCTGAACCCCAGCTGCTCTTCCCACTACTCCACTGAACAGGCCCCCACTGAGGGCACCAAAGGCCTCCTGATTGCAAAATCCAATGGATCCTTACTACTCCTAACTTTATTCCATCTTTGGCAGCATTTGACACCAGTAACCCTTTCCCTCCTCCTGAGAATGTCTCATCTCTCAGTATCCCCAAGCCCCTTATCCTTGGCCTTTCCCTTAAAGGTTGCAAGTCCTGTCCCAACTCTCCCTCTCCTCAGACCCCTCTTGGGCGAGATCCCTGTGTTCCCACGGCTTACTAACCTTCTGTATGCTCATGCTCAAACCTGTAACTGGTGTCCCAACATCACTCCCGAGCTTCTGACTCACACACCAATTCATCAAACTCAGTACAACTAAAAGGACAATTTCTCCTTCCCCACCCCCCGCCCTAAAGCCTGCTCCCCCCCTTATATTCACTCCTTCTCAGTTGGCACACACTTTTGTCTCTCTCCCGCCATTCTCCCCTTCCTAACTTTTCCTCTACCCCACCACACCCAACCCTAATCTATATACTTTGTAGTCAAAGATATTCCCAAATTTTAAATCTGATCAAATAATTCTTTTACTTGGAAATTCCACTCTGCCTTTTAATGGCTTTGGGGTATAGTCCAAACTCCTCAGCATCATAAAGCCCCACAATGTCCTGATTCATGTCTCATTATCACTGTGGTATCTTGCACTTCAGCAATTATGAACAACTTTCAGTTCCCTGTATTGACACAGTTTCTGACACTTTCAGACTTCGGCCCTTTTTTTTTTTTTTTTTTTTGTGCTTTGAACTCTCTTTCCCAGCTACCTCATCTTGCTGAGGCTTATTCTTCATGCAGCCTGAGCCTAGAAATCACTTCTCTCTAATGGCCTTTCCTGACTCCCTGTGACTGGTTATGTGCCCCTCCTATAGGCTTTCTCACTGTGTACTTACACCCCTGACAAGATTTATCACGCTGTGCTACTAAGGCCTCTTTATTTATCTATGTCTTTCATCAGACTAGAAGTATGCTGAAGGCAGGGAATGCCTTGTTTACCAATTTATTCCCTTTATCTGACACAGTGGATAGCACATATTAGGAAATTAATAAGTATTTGTTGAATCAATGAATGAACTGGACTCAAAAGTATGTCTAAGATGTTTTATCCAAGGTGGGAGGCAGTATAATGACATGGAATATACACAAAATTTAGAATCAGAACACAGGATTGAATCCCGGCCCTTTGCCACTTAACCAGGTGTCTGACCATGAACAATTTATGTACCTTCTCTGAATAGAGAGCCCATCAGATGCCAGGCACGGGACTAGCTGCTGGCAATGCAAGGATCAAGAAAAGCATAGTCACTGCCATCAAGAAAGCAAAGTCCAAAACATTGTGTGTTGGGGGGGGTGGAGGGGAAGAGCATTCCAAGTAGAGGGAGTAACACGTGACAGGCCTGCAGGTAAGCAATCCCGGGCCTCGCTGTGGGAAGTGAAAGTGGTTCCGTGAGGCTACATCTAAGGTGCTGACCACGCAGCTGGAGAGAGTCAGGATGAGGAGATGAGACTGGAGAGATAAATGGAAGCCACATCCTGAAGGTCCTTTACATGGTGTCATAGAGTTTGAGATTCATCCTCAAAACCATGGAGTTAAGGGACGCCTGGGTGGCTCAGACGGTTAAGCGTCTGCCTTCGGCTCAGGTCATGATCCCAGGGTCCTGGGACTGAGCCCTGGTTCCGGCTCCCTGCTCAGAGGGAAGCCTGCTTCTCTTTCTCCCTCTGCCTGCTGCTTCCCCTGCTTGTGCACTCTCCCTCTCTGTCAAAAATAAATACAATCTTTAAAAAGAAAACCAAACATGGAGTTAAAACCTAAAAGGAGAGTCTCAATATTAGATGTCTATCGCAGAAAGAGAGAAGTCTGGTGACAAGGTGGAGAAAGGGTTAATTACAAAAGAGTGATGGTTGAGGCAAGAATACCAGTTAGGAGGCTGTGGCTGTGGTCCAGTCAAGAGATCAGAGTGGCCTGAACTTTGGGAAGAACTTTGAGGATGGAGAAAAGAAGCAGTGAACTGATAGAGGGGAGATTTAGGTGACAGAACAGGAAGAGCAGGGTGACTGACTGCATGGGACAGGGGAGGGACAAGGAAGAGTGCAGACAGCATGTGTCTGAAACAGGCAGTTGGCACACAGAGGCACCCTTACTGAGACAGGCAGTGCAGAAGATGGGAAGGCTTTGGAACAGAGGACCGGCACGATCCAAGTGATGCTGTCAGGGCAGAGTTCTGTGGGGTGGAGGAAGCATCTGGAGTCAGGAAGACATGCTGAGAAGTTTCTGCCGTAGTCTGGGGTGAGATGAGAGGGCCTGAACTAAGGTGAGCAGTGGGGGTAGGCGGGTAGGGGGTGTCACAACAGGCAGGGCTTGGCAGTTACAATGCACACCCCTGCAGCACCTTACGCCAAGCAGAGAAGGGTGCAGAAGGGACTGGGCACATGAATGGACAGTCCAGAGCAATCAGTCTGGGATTTGGAGCCCAGGAAAGAAAAAACACAGGTGGGTAGAGCGATATAAACTGCATGAGGGGAACTGATCTGATGGTCTCTGAAAGCCAAGCTCAAGAACTGAGACTTGCTTCAGTAGGAAAAGATAAAACTTTAAAATATTCCTGAACAAAGTAGTATTTAAGGAATAACAGCAGATCTAGAACGTGGAAAGGTGAAAACAGGACTTGAGTGAAGAAAGAAAGGATGGAGACTGTCTTGTGGTGATCGTTCAAATATAATCCTCTAAGAAAGTGGATATGACAGAGGAAGGACTCAACATGCTTGACTCCTTTACTGTGAGGTGTAAAGGAGAGGAAGCAACTGACTACAGTCATGGCACAGAACACATTTTCATTTACTTGTTTACACGTTCACCTCATCAGACTATGGGCTTCTTGAAATCGGAAACCATGTCTTATTTATTTTTCCATCTTTATATAGCCCAGATGAAGGCACAGACCCAGGCTCACCAAATATTCTGAAATGACCAACTCAATGAATAAATAGCATGGAAGGGCAGGGTGCAGTAGTCCCCCCTTATCTGTAGGGGGTCCATTCCAAGACCCCCAGTGGATGCCTGAAACCACAGATAGCACCCAACCCTACTATACTATGTTTTTTCCTGTATGTGCATATCCATGATAAAGTTTAATTTATAGGGGCGCCTGGGTGGCTCAGTTGTTAAGCCTCTGCCTTGGGCTCGGCTCGCGATCCCAGGGTCCTGGGATCGAGTGCCCCGCATTGAGCGACCTGCATCAGGCTCCCTCCTTAGCGGGAAGCCTGACCCACTCCCCCTGCTTGTGTTCCCTCTCTTGTTGTCTCTCTCTGTCAAATAAATAAATAAAATCTTTAAAAAAAAGTTTAATTTATAAATTTGGCACACAAAGAGATGAATGACAATAACTAATAATAAGATAGAATAATTATAATATACTGTAATAAAAGTTATGTGCATGTGGCCTCTCTTTCTCAAAATATATTACTGCATTGTACTTACTCTTCTTTTTGTGATGATGTAACATGATAAAATGCCTACATGATGAGGGGAAGTGAGGTGACTGATGTAGGCCCTGTGACCTAGCATTAAGCTATTGAAGTACTGACCTTCTGAGGATATGTCAGAAGGAGGATCATCAGCTTCTGCACTGCGGCTGACCACGGATAAATGAATCAGTGGAAAGTGAAAGTGCGGATAATGGGGACTACTGTATATATGAAAACAAGGTAGTTTGGGGAAGGTTTTGAGTTCGGCTGTGAAATTTTGAGTTTAAGATGACATCTAAAGTATTCACTTATACAAGTTATAAATAATATAAATAAATGTCTTACAGATACTTACAGAAAGAGGACATGCTCAGAAGCTCAACTGAGAGAAGAAACCTGAGGGGAGGCACATTAGGGAGTCATCAGTGTGCTTCATTCCCTTCAGCCCCCTACCACCATCTGGCATCTGAAACAAACAATACTGAAGCCTCAGTGCAATGTGGTCAGGATGGAGTTCTGCTCTGAACCGTCATTCAGAGACCCACGTTGCTTCCATTGTGAACACCACCACTGTCCATACATGGACTCCAGAGTCACTGGAGCAAGAGACAGAGGGTACTGGAGGTTTTATGGATGGGACTGGAAGTGGTTTATACCACTCTACCCACCTGCTTATGTTCTCTCCTTGGCTCCAAACCCCAGACTGACTGCGGTTCTGGACTGTCCGTTTGCCCTCTCAGTCCATTCTCTGCCCTCCTCCACTCTGCTCTGTGTACTGGGAGGATGGCAGTGCTGGGAAGAAGAGAGGGAATGGGTATATAAATGAGTAGTTAACAGAGGAAATTGGCTTGGCATTGTACAAATATCATGTCAATGGAGCTACACAGTGGTGATAAGAATCACTTTAGACAACCAGTGTAGGTCACGGGAGATGGGAGAGAGGAAAAACTGGTTTCCCAAATACATTTAGAAAAAGTAGGTAAGAGGTTGAGAGTTTTGCTCCAAACACACAGCAGAGTTTTGTTGAGATTTGAGATGGGAGTGTCTCAGGCAAGAACTGAGTCTTACTAATACTCATATCTCCAGGAACCATAATGAACCTTCCACACAGCAAGCAGCAAAAAATACTGACTATGGTGGAGAATGAAACTTCATACTGTTCTCTGTATGGAACATTGCAGGGATGTTTACTAGAAGTGTTTATTAATTATACAGCTCTTTAAACTCTATGATAAGAATAAGATATGATAGCAACATATTATAACATAACCTATAATACAAATAATATTTTTGAATGTTTACTATATGCCAGGCAATACCCTAAGCTCTTTACATAGATTAGATCATTTAATTTTCATAATACTCCTATGAAATAGATACAATCATCATCATCCCCATTTACGGACAAGGAAACTGAGGCAAAAGGAAACTGAGGCAAAGAGCAGTTAAGTCACACAGCTAAGTCACTGGCAAAGTCAGTATTTGTACCTAAACAGGCTGGCTCTGGAGTCCTTCCAAAGTACATGAAAAAAGTGCACCTATTGCAGCTTAAGTATATATCAGCTTCACAAGATATGCTAAACATGGCCTGACTAATGCTAATAATTTTGAATTTCTTCAGCACAAATTAGGATAATCCAGTGTGCCACACATAGGTGGAAAAGGCGCAGTTATATAATTTCCTTTATTCTTTCTTAGCCTTCTTGGAAATGAATCACATAATGCTTTGTATACAGCACAAAATAAGCATTTAATATTTATTGAATTCAACCAAACTAGCAAGTTTTCAGTAGCTGTGTAAGAAAAAGTATCAGAAGGCATTAAGAACAAACAAGCAAACAGTGGTAGTAAAATATGCAAATAGTAGATATAAACATAAATCATCATTATTGTCTCCTAGATACAAATTTTGGCTAGCTTTGGGAAAATGATTCAATGAATATTTTTAAGACTACTGTTTTAAAATGGTCACTAATAGCCTTTAAGTCTTTAACTGCAGTAGAGAACATATTTACCTGGAATACTTTCTTTGAAAGCTTCAGAGTGATTTCCAAATCTACCATGGTATTTTAATGAGCCTAAAAGGCCTATATTCATTGACATTCTTTTCATATGTATGGGAAGCTTGGGCCTGGACATTAAAACAAAAGTTCTGGGAAGATACTTGATGATGGCGCCTGCATAAAGGTTGAAAGACCTTGTTTTTTTAGGTTCCATTTCCTGAAGGTAATAACAATCCAAACTGGCAAGGACTAGAATATCTTTTATACCTACCTGGACAGATAGAATCAGATTTGACTGTTTTACAATCTCACGGGATTCTTTAGTTAGAATTCAAAAGGGCATTCATTCTGGAATGAGTAGTTTCCCAGCCTCCCAGATCAGGCATCCTAGTGGGGGGTGAGCTGGCACCCGCAGAGGTGACTTGAAATGGCTGAGGCATCGGGCATATGGACTGCCTCACCTCCCTTTGTGAACCGCTCTCCCCACCTCTGTATGAGCCTTTTCCCCAAGCACCTAATTTATGCATCCATTAGACTAATATTTACTGAATATATACCATACGCTGGCTGGGGGCTGCTTTTGACATTGGAGACACGTGATGAATGAGAAGATGATGCCATGCCCTCGCAGAGCTTATGTACGTACATACATATATAAAGATAGGTCACACACACAATAAAAATATGTTAAGTTCTATGATTGTTTGGTACGGATTCATACAGTGAAGAAAATTACACAGGATAATGGGCTAAAATGGGAAAGAAAAAGCTCACCTGTTTGCTGGGAGCTGGTCTGGCACTCAGAGCTAGATGGTGGTGTTCCCCTATGGAATGTAACAATTTCATGGCACATTAACATAAGATTAGCTCACTCTGTCCTCGTGATGAGACAACAACAACAACACTACTCTATAATCACGTCTAAGCATAGACAAAACCAAGTACACCGGGCAAACCACTACCATGACCTCTCCCAGCTACCACGAGTGAGTGCGGCAACTTCAGCCCCACTCTACTCCTCCTGCCACCAAGATAAATTCATAAAGTTACCTGATCACAGAATGACTCCCATTTCCTAACAGCTCCCAATCAGAGTAAATCCCGCTTCCTTGAATGCAAGCCCAAGCCCTTAAAGCCCCATTATGGACTTTCTTACTGAGAATGTCCCATGTTTTGCCACGATTGCTTGCTGGCAGGAGCATCTAAAAGCCCAGCTTTGTTGGATTACAGTGTGTTCCTGGTGGTCTTTGATTAATGGGCATCAACAAGAGGGAGAGGGAAAAATTCTTTAGTTAGGATGGTCGGGAAAGTTTCTGATGAAGTGATGTCGTTGTACCGAGAACTAAAAGGTAAGGGGATAGATAGTCATTTGAAGATTGGGGGAATAATATTCCCATCACAGGAAAAAAACAGATAACTTGCATTTTTAAACATTTTTAATTTTCAAGTACATCATCTCCTTTGAACACTGATTTTGGGATGGGTGAGCTAATCCTGTTCTCATTTTCTACTTCTAATCAAGAAAAGTTTTTTAGAGGAAAAGAAATCTGAGGTGTCATGCACAGAGATAAGGAAGTAGAATGGGGAGACAGCGTGAGCCAAGTTAGCGTCAGCGTGCACAATGCTGAAGAAGTCTTCACCCTGGGCTTACTCTTGTTCCCACCTGGGACCCTGTGCTCTGTGGGCTATAACAGAATCCTTCCTAAGGTTTTAACAAGCAGTTAACAATAGAACTGGTAGCCACGCCTCCTAGAAATATATTCATTAAGAAGAGTCTTCTTGAAAAGAAAATACTCAAAAAGTCAGAGTTAATATTTTTGGCAAGTGGGAACCAAGGTCCTTCGTAATACTGGAACAGAAGTAGGTATAATGGTGACTTTGAACTGCTATCACCAGGAGGACATGAGATATAATATGCTAAGTGGGGGTAGTGCTTATTAAAGAGTGGTGTAGTAATGCTACTGCTCCAACATTTTAGGGAGTTGGGAGGGAGAAGTAAGGAGGGATTCCTTAGTCAAATTCTTTGTGAAAAGCTGAATACTATTGTCCTCTCCTAGAGATTTATATTGTACATTAGAATATAAAGGGCTCTGAAAAATCTAACATAAAATTAGCAGATGAAGTGTGTTTAGCCCAGTGATGATAAACCTGATTGACCATATAACACCCTCTCTCCTTGACCACTTGATACTGAGGGATTAATTTCCGAGGCATACACATTTGTACATGTTGTTACTGCCTTAGGGTTGTTGAAGTGGTTGCACATCTTGTCAGGAGATGGGGCTTCCTATTTCAGAAATGGGAGTGCTGACTGGATTGGTGCTGATAGGATCCTTCCAGCACAGTTCCACTGTGGATGAACTCCAGCATTGCACATTACACATCACCCTTGTATTCCCTTCAAATATCCTGAAATCAAGAAATGCCTGGCACCACTATTTCTTGGTGACTGTTTGCACCATTGCCAGCTAATCTTACCAGGCTGCAGTGTTACTTATGGTGACATTATAATATTCAAGGATTTCCTCCCTTCCCCAATTGCTCGCTAATCTTGACTCTGCTTCCTTGACTATTTCTTTGACAAAACTTCTCTGTGTCACTTACATTTTAATATCCAGCATGTTAATCTTCCTTTGTACTTTTATCGCTTTTCTTGGCCATATTTGGTCAAACTGTTGGCAGAACACAAATAAATGGCACACAGAGAACCTATAACCTCAGCATTTATTGGCCTGTAGTCTGCCACACTGGCTTTCAATTGCTGGGAGCATAAGATAAGCACAGAGAATAAGGGAGAGATTCATTATTAATAGTGTGCCAAGGTGGTTTGTGTTTTGTTTCTTAAATATTTTAAGGACATATTTTCCTAAGAAAAAATGTTCAGAAACAGATATTACTATAGGTCATTACTACATGGGCAGAATTCATCTGTGCTAAAGCACCTTGTGCTGGTCTGGGTCCTGGTGAGGCAGACCCCAAAATGAGGTGGAATGTGCAGGAAATTTATTGGGAGGAATACCTGTGAGAGAAAATAGGGAGCCTGAAGAGGCTCAGAGAGCCATTAAACTGATACAAATCTGACCCTAAGTGAATGGGGAAACGGAAGGGAGGACAGAGGAAAGTCGTGTGGCAATAATTCTATGGAAAGTTCAGCAAGGCGTTGGGGGGTGGGGAAGCCCGGAGCCCAAGTTCCCCATCAGAGGACTCTTGTCTCCTAAGAATGGGCCGGTTTGAGTGACTCTGCCTTGCGCTTTGCTAAAAGCAGCCCATGGGAAGCACAGCCTCAGTGCCAATGGAGTAATGGATCTCAGAGCACAGTAGCTGAGGCCTTCAGTCAATTACTCTCCCTGATCTCCAAGATCTAAGAGGCACTTTCTCATGGTTGTCACACAAGAGTCTCAAAATGTAATGTACATACAAATCACCCCAAGGCATCTTACTAAAATGCAGATTCAGTAGGTCTGGGTGGGACCTAAGTTTCTGTACTTCTAACAAGCTCTCAGAAAATATGATGCTGTTGGTAACAGACCTCACTTTGAGTAGCAAGGTCCTAGAGAATGTTTGCAAGAGCCCTATACAAACCATCTAAGTATGTTTATGAATAACCCTTCACAGGCCTAATTCCTCACCCAATGTGGCAGCCATCTCTGTTGTAGTCAGATGTATACACTTCCAGGTTAGGTTTTTTTTTTCCCCCACTTACATAACTCACTCTTCTTGCCTCTAGTATCACAGCTGTCCATCTCATCTTGTCACCCTGCTTGTAAAACCTGCTAAGGATCATCTCTATATCACCTCTGTATCTATATGCTTTCATTTTTGGTACCAAGGGAGGGCTTTGACCCTTTGTGACCTCACTAACATCTTTTCTCCCCCCCAGTTATATGATTCAGTTTATGTTTCTTAATCTTAAGCAAAAAATTTCAAGCAAATTTCTCCTGCCAACCTTATTGCACTTTAAAGTCCATCCTACATAGAAGCTCTGGTGCAGCCGGTCACCCCATCTCTTCTATGAGAGTCCTGTGGGATCTGGTCACATGCATCTCCTTTAGGTGACCTGAAGCCTTCTGCAGTTTTCACTCTAATACCATGTACCTGTCCACCTATTGCTAAACACATCTGTTCTCTTCCTTCATTCTACTCACTGAACTCGCTATAACTTAATTCTATACACAGTGTTTATTGTGTAAAATAGCAGTTCTCACGCTTTTTTATTTTTTAAGCCATGGAATTCTTTCATCAAAGAACTTAAATTATCTTGGTCTCAGTGGAAAAGTGGAATACAGGGAGGTCACCAGGAACATACCTTGTGTGTTAAGGTGCCGAAGCGTTATCATGAAAGCTTTGGGGAACAAACGAAGGATTTTGAGGAAGAAAAAGATATGATCAGACTCTAACATTGTGAATGAATACTCTGGCAGACGTGATGAGGATAACTTGAAGAGGGTCCAGATGGAATCAGAAAGACAAAGAAGGAGGGATGTAGAATATTAAGGGATATAGGAATCAGGATCATCAGAATTTGCTGTTTGGGTGTGAAGGAAGTGAAAGAGAGGGAAGAGAGCATGTCTCCCAGATCTTATGCTGGGGCAATTACTGATGCAGGGGTGCAGGGGTTGCCAATTCCTGAACTGGGGAAGATAGGAAGGGGAAGAGGTTTAGGGAGAAAGATACTGAGTTCAGTTTTGAACATACTGAGTTGGAGGGAGACATCCAGTAACCAACAATCTCGGTAAATTGATGTGGAAATAAGAATCTGGCTTAGAGACTGCTCTTGTATCCAAGTCTGTGTTACTGTTTGCAGACAATTCTCAACCTCTGCTTAGGCAACTGCTCAAAGTTCATATGAAGTAAAATCTTTTCAACTGAACTGTCTATAAAGTTTTGCTTTATCCAATGTGTTGTACAAAATGTAGGTTGTGTGCTACACTTGTTACTTCAGTATTCTCTTCTTCTCTTCCAAAGTGCTCTTTGCATATCTAAGTTTGGGGTTCTCTGTATTGGACACACGCTTAAACATTCAGAGAGATAGGGAGGGTTTTGACTATTTCTTCTGGCAGAAAGAATAATTTCTGATCAGAATCTGAGCTCAAAAGAAAAATTAAAGGCTCTAGCTAAGAAGAAATAGGAATTACAGTTGACCCTTGAATATGGGGGTTAGGGACACTGAGCCCCTGCAGCCGAAAATCTAGGTTTAACTTTTGACTCGACTCCCCCAAAACTTAACTACTAATAGCCTACTGTTGACTGGAAGCCCTACTCTAAACATAAACAGTCTATTAATATATATTTTGTATATGCATTATATATCATATCCTTACAATAAAGTAAGCTAGACAAAATATTAAGAAAATCATGAGAAAAAAACATTTGCATTACTGTACTGTATCAAGAAAAGCCGGTGTGTAAGTGGACCCCTGCAGTTCAAACCTGTGTTGTTCAAGGGCCAACTGTTGTAGAAAATCATGGGTGTAATCTGTAAAAGGCAAATAAACTGGGTTTCTGTGATATTTGGTGAGAAAGGAGGTACTATGTATAATAAACTGGATACAGTGTGCTTTGTTTAAAAGGTTAAGTTGTGCTGTGTGTTGTTTTCGGTTCTATTTTTACAGTTTTCAAATTTGGGCTTAAAGTCTTTGAGGGGCCACTGGGAGGGAGGGAGGGAGGGTTGCTGGGTAATTGGGACTTCAGGCTCATCACCACTATTTCAGCCACAACAACCTAACTTGTTTTACATAAGCTTTCATTGAAGAAAGGATTCTATGGCCTTTTTTTTAAACTGTAAAAACCACTATTTTATGCAAAAGAAACTGTAAGAAATATGAAGAGGTCAATAAAGGAAGAGTTCAGAGCAAAGGAAGAAAGCTGTTTAACAATAGATGGACATCTAGGTAGCTGCTGTTTCAGGCAACCTGGAAATGCATGGTGGCCAAACCCCTCCATACTTCCAGGCAAATTCCTCACCTAGTAGAGAAATACCATGATAGACTGGCTGCACCACGGACTTTGGGGCCCAACTTGATTGGAAGGAGGGATTTGAAACTGTTTTAGCTCAAGATGAAGAAAAATACACCGTCCAAACCAAATTGGAGGAAATGTGATTAACATCACAGAGGGCTAAAGCCCTCTAAAGCCCTCCATGCCCTCTCTTGGAACCAAAATGATGCCCATGTGCAGATTTATGGAGACAATCAGAAAGGTGTTATGCAAGCTATGCGACTGGAGGAGGTTAACCACTCTGATGTCAGAGACAATGAACTTCATGGACTTCCTTAAATGGGCCACAATTTTTCTGCCAATATTTTTCTCACCATCTGGAACAACCATCCTCCCCTTCTTCAATTAACTAACATGTACCTGTTCTTTTATAACTCAGTTCAAGCATTCTCTGGAACAAGATGCCCAGTAAAATTTGGATGGACAGCCTTTCTTTGTGCTAACACAACAGGACACAATTCTAGTTCATTATAATCTTGATTTACTTTTGTTGCTCCACATCTTAGCTCCTTCAAGGCAATGCATGATGTCTGAAAATGCATCTTCAAAGCTTAGCACAAAAACCTAATATATGTCTGTTGAATTAATAAATCCCCTCAAAGTAATTTGGGCAGAATTCTTTACAGGTATTTAAACAGTGCACCCTTGGGGTGCCTGGGTGGCTCAGTCGGTTAAGCGTCTGCCTTCAGCTCAGGTCATGATCCCAGGATCCCAGGAGCCTGGCATCCGGCTCTCTGCTCAGCCTGAAGCTTGCTTCTCCCTCTCTCACTCCCCCTGCTTGTGTTCCCTCTCTCATTGTGTCTGTCAAATAAATAAAATCTTAAAAAAAAAAAACAAAACAACAGTGCACCCTCAAGTGCACTGTAAGTTTTATAGGGGAATTAAAATATGACCATGATTAAGGAAGACAAAAGAGAGGAAAGATGTATATTTTCAGTTTCTGTTTGTGTGTGTGAAGAAAGTGAGGCACGAAGAGATTAAATGACTTAAGGCATCCATATAATTCACAACCAGTGTACTGGAATGTATGTGTTAGGGGGTCGAGTGAAGAGTAACTGTCGCGAACTGATTCAAATTTTCTGGATAATGAAACAATGACCCAAAGTTGCTTTCAGGCAAAATGTCCAAGAACGCTAAACAAACAAACAAAACACACCCCCCTCCGCAAAACCCCAAAAGCTATCGCAATACGACAGTGAGTGGGTTAAGTTTTCCCGCATGCTTTCAAAATGCTTCCTGCTCTCTTGGTTTTGGTAAATCAAACCCATTCTTGCCCAGATTTCACAAAATCCCTTAAAACACGTTTTTAAAAACCCAAAAAACAAAACAAAAAAACCCTGCCTTGAAATGCAAAGACGAGTCTGGGCTGTGGACTGCGGTCGAGCTCTTCCCCGGGACGTGGCTGTAAACCCGAGTCCCCCAACGTCTCCCGAGGGCTCCGGGGGTACCGCGGCCGCAGTGGGCGAGCTGGAGCCCCCAGCCCCGGAGTTTCCAGGACACGCAGCCCAGGAGGCCTCCTGCCGCCTCTCTCGCGGGACGGCTTCCCCGGGCGCCGCCAAGGGGCGGGCAGAGTGCCGGCGCGAGACCAGGGCGGGGAGCCCCGGGTGCCTAGAGCCCCTCTCATCACCTGGCCCACAGCCCGGAAGCAGATGCGGGTGGCACGGCGCGGCCCGGGTTGCGGTTCCGGGTCGCACCGCGCCGCAGCCCGGGCTCCGCTCGCCGCCGCAGCGCCCCGCCCCCACGCTCCGGACCTGGGCTGGCGGCGGCTGCTCGGCCGCTCCCGGGGCCACATGGCTGAGGGGGACGCAGGGAGCGACCAGAGGCAGGTGAGGGCCCGGCGGGGCGCCGACCTCCAGGCTGGGCTCGGCGTCGCCTCGCCGCCCTGGGCCTCTTCCGCTGAGGGGCCCTCTGCCCGGGCCGTCCCCGTTCCCGCCGGCACCGTTCGGGCCGCCGGGCGCTCAGTTTGCTGCACCGCGTTCCATTTTATCTGCGCTTGTTCGCCGATCGCCGTCCGACCGGCCTCTCCCGAGGCTTCGGCAGGCTCGGCCCGCCTCGGACGGTGTCATCGTCAACCACCAGCACGCGACTGAGCAGCACCAGGCCCGAGACAGAAGTCCGGGTTCAGCTTTCTGCCCTGTCGCCGCTGGGTCACCTAGGACAAGCTACTTATGCTGGTTTCTGCCTTTGCAAAATGGGCAATGATAACACAGACCCTGGAATTCCTTGAGGGCCCCCTAGGTCTTACTCCTCTTGATACTGAGCTTTCCCCCGTGCGTGGCTCTTATGGGTGCTCTTAAAGCTTTTCCTGCTGGGTTGTGAGGACAAAATGAGATGATACAAAGTTGCATACTTTGCTTCCCATTTTCACCTTTAGATACTATTATTTTCCTTTTTTAACCCCAAACCAAAAGAATGATTTCTGAAATGTTTTTAGGGTTTGATTACCAAAAAAACAACAAAACAACCACCCAGCCCTGTGCCCTAATCCAAAACAAAACAAAACAAAACAAAAACTGAAGGAGATACTGAGTGGGAATATAGGGCTAGTAGGCAGCAACGCTACTGGGGAGTGGGAGTGAGGATTACCTGCTGGAAAAGGTGAAGCAGAGAATATGTGTTTATCTTTCCACTTGTAAGTCTTGCTATAGGGCACGGGAGTGCATATATATTTGGCTCAGTGGCGGCCAAAAGCACAGTGATGGAATAGCAAGGCTGGTAAGTCGTTGCTGTAGTATCCGGCAACCACCCATAGAGTAGAACACGGTGACCCGCTGCTAAGACCGTTTGGCAGTGTTCTTTCAGGGATCCTTCATCCAGGCTAGTGATGTTAAATGCAAATACTTTATAAAAGAGGAAAGAAAACTCAGGCTTTTAGGGCATGTACCTTCATTGACTTGTCCTCCCATCAACTTTCAGAATGAGGAAATTGAAGCAATGGCAGCTATCTATGGCGAGGAATGGTGTGTCATTGATGACTGTGCCAAAATATTTTGTATTAGAATTAGCGACGATATAGATGACCCCAAGTGGACACTTTGCTTGCAGGTATTTTTTTCCCCTTCTCTATAGCCATTTTCCAGTTACAACATGGACTCTATATGATTGACTAATACTGTATTCCTCTAAGTGACTATTGTGTGATTTCTAAATTGTCTTTTTTTGTTGTTGGCTTTTGTTAATGGTTGTCTAAGCATATGGGTAATTAAATCTCTGATCACTCCCAAGACATGCTTCAATTGATAGTCTCAATCTTTCCTATCCCAGTTATTTTAATTATTTGTAATGTACAGTGACAGGCTTGAGCTTCACTTCCTTTCATTGTCCTGTCCATTTAATAGGAGAGGGTCTAAACCTGGAAAGATGGCTAAATTTAAGAGGAGGAATAGGTTAGTAATTTAAAAGGCTTCATAAAGTAGGTACTTATTTCTTTATTAACTGAGAATCAGTTGTGGTTAAGATAAATAAGTGACAAGATAAGTGTGGCTTTCTGTATTAATATTTATTCTTTGATGACTGCATATACTTTCAACATAAAAGTTTCTGCCAGTGTTTGTTTTTATAATAATACTGATTTGAGAACAAGTGTGTATGTATTTAATGTGTTTAACAGTATTTAATAGGATTTTGGGGAGTATTTCTTCAGAAAATGCTCTAATGCCACTCTATTCATTTGGGGTTAGGGTATAATGCCCTGATTTCCGTTTTCTTTTCCTTTCATCTTTCTGCTCCCCACCCTTGTTTTCTAACTTTCATTGCTTGTATGCTTTCACTGCAAATAATGTGCTCTTTCTTAGAAAAATTGGCATCATTAACAACATATTTAATGTGTAGGTATAAATATGAGGAGGGCATTCTCTCCTGAGATTGAACAAAACAATGGTTTTGTTTTTTTAGTTTCACAAGTAAGAAATTTGTCCAGTGACTAACTTTATAAATACTGTTATTTTTGAGCCATGATGAAATATAAACAGATTTGTTTTTAAACTGCTTTACAGGTGATGCTACCAAATGAATACCCAGGAACAGCTCCACCTATTTATCAACTGAAGTAAGCTCATTTATATTTTTATAAAAAGATTGTACTTTTTAAAGACTATTTCTCTATCCTGTATATTGTGTTTATATAAAATACCTTCCTTATCAAAATATATATAGAAATTTAGAACACCTTCTGGACTTGGTATAGAGCATTTAAATAAAAAATTATATAAAAACACATTGCAGAATGTACTCAGTATCACAGGGTTAAGATAAGAGAGAATCACAGGGTTCACAGGGATAAAAATCACTACTGATTGTCTTTAGAGACAGGGAGAGAAATCTTTAGACAACCTGGTAATCTAGACTTTCTCCTAACCTGGTTCTGCTGACCTAGCCACAGTTCCTGGACATGCCTCTGCCTAAGACTGCTTGCCTTCCGGGAATTGCCCATGGTGCTTCTCCCTGCCCCTTGTTGTGGAAGAACCAGCTTCTTAGGAGCCCAAGTTTAATCTTAATGAGTCATGACCTGTTGATTGCAAGTAATCTTTGATCAGCTTTGCCCGCTTGGCCTATTAAGATGTATAAACTTGTGTGAACAGAATTCCATTAAGTCTCAATTAATTGAAATCTTTACCTACCAGTGGAATAATTTCTTGTGTTTTAAAACAGCAATAAAATTTGCTATTAATAATGGTTCTGTAATTTTTAATTTTTATTTATTGGAAATGATAAATATAATTTTAGAATGCTTGTAAACATAAATTCCCTCTTCAGGAAAAGTTAATATATATTTTTACAGTCATGTGGCAACCACTATCTTTGTTAAAGTTGTTTTTGAGACACTATTTTTTTTAAGATTTTTAAATTAATTATTTGTCAGAATGAGAGAGAGTGAGAAAGCATAAGCAGGGGGAGCAGCAAGCAGAGGGAGAAGCAGACTCCCCGCTGAGCAAGGAGCCCAATGCAGGACTTGATCCTAGGACCCTGGGATCATGACCTAAGCTGAAGGCAGTCACTTAACTGATCCACCCAGGTGCCCCCTGAGACACTATTTAGAAAAAATTGGGAACTCCTGACAGTGTAGCAAATATTGTGAATCTGGAAATTTGGTTTCTGGAACTTGTTCTGCCACTCATGTAAACCTGGACAGCTTTGTGATATCCAATGAACTCACCTCTGTTTTTTAAAACCATTTTTATTTGAATAATATTGGGGTTGTCTTTATCATGTTTCCTAGAAGGACAAAATGAGTTAATGCCAATGAAAGCATTTTGGAGCTGTATAGATTTGTACAATAGAGCTAATAATTATGTATTTTAATGAAAATAGATAATTTTTAAAAGTTAAATAATTTATAATTTAATCAGTAATTTCTGTTTGAGATACAAACACAATCCTTGAATAGTCTTCTTCATTGTGTTTTATTTAATCTTAGTGCTCCTTGGCTTAAAGGGCAAGAACGTGCAGATTTATCAAATAGCCTTGAGGAAATATATATGTAAGTAACAGGTGATTAAAAAAAATTCTATTTGTGATTTTATTGTGGGCTTTTGTTGTAACTGTAATATGTTAAGGCCTTTTCTAAACTTTTTGTTAAACTGCATTTCCATTAACAAAAAGGATGCATTTTTAAGGTCCTTGTAAGTTTGCTTATATAATATAATTTTATGTAGACATTTGATATGACTTCTACTTAGATACAAAAATACAGTAATAATTCAGAACTGATAGCTATAAAAACACCAGATTGTGAAAGTAAACTCAGAGATACTGCTCATGTTTGGGTATTTTCACAGGCTGTGTTGAATGAAACTGGTTATAGCAGAATCTTGTATTAGGTCATAAGAATGGGAGTCCCCTGTTGATATACTGTATTTTTCACTCTTTCATTCAATCAACAAATACTACATGGCAGGCACTGTACTAGGTCCTGGGTATATGTAGTTAGCAAAAACAGAAATGGTCCCTCTTTTGTGGCATTTTGAATTTATTGGTGGGAGAGAGATTACTCATAACATCGTAAAATGAATATAAAACTGCTGCTCTGATTAGCTTTGTAAAAGAAAGATATTAATACACAGTACTAACTGAGTTTGAAACAAGACCTGATCTAGTCTAGGAAGTCAGGGATGGCTTGTTTGACTTTAGAGCTGGGTTGGTGAGGGGAAGATAACTGGTGAAAGGCACACCATGTGCAAAGGCTCTATGTCAAGGAGCTTGGCTCATTTCAAGACACAAAGACTGGTGGTATGAAGTGGGAAGAGGAGGGGAGAAAAAGGAGCATGGTGAGAAAATGACCTGGTGAGATGAGCAGGGGCGGTCATGCGCAGTCTTGTAGGCCATGTTAAGGATCGTTGTCTTTGTCCTAAGACCCGAGGGAAGCAGAGGTTTCTAAGTGGCATGATGCCATGATAAAATTCTCATTTAGAAAACACCATTCTTTTTCTTTGTGGAGACCTGATTGGAAGGGAGCAAAAATAGACATGTGGGGTGTTGGTTAGGAGGCTAACGCAGTAGTCAAGAGAAGATGACTGTGATTTGAATTAATTATTGTGAGATATATTTTTATTATGTTAGTCACCATATAGTACATCATTAGTTTTTGATGTAGTGTTCCACGATTCATTGTTTGTGTAGAACACCCAGTGCTCCACGCAGGACGTGCCCTGCTTAATACCCATCATCGTGCTATTCCATCCCCCATCGCCCCTAAAACCCTCAGTTTGTTTCTCAGAGTCCATAGTCTCTCATGGTTCGTCTCCCCCTCCGATTTTCCCCCCTCCATTCTTCCCTTCCTATCTTCTTTTTTTTTTTTAACATATAATGTATTATTTGTTTCAGAGGTATTATGACATATATTAATTTAGTAAAATAAATAATGTTCTGGAATATCAGTTTTACTGTAATCCAGGAACTGGTAAAGATTGTCTTATATGTTCTAAGTGGCCACCCCATTTGTTACAGTGAGAGGACCCCCTTTGTATCTCTGGGATCTCAGCCAGGTTTCTTTTCCTCCCAAAATATTTAATTAAAATATGATAAGTCTTTATGGAATTGATTTCTGTTTATTCCCTCCTAGAGGAATTGTGGTCTTCCTTGAGTCCCCAGTTTTACACTTGACTCTGAAGGTAACCAAGAACTGGACATATCAATAAAGGATGACCCCATTTAGAGATTCCTGCACATATAAGTATTATTTATTTCCTCAAGTAAATGTTTTCTGATAACTTTCTCTAACTTTAGTGGTCACTCCAACTTTTATGCCCCCAACAAACTGCTTTCTTTAATCCTTCATTTATGCTTATTTACCAGTTTATCTCTCCCCTTAGAGTAGAGTAGGATAAATATACTGCAACTTTGTTCACCAATGATGTTGTAATTATACATCTTGTCATTTTTTTTTTAAGTTTTTTTTTTTTTTAATTTTTATTTGACAGAGAGAGATAGGAACACAAGCAGGGGGAGTGGGAGAGGGAGAAGCAGGCTTCCCACTGAGCAGGGAGCCCAGTGCGGGGCTCAATCCCAGGACCCTGGGATCATGACCTGAGCTGAAGGCAGACACTTAACAACTGAGCCACCCAGGCGCCCCTTTTATGGTCATTTTTTAGTTCTTATCTTACTTGACGTCTGGAACTTTTGCTGGTGTTGAAGTTCCTCTTTCTTGAAAATCTTCCCTTATTTGGGTTCTATCATGTTAATCATATTCATCAGTTAGATTTTTCTTCTACCTATGCACAATGTCATGTATTCAGAAATGGTTTCCCATCTGCCTTTTTTTTTTTATCCAAAAAGCTCCCCTTTTACCAAGAGATACCCTCCCATAGTACACAACCAACTTACTGTTTTCCCTAACTAGTTCAGTTGAGCTATTTGAGAATTAGGAAAGGTCAGAAATGACAGTTTGTTCAACAGAAGAATATGACTTATACTGTCTTGCTTTACTAAAAGTGCTTGAATAACCCCTCTCCAATGGCATTATTTGCACACGTGATCTAAATAAAAATACACACTTTATTTTTTTTAATTTTTATTTATTTATTTATTTATTTTTAAAGATTTTATTTACAGGGAGCCTGATGCAGGACTTGATTCCAGGACCCTGAGATCATGACCGGAGCTGAAGGCAGACACTTAACCAACTGAGCCACCCAGGCGCCCTAAACACTTTAAAAGTTTTTGTGACAGCCTTTAATATTTTTTCCATAATTCCAGCAGGGGGCAGCAAATTGAAAAATATTATTGGTCTTTGAAAATGAAACATGAGGTAAATGTATGAATATAGTTCTTAACGTTTATAGTCTCATTATATTCTAAATACTGTAACACTGTCAAGATTTTCATATTAGCATCATTTTGTATGCAAAATTTGATTTTTGCCTAGACAAGCAGATGAACTATGCTTTGTTTCCTCTTAGGTAGGAAAGGAAGAAGTCAGAAAACTAGCAGTTTTTCCAGTAAGCATTTATATTAGCATCATTTTGTATGTAAAATTTGATTTTTGCCTAGACAAGCAGGTGAAATATGGTTTTTTCCTCTTAGGTAGGAAAGGAAGAAGTCAGAAAACTAAGGTTTTCCAGTAAGCATTTATTGAGTATCTCTTATATGCTGACACTCTGTTAGGAGTTTGAAATTTAAAAATAAAGATAAATGTGTACCCATACAATACAATGACCTAATTATTGAGAGGTTTGAACCAAGTGCTGTAGTAGCATTTTTTTAGAGGTCTTAGCAACAAACTATCTCTGGGCATGTGGATGAGGTTGGAAAGGAGGGTTCCACTGTGAAGGAGACCTTTGAGCATGGTGTGTGCCAGGTAATCAAATGGGGAGAGGTTCTCTGGTAGAATGAACGGCATAGGCAAAGTAATGTGGGTGTGAAGCAACCTGGCATCTTTAGAGTTGAGCAAATAGTTTAAGATGCCAGCTATATAAATTAGGTAGTGATAAGAAGAAAGAACCTGCAAGTTGGGAAAGAAGTTCGGGCATTACCTTGTAGGCTCTAGGCATTTTACACCGGGGAGTGATGTAATTAGTTTTGTACAGCAATGTGAGAGATGGGCTGTGAGGGGTTTTGAGGGAAGGGCCACCACAGGAAGAGTGAGTCAGTAACTCAGGAGGGAGATGGTGGAGGCCTTTTTATGAAGGCAACAAGAAGGTGGATGGAGAAAAATGGTCAGTAAAGAAATACTGAAGAATATAAGCTAGGATTTGGTCATTGATTAGATGTAGATTAATTGGCTTATCATACCTTGTTTTTAGTGATATATTTTGTATGGATATTTTGAATATATGAAAATAAGTATGTTAAAGCAAAAGGTAAATGACATTTTAAAATACCTAGAACATCATAATAATTGCTGTTGTTTAGGAGAAAAGGAAATGGATTAACTTTTTTTTTTGTAGCATAGATTTTCCTCGCTATCTAAGAGTGGAGCATTCCTATGAACCCTTTCAAATGCCAAAATGGCATAAAGTAAAGAGTATCCCTCACTTTCTGAATGTTCAAGTTACACCACATCACTTTTATGAAAGACCTACTTTTGGTATAATAATGGCTGTTCTCGTAAAAGTGAAAATCCTCTTCAGGTTTCTTTTGGTTAGTGAAAACAGCTACCAATGTAGGTCTTTTGGAAAAGTGCAATGGCATAACACAAACTTTTGGTAAGTGGGGGAATACCTGCATCTCTCGCTTGCTCACTCTATCTATTACGTTTTCTTTATCCATTCATCTATCAGTGGACAGTTGGGCTGTTTCCATAATTTGGCTATTGTAAATAATGCTGCTATAAACATAGGGGTGCAGGTATCCCTCTGAATTAGTGTTTTTGTATTTTTTTGGTAAATACCCAGTAGTGTGATTACTGGATCATAGGGTAATTCTGTTAAATTTTTGAGGAACCTCCGTACTGTTTTCCAGAGCGGCTGCACCAGTTTGCATTCCCACCAACAGCACGGAAGGGTCCCTTTTTCTCCACATTCTCACCAACACTTGTTTCTTGTATTGTTGATTTTAGCCATTTTGACTTGTGAGGTAGTAATCTCATTGTAGTTTTGATTTGCATTTTCCTGATACTGAGTGATGTTGAACATCTTTTCATGTGTCTGTTGGCCATCTGGATGTCTTCTTTGGAGAAATGTCTGTTCACGTCTTTTCCCATTTTTAAATTAGATTATTTATTTTTGGGGTGTTGAGTTTTGTAAGTTCTTAATATATTTTAGATAGTAACCCTTTATCAGATACGTTATTTGCAAATATTTTCTCCCATTTCATAGGTTGCCTTTTAGTTTTGTTGACTATTTCTTCTGCTGTACAGAAGCTTTTTATTTTGATTTTAGCCCCAGGAGTTTATTTTTGCTTTTGTTTCCCTTGCCAGGAGAAAGTTTTAAATTTAATTCCAGTGTAGTTAACATACAATGTTATATTAGTTTCAGATATACAATACAGTGATTGAACAGTTCCATATATTACTCAGTGTTCATCAAGATAAGCGTACTCTTAATCCCCTTCACCTGTTTCACTCATCCCTCCACCCATCTCCCCTCTAGTAACCATCTGTTTGTTCTTTATAGTTAAGAGACTTTATTGATTTCTGTTTTTTTCCCCTTGTTCATTTATTTTGTTTCTTAAATTCCACATATGAGTGAAATCATATGGTATTTATCTTTCTCTAACTGGCTTCTTTTGCTTAGCATTATACTACCTAGATCCATCCATGTTATTGCAAACAGCAAGAGTTCATTCTTTTTTATGGCTAAATAATATTCCATTTTATATGTGAACCACATTTTCTTTATCCATTCATCTATTGATGGACACATCTGTTGTTTCCATAGTTTGGCTCTTGTAAATGATGCTGCAGTAAACATAGGGTGCATATATCCTTTCCAATTAGTGTTCTCATATTCTTTGGGTGAATACCCAGTAGTGTGATTCCTGGATTGTAGGGTAGTTCTATTTTTAATTTTTTGAGGAAGCTCCATACTGTTTTGCACAGTGGCTGCACCAGTTTGCATTCCCATCAGCAGCAGAATTTATTAAGGGCTAGGATGAGGATGTGGTTAATCAGTGAGCTGTGTAAGCACAGAAAGTTATTTCTTGAGTTTGCAAATGTGTTTCTCCGTGATTAGGCCATCTGTGTTTGCTAATTGTTGCTCATCAGAAGTTAGGCTCCTCCAATCCCACAGAGACTGGGAGAAAGGATGCCGTCTTCCTTAATTCAAAAGGATGGTTCCCAGGTGCTTGAGAAAGACATTCCTAGGTTGTAAAACTGACAAGAGTCTTCTAAAAATATGTCCATATATTCCTAAGGAGCAAGAAAAGAATTTATGACGACAAGTTTTCTAAAGAAAATGCACTGAGAAAGGGGAAATCAGGGCCTGGAGTCAGAAGTTCTGCCAATCTGAAGTTTAGCCAAGCTGAGGTTAAAGCTGTCTTGGTCAGGCTTCTAGAATCAGTTTTTGAAGTAATGTGACCTCTTTAAATCTGTTTTTTCATCTCTAAAATAAGGATGATAAAATAATATTGTTGTGAGGATTAAATGACATTATCTGTGCAATGTACATTAGTACCATGTAATAGCAACTCCTATTTTTGTTGTTATTAAAAGAATCATCTCATCCAATTTTGTCATTTTGAAAATGAGATGATGAGAACTCAGACAGATTGAATGATTTGTCTAAGGTCACACAACTTAGTGTATTTTAGTGAGTAGCTTTATCCTTAAATCAACAAGTATAAATATTAGAAAATTAAGATACAAAAGTAAGAGCCACAAGTAAAGGTAGAGCCACAAGTAACTTGACTTTGTTTTGCTCATTCTGGATTGGCTAATAGCCATTTAAGTATAGTCACTCACAAAATATCTCTATGAAAATCAGTTTTTAATCCAAGGTGGTCTTTCATTCAATTTGACACAAATTTTGTTCCAGACATTTTCTGTTTAGCTACTTTACCATGATATAATTTCATAAATAAAAGCTTAGCATCTCCCTCTATAATGAGTGGTTTTTAAATTTTGTGCCCAAGTCCTTAGGATTCAGCAGACTTCCTCCAGGACCAGTTGGGGGTGGGGTGTGAGGGAGATAGGCACAGGAAGGAGGACTCTCAGCTTTTGTCTGTTTTAGTTTGTTTCTGATTTTGTGAGAGATTTCATTACAGCGATGGCAAAAGTTTGAAAACCATCAAATCCTCATGGATAGTTAAAAATCTCAGAACAAACAGAAAACACAAATACAGCAATAACAACAACAAACAAAACAAAACAAAAAACCCCACCATTAGTGATGGAATTTGGGATTCCAAGGGAAAGAGTCATTTTCATTTTCCTCAGGAAACCTTTCACACCCACAGCAACTTCCTTCCACTGGATTTCAGTAAGTCTTGTTAAATGCTAGGGAAGAAGGAAGCATTCAGTAGCTGATGTTGGGCAGAAGTGCTATTGTACATTCTTCTGCAGGAAGCCATGGGCCAGTGGAGAGGAGATTTGGGAGTTAAGGTTTAATTTCTTCTTTATTATTTGGAAAAGTTACTTATTGTGAAAATTCTTCCAAGGTGTTTTCACAACCTCTCCAACAATTAATCTGATTTTGAATATATATTCAGAGGGATGATTTTCCTGGCTCAAAGGGTGGCATGAGGATTAAGTGAGATAACAAAGTGTTTTCTCTTTGTCTTCTGTATAGTAGGTGTCCACACTAGATAAACACTATATACTAGTATTACTATTTTTGGGGTGGTTGTGGGCAGAATTCAATAGAATGAGATTAGGAAATGGAGAGAATTACATACAAAAACATAAATTTATAAGGGTAATGATCACAAACACTGAGGCGAGGGACCTCATTTTCTCTTTGACTACCATACCCGCAGGGCTTGTGTGGAGATGAGGCCCTTGAAGATCTGTTGAGTGAATTAAGATTTCCTTGAAGAGAAACTGCCTCTGTAAAGTAACATGAGATGCTCTAAGTCTCTATTTTATAGATGAGGAAACAGACTCAGAGTTCAAGTGGCTTGCTTGCTGATGGTCACAGCTGCTGGATAGGAGAGTAATATGCAGTGGGCAAGCTGAGCTTTGGACTAAGTCCGCATTCACATCTGGCTCTGGGCTTGCTAACTGCTTCTAAGATTGTCTTAGATAAGTTAATTGATCTCTCTAGGTTTGTCTTCTCATTTGTACAATGGGGAAATAATGCCTGCTTCATTAGATAATCATGAGCATAAAATGTGTTGACACGTATAATGAACTTTGTGCTTTGTATGTACTCAATACTTTTCTCTGTCTATACCTCTGCATTTTTCATTGAGAAGAGAGGATAGAAGTGGGAATTGTTTAAAAGAAATTCAACTAACATTTTCAGATTTTTAAGACCTTTCCAGTTGACTTTTCCTCTCTCTAAGAATCTTAGGTTACCAGAGCACTTGGGGGATTGTTTAGCGCTAAGGAGTTATGGGTGAGATGAGGAGGATTTGAGGGTACAGAATTATTTGAGAACAATATTTTTTTCTTCTGTATGCTTGTTTTGAAAGTTTCCTTTGGTGAGTACTGATAAGTAGCATGATGAAGAGAGGTAGTGTTGGTTTCAAGGGGAACTTTCAGAGGAAAAAGGTAAGGTGTTGTTATGAAGTAGTATGGTGATTATTTAAACACACATAATGGAAACTTACCTAGAATTAGTGTCATTCCTTAAAGAGTAGACACCTGGGGCCTTTATTACTGTTGTCATCATTTAACATAATTCTCTGGACGTGAACCACGACATGTTCTTTTTCTCACTGACCCTTTGAGGTGGATTTAATTTATCTGAGATAGACATTTGGAACTAAAATGAATCAATTTGGGCAACAGTATTTTGTCAAAAACAAAATGTGAATATAATATTGTTAGTTGTCTTTTAAGTCTTCTAAATTTGTTCTCTGAGGCAGTTCCTCCAATGCTTTGCATTCTTCTTTGCGGAAATAATTATACCAAATGATAAATGTGCCAGATAAGTGGTTTGAAGTTGTTTAAAAAGTTTAAAAAAGCAAAGCAGTGATATCAATATTGCAACTGTATCTGCTGACAGAAGCTAAATCACATTTACATCTATCTACTTCATCCAATTCAAGTTCAGAAATTTTCTTGCCCTTCTTTGGTTGCAACTCTCCAGCTTATTTTAAGTAAGCAATGTTAATTTTGGAGCCAGTTGGAATTTTTAATGCTGTTGATATGAATAATCTGTATTAAATACCCCACAAATCTGTTTTTATAAATTCTTTTTTAAAAGGCATGGCTAAATTGCATGTAATTTCTTTGATTGTGAATATGTCTGTATTTTCTTGAATTTGAGAAGGAATTTTTTTTAAATAACAAATTTTTCCCCTGAATTTTGTTTAGACAGAATATTGGTGAAAGCATTCTTTACCTGTGGGTGGAAAAAATAAGAGATGTTCTAATACAAAAATCTCAGATGACAGAACCAGGTAGGATTGAAAAATATTATTAATGCTCTTTTAACTTAATAGTAATTAAATTTCCATGTAGATATTGTAAGTGAAATTTTTAATGAAAATCTGTTCTGTTTTATGGTTTAAATGTGATAAAATACAAGTTTCTCTGGAAAGTTCATTTACTCATGTAATTATGGTTATTTCATTCTATATGGTTTTAGGCTCTTTGGTTTCATATTATATCCTTACAGAAATAGATTTTATGGTTAAAGAATTTGGGTCTAAAATTTCTGCTTTCTTTGGCTATTAAGGTAAAGTGAACCATGTAACATTCTTCATGAATTACTGGAGTACATCAATTAGACATTAGCTTCAAATGAGTGAAGTGTCTATGGAAAAAGACCTTTGGAAAATACACTGAACTGATATTTAGAATATAAAAATTTACTTTGAAAATGTATTTTTAAATTGAGATATAATTCACATGCCATAATTATTCATCCTTTAAAAATGTATAATTCAGTAGTTTTTAGTATATTCCAAAGTTGTACACCCATTACTACTATCTAATTTCAAGACATTTGAAAACCAATATTTTGCCCTATTGTTCTTTCATTGAATCATCATATGACAATGTGGAAATTTCTAATATTTTATTGTTACCACTGATAGAATTGTTTTCAATCTGAGAAAGAGATTTTTTAAAAACAAACCAATTGTTTAGGACTCCCTTAGCAAAATCAGTATACATTTAAAGTTGATAGTAGTATATACTTTTTCAGAGCATTTAACTTTTCTATAGAAGCAGATTTTTTATTGCTTCCATTAACATCTAAGAGATAAATGGTAAGAAGATGTTCTGTCCATGTGACAATCTTTTTTGAAGTATTTTCCTTAACTTTGATGATTCATGTTCTGATTTTGTAGCATTTCAGGGCACTGATAGGAAAAGTAGTCTCAAAACAGAATTGATTTTTGCCAATCTACCATTCTAGAGTGTAGGATAATTGCAAAAATGGAATGTATACCAGTAAAAATTTAGGACTCCAAAAAGCTTGGGATCACTCAACTCAGGAAATTTTAAAAATTATAGATACTAAAAATAATATTTTTCCCTTTTTCATCTATAGCCACAATATAGTTTAGCCACTCTCCAAATTTTAGAGTTATTGATTTTTGTTGTATAATTTATAATTATACTTCTTAGAAATTTTGTTTGGAATTTTTCTTATCAAAATTGTTTTTGTAGACTTCATGCTAAAATGGAGGGTTTTGTAGTTCTGAAGAACTAATAAGGCTGCAAGCTAGTGATCAAGATATCTCATGAGAATTTTCCACTCCAGGGCACCCACTTGATACGTAATTTATTTTGATTTTACTGTTAATCTTCAATACAAATTTATTATTTTGTATCTTTTTTCTGCTCTAGAAATACTAAATTTTAAAGTGATTAAATGCAACTATTTACAATTTTTAAAAATTCTGAACTAATTTTAGACTTACAGAAAAGTTACAAAAAGTTTCTTCTTTCCCTCACTGAATTGGAATTATGTTGTGAGGAACAGATGTCTTTTCTCTGTTTATTTTTTTGATTATTTATTTATATCAGTATGAACTCATGTGTATTATTTTATTCTGTGGGTTAAAATTCCATACTATCATTATTTTGTTGCTCAAATTATTCTAGGTTTCACCTTTAGGATCTCGTTCAGGTAAACACCTATATTCTTTTTATAAGCTTACCACTCCTTTTTTTTTTTTTTGAGCATTTCTTTACTCCCTGGAATCGTAAGATGTTCCAGGCTCATCTTTTCTTTCCCTTGCTCCAACCTTGGAATCAGCTACTTCTCATAAAAGTCCTGTTCCTTCTATTGAAGAATGGTATTTAGAGATCAAGACCAACAAGTTTTTAGGTAGAATTCCTTACTCTTAGAGTTCACTGATGATACCTCATATCCACATAGGCCCCGATGTAAAGAAGAAAACTGAAGAGGAAGATGTAGAATGTGAAGATGATCTCATTTTAGCATGTCAACCAGAAACTCCCGCTAAAGCATTGGATTTTGATATCAGTGAAAATCGAACAGGTATAATGTTACTAACTAGTTTCTTTTGAGGAGAGTGGGATAGCAGTATTATGTATTGTTTTTTGAAATGGTATAGAAATGTAGTAAACTCTCACATGTTAAGAAATAGTTATTAATTTGCAGAGAATTATTTTTTTCCTGCCTGCTGGCCATTTTGGTGTTTGCTGGGTCTGTCAGAATGGTGAGGAAAAAGGAAATTTCTCCCTCTCTCCACCCTTTTTTTGGTGTGTGTGTGACTTTCTAGAGTTTTGAATTAATGATGGGAGAAACTGAAACTAAGAAAAGCTGTGTTAATGTTTTCAATTCACATTCTGTTTTTATTATTTCTATTTTGAAATCCTCAGCTGTCTCCTGATGTTGCAGAGTTAAATTTTAGTCTGTGCTCACAAATATAAATATAATAATTGAAAGTGCAACCACTGAATCAAAGCCAGTAAAATGCCTTTAAAATTTTAGTTTTTGCTTAAGCAAATTTGTTCCATAATCTAGTAGTATTCAGCTTATGAATAGATTGATGTGATAAATCAGCTCTATGTTGTGATCAGACAGTATCTTCCATTTTAGTATCTTAAAATTTTGAATAATAGCATCAGTTTTCTCAAGTCTTTTACAAAAACATGATAGACCAGAGGAAACGTTCATTCTCTTTGAAGGTAAGGAGTTTCCTATGCATTATACAGTAGATTTTAATTAATTAATTTTTAATTTTTTTTTTAAAGATTTTATTTATTTGTGAGAAAGAGAGCGAGCATGAGCAGGGGGCGGGGCAGAAGGAGAAGCAGACTCTCCGCTAAGCAGAGGGACAGGGAGCAGAGGAACAGGGAGCCCAGTGCGGGGCCCACTCCATCCTAAAACCCTGAGATCACCACCGGAGCCGAGGGCAGGCGCTTAACCAGCTGAGCCACCCAGGCGCCCCTACACAGGAGCTTTTAAACAATACTGTGAAGTTTTAAAGTTCTTGCATGATATTTCAGGACTAGCAAGGGGATACACAAGAGGAAGAGTGGGGGAGAAGACCCAGGACTCCTACTCCTACTTTAGTCTCACGTTTTATTCATGTATATATTTGTGGATTTGTCATAAGATTTCTTTTGGGAAACAGGATCCACTATTAAAAGAATAAGAGTGAAAATCGTAGTCACAATAAATAGTATCTGGTTCCTGTTGACCTCAGTACTTCCCTAGCAGAGTGGTCACAGTTTGTTTCAAGAAGAGGGCACTCTCAGAAGAAAGGCAAAATCGTGCATAAACCTGGTTTCTTGTCCTAGTTCTGCCACAAACAAATGCAGTGAGTTTGGACAAGTTGTTTAAAGCTGTCAAGGAATATTTTTACAAGTATTGGTTGAAGTAGTTCATTAATTGTAAGGCAAGCTGACTTGGTAAGATTAAACAGATCAGTGAATAGAAGTAGGAAACCATTTCAGTTCTTTTTCCTGAATAACTTTAGATCCTGAATGAGACAGATGTAGCAGCCAGAGTGGTTGGTAAATTAGTGGTTCTTAAACTTGTTTAAGAAGCAGAATAACTCAAAATCATGATACTCCTTAGAATACCAATTTAGTATATCCTTGAAATATTCAATCCTATGAAGTAGGAACAGTTCTATTAGTAGAAGATGTTACATTACAGCTATACAAAATAAAGTCCTAGGTTTCCCAACCCAGAAGTCCATTAACAGAATGGATAAACAAATTATGCTATATTAGCAGCTGACAGTGTTTTTGGTCTCAGGACCTTTTATACTCCTAAAACTTAATTATTGTACAATTTATACTACCGCAACAGCCCAGGATTTCAGTCCTAACCTACCACTGGGTGACCTTGGCAGGTGAAAATCATTTCTAGGTCAGGTAGTCTAATCTTATTTACAATCTCTTTGGAAACTTTTTGCTTAAAATTATAATTTATAATAGCTATTAATGGCGATTGGGGTTGATTTGCCATATAATTTATATCTCTTTCCCAGCTCCTTTCCCCACCCTCTGCCCACACCATTGTCAATTTTTCAGTGTTTGGATGTAGGAATTCTAAAGATAAAAGTAATATAATTCTTTAAATTTATAGAAATAGAAGAATTACCTCCGATTGATCATGGCATTCCTATTACAGACCGAAGAAGTACTTTTCAGGCGCACTTGGCTCCAGTAGTTTGTCCCAAACAGGTAAAGTTACTATGTCCAGCTCACTTTGATATTGTTTTACCCAAGTAATTCAAGTAAATGGTTTTGCAGTAATATCCTTGTTTTTGCTATTGTGTTTAATTTTCATGTAATATAAATTTTTTTTGCTCATTTCCTACCCCCAAATGGGAGATTTGTATTTTTTCTATATGTTACCACTTTCAAAATTATATCTAAATTCTAGTTAGGGCTTAATCCTATAATGGATTTTCAAACAAGAAAAACCCATTGGGTGGAAAATTATGATGCTTAATAGCTTGTTAAAAGGAATTATTTGTCCTGTTGCGTGGGAGTTCTGCAAAACTGAGTGGGTTTCATTGATGCCCAGGGAAGGGGACAGTGGACAGACTGAGATCAGAGTCTTCTTGACCTGAATTCCTTTTCCTTTCTGCCTTCTGACCTTCGGTGACCTGACTCCCACCCAAGGATATCAAATGGGAGACTTTTCATTCACAAACTGTAACAACCTATAAAGTTAAATTAACGACAACAAAAGTGTCATTAATTTAGCATAGGTTTTAATCATTAGTTTCTTCCCTTTGGTCTCTGCAGCTCCTCTACTCTAAACTCTTCTAAGCCCCGACCTACAGGGCTACAGTTCTTTGTACCAGGCTACCCTTTTATTCTCTTCTGGTCTCTGGAAGAGGAAATTCTTCTCTGCGTTGACTTGTGGTCAAGATAACAGCTTTTGGTGCAGGCTTCTGGCTCTTTCTCTCAGCAACTCTATTTTGTCCTGGGCTGTTGCCCATAATCTTGTTGCCAGGGTCCTCATTAGACATTCTGTTCTGGATCTGTTCATCCTGGATCCTCTTTCTTTTTCTGATTATAGTCACTTAGAGGATCATAATTTGTGAGAGCTAAAATAAATCTTAGAGGTCGTTGTCTGCTTTATTGATCAGGAATCTGAGAACCTGAAAGATTAAAAAATGATAAACACCAGACTGCATAGTTTCTGATTCAAATTGATCTCCGTGGCTGCAGCTCCGTCTTTCCTACCTCCAGGATTTCTTCTGTATTCTTTGCCTGTTACCTTTCTGAAAGGTCTGGCCGTGTGTCACTATCCCCAACCCCCAGTCTTTGCTTATTTCCATTGTCTACAAGGAAAAACCTGAACTCATTATACAAGGCCCTTTGTGATAGGACCCTAGCTTTATTATTCCTGATACAATGTCTTTTGTCTTCTCATTCAAACTCTAAATAGTTTCTACATAAAACTATTGGTCACTTCCAGAACCTTTCTCTTTTATGTCCCTGGTTGGGTTACCAGATAAAATACAGGATACCTAGTTAAATTGGAATTTCAGATAAACATTATTGTATGGGACATACTAATAATAAAAAAAATTATTTGTGGTTTATCTGAAATTCCAATCTAACTGAGCATCCTTTATGTTTTATTTGCTAAATCTGATAGATTTGCGCACATAGTTTCCTCTGAATGGAATGGTTTCTTCCTGCCCCACCCCTTTCTTCCCTTTTGATGCAAAAGAGATTGCCACTCATCTTTCACGACCTGGCTCATGTTACCGCCTCTACAAACCTTATATGACTCCCAGAGAGAGTTTCAGTCTTACATTTGGAACATGCCATTATTTTGTATCTGTCACATTGGATACATTAAACCTGGCAAATTTTCGGAGCTCATTTTAAAAAATCGTCATATTTACATTTAAAATTTTGTAGATGGGGAAAAAATTTTCATATATAAGTCCCTACGATATGTTTAGTGCTCAAATATTTGTTGATATTTGGTGCTCAAAAATACCAGGTCTGGAGGCCAGCCTGACCTCTCTCCATCAGCTCCAGTAAAGCCTTGCCTGCGCCTTTGAAGAAAAAAAAAATACCAGGTCTGTAATTTTCATACCAATTAAGAGTACCAGTTTTTGCCTCTAAAATGAGAAAACTTTGGAAATGGCTATTTCAGAGTGTAGTGGATTCTTTAAGTCACTATTTCAGTACAACAGTATTTATATCAATATGCTTTAAGATATTTTTCTAGCATTTATTTATAAAACAAAAAGTGTACATTATTTTATATTACTGCTGTTTTTAAGGTGAAAATGGTTCTTGCCAAATTGTATGAGAATAAGAAAATAGCTAGTGCCACCCACAACATCTATGCATACCGGTGAGTGATCATCACAATTTTAGGAATGTTCCATTTGTAAAGAATGGGGGAAACTGATGCATGGTTTTTAAAAATAACAACTATTATGTGGGGTTTTTTCCTCTATAAAACGAATGATCATATTTAGAATATTTGGAAGCTGCAGAAAAGAAAAAAAAAGAATTTGGAGGGGAAATCGGCCATTGTCTGCCATTAAATGTAACTGATAATAATTTGATATATTTTTGATAATGTATCTGTACATTTTCTTTCTCTCTTCTATGCAGTGTTTATTTTTTCAATGCATTACCCTATTATCCTGTTTCTTTCTTAACAAAACCATTTTTCCATGTTGTTATAATTGCTTTATAAACATTGTAATGGCAGTGTAATATTTCTTTGAGGCTCTATACCATTATTTACTTAACCATTTACTTTTTGTTCAGTTTTTCATGTTTTTCACTATTGTAGAAAATAGTCCTGTGAACACCATTTTTATTCGTTTTAGATTATTTACTCAGGATAGGTTCTGGTTACTTCAGATTCTTTTTTGAAATGAAATGGACGTATAATTTAAAAAGAAGAAAGAATAGATTCCTAGAAGTAGAATTCAAAAAGTATGAACATTTTTGAAACTCTTGATACATACTGCCAAATTTTTTCCAGAGTTTTTCTTTTAAACCAATTTATACTCCCATTAGCAGTAAATTAAGCGTGCTTTTCACTATATGCCTTTTAGTTTTGAATACTAAGGTTTTATACAAATCTTTGCTGTTGTGTTAGTAAAGAGAGGAAGGGCATATTTCTAAATATGCAAATTAGTACAGACTTAAAAGAACAGAGTTCAGAACTGAAATGAATCAGAACATAAACATAAGAGATTTAGTGCAAATTTAAAATGTGATTGAGAATATTGGTAAAACCTAGGCTATCTGAAACTCAGGAAACAACAACAAAAAAGATCCATCACTTTGGATAGGTGAGTTTTTAATACTACTAAGTCATATTACTTTAAGTGCCAAAACTTACAAAAGACTATTTGTTATATAATTCCCTACTTACTGGAGTATTGCTGGGCAGAATCTCGATGTTTTCTTTATGGGTTAGGGTCATTAATATAAAAATGAGGGATTAGAGTGTGCTTGCTCTCTGTGATTAGAATGTGCTGTGAAAGTATTAATAGCTGTTCGTTCATGCCATGTGTTTATTGAGTGCGTTCTCTGTGCCAAATGCATTACGAAAGTTAATTCTGATTATTTCGGCAATTCTGCCCCTGTAAAAAGCTTAACTTTTTCAAGATCACATGGTTGTTAAGGGGTAGACCTGAGTTTGATAAACTAATTTCATTTATCTCTAGTTTATGCCTACATGGCTATGTGGCTGCACCTTCAACAATCGCTGGCCATAATATTGATCTTAAATTATCAAAAAATTAGATAATATACCGGATATTCAATTTCAGGCCCCACATTGTGGGGTTTTTAAGTTCTGGTGAGTATTTTTATAGTTTTGCATATTAATAGGTGATGAGCCATCACTTCTCACAAATTTCAGCATGACTACATGTAGCAGCCCATTTACCTCACTCCTTTATAACTGACACCTGGGAATGAAAGAGCTAGCTTGCCAGAATTGTGTGTCACCCAAGAGTAAACAGGCAGCGTGGCGGCTTGAAGGACCCCAGTGGAAATAAAATAAAGGACCTTTATTTGGTAGAAAGACTTTGTGTTGTGTATTTTGAATGCTTAGGATCCTTTTAAGGTGACTTCCTGGTTCTGGGGCTGTGTTCCTGCTTTGGAGTTAAGGGGCACTCTTCAGACTACTGGCACACACAGCTGTGGGATATACTGCATCATTATCTTCCTGGCATGTGAGGAAAAAGTGAAAATGTCTGTGGGATTTCATTTTTTTAAAAACCTAATAGTATTGATTTATAACTAAAATTTTCTTCATTGGTTCCATAAAATTACAGTGTTAGATTATAATTACAGTCCTAATATAAACCAACTGCTGACTCCTTTTTGCCTTAAATTTGCCATATCAAATGTCTAGTAGTACTATGTTTTCTTGGAACAAGATCAACTCTAAATAATAACAGAGCCTCGTCATTGTAGGTAGGCTGTAAATATTTATTGAGTGAATGAATGGAAAGATGGACTGAAGGATGAACGAGTGAATGAATGAATATGATTGTTATGCTAAATATCAATATATAATAAATATATGAATATGTTTGTTATAATTGACGTAGGCATATAGATATGGTAGTACCTGGCTTTTTATAGCCCCAGCTGTAAAGATATTTTTGGTGCATCTGCCTCGTCCTAGACGGTGTCATCTGTAGGGGCCTAAGAAATCCACTAGACGGCACGCCTTACCTGGCACTGTTTGCTTTTTATATCTCACGCTTCCTTGCCATGCTTATTCTGCTCCAGTGTAGCCCTACGTTATTATTCCAAATGCAAACTTTCTAGATAATTTAAATAGGTAAATACCATGATTTATCTCTGATACTGATAACCAACCAGGGGAAAAGTTATAGAGAAAATAAATCTTACAATTCTTAGAATGGGGAGGATAGAAAAATGTTCGATGGCTAGAGTAAGATGTGAGGAAAGTATAAAATGTTCATTTATGTTGATTTTATCACCTCCATCTTTTATATACTTTTTGTCTCACTAGCTCTAAGGCTCTTTAAAGACAGGAGTAAGCCACTTATTTCTTGTGTATCGTTTCATGGTGCCTACGATGTATAATGCTTCTCCACAATGGATTCTCAATAAATGTTCTTCAGTGACTGCTCTCTGTAACCTTATAGCTTCAAGGTTAGATGGAGTATCAGATGTATAAACTCACCTCCCCATAATCATAGCATTTCTGATTTAAAGGAGGCATCCTTGATGCCTAGCCTTCCCAAATACAAACAATGAAACATACTGAATAATGAATCATCAATGAAAATATGTCTAATGTATAGTTCAAGAAGAATTTTTTTTGGGCAAATATGCTGATTTTGGAAGTACATTGACTGCAACAAGTATGAAGGTGTAACTCTTCGTGCAGTATTTTGGGGTTTCAAAGTGTAACACTGTTCTGTGTCTTTCTAGAATATATTGTGAGGATAAACAGACCTTCTTACAGGACTGTGAAGACGATGGGGAGACAGCAGCCGGTGGACGCCTGCTCCATCTCATGGAGGTAAGTGTAAGTTAAACCCTGTTGGTCCTCTGCTCTGAGCCCTAAAACTTTTCAGTGAAACAGAGCTCCATTTAGGAATAAGTACATCCATTAGGCTATGTAACGTGAAGTGTATTTGGATTAAGTTTTAAACACTGATTGAGAGAAACTTGTAACCACTTGATATGGGCAGAAAGCACAGGGTTAATAACAAGTGCTGGGCTTTGAAGCCCTGTCTGTCCTAGATGGTAGATTATCTTCAGCTCCGGAAGAGTATCTCTGTTTTGTTTTTTGACAGTGTCCTCCCTCTGTTTCCTCTGTTCTGTCTCTGTGCAATTCCTGTTAGTTGGGTGCTATTGGACCATCCAGATAGACCCAGATTGTTGCTTTTTTTTTTAAGTTGTCCATCTCATCATCTTTTGTTTTAAGACATTTTCTTGCCTGTCTTCCAAGATTTCCATTGAATTTTTAAAAAGGTTTAACAATCATGTATTTAGGTTTTAAGAATTCTTTTTTCTTGGGGCACCTGCCTGGCTCAGTCAGAAAGGCATGCAACTCTTAACCTCAGGGTCATGGGTTCGAGCCCCACATTGGGTGTAGAGATTACTTAAATACATAAACGTTAAAAAAAAAAAAGAAAAAAGAGTTCATCTCTGTTTTTCCTTTTTTACAGTGTACTGTTTTGACTTCATGGAGCAGTATCTTCTAAAATTTCTGAGTATGCTAATTAGAGTTTCTTCTTTTTTCTTTTTTAAGATATTCTCTCCTTTAAATTTTTCCTGGTCCATTTTAGTTTGTTTATCTTGTCCTTTCTTTTTCATGCTGCTGGATTTTCTTAATCTGTATGGTGTTCACTGTCCATTATTTTTAAGAATGCCTTGTTTTTTTTCCTAAGGTAGTTGCTGTAGTTTCTTCTATTACTCTTTGTGGAGGTTTGTTTTCTAAACAGGCCATTCGAGGCACCTGGGTGGCTCAGTCGTTAAGTGTCTGCCCTTGGCTCAGGTTATGATCCCAGGGTCCTGGGATCCAGCCCCGCATCGGGCTGTCTGCTAAGTGGGGAGCCTGCTTCTCCCTCTCCCTCTGCCTGCCGCTCTGCCTACTTGTGCTCGCTCTCTCTCTAATAAATAAATAAAATATTTTTAAAAAAATAGGCCATTCCCTTGATAGGAAGGAACTCTGTGTGTGGTTAGGCCTGTAGACTGGTGGGCTTCATGTTAAGAGCAGCATTTGACAGATGTCAAACTGAGGAAGACCTTGCTGGTAGGCACCAGCAATTACTCATGCAGCCCCAGTTCTTTCCAGTGGTTTGTTCAGAAGCAGGTTTTGGTTGTTGTTTGGCTTAGGGGCAAAATCTGCTTAAACTGAGCTATTCTGGTTGAATTCATGAAGAACTAGAACCCTACCTGCATGATCTCCCTTTCACTCTACCCGGTTGCCCCAAAATTTGGAATTTGAGGACACTGTGGAGCAGTTTGATTTGTAAATTCCCTTCTCATTCTAATATTCTATCACCTGAATGTTAGGAATCTGACTCTGCTCACTCGTGTGGTTCTGCCATTAAAGTCACGGGGAAATGTTATGTGCAGTTTTGTATATGGGTTATTTCATTCTCCTTTAAAACTTGAATTTGTACATGTCTACGTGTGTATCTAATTATGTTTCTGAAAATAACAGATTTTGAATGTGAGAAATGTCATGGTGGTAGTATCACGCTGGTATGGAGGAATCCTACTAGGACCAGATCGCTTTAAACATATCAACAACTGTGCCAGAAACATACTAGTGGAGAGGAACTACACAAATTCACCGGTGAGTGGTTATTGTGATTATATAAGAGTTTCTCACCACTGCCTATGAAAAAAAAAAGACAAAAAATTAAGAATGAATCAAAATGTTTGGGGGCGCCTGGGTGTCTCAGTCAGTTGAGCATCTGCCTTCAGCTCAGGTCATGATCCCAGAGTCCTGGGATCAAGCCCCAGGTCGGGCTCCCTGCTCAGCAGGGAGCCTGCTTCTCTCTCTCCCTCTGCCCCTCCCTCCCACGCACGTGCACTCTCTCTGTAATAAATGAATAAAATCTTCAAAAAAAAAAAGAATGTGGCGCATTAGAAATACCTTTGGACTAGGAAATGTAGACTTAGGTTCTATTCAGAACAGTGTGACTGGCCCGTTAGTTGTGTGACCTTGGGCAGATCACTTCATCTCTTTGAACCCTAATTTCATAGATTCATACAGAGTTTTATAAAACTCTTAAAGACCAATTAATTTTCACTCCCTAAAATTGAGGCCGGGAGAGGTTGTGTAATTCATGCTACAGTGAACTAGATGTTCTTTAAATGTGTTTAAAATTCTAGCATTCTCTGTTAGTGTCAGAGCACCTTCCCTCTCCCCTGGCATGCACTGGGATGCCTGCCTTTATACTTAAAATAAATTTTTTTGTTTCATATTTTATAGGCATGTTTATTTTATTTAAAGTTTGCTGCCTTCCTTTGGAAAGTGAACAATAGATTAATATCCAAATTATTCAAATGTAAATCTGTTAGATAAGTGTTTTCCTTGACTATCCTTGATTATTTTAGAAATATTGAAATAGACTATAAGTAAAAGTGCTCTATAAAACAGAAAGATGATACATATGGAAGTATTATACATATTCCATATGATTAGACTAAAGTTTCCTAAGCCAGTATCTTCATATAAAAGGGGAGATACTACATTGATTTATGTCTTTTTTAGGAGGAATCATCTAAGGCTTTGGGAAAGAACAAAAAAGTAAGAAAAGACAAGAAGAGGAGTGAACATTAATACCTAAAATTATACGACAGGTTAATTTGCCTATCATTGTTCACAAATTCCACGGTCATCAGGGAATATTGTGCAGAGAGAGGATCCTGGACTGCTCAAGTCAGCCAACCCATTGTGGACACCAGCGTTATCTTTTCTTCTTTGGTTATATCATCTGCCAAAAATAGAGAACTTGTGATATATTCATGTGTATTTCAGGCTGATTCAGAAGAATTAATTTGAACTTAATTGCCACTTCATCTAATTTGAGGAAGGTAACAGTTGCCGAGGGCAGTACCTGAATTAACTGTCCATTTCAGTACATGTCAAGTGCCTTTGTTAGGTGGGGAAGAAATGTCTTGAGAGGAGTATAAATACCTGATATCTTGTCATCGGGATTCTCATTACGTTAAATGAATATTGCCTTTTACTGCTCTTTATGGCTTATTTGGAATTGGAGCTCATTGCAGATTGATCTTGGAGAGTTTCTTCTTGTGATTTTGATTCACAGTAAGTCACCTTTCATTTTATAGGGTTCATCATTGAGTAGTGATTAAGCAAAAATCCAGGAGTATCCATCTGCAGTTACATGCTGAAGTGATAATTCATCTGCCATATTTGTTAGCATAAGTGTTATGCTTTGGTTTTTGTTGCATATTGGTGATTGTGAAATTTCAAAATGTGATTTTCTAGCCTCTACTTTTTTTCTTTAATTCTTGTAATGTAAAGCGGTAGATATGGAGTGTCAGTAGTCTTCTCCCACCCCTGAAATGTGTTAGTGTAATAATTCTGTTTTTGGTGTTTTTTTTTTTTTTAACATCCTGGAAGTACCTTTCTCGTGATCTTCATTAAGGAATTAGGACGATGCTAGAAGCTCTGCCGCAGTTAATGAGGCATTTATAGAAGGGGATAGAGGTGGGAAAACCACACTGGTGTGGGGCCGGGGCACATCATCAGGTAGTTATGTAAATGTGGTGTACGATTGCATCTGCATTCCAGCCATCTTTCTCAACTCCGTGACTTTACGGAGTAAAGGAACAAACGTTTTGATTGGAAAAACAAAGAAAATCCCTTTTTTTTTTTCATCTTACCAGATCTTCCTTTACATCAGTATTTTATGTTCCTTCTTTCATCTGTAAGTTATGCCCTTTGCCTGAAGGCATCGAGACAATACACTTATCTTTGAGATATAACAGTAAGTTATTAGCTGTTCCCCTTTAGATATGATTGCAGATAGTTATTGAAAGTTGTTAATTGACTGCAGATTTGCCCGAGATTCTCTTCCAAGGGGAGGGAATAGAAGTTCGGAGGCAACTTGGAATGGTGCTTGCGTCATGGAGAGCATCACAGAAGAGCGGACTCAGACAGATATTCTTTTTTTGTTCCCTTGATGTCTTGCCTTTAAAAGACCCAACATCCTTATTTGGTATTTTTAATAAAAATCTAGTAAATGGCTTTACGCTAGGATGGTTTCTGAGAAATAAAATCCAAGTCATATTTGTTGTAAATATGCCTAATGTTGCCAGTGATCAGGAGTAATCAGAGGATGTCCTAAATATATTTAGAACACCTACCTCAGATTCCATGAAAAGTTATGTTCTATGTTATTAACTGTTGAATAAAGAAGTTGAAGACCATTAATTAACATTAAAGTAATTTCACAATTTTGGCATGTCTAACCTGTGAAAGAAGATATAAAACAGGAAGAATTTGGTGCTGCAGAAAAATTGAGTTAGTTATTCTATAACACCAAATTTGAATTTCTTTCTTGCTATTTCATCTCACGGTTACTTAGGGCTTTATATGGAAGACCCTTATATCTATGATCTCATTTTCCCTTATTTAAAAAAATCTTATTTTTCCTTCTTTCTACAAAATTATTAGCCACATTTTCCTGTCCAAAAAACCTAATCTCCTTTGCCAAAGGCAGTTAGCTAGTAGGAAGAGATCCCAAAGTCTCCAATTCTGGAATCTGAGTTATTTATACTCAACCATTATAGACCCCCAACTAATGATAGCATCTTTTTCTCTATTTAAAATTTCTCTCTATTAGAGGATTTTCAGATTCTCCAAACAATAATTTTCTATAGCCAGATCTATGCTGTGGCATATTTTATAGTATATTGTATTAGTTAAAAATATTCTCCATATGCCAGTATGTAAGAAAGTAGCATCTACTTTTTAAGTGGGAAAAGCAGTATGATTTGGAGGTATGTATCATGAAACAGAGTCTATTTGAAAAGAATTATATCAAGCTAATCACACCCAAGAAAGACTAGCATGAAGCAGATACTGTTTGGAGGGCAGGTGAAATTTACGGGAAAATTGTATAATCACTTCTAAGTCTACTATCTAGAGATAACCATTAACATTTGCTATGTACATCCTTCTATTTTTTTCCTATGCATGATTTTGTATATATGGCTATTTTTCTTTCCATAAAATGGTATTAAACTGTATATACTGTTTTGTATTCTGCATATTTCATATAGAAGTATATTGTTAACATTTTCCCATGTCAATAAATATTCTTCTATGGCTTAATTTCTTATGGCTACATTGTATTCTGTCTTCTGGGTATATCATGATATACTAACTAGTCCCCACATGTTTCCAATTTTTAAGTTTTTTCAAATTTTTCACTTAAATAACTATAAAAACTGAGTCACTGTGTGCAGATTTTTTGGTATTTATCTCTGATTATTTTCTTAGGATAAATCTCTAGAAATGAAATTTCCTGATCAAACCATTTACACATTCTAATAGCTTGATTGGTTTGGCCAAATTGCTCTCCAAAAAAGATTATCCCTCCATTAGCATTGTGTTAGAAGATACTTAGGATAAGGGAGATATGGAAAATAGGGATTCTGGCAAATAAAACTACCAGTATCTTTTTTTTGTTTTGAAATAATTAAAGATTTCACTAGAAGTTGTAAAAATACTCTGCTTTCCCGGCTAGTAACATCTAACATAACTATAGTATGTTTATCAAAACCAAGAAATATATTCTGCCTGCAAGTTCTTTATCGGGTATGTGATTTGCAAATAATCTTCTCCCATTTTGTTGCTTGTCTTTCCATTCTCTCTCTCTCCCTTTTTTTTTGTCTTTTCATTCTTTTGACAGTGTTTTTCACAGAGTAAAAGTGTTTAATTTTGAAGAGATGTAATTCACTTTTTTTGTTGTTACGTTTTTGGTGTTATGTCTAAAGACTTTGCCTACCCCCAGGTCATGAAGATTTTCTCCTTTTTAAAGTTTTAGAGTTTTTTTTTTTTCATTTAGATCTATTATCCATTTTTAGTTAATTTTTATATAAGTTTTAATTTGCAGTTCATATTTTTGCATATGGATATCCGATTATGGAAGTGATTAATTTTTAAATTGAACTTCTTATTGATGAATTTTCACAAAATAAAATTATATAACCAGCACTTCAGTTGGAAGAAAGGACAGTACCAGCACTACAGACTCCCCTTGTGTCTTATCCTACAATAGCTGCTCTCCCCCTTTGCCACGTAACCACCTCCCTGACTTCTGACATCAGAGATTAATTGGGTCTGTTTTGACTCTCACATAAGTGGAATCACACAGTCCTTGCTTGGACTCCTTTTGTTCCAACATTTTGGGAGATTCATCTGGATTGCCGTATGTAGCAGTTCTTTTATTCTTCCCACTGCATAATATTCCACTAAATGAACATGGCAATTTATCAATTCTGTTTATGGATATTTGGGTCTCCAGTCTGAGGCTGTTATAATCAGTGCTGTTAAAATTTTCTTGTATATGGTTTTTAGTCCACATACGTACACATTTCTAAAGCATGCATCCCTAGAAATGGCTTTGCTGAGTTAGGATATGTTAATGTGAAGCTTTAGAATACTCTGCCCCAAGGTGTGCTGGTGAGTTTTTAACAACCGACTCTGGAGTGGTTGCTCGTTAATAACGCGTGCCAGTTCCTGCAGTGTAAATAATCCCGCTCTGCCCAGTTCCAAGCTACCAGTGTGAAATCTACCAGCTGGCAAACTTCCCGAGAACCCAACAATCGCTTCTTGGTGAGCTCCAGCACACACTACTCATACTGACAAACACTTTCCCAAGCAGTTAAACCAATTTACACTCCTACCCATAGTGAACAAACTTCCAGTTGCTGCATATCAACATTTGGTATCACCTGACTTCCAATCTAATTATGCTGTGTGGTGTGTAATGGTTTCACTTTATGGTCTTAATTTGCATTCCCCTGATGACTACTGAAATTGAATACCTTTGGTTACTACATTTTATACCTGATGTGACAGAGTAATCTTATAATGACACATTTCCCCCCTTCCAGGAATGGAAATATTGGGGCATGTTATCAACTTGGTTCAGATACAGAGAAGTAAGTTTACAATTTTGCATATCTGAGCACCTAGTCTGTAAATTTCAATACTCCATCACTGCCCCACTGGTATAGTCTCTGTGAATTTACCAGGAAACTTAATCCTTTTTTGCTCTTAGTTTCCTAATTTGTAAAAATGTGGATTAGGATTCCTCCCTGTCTGGGATAGTACGGAGATTAAATGAGATGCCTTCCACCGTGCTTAGTATGTGATAAGCATCTAATAAAGCCATTAGATAAGTATTATCTTTTCCTCACTATTTAGGGGAGAACCGTCCTCTTACTTAAGGTAGGCTATTGCTGAGGATTTTAACAGTACCTAGAATTTTAAGTTGACCTGGAGGTTATGACGTTCCGACATTCTGTTAGGGAGGCAGTATAGTATAGCTGCTTTGAGATGGCTCTCTGGAGCCTGTCAGGTTTGAATCCCATGTCTGCTTTTGGCTAGCCTTGCAAGTTGGAGCAAGTTATGTAATTTCTCTGCATTCAGTTTTGGAAAAGTTTATAAAGAGCTAATCAAGCCATGGGCCGATAACAGAAAGACTGCTGAGTTAGGGAGATGCAATAGAGAACGCTCAGTCTAGCCAGGGAGTACAGACCAAGGCTGACAAACTTTTTCAGTAAATAGCCAAATACTATATACGTTGTACTTTGTGAGCCACATCAGTACACCTACTCCCGTTTTGCCCTATTGTGAAAGAGACAATATGCACACTAATACTGGCATGGGTATGTTCCAATAAAACTGGATATTGAAATTGAGTTTCATATAATATTCATGTGTCATGAAATATTTTGCTCTTGATTTTTTTCAATGTGTAAACATGTATAAAGGAAAACACTCTTCCTGTGTCTCCTCTACTCTCAAAAACTATTTGTAGAATACTTCACTTCTGACACTGGATGTGTAGGTGTTCCACACATCAGGTAACCCAGCAACACAAGGTTGGTTCCCACAATTCAATTCAGGTCTAACTAACATTGTCTACCTAGAAATGGCATCAGATCCTGCACGTTAGGGGCTCAGTCTCACAAGAGGCCCACTTCTTATGCCAAGTCCAGTTTGTCACCTGTGCTTCTAGCCCACCTGGTGTAACTCGGAGATTCCCAAGGCCCCCTCTTCTGGTTGGATTAATTTGCTAGAGTGGCTCACAGAACTCAGGACAGCATTCTACTTACTTGATTATGGGCTTATTAAAAAAAGATATAACTCAGAAACAGCCTGATGGAAGAGATGCATAGGGCAAAGCCGGTAGGAAAGGGCGCAGAGCTTCCATGCTCTCTATGGAGCATTCCGCCTTCCTTGTTTGTCCATATTCACCAACCTGGAAGATCTCTGAGCTGTCTTTTTGGACTTTTATGGAGGCTTCATTTCATAGGCTTGATTAAACCATTGGCCCCTGGCAACTGATTCAACCTCCAGCCAGCCCCTCCCCTCTCCTCAGAGGTCGGGAGTGGGACTAAAAATTACACCATTTTAATCACACATTTGGTTTCCCTGGAAACCAGCATGCCTCCCCGCCCCGACCCCCGGGACCTGCCAAAAGTCACATCATTGCTTAAACTCAGGTGTGGTTGAAAGGGGCTTGTTATGAATAACAAAAGACACTTTCGCCTTTTTGGCTCTGGAGCTGTTTCAAGAACTAAAGACAAAAGATCAAATATTATAACAGATGCTCTTATCACTTAGGAAATTCCTAGGGTTCTAGAACTTCTGGGCCAGAAATAGGGATAAAGACCAAAGATATATTTCTAATTATAAATCACAATATCACAGCATGTAAAAACCATTCTTAGTTCAGGCGCTGAACTATGGTCTGTGAGCTGTCATTTGCCGACGCCCCGGTGTAGACCAGGTAGAAAGAGAAAGAATGGCAAGTCAAAAATTATAATGCTTACAGATGGATTTTGGTTTCTGAACCTAGGGAAGAGGTTTTTTTTGTTGTTGTTTTGCTTTGCTTTTTGTTTTTCCATTAGCCCTGGCTTTGAGTTATATATACTGTTTAGGGGCATGATAAAGTTAATTCATATACCAGGACACAAAAAATGCAGGCTGCCCTAGTAGCACGACCCATTTCATAAATCTAAACATAGGTCAGCCTACACTTACGGGAATTGCATCTCAAGTAAACCCAACCTGTATCAATCACAAACCAACTCAGCTTTAGCTAGCTTACCCTACCCTAAAAAGTAGGACCTGCTAGCCTTTTAAGGAACCTCTGACTCCCTAGCCAACCATGCCCTGTTTCTGCTCACCTCTCCTAATGCTCTATAAAACAAACTCTTGCCCAAAATCCCTCCGAAAGAATGCTCTACTGCTTGTGAGGCACTGTATTCCCCTAATCTGTGGATTGTTTTCCCTTGAATAAAGGACGTGAAACTCGTTAACCAAATTGTGTTATTGTCATTTGACAGGCAAGAGATAAATCACAACTATGTGTAATTAAGGAGAGTTAGATTTGCAAAGCAGAGTTGGATTTAAATTTTGGTTCCATGCTTTGCACAAGGAAGCCATTTTGGACAAGTTACTTAACTTCTTTGAGCCTTATTTTTTTCATCTGTAAAATGAGGCTAATAATCCTTCCTCACAGGGCTTTTGGAGGGTTGAATGAAATGAGATCATGGGTGAAATGTTACTAGTCTAAAGTTTCCCACATAGCGGGAGCTCAGTAGATGAAGGTCAGCCTGTTTCTTAAAGAAGTGAAATCAGATTGGTCTGAAATCAATGATATTGGTGCTGAATATGGCATCCTGAAATCTGCCTCTTCCACACAGCAGAAGATCTGAAAACTGAGTAAAAGTTACCTTTTTGTAATGGAAATCTACATTTATAAGGGAAATTTACATTGGAAAGGGGTCCTGTACCAGGAAGAGAGTGATTACCAGATACAACTTTTTCACCTGAGAGTCTTATCTGCAAGGTAGGGCAGGCTTTGCTTACCAATCATTTCCTCATTTCCTCCTCTGTCTTCCTGTAAATTACCTCCTCTCCCACAACACCTTTTGTCTTCAGCTGGAAATGCTATTTAAGGCAGTGGCTTGGACAATCTCAGGAGTTTTACTTATTTTTCCTGGGTATCTCCCACGTATACATGAGGCATACATATTAATAAACTTCTGCTTGTTTTTCTTTTGTTAATCTGTTTTTTATTACAGGGAGTCTTTGCCAAGAACTCAGAGGGTATAAGGAAAAGTCATTTTTTTCTCCCCTATAATGCAAAAGGGTGTCAAAAGAAAAGCCAAGTGAGAGATGATGGTGACCTGAATGGAGCTATTGATGGTGGGGAAAGATGGAAGTGGATGGATGTAAGATATATTTAGGAGGCAAAACTGAGAGAACTTGGTGATTGGAAGTGAAGGTTGAGGCAAAGAGAGGAGTTTAGATTGGCATTCAAGCATTGGGCTGGGCAATTGGGTAGACAATCATGCCATTTGCGTCTAACATGGTTTCCTAACTGGGAAGCCATTTTATTGCCCCTTAGATGCCTGGACCCCTTCATTGCTGTTGCTCTTCCATCTTACTCATGTACATGATGCACTTCAGGTATCTGCCTGCTGAATGCTGCCAGCCTGGATGTGATGATTTTGTTTTGGCTGGCCCAGATGCATTAGGTTGGACAAAAGGGAAGCCAGACATCAGAGGAATTGGATTTCCTGAGAAAAGAACCCATAGAAACTTCCTTGGGGGGAAAAAAAAAGAAAAGAAAGTGAGCAATTAAACATTATGGGATGATCTCAAGTCAAAGTGGAGATGCTCTTTGGAGCCCAGAGAGGTGAGTCAGGAAACTAGCAGCGGAATACAGGAAGAAAGAATGTTGGCTTGTGTACTGCTGTGGTTCTCAGCGAGTGGGAAGTGTAGAAGGGTGTGGATCAGAAGTCTCAAAAACATTTTTCTCTTTTCAACAAGAAATGCCACTATAGGGTCAAGCATGCGTAGCAGCACACCCTGAAGCAAAGGGGTAGTTTAGATTTAAAATGGAAAGAGGTATTGTCATAAAAGGGATGTAGGCAGGATTGAACAATTTGTCAAGGTAAGACTGTAGAATATATAGAAGAAAAATGCCTATAGGTTTAAAAAACATTTAGAAAACCAAGACAGTATAGATAAAGAAGGCATCAATGTTGACTCTTTGGGGAAAATTTTTCTTCTTTTAAGCTCACTCTTTTTAATTTTTTGTTTTTATCTGTGTCTGATTCTAGTAATAACAATGCTTAAAAACTAATAGGAATCATTGGATCTGACACCAAAAGCACAGGCAAGGAAAGTAAAACTAGACAAATTGGACTACATCAAAATAAAAAACCTTGCATCAAAGGACACAATCGACAGAGTGACAAGGCAACCCATGGAACGGGAGAAAATATTTGCAAATCATGTTATCTGGTAAAGGAGTTGATACCCAGAATATAGAGAACTCCTAAAATTCAACAACCAATAAAACCCCCAATTTGAAATTGGGCAAAGTACTTGAATAGGTATTTATTCATAGACTATATACAAATGGCACATGAACAGATGTCCAACATCATTAATCTTCAGGGAAATGCAAATCAAAACCATAATGAGAATTCACATCATACCCATTAAGATGGCTACTATGAAAAAAAACCCAAATAATAAGTCTTGGCAAGAATGTGGAGATATTGGAGCCCTTGTGCACTGCTGGTAGGAACATAAAATGGTACAGCCACTAGGGAAAACAGTATGGTGATTCCTCAAAGAATTAAACATAGAATTACCACATGATACAGCAATTCCCATTCTGGGTACATACCCCAAGGAACTGAAAGCAGGGTCTTGAAGAGATATTTGCACATCTATATTCATAGCACTATTCATGAAAGCCAAAAGGTAAAAGCAACCCAAGTATTCATCAACAGTTAAATAGATACCCAAAATGTGTTATATACATTCAATGGGATATTATTTATCCTTAGAAAGGAAGGCAATTCTGACACTTGCTACAAAATGGATCAACTTTGAGGATATTATGCTAAGTGAAATAAGCCAGTCACAAAAGGACAAATTCTGTATGATTCTTCTTATATGAGGTACTTAGGGTCATTGAATTCATAGAGACAGAAAGTAAAATGGTGGGTTGCCAGGGGCTGAGAAGAAGGGAAAACGGGAAAATGGGAAATTGTTGGTAATGGGTGTAGAGTCTCAGTTTTGCCAAGAGGAAGAGTTCTGGAGATTGGTTGTATAACAACACTACTGAATGGCACACTTAAAAATGGTTTAGTTAGTAAATCTTAAGTTATGCGTCTTTGCTACAATTAAAAAGAAGTAATAAGACCCTATATGGTGTAGGGCAGCCTTGGCTTTGTTTTAACTGTCATGAGGTGATGTGGCAGGCAGGAAGAAAGCTCCAGAGGGAGGTTTTTCGCTGATGGAAGTTGTCCAAAGGCATTGGATGGGTCTGATCAGTGTGAGAAAAAAAAACCCCAACTGAAATAAATGACTTAGGGGAATTGCATTGGTGGGAGGACCTACTGCTTATAGTTCATTATTTTACTATAAATCTATTAAGAACTTTTGCTTGGAGCCGGAGTGCCAGAGGGCTAGAGAAAGAATCTTGTGAAATGAAGCTAAAGTAGGCAATAAGTCAGTCAGGTAGGATCTTGTAGACCCGGATAAATCTTAAGAAGAGCAATGTGAAACAACGAAAGCATTTTAAGCAGAAGAGTGACACAATCAGATTTGTCTTTTAGGAAAAGAACTCTAGCTGCTTGGCAGAAAATGGATCGAAAATGAACAAGAGCGGATAATGGGAAGCACTTAAGCAGCTGTTGCAGTAATAAAGAATTAGTGGTAGATTGGATTAGGATAATGGCAACGGAGATGAAGCTGTGTAGATGAAGGTGAAAGACATTTCGGAAGCAAATATAGAATCTGGTGATGGATTGGGTAACAGGATGAGCCACTGGCACAGATGCATATTCTGATACTCTCATAAATATACCCGTTAAAATTTCTTTGTTTATTTTCTGGGGGTTTCTTCGGTACTCCTTTTCCTAGGCTTTTGTGAGTTGCCTGCGATACACTTGTGTGCCATCCCTCAACACAGGGATGACAAATGTGTGCCATTGTTTCCAAAACTGGACTATCACAGACCATCATTGGCATATGCCAATTTTTAAAAGTTATTTTTAACTTTAATTAATTTTGTTTCATTTGGCTTGTTAGTTTGCAAATTAGTTACATATTCTGATTAGGATGAAAAACTAACTGGAGAAAGCTTGGGTTTTGTTTGCTTTGATTTTTAATAATTTGAATTTCCTTTTGGCTTTTATTATAAGGGAGTGGAAAAACTAAATTTGGCTTTGCTAATATGATTGTATGGCACCTACCTACTGATGATGGAATCTATGACTCATTGCTGAAACTACTGAGTGAAGTCATAAAACTGTGTTTACAATATACATTTACAGTTAATCCAAGTCCACTTTCAAATAACACTGTACTATTTCACGTGCCATAGGTAGTATGAATATGCTATAATAACAAAAAAAATCCTAATTGCTCCCTTCTGTCCCTTGTGTCATTGCTGTCATTCATTTCATTTACATATAAGCATATATATGATATCTACATAAACATACATAACCAAATATATTACTGGTATTATTATTTTAAACAAACTGTTATCTGGGAGATCAATTAAGAATTAGAAAAATAAAAGTATTTACCTTCACTTATTCTTTCTTCAGTGCTCTTCCTTAGCTTATGTAGATCCAAGTTTCTAACCAATAGTATTTTCTTTCTCTCTAAAAAGCTTTTAACATTTCTTGCAAGGCAGGTCTACCGCCAAAAGTTCCCTCAATTTTTGTTTTTCTGAAAAAGTCTATTTCTCCCTCACTTTTGAAGGATAATTTTGCAAGGTTCTGGATTCTGGGTTGGTGGATTTTTCTCTCAACACTTTCAATATTTCACTGTACTCTCATCTTCCTGGCATAGTTTCTGAGAAGTTGGATGTAATTGTTGTCTTTGTTCTTTTTATGGGTAAGGTGTTTTTTTCCTCTGAAATTGTATCAGGACTTTATCTTTCATTTTCTGTAAGTTTGAAATAATATGCCTAGGCGTAGTTTTTTGAGTATTTATCCAGCTTAGCGTTCTCTAAGTTTCCTGGATCTATGGTTTAGTGTCTGACATTTGGGGAAATTCTCAGTCATTGATGTTTCAAATTTTTCTTCTGTTCCTTTCTCTCTTTCTTCACCTTCTGGTATTCTAATTATGCATATGTTACACGATTTGTAGTCATCCCTCAGTCCTTGGATATTCTTTTCTTTCTTTCAGTCTTTGTTCTTTTTGCTTTTTGGTTTTCCAGGATTCTATATACATGTACTTGAGCTCAGAGAGTCTTTTTTTCAGCCATGTCCATATTTACTAATAAGCCAAGCAAAGGCATTCTTCATTTTTGTTACAGTATTTTTTATCTCTAGCATTTATTTTTGGTTCTTTCTTAGGATTTCTACCTCTCTGCTTATATTGCCCATTTGTGCTTTTCTTTCTCTTTCAAAAAACTGAGGTATAACTGACATATAACATTATGTTAGTTTCAGATGTACAACATAATGTTTTGAGATTTGTATATATTGCAAAATGGTCACCACAGTAAGTCTAGTTACCATAAGTAGTTACCTAACTTTTTTTTCCTTGTGATGATAACTTTTAAGATTTACTCTTTTAGCAACTTTCAAATATTATTAACTATAGTCATCATGCTGTAGATTACATCCCCATGACTTACATAACTGGAAGATTGTAACTTTTGACCCCTTTAACCCATTTTGGCTGCACTCCCTTCCACTCCCTACCTCTGGCAGGCACCTATCTGTTCTCTGTATCTATGAGCTTGGTTGTTGTTGTTGTTTTAATTTTTAGATTCCACATACATGTGAGATCATATAGTATTTGTCTTTCTATGTCTGATTTATTTCACTTAACATAATGCCCTCGAGGTCCATCCACGGTATCACAAATGGCAAGATTTCATTCTTTTTTTGTTTGTTTTATTTTTTTAATTAACATATAATGTATTATTTGTTTCAGAGGTACAGGTCTGTGATTCATCAGTCTTATACAAATCACAGTGCTCACCATAGTACCTACCCTCTCCAATGTCCATCACCCAGCCACCCCATCCCTCTCAACCCCCTCCACTCCAGCAACCCTCAGTTTGTTTCCTGAGATTAGGAGTCTCTTATGGTTTGTCTCCCTCTCCGTTTTCATCTTGTTTCACTTTTCCTTCCCCTCCCCTGTGATCCTCTGTCTTATTTCTCAAATTCCTCATATCAGTGAGATCATATGATATTTGTCTTTCTCTGACTGACTTACTTCGCTTAGCATAATACCCTCTAGTTCCATCCACGTCATTGCAAATGACAAGATTTTGTTTTTTTTAATGGCTGCATAATATTCTATTGTGTGTGTATATATATATATATACCACATCTTCTTTATCCATTCATCTGTTGATGGACATCTAGGCTCTTTCCATAGTTTGGCTATTGTGGACATTGCTGCTATAAACATCGGGGTGCATGTGCCCCTTCGGATCACTACATTTGGATCTTTGGGGTAAATACCAGTAGTGCAATTGCTGGATCGTAGGGTAACTTTATTTTCAACTTTTTTGAGGAACCTCCATACTGTTTTCCAGAGTAGCTGCACCAGCTTGCATTCCCACAACCAGTGTAAGAGGTTTCCCCTTTCTCCACATCCCCGTCAACATCTGTCATTTCCTGGCTTGTTAATTTTAGCCATTCTGACAGGTGTGAGGTGGTATCCCTTTTAGGTTCTGATTTGTATTTCCCTGATGCCGAGCGATGTTGAGCACTTTTTCATGTGTCTGTTGGCCATTTGGATGTCTTCTTTGCAGAAATGTCTGTTCATGTCTTCTGCCCACTTCTTGATTGGATTATTTGTTCTTTGGGTGTTGAGTTTGATAAGTTCTTTGTAGATTTTGGATACTAGCCCTTTATCTGATATGTCATTTGCAAATAAGATTTCATTCTTTTTATGGCTGAATGATATTCCATTTTATGTATGTATATACACCACATTTTCTTTTTCATTCATCCATCAATGGACACCTAGATTGTTTCCATATCTTGGCTATTGTAAATAATGCTGCAACGAACACAGAGGTACATATATCTTCTCAAGTTAGTGTTTGCTCCTCCATTCTTGGATGCTGCTTATGTTATCCATTAGAGCCCTTAGCATATTCATTATAGTTGTTTTAAATTCCCTGTCTGATAATTCCATCATCCCTGCCATGTTTGGTTTTGATGCTTGCTCCAACTCTTCAGATGATTTTTTGCCTTTTGGTATGCCTTGTAATTTTTTTTGATAGCCAGATATGATGTACTGGGTAAAAAGAACTGCTGTAAATAGGACTTTAGTGGTGTGGTATTGAGGTGTCGGGAGAGGCGAAGCATTCTATAGTCCTAGGATTATGTCTTGGTCTTTCAGTGAGCCCATGCCTCTGGACTGTGAACTGCACAAATATTTCTTACTCTCTTCCCTTAGGGGGGGACAGGATGGCCAGAGTGGGCTGGAGTTGGGTGTTTCTGTTCCCCTAGATCTGTTAGGCTCTGATCTAACCCCAGCAGGTTAGGCTCTGGTTAACTAGTTTCCCCTGAGGGCAAGCCTCGTTCAGAACAGAGTGCTCTGGCATATTTCAAAATGGTTCTTTTTTCCTTCCCCTTGCTGGAAGTATGAGGGAATTTTTCTGATAAATACCCTGGGAACTTGGTCAAGCTCTTGGAAATGAATCTCACAGTATTGTGGGGCTCTCCCTATGACTGGATCCCCTTGGAATTTTAAACTCTGAGTTGTCTGCCCTGGTCCTCTAGCGATTCGTCAATTACAGTTCAGGTTTTCTTACCCTGGCACCAGTTTCTTAGTGTTTTCTGTTTTCAGACTTCCTGCTCTGATAACTCATCACTGTGTATTTGCTTGTCTGTCTTTCCAATCTTGAGGACAGCAGTTTGCCCTGTGTCCCTCCCTCTCTTATGCATCCAAGAAGAGTGGATTTTTTCAGTCTGGTCTGCTTTTTACTTAGTAGGGTGGAGTAGTGAATTCCAAGCTGCTTACATGTGGAATCAGAAGTTCTAAGACCATGTTTGCTTATGTTCCCTAACTTGTTTACATATAATCATAATGACCAGATTTTAAATGAAATTCTATACTTAAGACTGTGAAAAATCACGCTGTTCAGCTCTGTCATCTGCCAATTATGCTGTTGTGCTTTTTTTTTAATTTTTAGAAGAGCTTAAATGAATCTACATTGTATGAATGCTAAAATGTGATTTAATATTGATCTTAAGTGCTGGTGAGTTTTCTTTTTAATATTGGCTTCCCTAATGATTTTATGTCTTGAATTTAAATGATTTCATGTCTTAAACCTTACATTCCTATTTCACAAGCTTGACATATACTTTATTTGATGTTTAAGATAGAAAGATATTGTTAAACTGAATGGAAAATAAGAGTATGGTACTTGCATAAGAACAGACATAAAGATCAATGAACTAGAATTGAGAATCAAGAAATAAACCCATATTTTATGGTCAGTTGATTTTCTACAAGGATTCCAAGGCAATTCAATGGGTAAAAAGTAGCCTTTCCAACAAATAGTGTCAACTTGATATCCACATGCAAAACAATGAAGTTGCACCCTTACCTCACACCATATATGAAAATTGGCTCAAATGTATCAAAGACCTAAATTTGAGAGCTAAAACTATAAAATTTATAGAAGAAAATATACTAGTAAATCTTCATGACCTTGGATTAGATAGTGGTTTCTTAGATGTGACACTGAAGGCATAAGCAATTAAAAATAATAAATAGGAATTCATCAAAATTAAAAACTTCTATGCTTCAAAGGACATTATTAAGAAAGTAAAAACAACACACAGAATGGGAGTAAATGTTTGCAAATTGTATCCGATAAGGGTCTAGTATCTAGAATACATAAAGAAGTCTTTTTTTTTTTTTAAGATTTTATTTATTTATTTGACAGAGAGACACAGTGACAGAGGGAACACAAGCAGGGGGAGTGGGAGAGGGAGAAGCTGGCTTCCTGCCGAGTAGGGAGCCCGATGCGGGGCTTGATCCCAGGACCCTGGGATCATGACCTGAGCCGAAGGCAGACGCTTAATGACTGAGCCACCCAGGCGCCCCCATAAAGAAGTCTTAAAACTCAACAACAAACAACCCAACTGAAAATGCAGAATAGCTTCAGAAAGAAAAGAGCCTGGTCCTTCTACTTCCTCTTCATCCCTAAATTTAAAGCTGCTAGAAAACCTCTGCATGGTGATGGTTTTAGCCTCTTGTTTGTTAAAGGAGAGGGGACCTGTTGGGGACCTGCATGCAGAGTTCAGCTGGGTAAAGTTAAGTCTCTTGCTGTGTCCCTCTTGACATTAGCAAGATGAGTTTGTAATTCATCGTTCAATTGCCTTATATGTGCATGTCTTCAGTCACTAGAGGAGGCAGGGTGATATTTATTTCTGTTCTTAGTTATATGAGCATAATTAATGGATTAAGTTAAAGGATTTAATAATGCCAAAAGGCCTTGGACCACTGGTCACAGTCCACTAAAATAAGTTCTTTAAATTCATTATTTAATAGCAAATTGCTAATTGATATATAAAAGCCTCTAGATGTTTAACAATCTTGATTAAAAAGGCTTAATTATGACTCTTTGAATGTTAAAGTCCATGATTATCAAACAGTCTTTGTGAATAGGTTCTACTGAATGGTGAACTCACCTATGAAGATTACTGATAATAGACAGTTGATAGGATTTATTTATTTATCTTTTAAAGATTTATTTATTTATTTATTTTAGAGAGTGAGCAAGCGGGGGGAGGGGCAGAGCAAGAGGGAGAGAGAGTCCCAAGCAGACTGCGCTAAGTGTGGAACCTGATGTAGGACTCAATTTCACGACCCCAAGATCATGACCCAAGCCAAAACCAAGTCAGTCACTTAACTGACGGAGCCCCCAGGTGCCCCAAGATTTATTTTTTATATTTATGTTTATTTACAGAACTTGAATTTTTAAAGTATCATAAATACTTAAAAAAGAATAGTTAGACATACATCAGGAGTGATAGAAAAGGAAGTGCCCTGACACATAAATTATAGCAACTTGACACCAGTAAATTTAAATAAATTCAAATAGAGTAGCTGGCATGGAATTCTGAGCTACACACTTAGTCCACTCTATGTTCACACAAGGTAAGAGAATGAAATGTAGCCCAACATGATTTGTCATTCTTCTTTTTCCCAAAAGTTACCCACCTGGCAGTTCCCTTTTGTGAAGGCAATTCCCCACAACCTAAGACCACAAGGCAAGACCTCCAATTCTGTTGGATTGCTTGCTCTTCCCACATGAAATTACAAAAAAAAAAAAAAAAATAGTCCAGATTATCATGCTCTGTCCATAAAATAAATCCTTGTTTACCTTCTGGGCCAACCCACTCAGTGCCCCTTCACAATCTTAACTGTCCTGCTTACAGTCATCTTGTTTACTTTTGTACCTTATCTTCTGCTACAGACCCAGTCAGCAATGTATTTATCAGCCTTTCTTTCCTTCCCCTTTCACACTGAATGCTCTCTAGCGCCTCCAGTTTAGAGACTGGAATCAAGAAATTACATTATACCAGGGCTGCCTTGCTTTTTTAATAGAAAGGCCTTCAAAGTTGACTGAGCATAAAAACTGGCTAGTTTGGAAAGGGACTTTGTAACTTTGGAAAGAATGTAAAAATTCCTAATGCCTCTTGTTAGTGAATTAATAATGAGTGAATGCAAAGGAGAATAAAGATTAGGGAGAGTGACAAATGGGGACAATTATTCGAGTTTTTAAAAAGATCGTTATCATTAATTTGCATGCCATGAATGAAAAATAATCAAATCAACCTTAAGTTAAATCTGTGTAATGTGTATTTTATTTTTATCAGCTACATTTTTAAAACAATCACAAGCACCACCTTACACGCAAGACTTCCGGCTTATGTACAGTTAAAATATGTATATTATATAGCAGCTCTGCAGCAGAGTCCTGTCTAGTACTTCCCAACTCTCAGCTTCATGCCCACTCTCTGCTCCGTGCCCTGGAAACTCACAAAAGACAGTAAGCAGGGACAACTGCAGAGCTGACCTCATTTTCTCCCCTTTACTCAGGGATCACTGTCCTTCACTGCCTGATGTCCGGTGCCTTGAAAACCATTGTTTCAAATAGTCTGTCCAGTTTTTTGTTTGTGTCAGATGGGATGGTGAATTCAGCCTGTGGTACTCCATCATGGTCGGAAGGGAATCTTTAACTAGATCTCTAACAGCTGAAAAAATAAATCTCACAGGAGCCCAATTTCTTACCTTTCCACTGAATCAATTATGTTTCACATATATTATGTAATATTGCTCTATTAAGGGGGGATGGTTAAATCACATTCAAATGTTTACAACAGAACATCTCACTAGCTTTGGGAAAATACTTTTTCAGTGTCAGTTAAAGGGAGACTGTTATCACAAGCTTGCTTTATCAAGAATCAGGAAGTACAGTGAAATCAGCATTAGATTTTGAAAAATACTGTTATGAGCAGGAGGCTATATATATTAGGTATCCGACTGGAAAACATACTTGTCAGAATTGTCTTGCTGGATTAATTTCTTCATCATTTGATGTGATGTCAGCCACTAACAGCACGGGGGCAACTACTTTGCCACTAAGCACCCGCGTTACTCTAGCATTTTTAATGGGCTTACTAGCTTTTGCTATAATGCTGGGAAATGCTGTGGTTATTCTAGCTTTTGCGGTGGACAAAAAGCTGAGACGTCGAAGTAATTACTTTTTCCTTAACTTGGCCATTGCTGACTTCTTTGTTGGTAAGTTACATATCTTTATTTCAGATCATCTTTTCCAATTATAATCTATTTCTAAAACCTTAAAATTAGCTTTCTTTTCTTTTTTTTTAAAAATAAGCTTTTGTTATTTCAAGGGACTGTGTAGAATTGGGGATGCTAAAAACAAAAGTTTAAGGATTAAAGTTCTGGGGAGGCTATATGGCACTTTAGGGGAAGAGTTTATATGTGTAAATCAGGTTTGTAGGAGAATTTTCGTTTGACAACAGTTTATTTTCTTTTTGTAGAATAAAAATAAGTCCAGAATAGTTCTAAAATTGCTTTAGTCTAAGAGTTACTTGTTTCTGGAGCTATTTTTCTTGTATGTTTAGGTTTATAAGTATGTGTAGAAATGTCGGTTGATGATACTGCTTTATCGGAGCTTCTAGTATAATTTAACTTGTCATTGTCTATAGCTACATAAATATTTCATTTATTTTACAGTGAAACAAAACTCGTGAAATACGTATTTTATTGCCTGGAACATAGGGTTGCTCAACAAATGTTAGTCCTCTTCTCTTTTGATTTCTCTGCAGATAGGTGTAAACTCAAACCAAGGTCACAAATGATAGTAGATTTACCCCTATCATGGTGAGGACTATTAAGTACTCAAGGATGATTAGATAATGAGATACATAGAAAACTAAGTTAGGCTCTTTCTTTGGTAAGGTTTCAATGTAGGAGAGTGAATTAAGAGAAGCTCACAAGCGATTGTAACAGTATAGAGTATGACGTGAGAACCACAGAGACATACCGAGTGCTATGGGTACTCAGAGGAAGGAGAGAGCACATTTGGTTAGTGGGTAGCAGCATCTGAAATGAACTTCAAAGGATGGGCAGAATTTCCATAGGGAGAGATGGAGAGGAGTATTCCAAGAATCAGCAAAGACATGCTGGTAGAAAATCATTGTGTACATCTTCCTAAATGTGAGCTCCTGGCTGGCTGTATGGGATCAGCAGGGGATAAAGTTGGAGTAGTTAGAATCTATATAATGAAGGCCCTTGAATACTAGTGTGTCTGGATTGGAGGTTACTCAACAGTCAATGCGGAGATCTGGATTTTTAAAGTAGGTGAGAGATCCGATGGATCGAATCTTTACCTTAGAGGCATTAATGGGGATGTAGCAGGTGAGAGAAGAGCAGGCAGCCGCTTGGCTTCAGAAACATTCCTGCAGGGGCGCCTGGGTGGCTCAGATGATTCAGCGTCTGCCTTCCATGATCCCAGGGTCCTGGGATCGAGCCCCACATAGGGCTCCTGGCTGAGCCTGCTTCTCCCTCTCCCTCTGCCTCTCCCCCTGCTCATGCTCTCTCTCCCTCTGTATCTCTGCGTCTCAAATGAATAAATAAAATCTTAAAAAAAAATTCCTGCAGGTCTAGGCACAAGTCATATGTTAAGGCTCTGAACTACTGTGGGGAGAGTGGACAGGAAGTTGGGGAGGGAGGCAGAGCTGCAAGGTGGGGTGGTTGGGCAGGAGAAAGAAAAAAATGAGATAAAGATTAAGTTCTGGGGACAAGAAAAATATGGCACAATTGGTAACTCCAGGTAACTCACATTAACAACTTGAGGTAGATCCTTCTACATCATTCTCTATAATCACAGAAACAGGTATAACTATATGACTATTTTCATGCGAACGGAGAGAATATTCTGCTATAAATATACTTATCCCTCTTTGCCTTCTTCACAGAACTGTACAAATTTTAGATAATACTTAGGGCGTACAGTCGATTCTGTATTTTGACTAACTCAAAGGGAGTGGTGGTAGGGAGAGATGGGGTGCAACTATACCCAACGGAGTGAGCCTGAGGCCTGAAACTTTTGAATAAAGATGGTACTAGATAAGAACAGAGTGGTTCCTCGTGTGGCCCAGTGGAAGCACCAGGGCAGGCCCCACGATCATGGGCTTGGGCACCACAGTTTAAAGATGTGGTGTGTCTCGGGGAAATGTTCCTGCAGATGTAGATGGGGGTCCCCTGCCACCAGCAGGTGGATGGAAAAAGAAATGGCTTTGCTGCTGATGAGAGAAATCGAACATAAGCCAGAATCTCTCTCAATCTGCCAGTCTCCTCCTTCACATTTCCCCTGCCCCCTGCCAGCTTCATCCAGAGGTGCACTTACTTAACAATATTTGCCACAATGCTATCAGAATCAGGGCAGTCTCTGAGAACTTTCTGTCGCAAGATTGGAGTTTTGTGTTGAGGCTGTCCTTTTTCCTTAGCCATGCTCAGAAGTGGGCTTTTTGGCTCTGAGCCTGCAGGTTTGTGACAGTGGTTCTGGGCCAGGGCAGAACTCATGAGAGTTTTCCTGTAACTGTATGGCAGCCATTCTTCATGTTCTTGCTCAGGAGACCTCGAGCTCCAGAACCATGTGGTAATGGCCTGGAGCATCGCATGTGCTAGGTATTGGGGGTTTTAGCTGAACACTCTCTTCTCACAGGTTTTAAAACTGGCCTCTAATCAAAAATCTAAATTTGTGGCACCTGAGTGACATCCCAGGCTGAATGTAGGGTTGGCAAGCAAAGTTTTATCGAGGAGAAATTCCAGTACCAGCTACAGTGATATGAATATATGTCATCTGCACACTATTCCAAAAAAAAAAAAGTCATCTGCACACTATTAAAAAAAATCAGCTATCTCTATATATGGATATCTATAAAATTGGTATCACATGACTAATATTTCTGTCTATGGGTCCCTTCTTCACAACTACGTGTGTGGGCATTTCTGGCCTACAGGACCATGTGACAGATGGCCGGGCAGGATCTGCAAGGACAGAGGTGGTTGGGGCTGACAGAATCTGAACCATGTTTTCAGAGGGCAAAGTTTATCTTTAGTCCCCTCATGCCTCAGTTCAGGACTCTTCTTTTCCCCGTCAGTTAGCTCGGGCTGCCATAAGAAAATACCCCAGTCTAGGTGACTTAATGGCAATTGACTTTCTCATGGTTCTGCAGGCTGAGAAGTCCCAGATCAAGGTGCCAGCAGATTTGGTTCCTGGTGAGGACTCTCTTCCTGATTTGTAGGTGGCTGCCTTCTCCACGTGTTCTCATGTGGCCTTTCCTCTGAGTGTGCATGGAGGGAGCGAGCAAGCAAGCTCGCCGGTGTTTCTTCTTATAAGGACACTAATCCTGTTGGGTTAGGGCTCCATTCTTATGACTCATTTAACTTTACGTCCTTGTAGGCCCTATCTCTAAGTGCAGCCACCCTGGGGGGTAGGGCTTCTACATATGAATTTCAGGGGAACACAAACATTCAGTCCATAACACCTTCTATGCCCTCACCATTATCCACACATTCCCCTGTTGGCCCAAAGAATTCACTGGGGCTTTTAGCTCCGCCCCCAACTTTTGATTGTCATTTTCTCATGGAAGATGTAGCTTCTTAGCTGGCTTTGGAAAGAAAGGGCAAGACCAGACTGGTGGTAATTTTCAAGCAAACTGGGCTTTCCCATTCTCATCTATTCATTCATCCAATACTGGTTTATTTGCAGACACTCTTTGAGGTGGTGGGGATAGAGCAATGAAAATAGGGACAAAATTCCCAGTCCTCATGGTGCTTCTATTTCTACTGGGGTGGGTGGGGTGGGGAGACACATAATAACATAAATAAGTGAATAAAATTATATAGCATTTTAGACAATGATCATTGCTAGTGAGAAAAACCAGCAGGGAAGAGGGAGAGAAAGGGTGCTGGACATGGAGGTTTCCATTTAAATGTCAGGGGTAGGGCTCATTGGTCAGGACACATCAGAGTGAATAGAAGGAGCTCTCTGGGGGAAGGGCATTTCCTGCTAAGGAAAGCGCAAGGATCTGAGGGGTGCATGTGTGGTGTATTTGAGGCCAGAGGAACTGGGGTAGAGGGAGTGAGGGGAAGAGGGAGTAGCAGGAGGTGAGACAGGAAAGGTTGAGTGGGGCAGGCTGGGGTGAACAAGTGGCCTGGGTTCTCACAGGGCTTTTCTTTTCATCCGTCTTTTTTCTTCTCTCCTCCCCCTGTTCCTTTACCTCCTTGTTTTTATTTCTTCACTGCCTTCTCTCTTTTTTAAAAATTTTTAACGATTTTATTTATTTATTTGATAGAGACAGACAGATAGTGACAGAGACAGCGAGAGAGAGCACAAGCAGGGGGAGAGGCAAAGGGAGAGGGAGAAGCAGACTCCCTGCTGAGCAGGGAGCCCGATGTGGGGCTCGATCCCAGGACCCTGGGATCATGACCTGAGCCGAAGGCAGACGCTTAACCGACTGAGCCACCCAGGTGCCCCTTCACTGCCTTCTCTTAATATAGTTTGTTTTCTCTTACTCTCCACCCCCAGCCTCCTTAATATGTCATGCCAAAGCATTATTGCTCTTTTCAAGAAACGAGCTCTTAGTTTTACCTCTCAAGTCCGTTTGACCCAGAAGCATGATTCCAGAGTGGAAGTTATAGAAACACTTCAGAGTGCATATATCCTAGAAATATTTCTGATTCAGTTTTTGAAATTCCTTTGGAATAAGCCACAAACATCTCCACCACTCAACAAGACAGAGGATCCGAGCATGACATTTGTGCTAAAATACCATGTAGAACGTGAGGTGACAGCAGAGTTTCATTAAAGCCAAAGGAATGGGGGGGCGCCTGGGTGATTCAGTCGGTTAAGCCATTAAACTGCTGCCTTTTAGCTCAGGTCATGATTCTGGAGCCCGCGTAGGGCTCCCTGCTCAGCAGGGCATCTGCTTCTCCCTCTGACCCTCCCCCCATCTCGTGCTCTCTCTCTCTCTCACTCTCTCCCTCAGATAAATAAATAAAATCTTAGGGAAAAAAAAAGCCAAAGGAATAGGACTACAGCCTGTTTTAAACTGCTCTCTCAAGCAGCTCCTAAAATTTTGAACACACCCAGACACACCCTTCCTCTTTCATCTAATTCAGAAAATGTGTGGACAAGATTGTTGAACTCATACCCTCTCTTTAATGTTTAAATGGACTGTGGTGTCTGTAATGCAAATGATTACTGGTGTTGGAGAAAATTAGCGTGCCTGCGTGCGTGTGCGTGTGTGTGCGTTGTGTGTGTGTGTCTGTGTCTGTGTAAAATACTCATGTCGAGAATACTGGACCGAAGCCACAACTCTGGGCCAAAATATGATACATATCTCTCTTTTGAAGATACTTTGACTTATCTCAAGTGATTTATCTCAGATACTTTATCTTATTTATTTACCTATTTTATATCATAAGCATGTGCATGCGTGCACCCCTTTGAGATGGAAGGCCCCATAAGGAAGCTTGGTTATCATTAAAAATATAACCAAAACATGAAACAAGCAGGCAATTTGAACTACATATAAGAACTGACCACACAACTCCTCTATCTCAATGATGCCTTGTCTCTCATCTTTGTATGTGAACTTAAGGTACAGAACACTCAAGTCTGCATTCCCTTTCACTGGTGCTGAAACCACACCTCATTGGTTATATCCTCATGTCATCTGGTTTTGGGAGAATGCAGGGTTTCCTTCATCCTTCCCTTTCCTTCTCCTTTCTTTCTTTTTTTTTTAAGATTTTATTTATTCATTTGAGACACAGATACAGAGAGAGAGAGAGCATGAGCAGGGGGAGAGGCAGAGGGAGAAGCAGGCTCCCTGCTGAGCCAGGAGCCCGATGCGGGACTCGATCCCAGGACTCTGGGATCATGACCTGAGTGAAGGCAGACGCTTAACCATCTAAGCCACCCAGGCGCCCCTCCTTCTCCTTTCTTTTGCCTTTACTATTGTTCTTCATGATAGGCTAATTTGATTTTCATATGAAAATAGGAAATCTTGCCAAGTGCCTGATAAAATATGAAGATTCTTACTGAGCTTCCTCTTTTTTTTTTTAAAGATTTTATTTATTTGACAGAAAGAGTGAGAGTGCACAAGCAGGGAGAGCAGCAGAGGGAGAGGGAGGAACAGGCTCTCCGCTGAGCAGGGAGCCCGCTGCGGGACTCGATCCCACGATCCTGGGATCACGACTGGAGCCGAAGGCAGACACTTAACCATCTGAGCCACTCAGGTGCCCCCTCACTGAGCTTTCTCTTAATAGGTTATATACTCAGTGAGTAGTGTCACCTGTCTGAAATGTCAATACAAGGAAAAACTCCAACAAAACTAAAGGAAAGGGGCTCAGTTTAGTCATTTTTCATAATTAAGCTATTTCTGTGCAGAGCTGAACCACTTAAATATTTGTTCACTTAGTGAAGTGTAGTGGTTCAAGTCAGGAGTCCTGACATCACACTGCCTGGTTTCAAAGCCAATCTTCCACTTATTAGCTGAGTGGACCCTGGGCAATTACGTCTCTGTTTTGAGCTTTAGGTTCTTTATCGGCTAAGTCAGCATGGTTTCTACCTCAGTTTCTATGAACGTTAAATGAGGTGACATATGCAGTAGACATAGCACAATGTCTGGCATGTGGTAACTGCACAATACATATCAGCTGTTACTAATTTATTTAAGTTAAATGTGGGAGCCACTGGTCAGCTCTCAATGTTGTGAAAAATACAAGGATCAACTTGGAATACAGTTTCAGCCCTCAGGAGAAACAAGTGAAAGGATGACAGAGATGAAAAGTAGAATATATTTATACATGAGAGAGAAAGGGAAGAGCAAAGTGCCAGCACTGTGCAAGTGAGAAGGGGTCACTTCTGCCAAAGTAGTTCCAAGAAAGATAACAAAGAGGAAGTCCTTTTTGTGAACTGAATGAAGAATGAGAAGGAAGTAATTAGACTTCTCAGTAGAAGAGAGGAGGCTATTCTAGGAAAGAAGAATGCTGTTGGCAAAGGACATGTGAAACTATGGGCTATGTTTGGGGGAGGCTGGCCCATCCTCTCTGGGTTGGATTATGAACATAAAGATGACTTGTTCAATCAGAGAAAGATAATTATCATATGGTTTCACTCATATGTGGAATATAAGGAATAGCTCCAAGGATCATAGAGAAAGGGAGGGAAAACTGAGTGGGAAGAAATCAGAGAGGCGGACAAACGAAGAGAGACTCTTGACTCTGGGAAACAAACCGAGGCTTGTGGAAAGGGAGGTGGGTGGCGGGATGGGATAATTGGGTGATGGGCATGTGATGTGATGAGCACTGGGTGTTATACGCAACTAATGAATCATTGAACATTGCATGAAAAACTAATGATGTATTATATGTTGGCTAATAGAATTTAGAAATAAAAAAAGGAAAACAAAAAGACTTATGCTGTATATGTTTGGAAATGCGGGTCAGGACCTGAGCCTAATTTGGAACGTAATAAGGAAACATAGGATACTTACGACAGCCATTGTAAAAATGGTATTCAAAGAATGTGTAGGAAATCAGTCCTGAGTTTTGTTGATGAAACACAATGAATTTCTAAATTATAATCAAGCCACTTTTGGTCAATTCAGGTATGTCATTGTGTTTTATGCCTGTGTCTCTTTGTATTCGTTGACATGCGTTTTGTGTTTTTATTTTGCCTTATTTTTTCCTTATACAGGTATGATCTCCATCCCTTTGTACATCCCTCACACGCTGTTTGATTGGGACTTTGGAAATGGACTCTGTGCATTTTGGCTCATTGTTGACTATCTTTTGTGTACAGCATCTGTGTATAACATTGTTCTCATCAGCTATGATCGGTACCAGTCAGTCTCAAATGCTGTAAGTCAAAACACTCACTCACCTTCTTTAGAAGGTGACATACTTGTGCATTTTGCATCCCCAAGCAGAAATTGTTATAAGTGTAATTTTTTGTTTAGTTGGCAAACCTTAGAGGAGCCTGATTATCCTTCTGTTATTTGGTGCTAAGTTTTCATTGGCCCTTAGTGAACAATTTCTGTGTGTGATTTGGCTAAGTCACTCACTCCCCTACGTGCCACTAGCGTGGGAAGGCTGTCAGAGAAAATCCAAGGCAAGTTGTCGGAAGTGGTATACTGAGTCCACAGTAGATTGGATATACATGTGAGTCACAGTAGACTTATCGAGTCCATTCCTTACACAAACTAAGACCTGAATATTTTCCTCAGGTGGTACCTGGTGGGCAAGTAGAAAGATGCCCAGACTTTTGAATGTCATGAGAAAATCAACTGTGAATGGCCAAAGGAGAAAAGACAGTATACAGAGAAGCTGTAGGTTAGACAGTGGGACCAGCCTGGGAGATCAAGTCCCAGTGCCAGTGTAGGATCCATGCCAAGAAAGTCTGAATGGACCCAAGATTTGGAATCTTGGTTTCAACAAGTTAGTGACAGTTCTTAAGCAAGCTAAATTTATCAGCAATAGAACAAGGGGAAAAACAAGGCAGATACTGTCAGTATGGGGCAGTAATCTGAAGTCTTCGAGACCTAGATGGGAAACCTCTTTCACTCTTGAGTCCCAGGACCCACATCTTTGGGGGATGCGACTGTGTGCAAGGGATTTTGCTAAGTGCTGGGATACAGAAATGAAACATCAGTCTCCACTTTTGAGGAGCATAATAGGCTAATGTGGAGACAGATCCAGAAACAGATGGGTTCAGTACCATGGACTAGGTGTGGTGTTGGAGGTATTGAGAGGCCAGGGACAGCTTTGGCTTGGGAGGACTGAGCAGCTCGGAGCAGAAGGGTTGGGAGGGTATATTGCAGAAGGCAAGGATCAGCTGCAGGAACAAAGATGAGGCTCAAATAAGATAGAAATTTATTTTCCTCTCAACATTCTAGGAAAGCCTTTTCTCCAGGAACTCATCCAGGGACCTAGGCTAACAGGGTGGTTCTACACCTTCTAGGGCAGGGGTCAGCAAACTTTTTCTATAAAGGAACCTATGGTCTCTGTTGCAACTGCTCAAATCTGCCATTATGGCACAGAAAGAGCCAAACATAATATGTTAAAGAAAAAAGGAATGATTCGTTCATTGTGTTCCAATATAAATGTATTTATCCAAACAGGTGGTGGGCCACATTTGTCTCAGGGACAGTAGTTTGCTGACCCCTGCTCTAGGTCATTATTCTCCTCTGCATGGTCAAGACCAGGTTGCTGCCACTCCAGGTTCTAGAAAGGATGGGTAAAGGGCAGAAGTCCAGGGCAAGGGGTTTTCTTTTAACCAAGTAGTGCAGAATCATACAATCATTTCCACTCACATTTTACTGGTGACATTTGGTCACATGGTCTCCCATCTCACTGCAACAAAAGCTGGGAAATGTGGTCTCTAGCTGAGCTGCCGTATTGTCAGAAAGAAGGGGGGAAAGAATGTGTTGGGACATCCAGACACTTGGCCTCGGGTACGTCATTGGCACCAGAGTCCACTGCAGTTGGTACTAGACAAACTATGGAGAGAGCGCAGATCAGCTTGGATGAGCAATTCAGATGCCTATAAGCTCATGCTTTTCAAATTGCAGCTTATGATCCGTTATTGAGTCATGAAGTCAGTTCAGTGGGTTGTGACCACCTTTTTTTAAAACGAAAAAATACAGAAAAAAACATAGTAAAACAGAATAAAAACAGAGTACAAAATATCAGAGTGCCAGGTACGTAATAAATGTAAGTATCATTTTATGAGTACTTCTGTCTGTGCACTTAGTGATGATATAAAATGTATTTCTTAGTTTGAGTTCGTCAAAATGTTCGAAAAAGAGTGCTCTAATTCATAATCTTTCCCATTGGTGCTGAAACATTTACTTTTTTTTTCTGGGTTAGCATTTCTTTTTAGTCTTCACTGGGTGTTCCTAGTTAGTGTTTGCTAGGACATCCCTTTGCTGGATGTCCGAGCCCTTGGGTCTACCTCAGTTGTGTGCAAAGGTAAGAGAGAGCTTGTACAGTTGGGAAAAATGTGTAGAAGTCACACAGACATGAGGACTGATGTCCAGAGAGAAAATGAGTGCGTTTGTTTCCCAGTCTTGCCCTGAGGAACTCCTCCTGGCCACGCAGGCTCTAAATTTGGTGAGGGTTGGGTCGGCTGGATCCAAGATCCTTAGTATATAAGCACGGAGTCAAGTGTGTAACAAGAGCTCCACACCCCAGCGCATGGATGCTTGCAAAAGGGGCGCTCAGGCAGCTCTTGGGCCTTTGTTGGCGAAGAGTTCCAAGGCAGCAGTGTGAGCCAGGAAGCCCTCAAAGACCACTGAAGCTTGTAGGAAGTGGTTGTGGGGAAGCCGAGCTCTTGCTGTAGTTCAACGTGGAGAGACAGTATGATAAGTCAGGATCATGGGCTGGGCCTGGGAAATGGAAATCTGACAATAATTTGGAAAAGGAAGGCCGAGTGCAGATGGCAGTGTGTGATTACAGTGCTCAGACACATTTTCTGGAGGGGCAGATTTCTGTGTGGCTGAAGCAAGAGTAGGTGGGGGAAAGTAGCACAGTGTAGTTGGAAGGAGTAGGAATTCAAATGTATGCAGAATTAAGATAGTAAGTGGAGAGAGTTTTTTTTTTTTTTTTTTTTTACCTGAAGATGAAGAGGGAAGCTTGAGAATAAAACGAGACCATGAGAAATATAGTTGCTGGGGGCTGGCTAGATTCCTAGGACTGCTGTATTTAAGTATTGCACATTGGGTGGTTTAAGACCACAGAAACTTATTCTCTGGAATACATTTAATGTTTGGAGACCTGAAGTCCCAAATCAAGGTGGAGGCAGGGCGATGCTCTCTCTGAGGCCTCTAGGGCTGCCTGTTCCCTGCCTTTCTCTTAGCTTCTAATATTATCAGCCATCCTTGGCATTCCTTGGCGGTCCTTGCCTCGTAGATATGTCACTACAGTCTCTGCTTCCATTGATACAGGGTATTCTCCCTGTCTGTTTGTGTCTTTCTCATAAGGACAACAGTCATATTGGATTAGGGCTTACTGAATATGACCTTATCTTAACTTGATTATATCTGCAAAGACCCTACTTGCAAATGAGGGCATGCACACAGGTACCGGGACTTAGGACTTCAACCTATCTCTTCGGAGGACACAATTCAACCTGCAACAGGCACTTAGGATGGCTCTGCAATGCCATCTCATTATTAACACCAGCAAGTTCCGGGGGCTGCCCTCCCTTATAAAAGAAACCCGATTGACAGAGTGTTTGGATATCTTATTGGGGCTGGAAAGGAAGCAGGATAAGAAGCAATATCCTGAATAACGAACATATTCTGTCATGGGTGGAGTACTTGGCCATTGATTGATGTCAGGAAGGCCACTGCAACTGGCTTGGGCCTGGATTCAAGCAATGCTTGCGCTATCTGTCAAAAATGCTACCCGAAGATGAAGACATGGGCATCATCTTCTCAATTCCCTTGGATGTCCATTATCCCATTTGACCTTATGCATAATAGAAAAGAGATCACTTTCCAGCATATTGCATCACATCATTACAAAGGCTGAACAGAGCAATTAAAAAACTAAATTCAGTTTTATGACCATCTGGGTATTGTTACCATCTTCATAATCATTAGATTTAGTGCAAGAGGTGTATTAATTAGTGGCATGAGAAGCAGAAGGCAAAAAAGCGTATTGTATATGGGAACTTGTGGTCAGCACCATATGCATTTTAGCTTAGCCTCAGAAATATCAGTAATTTGGAGGAAAAAAAAACCCACTTCCCTGCAGTTTTTAAAACTAACTTTTTTTAAAAGCCTGCTTCCTCTTACCTCCAGCCAGTCGGTGAGCCCTTCCCAGCCTGCACAATCCATCAAAGAAAGACAGGGCTGGGCATTGTTGTACTGTTTAATAAAAATGAGAAAACACTGTAGCACAAGATTTAAAAACTCACAGAGAAAATAGTACATGAGCGATGGTGGAAAGAGAGGCATGTTCCAGTTTCATGGGGGAAATCATTTCCTTTCCCTTGAGTGAGGAAATCAGAGAAATATGTAATATATGAGCTGGAAGGAACCTTATTGACCTAAAAGAAGCTTAGGGACATTGTCTGTTCCAGATCCCCTCAAAAAAATTCCTGGTTCATGTGTTCATCCCTCATATAGGGTGGGTGACCTTTTAAGCTTCCTATAGAAGATATTTTTAAAGATTTCAGGATCTATTGAAGATCATGGGTCCTGAGAACTGAGAGCAATCCTTACTCCTAGAATCTCATTTTCCCTTATAGAAGCCAGTCTTTGTGACCAAGCAGACCTAGAACATTCTTTACTCTTTAAAAAAGACTGTGGTACTTGCCATGGCTGTGTCTCTCGAAGTGGCTGACCACCACAGCTTTGGCACCATTTTTGTTGAGTGGAAATATTTATAGAAAGAAATGATTTGGTAATGCTCAGTAACATTATGCTATTTCTCCATAGCAGGTTTAGACTTTTTTGGGGTGGGGGTCATCTTCTTGGGAGTGATGTAAGAATTCTGTCTTTTTGAGGCCACCGTGAAATCTCAGGATAAACTACAGAGTAGATTCTTCCTGAATATTAGAATCAAGAAAGCCAGTGGCTTTCAAACTTGTTTGACCCTGGGAGAAATGCATTCGATAGTGGAGTTCAGTACATGTGTTTCTCTCTCTCTCTCTATGTATATCTACATTCCCAAAGCCAAAGTTTCATCAAACAATACATACCCTTACGATTGTGAGGCACTCTGACCTTGAGCGCTCTATTCCATTCAAAGAAAAATGCTGATCATGACCCAGCTGGCAGATTGTGAAACACTGTGAAAAGGGGCACCCCGTTTCAGCTGTTTTCCGATTCAGATTAGTGTCAGTGGAGTCGGAAACATGGCATTCTTATTTTAGATATTGATCTTAACATTTACTAGAATGTCAGAGGTTTAACCTTGAAGATTACAGATTCCGTCTGGAAGGTCTTGGAGAAAGCCTGCAGCGGCAACTGAACCCTCTGTCCTGGCCCATATCATGTGACCCAGCGCCAGGTAGCTTCCCTACCTCTTGCATACCCCTGAAACGACCGAGGGCCTGTGATATGCCTTCTGCAACAAACATATGTTCGTTATATTGAAATAATTTATTTGGTCTTTTTTAGGTATCTTACAGAGCTCGACACACTGGGATCTTGAAGATCGTGGCTCTGATGATGGCTGTCTGGGTACTGGCCTTCTTAGTGCATGGGCCAATAATTCTAATTTCAGAGTCTTGGAAGAATTCCAGTTGGAGAGTCTTGGAGGAGAAGGCTTGTGAACCTGGATTTTTTACCATATGGTACATCCTCGCCATCTCGTCTTTCTTTGAATTCCTGGTCCCAGTCTTTGCCGTGGCCTATTTCAACATGTACATTTACTGGAGCCTGTGGAAGCGTGGCAATCTCAGCCGGTGGCAAAGCCAGCCCACACTCCCTTCTCCTGTCTCTCCCAGTAACTGGGGATCCTCACTCAGGGGTGGACTGTTTTCAAGAACATCTCTTCCTGAACTGAAGGAAACAGCACCATCTACTCCTTTGAAAAGACATGAAAGAAAGAACAGTCTCTTGTTCTCTTTAAGAGCCCAGATGAATGGCAGTATAATTGCTTCCAAAATGGCTTCCCTCGCCCATTCTGATTCCCTGTGTCTTCACCAAAGAGAACATATTGAACTATTCAGAGCCAGGAAATTAGCCAAGTCACTGGCCATTCTCTTAGGTGTTTTTGCCTTTTGCTGGGCTCCCTATTCTCTGTTCACGATCATTCGTTCAATTTACCCACTAGACCAGCGTCCTCAAATAGTTGGGTATGAAATCACGTTTTGGCTTCAATGGCTCAATTCCTTTGTCAATCCTTTCCTGTATCCGTTGTGTCACAGGCATTTCCAGAAGGCTTTCTCGAAAATACTTCGTATGAGAAAGCAATCCATATCATCACAAAATCAGTCAATGTCCTCTTAAAGATAACTTTATCCTTTGTAAAAATTTTAGTCTTAATCTCACCTACAGGAATTTGATCTGACTTTCAGTTTGCCCTTTCCACTCTGCCAGGAAAGTCCATAAAATTGTAACACTTGAAAACTTAAAAAAAAAAAAAAAAAATTGAAGCCTGGAAGTCAAGGGAAAATTATCCTGGTGAATAATAATAGTACAATTAGAAATAGATGACAATGTTTTTGTAAACTCATAGCCACAAATGCACTGTACTTTTCTTACTCATTGCCGCTTCCTTGTCTTTTAGATCTTGATATCGCATTGATGGTGAAAGTTAAGAGTTCTTGTTTTCTTTCCAAGTTCGGTGTTTGCTATAGCCTTAAGTGAATTTCCCTTTTTATTTTATAGTGATGAAAAATTGTAAAGTTTTAAGGCCATTTTCCCTAAAGTGTACAATGGAAAAGGGGGCTATATTGCCCTCTTTGCTGGAGGTGGGCGTTATGATCAGTGGGCAGGTGTGTTGAGGTTTGAGTTGTCAGAAGCAGGGAGTGGGTGTGCCCAGATAGAAAAGTGGAAGGCATGTGTACTTCCGGATTCTATGTTCCTGATCCCAGGAAAGGAGGAAGTGTGGGGAAGGAAGAGCAGGTAACTGCAGCTCTCAGAATCCTCCAGGGCCGTTATCTGGGAGGCTCGGCAATCACAGGATGAGCGAGTAAGGGATGGACGAGATCATCCTCTGGTTGAAAGGATGGCTTTCCTTTTTTCCTTCCCGCCCTCTTCTTCCAACTTCCGCATTGGCTAAGACTTCTGTGAGAAAATATGGAAGAAAAGAGAAAGGCTAAGAGATAACAAAAGGACTATGTGATTCAACTTGATGTACCTGGTGTAACATTCACAGAACTAGTGGATGTCAATAATTATTAATAAAGTATACTTCTGTATTTATTTGATGTCTTTAACTTGTATGCAGCGCTCAGAGCGATGCCTTTGTATGCAGTTAATGTAGGTTATACCTTGCTGATGAGTCACATTTTCTTAGTCTGGTGACATTTTTTTCTTTTTGCCATTATGAATTTTTCTTCTTCCTCCCCCTCCCCCGCCTCCTTCCCCTTGTGTTCTTTGCGTGTCTTTGTCATAACAGTTCATTTTGATTTTGGTTCATTTCCTCTCTCCTACAAGTTTTTATTAGCGTTTGTTTTATAACTTCTCAGAGTTCCTATACAGTTTAGTCATTTTCATATTTCTTAGACCTTTCAAATCTTGGTTAAATTCAAACACTAAAATACGAAAATCCTTTAAGTACATAAATGATTAGATATGCCCATAATTTTTATGCATACTTATGCCTTGCATTAAGTCCAAAATAGGAGATACACGATTAACATTCAATAGTAATCTTGAAAATTCGAGAAATAAACCCTCATAAATATGCAAGTTTTTATAAAGTTACTTGTCAGCTATTGTTTTTGACATTTATAAATTAGCAGTTGTGGATTTCATGTGATCACTGGAGGCTCGAATATTCATTGAATGGTGTGGCTCCATGAAAACTTTTTCTGATTGAACCCTAGCGGAAACATGCCTAAATATTCATATGTATTTTCTAAAATATAGAAAATATAATATATATTGTATTTCATTCAAAGATGTCATCAGTGTAAAACATACTGTTACTTTATTTATCCCTATAAAAGAAAATGCTGCAAATTGTCTATGAAACAATACTTTAAAAATCACATTGCTAGGAAGTCTCATTCTGATTTCAGAGTTGTTGAAAGGTGAGCAATATGTGTCTCGGAAGTGATAAAGTATG